>NC_134938.1:9794148-10408211 GCF_051020765.1 Lasioglossum baleicum
AAAATGCTGTACCATTATTCACAACATTGTTCACATTATCAAATATGTGCTACCACCGTCACGAAAATGTGACATCCATAATCTGACAGTTCACTTAAAAAGTGTGAAATAAAAAAAATTTTATAAAAAAAAAAGATTAAACTGACTTCGAAAAAACGCACTAAAAAGTATAAAATAATTTCCATTTAATTTATGTGAATACACACGAACTTAAATACAATACAATCTTTTCGGAGGCGGCGCAAAATTGAAAATTTTCGACACTGGAAATTACGAAAATCCTTAAATTCTTCTACATGCTTTCACATATTAATGCATCTTTTCTTCCCGCCTACTGATTTCCAAGCCCACCATATTCCAATGAAATCATAATCAGCAACATCTGTCATTTGGAAAATTTTTAATTTTTGCGCCGCCTCCGAAAAGATTGTATTGTATTTAAGTTCGTGTGTATTCACATAAATTAAATGGAAATTATTTTATACTTTTTAGTGCGTTTTTTCGAAGTCGGTTTAATTTCTTTTTATAGAATTTTTTTTATTTCACACTTTTTATCTCTGTCAGCAGTCACATTCCAAATCGTAATTTATAAATATCTGAAAGCCGCAATCGATAACGGTAACGACGTCGCGTCGGCATCACCACCCTACATTTTCGCAAATAAAATCGTAATTAATAAAATAATGTAAAATTTTTTTGCACGGGACCATCCCGGCAACATACTCTACAAGATGCAAAAGGTTCCGTTCTGATTGGTCCATCCATCTCGGCGTAATCGGTGAACATAGATAGGAAAAAAGCGAGAAAAAAGGCACATACAGATCGAATTGAGTAACCTCCTCCTTTCTCGACGTCGGTTAAAAACAGTCACATTAATGTTATGCACTTCGTTGTTTAATGTCATAGTAGAATGTATAATTTTCAGAGAATCTGTGACTGTCTTCTGCTAAACTGTTTTAATAATTCAAAATTGGGTACGTTGCATTTAATAAAACTTTCGAACAACGAAGGTAAGCAACGAAACAAATGCTGGTAGCGAGTGTGTTAATCATTTCGTATCCATACAATGAAAAAAAATCATACATAATGGATTTCATTTTTCAGTTTTAATAGCCCCGACTGCAAAGAGTTAAGTAATGGACTGAATTTTTGATTTTAAAGTAAAGCTTGAAGAAGGTTGTGGTTATGAGATTTCCTAAAATTATTATTACGAATAGAATTAACACGGTGACTGTTCGAGCATAGATAATGCGAGGTGGCGGTAAAATTCGAATTTGCATAGTGTGAAAAGGGTTGATCCGAGCTTGACGCGCGTAAATCTGGCACAGTAAATTTGAGAGAATGCGTGCGTAGATATGTATGTCTTCCGGTGTGTAAAGGAACTCCGATATGAGATTACAAACCGTATTAGCGGCGGATTATGCCTAGTGCGGGAGACTTGGCTGTAGCTGCAGATAGTGCATCCCTGCACCCGTTAATGCTGCACACCGCTGCACGTGAATCGAGAATAGATGCAGCCATTGTTCAGATAAGCCGAGCGCAAAGATCGCGGTTCCCTTTACGGAAAGGTATGTTGTTGCACACTTCATAATCTCCTCTGTTTCGGTTTCATTGAATTTTATGCCTTCCGAAAATTAAATTGCAATGCAGGCGACGCGACGATGCGCACGGAAGCCCTATCGAGAGGAATAAATTGAATAATCGCGTCACTTCCGGCCGAATTTCTCGCGGTACATCAATTTCAGGCATGTCACGATTTGGCAAATGAAAATTGCACGAAGTATAGGATAATGCGGTCGCCGGCGGGGGCGCCCGGTAATATTAACCAACTGCATAAAGGCGGAACTTTTTCCGAAAGTAATAACATTTAAAAGTTGGTGAATGCCTTAGTCGGGCGCAAACTTTACTCGTTTAAGATCGGAGAACTTAAATCAACAAACACTTTCGGAGGAAAATGAATTTTTACCTACGGATAATTTCTGTCGCGGCGTCTCCCGCTGAACAACTATTGGAGAAACTTCCGTATTACCTTAATATTCGAGCTGCTTAACTGTAGTGATACTTTCCTCTTTAAACAGCGCAGACAGCACTTTCAAAAATTATAACCAGTTTAAAATCTGTCGAAGAGAATGTTTAGTTAAATCGGTTTTTACTTTTAACTTTTACTATCGGTTTCGCGTAATTCCGGTGTCTCTGAAAAAACTGGTATATATCGTATCCTCAATTTAAAATAAAGTGAAATCTAAGATCTGTACGAAGTATTTTTAAAGTAATTACCATGTTTCTGAATTATAAACGAAATTACTTTTAACCGTCCGACGGCGGAATCTGGGTCTATTCTCAGGTAGAGTATTAAAATGGTCATTCAATTACTTAGTTTCTGGCGAATTAATTAAATGAACGGCTGCTGCATTAGTAATAATGAACAGATTAACGTGTGTGCACAAAATCTGCGGATTTTATGCTTTATAGCCTCTGTTTCTTGTAATTAATGCAGACAGTTTTTAAATCATCAACAGTGTGATAGTTTGCATTAACAATGTAAAAAATCTATTAAGGGATGAAGTGAATTTTGATGTAACTCCTGCTGCCCATAATCGTTGCAAAATATTTTGATTTTGCATAAAGATCCGCAGTCTAAATAAGAACGGTTCGCCGTTGATCATTGATTTTAAAAAGACAATTAGAAAATAGCCGGGTCAGTAAAGTATTAATGTCTGACTTTAGAGGAATCTTTATGGGTCTACGAGATCCTCGAATTCCCAGCCGCAGGAAGAAGTGTAAACGACCTAAGCGAAGGAACCAATTACAACAAATTACAAGTTGTAAGGCAGCCCGTGCTCCTTCTCGCTGGAACTCGAAACAAGATGGTATCACTGAGCAAAGGTCCGAGCAATCGATATCTCTCGCGAGGCCGATTCAATCGTCCGTGATTGTTGCTCTGCACTCCCAATTCCAACTAAATCTCATTCTCGACCACGATCCTTCGTCCATTCTCTCCATAATCCTGGTCGTTCTTCGATGCCTTCCTTCGGTCCCCTCCCTCGGTCATCCCCCGGGCATCAAACGATGATTGCATCCCGGGACTACACAGCCTCGGAATCGGGTCACGTCCCGAAATCCTCTAACGCGAGGAGGCGGCTACAGCCTCGTAAAATTCCGCCGCGGAAAATGATCCGCTGGGAGCGGGTTTGATTCAGAGCCGATAGTTACGGCCCGATCGAAAATTAATACGCCGCTGCTCCAACCTAATTTAATCCGTCGCAACTTAAACGAGGATCGCCCCGGTAGCTTTTGTTCCAACGCGGCGCATCGACCGATCGAATTTTCCGTCAGTTCCGAATTATGCTGCACGATGGGCCTCCTTGTTTCTCTGCTTTGTGAAATCACGATTTCCAACGTGAACGCTGATCTACGGTCATTTGTAGACGACGGATGTTTATGCAATTTTCAATTTTTAATAAAATCCTATTTTTAATGGGTGCCTTCGCACAGATCCGAAACAAATAAAAATCTTACTCAATTCTATCGAATTTCATATTTTAGCATTTTTTGAACATTTTTATAAGCCATAAATGCAGAAAGATCCACAACATAAAGACACATTGTTACCAATCCACTTCAAATAATGAATTTGTACATGATAAACATTTTTTAGTATATTTTCTGTATATTCTTGCAGAAAGTAGCACATGTTCAGAAATTCCACCCCGCGCACCCTTAGGGAATGATTTTCATTAGGTTAGCAAGGTCGTTCTGATAGAACTGCTTCAAGCAACATAGTGCCGGAAGAACTTTCACTCCACCGGAGGCTTCAAGACATATACGAAAATGTATCGGAATTCTTGGAGATCCCTGAATCCTTTTAGGGTCCTTAGCTCGCCTCTCTCGCATAGTACGAACTACACTTTGCACTCTTCATCGAAGCACGAAAGAGTATCGAGGTTTAAGCCGATTTCTGATCCCTGGCGCGAAGCTCCGCCGGCTCGGATCAGCTTTATCCGCTTCAATTCGAAGCTGTCCACACCGCACTGAATACCATCCCGACGATTGTTGGCCCCTTTAGATCTCTAGATCCAAAGATCGGTTCAAGACCATTTTGTCAGTGATTAAGTGTCAGTAATTTTGTGGCATCTTATTATGCGGTGAACAAGAAATTATTTCTTCAATGAAGACGGTAGTTAGACGGTAGTTAGTCTAACTCCAAAGGCTAATGTACACACTTCTGTATGTTTTACATATGTAGATACCATCTAACATCTGTAGAAATAATTTTTGTACACCACATAATTCAGAAGATATTCGAGATGATCAAGTTAGGTGTCTCCCAAATTCCCAAGCTCTTCTACGCGATGCCAGATCGAAAATTTAGTGATCCTTTAATTTTGTACAGCAGTGTACATTACATATTATTCATGTCTGCTTTTGTGAACACGGAGTTTCGTTCGCGAGCATCAATTCGCCGAGACGGATAACGGAATTCGGTTGACGGCGTTGTCTGGCCGCTTAGCACGGGCGTTGCGTCGAAGACGAAAACGGTCTCTTTGAATCTAAAATGGGGACTGTAACTGGAAAAGGTACGTGACACTCCGTACGATATGTATCGTATCATATCGTCCCGTTCTCCTTCGAAGAATGCGAAGGCGGGCGTGCGCGATATTCGAAACACGAATCCCCTTCATATTTCTGATCTCCGGAGATCATGTCGCATTAAACTTACATAATTTGCTGGCGTTGCTTCTCGTGATTCGTGCGATTTAGAGACTGGGAATTCCGCTTGCGTAGAAATACCATCGAACATTTACGGACTATTGCACTGCGAGTGATGTGTATACGGTATTCTCGGATTTTTAAATAATTATGACACGATGATTTTCCAAAATTTTCGAAAAATGCTAGCATATAAAATATGACAGAATTTAGTACGATTTCAATTTATTTCAGTTCTAAAAAGATTACTACCACGGAAAATAAGATTTTATTTGATTCGAGTTTCTCTCTTAAAATTCGTCTACGTAGTTAATTAATATGGAGAGAACTGAAAATTTCCTTATTTTTTCTGGAAAGTATTATTTCAGAAGAGACCTTAATTCGAACGTGGTTTCCGCGAAAATTGGTGACTCCTGATAAAAACAGATTGGACGGAGATACAATTTCGAAAGTGGCATCAGAATTCCATTGTATATTTGCCAGCTGAACGCGATACAAGAAATTCATGTTGCTCTAAACGGCCATCGAAGTTCATCGTGTACCCCCGTGGAATACCGGAGCCCGTAGTAATACGTATTTGTGTAACAGATTTTTATCGGCCCTAATTTTTGTCCGGGGAAACTCAAGTCGGCCGCGTTACGCGGCGTATCCACTTTCCATCGATGTTCGAGCTGAATTGGAAGCTACCAGATCGAATGGAGGAGATCCTCGTCGTGAAATTTTAGTGACCCTATAAAAGCGAATGTTTCCTCGCAAATCCGTATGCTCGCGTCCTTCCCCCGATTCGCCCAGGGGGTAGCTCGGAGTTATCAAACGAAGTAACACGTTTCCATCTTACCTACTCCTAGTGTTTGACTTAACGACAATGTGATAGAATCAAACCGTCTCGATCATCCGTTTTATTTCCAGAATTCACTTCGCCAAATCACTTCGCAAATTCATTCCCCTGCTCCGAGACGATCGGACGAAAGTTCCATTCGGAGGAGCTCACTTATTCCTTTATCTATCGGGTTCCTGAACGCGTCACAGGGTATCGGCAACGTTCTGTCGGCGCCATAAATTTCTAATTACATATTGTACTAATTACTAGGACAGCTACTGATTCTACAGGAGAAGAATAAATAGAAAGATTACGATTTTTTCATTCAACACAATTTTTTAAAAAATCAAGTTGCAAATGCATCGGAGGTCCCAATGCTTAGGCTTTGACATCACACGCTACATAGTGTGTGTGAACACTTTAGCCAATAGAGGAGCTAAGAGAGTATCAGAAGTATTGTCAATTTTGTTTACTGAGTAATTACTAGACAGCGGATTTTTATGCAAAATAAAAATGTTCTACCTAAATTGCAGTAAACTGGAGTGAATTAGAAATTTATTTTCTTTCTTAATATGTTCAATAGGTTGCAAATAATATAACAGTATTTTGAAATTCTTCTAATATTTTCACAGTTTCAAATTGCAACCGCTCGTTATTGTCATTAGTTAAGTGCTTGTTCCAATTAATATAAAACTGTCACACTCCTGTATGTACTATGTAATGTAAGGGTAACGTACTACCCTTCGATAACTAGCTTGTTTGTGCAAACATCGCACGTGTATCGCGCTCGAATCTAGCTAATTCTGTTCGCGTGTGTATCGCTCGACCGCGGAATCAGCCTTCTCAAGATCGAGATTCCCCTAAACCGGGACACGTGTTTGCTAACCGGGTTAATTCCCGACACCATCGACACGCTTTCGTCTGGTCTCACGCTCCGTTCATAATCTCGTTGCAACGCCGCGCCGCGCCGGTTCTCAGCGCGTCCTTTGCCGTAATTGCGCTTCCGACGACGAGCACGTCGTTTTCATCAGAAAGGCTCGTGGGATTCGCGAACAGGGTGTCGCCTTTGCGTCATTATTTCCGCCTCGTTCTATTCGACGAATCCCTTTTTTGTCAGTCGCCACGCACAGTGATTCGGATCGAAGAATTCGGTCACATTTTGAGAAAACTTCTGAACTACAACGTATCATTTACAACGGAGCATCATTCTCTTCCGACTATCCACAAGCTGATAAATAGACAGCGGATTTTATGCAGGTATAGAAAGAATTAGTAGGTGTAATTTAAAACAGTGAAAATATTAGAAAAATTTAGAGATGCCGTTATATTATTTTCGACCTATTAAACATATTAAGAGAGAAAATTAATTTCTTTTTCATACCAGTTTGTTGTAATCCAGGTGGAAAATTTTTATTTCGCATAAAAGTCCACTGTCTACTGATAAATCTTGCGTTTGTTTAACCCTTGCCATTTACTGCATTTCTCTCAACAACCTGTTGATGTTCCTCTAAAAATATTACAAAATTTCTCTGAATGTCCATTCTTTGCTCGCTGACATATTAATTTGTAGTCTTAAAATGAGAATTTGTGCAAATATGTCAACTATAAAAGGTTTTAAATAATCTATACATTTTGTGACTCTGAGGTGTCAGTAAAAATGACCATAGCATTATTCGAAACAGTTTCAATAGTATTAAATTCGTCTGTATTCTATGAATTGCAGAAAGCTTCCACCGTTGTATGAGGAAACAGGTTCAATTTTATGTGCTGAATGTAAGAAAGATTACATAGAATAAAAATGATCTAGATTTTAAAATTGCTTCGATTCCAAAGAGTTATCACATTGACTGCCGTGTTAATTCGGTTGTAAATGTTCGTAACAAAAGTATTTATTTATTCGGACGTATTGCTATCTATGTTTTTGAGGTCCGCAGACGTTTAGAGAGCAACATAAATTCGATAGATATCGGTTTGGAGAGGTTGACTTTCTGACAGGATGTCACTAAATTCCTCGATCCGGACCACTGTGCGGCTTGGTCCGCTGGCGAACCTAACTCCACCTCTGCGTGATCGATCTCCAACCGATGAAAACACGTCGCGCTCCGCTCGGACCCGCTTGGTTCCGCGCACGATAACTCGTCGGATACGCGGCCCGTGTTCGAACACCTGCGTACCTGTCCCCTGCAGCTCCGGATTCCCTCGAACACACAGCGACCGATACGCCGTTTGTAGGTTCCGCATTGCAAAACTGCATTCCCCAATCCCCCTTATTTAAGGTATACTCGCCGATGGTGAATGGATGCCAACTTCAGAACACCCGCAGTCACGTGGCCATTAGGCGATTTTCCTCCTCGCGTATTAATGACCCTGCTCCAGCTGCTCGCTTGGTATTTAATTGGCCCGAGTCAAAGCGGGATATATTAACTCTGCATAAACCATATTAACCTCACACTCTGAATAGATTCTTGCGAACGAAATGCTGTAACTGTTTAACTATTGATTTCCGTCGCTCTGGCTATGACAACAGACTTATACTGAGAAGGAGAGGTCACAGACTTATTCTGGCGAATCTAGAACAAAAATTGAAACACACACACACACATAATAAGTGAGAGACAAAAATGTCTGAAGTGAATTTGATAGTGTGAAATAAAGAAGTGAGTGTGCATGAAGGAGCGTTTGTTTGAATTGTTTTATGCATTTATGACAACAATGAGTACGTGTAATTTAAAACAGTAAAAACATTGGAACGTTATATTATTTTCAACTTATTAAACGTATTAAGAAAGACAATAAATGTCTATTTCACTCCAGTTTGTTGCAAATCACGTAAAAAATTGTTATATTGCGTAAAGCACCGCAGTCTAGTAATATGTTTTGTTAAATACATGGTTCTTTACCAGGATAATTAACATTTCATTTTATGATATCCAGAAAATTCATTGATATACTTCATTCTAAGTCCTCTTTTCTTTAAAAATGTTACTTTTTCACTTTCTTTCTAATCTTGCTATTTATTTACTTGTGAGGTTATCATAATAGTGCAACTTACAATTAGTTAAATATTTTGTGCATGAAATGGACAGTCCGTAGAGTGGTATGTTTCGTAAAAACATTCGAAAGAAATTCGACACTATGAACATTTTATGAATACTAATGAATTACATATTTATACACTTTGCTGTTCTGATGTCATTTGGAAAGCAAAACTTGGTTCACATTGAAAAATAACAAACTATTGTTGCGTACTAAGAATACTGAAATTAGATAGAGCCCGGAATAAATTAAGATATGATTAACCCTTTCGTTACTGTTGACACGATTTAGTTCGTTCCGCTGCCACCAGAGGCGCTTGTGGACGCTCACTTCGCATTGAACATTGTCGAACCGAACTGAAGGAGCCCGGCAAAGCTTGTCCGTAATGATTGCAAGAAATTTCACTTGTTTAATGTAAACAATGTGCGATGACTGCCACGTTGACTGCCGTACACATCGCGTGGTATGTATCAAATCTTCTGATTCTGTTTTATTAACTTTTAATTACTCGCATACGATACTTACAACCTCAAAACTTTTAATTTAGTGTTTCAAGCATAAAAGGTGTCGAATTCACTGGCAAATATCTATGTATTTTGCTTTGAACTAGTTATTTATCTTGGAGTCATATAACGTTCTATGTAAACAGTTATGAGATGAAGTGTATCGATCAATTTGCTGATGTATATCGATCAAAAACGCTCGGTCATCGGTCTGTTTATTTTTGCTCTAGATTCTCCAGGAAAAGTGTAAACAAAATCGACGACTCCACCATTGCGACCTCTCCTCGTGAACGACGCAAACGTTGGAATTCTGCGATTCATCAAAGATAAGTACAATTTAATTTTCTGTAGTATATAATCGTTTTGGTAGATCAAGAATTATCCGAAAATTGTAATGATTACGATGAATTAGTACATTTATTATTGTATAAGCATACATATTAATTAACCCCACACGTGAAACTGTCCTCCGTTTTCAATATAATGCTTCTGACAGCTATACAATCAGTTGTGTATTGCGTTCAAGTGAATTGAAATGGCAGATGAATCTCGATTTAATCCAATCGTACCCGTCTGATGCATTGAAATGTAGATATTGCCAGCTACTCTCGTTTTCAAGCACAATTTTTCCTCGCAATCATCCTGTCAAATATTTATTTAGCGATATGCTTTATCCCCGATGGGCATGCAGTTTGATAAAAGTTAGCTTAATGAAAATAAATCTCATCCAACTTCATCTCTGATTCGAACAAAAAATTTTGTTTACCCGGAGAAATATTTCACAAAACGATTTCGAACAAAAATTCGTTTGAGGGGCCCGATTGAAAATCGTACTATGTAGTGATTGTAAATGTTCGATAACCGACGTGTGGAAAAATTTAGTAATCTACTTTTGCAGCGTAAATTTCATTTATTAATGGTGCACTTTCGCTTTACAACATTATTAGATTCATTTAAAATTTAGAAAAACGTGGGTATCAATTTACTTCAATACTCGAGTTGTGACTCAGAGAGTCACCATTAAAAATTGCTGTACCATTATTCGAAATATAGTTTACATATTACATGAAGTATTATATAAATTTTCTATACAGTGGAATTATTCTTGGTCGGAGGAAACGTTTAATTTTCGAGTTAAAGTAGCTTCGACTGCAAAGGGTTAAAAATGCACGACATTTTCGAAGCTTTGAGAAGGGAGGACTAAGTGAGAATGAAATTGGTAATTTGATATTGTAAATTACTGTAGTGGCGATCTCGCAGTGTTTTTAAACGAACCGCAGTTTGCGAATACGTGCGAAGGCTCCGGAACTGACATAGCTCGGAGTTTCCGAAATTCTTAGTCGGAAGGCTCGTAATTGGTTAACCCAATTTAATCGCAGTAATTGCGACAATCGTGTGCAACGAGGGAGGACGTTGCGGACAACGAACAGAATATCGAAGGAAATCCTCTCACTAAAGCTCCGCGGTCGTGTAAAGTCAAAGGGATTCCGGTTCATTTATCTTGCGGGAATTTCTGCAGGAACCTCGTCTTAGAAGTATCAGCCTACAAATAATTATTTTTTGAATTCCCTCTTCGATAGAAATAACTCTTTACAGTAATTAGTATTTGTTTCGCATTATGAGATCGTAGATCTTTACAGCTTCATAGCTCGTAGAATTTTTATCGATTTTTATTACAGAATAGGAAACTTCATTCTGCTTTCTCGACATTTACTCGTGACAATGGGAATTTGCATAAATATCTGCAGTCTTCTCATAGTTCACTATCAGCCTCCATATTTTATTGCATATTCATACGAACGAACAAGAAAGAATAAAACGAGTGTGGTAAATAGATTTCACGAAGCTTCCCAGGATAATTGAATTCCATGAAATCTTTAATAATGGAACTTTTTCTCCTGTTGCCGTGATGCTCTTTTCTTGCTTTGATTCATTCTGCTTTCCCAAGAAAAGACTAAATGAATACTCACCTTAATTATGAATTAGAGTTAGTAAAAAACTCATTTGTCATATTAATTTATATTGTTCTATATCTTAAAATATTCAGTGAATCTTTATACACAATCAACATTGTTTGCATCAATCATAATAAAACAGGGACTAAGTGAAATTTTAATCTTTCTTTCATCATTTCGACAATATGAGAAATTTTAAATTGCATATGGTCTGCAATAATGTTAATATTTTCTTCTTCTAAAACACTGTTATATTATATTTAACATATTGAGCATATTAAGAAAGAAAATAAACTTCTATTTCAGTTCTTTCTATTGCAGTTTGAAAGAAAATTCCGCTGTCTATTTATACGACTGGTAGGAACCAGACTTTCCAATTTTTGTACATTGATTCCCAAACATATTAAATATGACAGAGCTCTGGAAATGGGTATAAAAATTTCGTATTCTGCCAATTTTCGGACTATAAGGGCCGCGATTTAACGAGACCATCGAACATCGGTAGCGCGCGTTCCCTTTCCGCCGGTTTCGAAATTTCATGCGCAGGAATTCGCATGAAGCTCATTATCCGATCGGGAAATGAAAGAGCAACGCGCAAAAGAGCCTAAAAACCAGAGGAAACGCATATGCAACGCACACACTGCTGTCGTTTCCTCCATTAATGCAAAAAATGAAGTCGTGTAATCCGCGAATTACATTTTTCAGCTATGTCGTTATAAGTTCTGTCGAAACCAACCCCGTGTAACACGTAAAATTCCCTCAGCACCAGGCTTCCCCGGGGGGAATTTCAAGCTGCGACGGGAAAAAGGAAATTTTTTGCGAGCAGGCTTTACGCGCGGGCGGAATTTAATCAGTCCCGTGTCCGATTACCGCCTTCGGAATCGTATAAATACGCGGGGCGAGCCTCGGCGAACTATGAAAAATTCTTTTCCGGCCAATCAGTTTAAAATCGAGGTTTGTGTAGGTACAAGGGTGAATGAAATTCAAATGGATCCGCGCAAATTGAAGGATTTCGCGGGGTCTCGATCGGATTTTGACGCGAGGCGGAAACACTGAAGGGATAGCTGAACGCGACCAGAGAGGAAGCAGTCTCTGAAGAAATTATTCGACGCCGCGAGGAAACTCTTTTATCGGCCACTGTAGACATTGATTATTCCCATCTCGATGGGAAAATTATATAGACTCCCTTAAATTATTATTTAAAAGTATCATCGTGATCGCGTATCGCTGCATTTGCATAAAAAAACAGTTTGTTAATCCTCTGTAACTCGAAGAGCTATCACTTAACATTTTTACTTGAAATATTTAACAACGTATAATATGTTGATGTCAAATGACCTTCAGTGAAGTTATTCTTTAAAACGCATGACTTTACGTACAAAGGCAAGGTAGATGCTTCTGATATTGTACCAGGGAACCATTGGTGCAAACACATAAACATTCACATTTTATGGGGAACATTAGAACGTAAAGTATACGCCAATGCACCAACTATATGCGTTATGGTGACAAAATGTAGAAATATCACCCCGGAGATATTAAATAATGTGCAAGCTTCTTCACGAAGCAGGTATATTTAAATTCCAATGGGTACCATTTTGAACACAGCCTTGAAAGTGCTGGATGATATGACTGTTCGCAAACAAGAGACGTTTGTCGACAATAATTCAGAGGTTACATCAATAGAGCTCTCTCTACAGGAGTACTAGAAGCATGCACATTACTTTCATACGTTCGTGCTTCTTCAAGAGTTGAAGGTCCACATATTTATACATGGTTTAATAACGTCAGAACACCAACATGTTATAAATTGTTAATGTTGTGATTGAATGGGCTACATTATCTGTTCCATAAAATAGCAAAGATCACCTTGAAGTCTGGAGGGCAGGTGCGTCCAGGAAATATAAATGCAACCCGACTTAACGAAAGACAAAATCTATAATTTATTAGAAAATATAAGAAAGAACAGGAAGATGAAGAACGCGGAAAAATGCCAGTCGGATATACATCATGTTGCACCGTGCAGCGCACGAAGCCACATAAATATCATTTGTTCCATCTCCCGTCATAAATATCGGCGGGAATCAAAACGGTGCTCTCCGTTCCACCGGGATGATGTTTGTCATGGATGAGAGGGTCGATCGGTGCACGTTTGCCCGTGAAAACCGCGAAAGTAAATCGCACTATCGAGTGAGAGGGAATAAGGCAGGAACAGAAGCGGGAGTCAGGTGGAAGGGCTCGGGATAAGAGCAGACACGGATATCCAGACGAGCGAAAGAGAAAGAACGAAGAAAAAAGGTCCAAAAAGGAGAAGAGAAGGTCGTGGAAGAATAACGGGGGGAAGGGGACAGCGAGGTATCTCGCGCACGGCTCCAAGATAAGACGAGCGTCTTTCACGGTTCGTCGCATCTCAACAAACTGGGCGTGCGGCTGGGGCGAAACAGAGGGTCGAGGGAGGATATTTTCCTTAACATCTCCATCACTTTGCCGGGCTTTCTTTTCCTTTTATTCAGCTCTCCACCGGTGAAATAACACTGGCTGCCGGAATTGCGCGGAAAAAGTGCTCATTTGCAGATCCCGCGCCTCTCCCCCCGACCGTCCGGACCGCTCCGAACCGGCCGCGATATCATCCGGCTTTGTATGAATATCGTTAAACTTTTCGTCCTGAAATGCAAAGACCGCGTCGTAAGCCCCGACTCACTGACGAAGGATCCCTTAATAAGAGCCAACCGGGGCCCCCTTCTAACTCCCCGTTGCGATTCCGTTCCTACAACACTGCCCACACCCCTACAGCCATTAGACGCCGCCGTCCTCCTTTCGTTTGACGAAAGAAATGGGATCGGAGTTATTGCGAGCTTCCAGTCTTCTTTGTTTTAGCCGTCCGCGCCTCCCCATTCTGATTACACTCGCTCTCGTATCGAACGAAACTTTGTACAGCGGCCCACGGTTAAATTTACATCGGCCCGGGGGCCAACAGGTTAATTCTCGAGAGCGGGACAACTCCTTGATCGCGCCTCTCTTTCGACGACATGAATCAATTTGTGAAATGAGGAAAAATAGTGGGGGAGATGCTATAGTCAGAGCTTGACTGACGTCACGAAGCTATAGTGTAGTCTAACCCAGCGATTAATGTCCAGAATGGAGGACGTGACGCCACTGGTTAACCCCACCATTGGTATAATACATAATAAATTGATTAAATCCCTACAGCAGCTTATTATGTGAGGCTGCCTGTACTTGTACAACTTATTTGTGTACACGGCGACATCCTACCGCGCAATAAGTTCAAGTTTTTAATATCTCTGGAAAATTTTATTCGGTATTCCAACGGAAAGATAAGTTGCGCCATGCGATTCATTTAACGGCGACGGAATAATTGGAAATATTGCGCGCGAATTTTCAGGGGATGTAGCTATTACATAATCTGTCAGTACAGGGAGGAGCGATAGCCGCGTAATTACCGTCAAACAATAAAGTTCCTTTTCATTGTTCGAACACGTAAAAGCTCGACACGCGGAAGGTGATTATCGAAACAATCGAATGTGTTAAACGATAATTAATTGATTCGTTTAACTACAAATCAGTGGCGCATTGCGTTTAATTAATGAGCCGCGTCCGGCCGGTACATGCGTTGATTCCTGAGTTTACGTGTAAACGGTTGTTTAAATAATAGCCTTGATTGATAAACCGGTCCAGTTTAGCGTCAGCAACCGCCTCGTTACTTGAAAAGTACAATTCCGAAGTGAAAATCGAACGTTTCACGGTGTCGAACGCAATGCACCCTTATCGATTCTGTGCGATTGTAATCGTAAAAACAATTGCTCGATTGTGTTCAATGTTATCTAGAGATAAAAGTATCAGTAAAATAATATATGTATGTATGGATATTTTTATAACAGATTCCAATTCACAGTTGTGGCATTCAATTTTATTTCTATAGTATCGATTTTATTTTATTTACTGTCATCCTTAACCTGCAAAATATTCATCTTCGCGTTCGGCAGCGCTAATGAATCGAATTTCGATTCTCAGTCGAACATTCACGATTGTTTCCACCAAGAAATTGACATTCCCCACCATGAATTTTGAATTTTCCATGGTACACTCTAGCACGGCCTTCCAACGTACAAAGTGGATCGAAATAATACTGCTATTTGGAAGTACTTTGCGCCAGAGCGGATCTTCAGTTTTAATGCGATCACTAATGGATGCTAAACTGAATATAAACATTCCCGCCGATCCGCTTTGGAGGTTCTGCGTTGGCCCCGCTTGTTCCTCAAGAGTTTCCTACGGTGCAAACGGATTCTCCTCCTCGAACGAGAGGCATCTGGGAGTACCCTAAAGCTCTAGTCCTTTATCTAAATTTTTATCGATTTTGATCATAAATATGTAAATTAATTACTGCTAGTGTTTCTAGTGTTAGAAATAATAATACTAGTTCCAAATATCATTGCTGTAGTTTATAGCTAACAACTTTCTCAAGCGATTTCGTCGCCAACAATTCCACAAACACAGCATGTAGAGGTCGTCTCAAAATATCTTTGGAAATGAACGTCCGATCGAAATGGTTCGCGTTGGTCGTTAACAGCGGGAATCACGTTCGTTTAAATATTATCCTGACGTTCATTTAGGACCATTGTTACGGCGAGCACGAGCGACGGCGCCGGCTAAAAACTTTGCCGGCCGTTGCCGTCGCAAAATAACTCAATACGTTAATTTAAATACAACAAACCGTACGTGTGAAAGCGAAAATCCATGTTCCCGTTCGAATGGTTTACTCTAAAATGAATTGATGAGAGTCCGAATTGTTGACCGCAGCGCGCTGAACGCATTACTGTTAAAAGTTCATGCGATTGAACGGAAGTACCTTCGAAACGCGAAACACATTACAGAATGTGATTACTTGTAGCGGTCGCGGGCCGCAGACGTTTAATTTATAGTTTTTAGATATGAAGGTTGTCCGCTCTCGTGCAAATCCCACTTCGTATTGCGAGCGTTCCGTCACTGTTGTTGCAACACATTTTCTTTTAGTTCGATATATGTACAATGCAATTTTTTAAATTCCCTTAGATATCATTATGTGTTTATATATATATTCCATTTATTCGCTGTGCACTTCTGGTAATAGTGTATTAACTTCTTTCAAGATTGGATGGATCATTCTGGAGAAAATGATTAACACTAAACCTGCCGAGCGTTAAAAGTCACTGGTACATGTTCCCTTTTAAAAACGACGAGATTGATTTTATTTATAATTTGCGTGCTCTACTAAAAATATCTTTATAATCATTTCTTATGAAATCATTTTTATTATTTCCAGCCATTTTGACCAGTGATGGAGGTTTAGTGTTGAGAATCTTTTATATTGCAGTTACTAAAGAATCTATTAGCAAGCTTTCTGCAGTTTGAATAACGTGATTATTCTACTCCATCAATCTCATATCCATAAAATGAAAAAAATCATATACAATGGAATTATTCTAGATCAGAGGAAATGTTTAATTTTCAAGTTAAAACAGCTCCGACTACAAAAGGTTAAAAATTAACTGAGAAATGAAAATATTTTCGAAACTGAGAAGGGAGGACTGAGTGAGAATAAAATTGAAAAACCGTGTTGTAAAAATTAGTCTCAGATAATTTCTGTTATGAAAGAAATAAGTCAATTTTTAATGTGATATCGAGAATTACTGTAGTGGCGATCTCGCAGTGATTTTAAACGAGCCGGCAGTTTGCGAACAGCTGCGAATGGTTAAAGTTCGCGCACATCGTCAAAATAAACATGAACAACCACTCGATCCCTCGCGGTAATAAAAGATCTCCCTCGGGCACAGAGAGCCGTACCATCGAATCATTCGAATGTACGAGGTCCAAAGCCGTTCTTTGTCAATTTAGTCAAGGGGTTAACCGTGAAATCCTTAGCTTAACCGTTCGAGTGACGAGCATCCAATATTTTCTATCAAGCCCTCGGGACGCGCGTGCTCGAAATCGCCGGGATTTCGGCGCACGATGACAACCACGAGCGTGGGACGAGTCTCGTGTTTGCGAAATCGGTCGGATACAGGAGCACGGTCGGTGGAGTCTGGAAAAGTCGATTCTGGTTTTCGCTAATTCAGCGGAGCGTGATCCGGGAAAGGGAAGAGGGGCAAGCAAAACAGGAAAGGGTCGAGTCGAAAACGTGGTTTTTCGCGCCATATGTATGCTCTACTTTTAGTCCGGTTAACACGCCGATTTATCCCCCGCGAAAGCAATGACTACCGCAGTTTTTCGGGTAGCTCTGCAAATCTCGCTGTTCGCGGAGCACGACCGGGGCTCTGGATGTTCAGTCGCGAGTGCGGAGGGTTTTTGGAACGAGCCGAACGATTCCGAGGGTTTGAGCGGCAGAGAGGAACCCGGCGAGTTCCCGGTTGCATTGTCGTTTTTTCCGTGGAAATTCGATGGAGCGGTGCGAAGGTTGCGAAAGGGCGGGGAAGGTTCGACGCCATATCGCGCCGCGACACAGCCCCGGCTGGCGTTCTTCCAGCGCGGAAAACATTTAAAACAAAACCTGCATGGCCCTCTCGTTGTACAACAGACAGATCAGGTATGCAGGTATTCATTACTGTCCAAAATATGGCGGGCTGCGTATTACCTACGCGTCTGCTGATTCATATTTACTCGCCAGCTGGTACTCCGCACGACGCGACGCGCGACGTCTCTCCGTCCTCCACGATTAGGATTGCCATCTATAAAATCGCGGACGAACGGCATGAAAACCCTGGACTTTTCCGTCTGAAACCTGGATAATTATTACGATAATTAATCTTTGTCATTCTGGTTCGACGTACGAAAACGAAAAGACGTGTTTGATCTCAGACGGAGATTCAGACGGGATAATTTAATTAATTGTATTCGTTATATTTCAAATGACGTATTAGAATATTTCGTGTTTACGATCGCATTATTCTATTGATGACTTAAATCCTACAATAACTCGTTTTTTAATCAGCAATAACCCTACGAAGGTGATATTTTGTGGGAAAAATAATTTCTGTAATTTTGTATATTTCAATATGTAGCCGACTAAATATTGATTAACTTCCGTTCGAAACATTTTTTGTCAGACTGGCGGAAGTATCTGAAAAATCATGGCGACAAGAACAAAAGTTTTTTTGCTCCAGAATAATTTCGTTTTCAGATTTCCGTCTAGTTTGAACAGTGACTTTAAACTTTGATTTGCAGAAGTTACTGCAGCCGAGAATGTACTCAACACTTTGACGAGTAATTGTAAACTGCAATAGAGTATCCGCAACGCATGAACTATCGCACGGTATCTGGTTACAGCGGTACGCGTTGAAAAATGCTATCGATCTTTCGAATGCGAGATCCCCGAATTTATTGTCGATACATGGGTGAGATTCTATCCGCATGACGTAACAGACAGCAGTTTCAACGTCCAGTCAATCAATCTTGACTCATAGCGGCGCTGAAACTTTCACGCCTGGTAAATTACTCTCATTACTATGATCACGAAGTGGCCTGACAGGTATCATTAATTACATGAAAATTCGAATCCAAGTGGTTACGGGAACTGCCTTCGAATCTCACATACTTGCTTCATTCATCACTCTTCTAACCTTCATCTTCCTTTAGTTTTTTTTTTATTTAATCGTATAAGGACCATGATCATTTATTCCTGCATTCCATGATACAGTAATATACTGCCATTAGCAGAAAATATTTTGTCTATGTCGTAGATGTTATTAATGAAAGAAGTGTTTCGTCATGGTTTAACAATAAACAAATAGTATTGTGATACACTAGATGAATGAGATAGAAGAATTAGCAATACTTGAAACATAAATATGCGTTGCTGACCGTTCTGTTAAAATGACAAAAAGGTTTAAGTATTATTGTATGATGAAATATTGAAACACTTTTAAAAACGTCTTTAAACAGTATGTACTCGTTTATCGTTAAAATCACACTTACAATTAGTTTAACCAGGTATTTTTGCTGTAGAGCAATTGCTAGGGGAAGTAATCGACGTCGACGTAGGCTAGATAATATCTTTATCCTTTTTAAACGTGTAATAATTGCACTCCGCTGAGGAGACATGTACATATTTACGTTGCCCTTCGGAGAACGCAATTTAACGCAATTATAATAATAAAGTTAAATGAAACGGCCGGTGGTAGACTTACGCCGTGAAGCTGCTCGACACCGTGTACGCACGTTCGTGAATATTTTTCATGCCATTATTATAATATAATTACGTGAAATGAGGGAAAAGAGATATTTGCCGGAAAACTGTTCGGCGCGCGCGCCTCCCCGTGAATATTTTTCTACATTTAATATTCTCGTTGAGCGTTGTTTCCTTCGTGAGCCCCCGGTCCACGTCACAATTTACATTAACAAAATTACTCCACGTCGAAAAGTGCCGGGGAGATGGTGAAATAAAAAGAAAATGTGGAACGAGCTCGCGGAGCACACTCGTGGAATCCGAATGCAGCCGCGCGGAATTTCGAGTGAAGTTGCGCGATTAATACGAGCGCGTCGTTAAAGCGGCGCAGTTAAATTCCGGAAATGTCCGATTAAATAAAATATACTTATTATAGAAGGCGAAACATATGCAAATATTGCCGTACAATTCAGATTTCATTGCGCAAGCACGGAGCTTCCGGATACATACCTAATGCAGCAGTGCTCGCATCAATTCAATTACAGTAGGTTCTCCATTATCCGAATCCGATGTCTGAAGTATTTAGGGCCCCAACATGCTTCAGATGTAAATAGCTCAATTTACAATTGATTTCCTCGTAACGAGAAACGATATAATTTAATTTCTAATTTAATCTTGTCCTATCATTTACAAATCTTGTATACAATTGTGTTCGAAGCAACAAGAAACATTAAAAAATTTAATTTCTAATTTATAATCTTGTCCTATCATTTACAAATCTTATATAATATTGAGTTCGAAGCAACAAGAAACAATAAAATTTAATTTCTAATTTATAATCTTGTCCTATCATTTACAAATTTCACACAATTGACTTCCAAGTACCGAGAAACAATAAAATTTAATTTCTAATTCAATCTTGTCCTATCATTTACAAATCTTATATAATTGAGTTCAAAGCAACAAGAAACAATAAAATTTAATTTCTAATTTATAATCTTGTACTACCATTTCACTAATACACACAGCAGTGTTCACATCAATTCAATTACAGTAGGTTCTCCATTATTCGAATCCGCTGTCTGAAATCTTTAGTGTCCCCACATGCTTCAGAAACAATACAATAATTTAACTTCCAATTTCATCTCGTCCTATCACAATAAAATTTAATTTCTAATTTCAATTTGGTCCTATCTCTCATTTACAAATCTTACATTTTCCATTACGATATATTACCACCGTATTCTACAATACTCGACGCAAGTGGAAACAGTAGGCAATAAACAGCAATAACACACGAAGTCATACTGGACGAATATTCCAGCTGAATATTCGCAAAGGAGAAGCTCGCGAAAAAATTTCATTTTAAATTTCCAATTTACTTTCGCGCGGACCACCTATCCTTCGGTTGCACCACCAATAACAGACTGCCTCGCATAATTTGGCAATTTGAATATCTCGCGATGTTTCTAATAAAAATTGATGAAAAACACATACAGAGGCAACGTGGGAATGGAGAAAAAATGAATACCACGGGGTACCGGGTAAACTTTCGGTAATTGACAGAAAAATTATGAATACGCCTTCTTCCGTTTAGGAATATACATTTTGTAACGAAAGCAGGAGGCTCGCTATAAATATAACTCACCCTCTTCAGTAATTGAATGCCGGGGTTGCACGATAAACGAGACCGAGACTCGGCCACCTCGCCTCTGCGCAACTAGAAATATTTGCTCTCATTAATGAAAATACCGAAACGGTTAAATTCCTACCCCCTCCCCCGCCCCTCTACAGTCGTCACAGAAATTGCATGTTCCGGAACTTCCGAGAGAGGGGTCTCGTGTTACGATTTTTATTTCCGAAACGTAATTACCTGCTTGCTCTCAATCCGCCCCATCTACTTTCATTCTTGGCTTCTTCCCTTTACTATCTTGATCTGACTAAAAACAACCCCCGTGTATGGTAAACATTAATTTGCCCGTAAACAGAACGTAGAAATATGCACAGAAAAATTTTAATTAGATTTATACATGCAATAAATAGATTGGATTTTACGTTGTGATTGCATATGTGATTTCTAATATAATTGATGAATTCTTTGTAAATCAATCGTGCACATAGAAAATAATGGAGGGACTGCAGTAATTTTCTAATATATAAAAGATTGTAGTAAAGGATTATAAAAGTGCATTACGAGAAAGCTGATTTTGTGCAACGTAGAAAATAAATGGCGTGTATTCTGCATTAATAGCATATGTGATTTTTAAAAAAATTGCATTAAACGATTATAAAAATTCACGTATAAATTTTTGTAATATAGTCGTGCTCCTTACAAGTAATAAATAGCTTTTGGATTTTGTACATCGGGAAATACGTGATTAACTAAATGTTTAACAAATTCCTGTTTTACACCTGCTCAATAATTCATATCTCTATCAACGTTCGTAGTGCGGTAATAAATTTGCTGAATTCCAATTTTAGAGCCATTTTGAATAGTGAATATACATACCTATTTCGGTATTATGGGATACTTGATTTATGCATGTGTATGTCTCCCTGTGTGTGTGTGTGTTAGTATCGCATTCGCAGCAGTGTAAATATTTTCTATTCTGTGCCGAGACCAATTGCAAACAATCAAGGACGGTGTATCATGTATGCTGAACGGCTAGCGATACTTTGAGAATTAATGTGTTTAAATTTTCTGTAATGAGTTAACCTAACTTTACCACCGCCGGCCACAGCGGTCATCAACTCGGTTAATTATGATTGGTTGTGGTTTGTTTAGATTCTTCGCTTAATAATTATGCAAGTTTGCATTCGGAAACATCGGTGTAGATACATTTGCATATATTAGAGGTGTTAACCTCGAGTAATCAGTCCGACAAAATATATAAATAAAATGTCCTTTTAACATTACGAACATTATGATATAAATGTTCCTTTAATATCGATCGTATGAATGTTAATAAAAGATGTACTAATGCTCTTGGCGCACTGGTTCGATCGGATTTTACATCGAAAGCAATTTTGCAAATAGATTAAATTTTCGACGTTTCGATCTATGTGTAAATCATTTTCAAGAAAACTATCAACTGCGTCTGTGAATTATATTATTAAACAGAAAAACACTAGTATTATTATCATCACTGGATTAAACATTGAATGCCAAAAATTGTGTATTTTGTTACTCACTTGCTTAATGAAAAAAATTTAGTTACTTAAAATAATTTCATTAAGCAAGTGAGTAACAAAATACACAATTTTTGACTTTCAATGTTTACTTCAGTGATGATAATAACACTAATTTTTCTGTTTAATAATTCACAGACGCAGTTGATAGTTTTCTTGCAAATGATCTACACATCGATCGAAACGTCGAAATTTTAATCTATTTGCAAAATTGCTTTTGATGTAAAATCAGATCGCGAACAGTGCGCCGAGAGCATTAGTACATCTTTTATTAGGATATAAACAAACCATTTGTCGTTTTTATATGCATGATTGTCGTTTACGTGCGAGGAAATACATGATGTCACGTTCCCAAAACTGTCCGCCAACGTGTCAATGGTGGAGGTAATCAGTGACGTCACGGCCCGTGATCGACATAGCCGTGAGGATTCGTGACGTTACTCAAGGTCTGACTACAGCATTGCTCTCACTACTTTTTCCACTTGAATTCTCTCGATCTGGTAAGGTTATTTGTGAAGCACAGACAGTACCAAACTAAAACGAAGTTGATTAAAAAAGCTGCATCGTATTGCAGTTCTTTTCCAAACAAGGCTAAAAAGAACGGAGATAATTTTCCTGAAAATGGCTAACGAAACGATCGTAGGTGCGACCGACGGAATTTTTCGGGCGGATCGTTTGATGCGCAAAGGAGGAGGCGGAACCCTGTGAAAATTAGTGGGAGAAAACGGCGGTGGTGGGGGAAGGGGATTAGGGGAACGACGGCGACAAAACCGGAGGAAAATTATTACCCGGAGTCCTGGGAATCGCTGGCTCGGTGATTCGGTCAAGTACAGTTTAGCGAGAGTTAACGAGCAGGGTTGAACGCTCACGCGAGTAGGCAGCCAGTCGCCTGGATTCCGAGCGGCCGTTGCTATACGCTCCGCCGATTTAAAATCCGGCAGATTTTCAGTGGCGCGCGCGCTCGTTTATTTTCCGCCTTTAATGCACGCGATATGCAGTCGCGCGGATGTAATTTCGCCGCTCAGACGAATTTTTATGACCGAAACGGGATACAAACGGATGAAGTGCAATGTGTTTACCCGTTCGGATGACCGTTAGTACGATTTATTTGTTCGCGGCCGCCGCTGCCGGATGAACTTTTCGATGAACAGGCCCAGCTACGGTGCCCTAGGAGACCCGATCGCTTCATTTACGGTTCTTTGGATTCTTCATAGCTCACGATTGGCTTGGTAACTCGGACAAACCGCGGGAAGAGTAAAGGAAGAGGAATACTCGAGAATCTTTCTGACTGCGACCTCCCGTTCTTTTTTTAAGACAACACGCAACATTGGAAATAGAATTTTAATATTGTACAGCAATGTTAATTTTATACAGAAATGTTAATTTTGTACAGAAACAATAATTTTGTATAGCAATGTTAATTTTCTACAGCAATGTTAATTTTCTACAGCAATGTTAATAGAAAGACTCTTCGTGCTGTTTGTGCTGACTGCCAAATAAATAAGTGATTGTAAAGCTTTGGTATTTAAGACTCATTGCACAAATCTTTATCTTGAAACTATAAATTGAAGTAGTTGGGTCCAAGACTATAAATACTTGTTAACCCTTTCCACTCGGAGCTCTCTATATTTTAACTTGAAAATTAAACATTTCTTCCGACCTAGAATAATTCCATTCGATATGACCTTTCATTTTATGAATATAACAAACAAACAAACAGACAGACAAGAAAGCGAGCTAATAAAAATGTGGTAAAATTGATATAATACCTCATATAATACTTTAATGTATAGTGATTGATTAGATGAAAACATATTTAGTAATGTAAACAATATTTCCAACAATGGTACAGCAATTGTTAATGGTAACTCTACTTTCGCATTATTCATTTTTTAAAAAGACGTATTTATTGTTTCTTCTTGAAAATGCAACAAATTGGACCGTCCCTGAAAACGTTGGACAATTTTTCCGTGATTGAACCTACCATACGTTTGAAATCTGAAGCTGTCCTTTTAGCACGATCCCGTATAATTTGATTGCGTTTCGTTTTGGTGGTTTTATTGAGCTTTCAGGGAACGGTGTGCTGTCTCCTTTGCAATAACATGAAGCAGGCTTGTATTGATTTTTCTATATTTGATATCACTAATTACCACAGCTGCAGGTTACAATATATATGTACATTTAATTATTTAAACATGTTATTGATTTCTGAAAACGTGATGGAATAAATAAAGCAGCTAATGTTCTTCACATTCGAACAAAGATCACATCACTCGAGATAAGAAATTAACAAATAGAAATTTCGATTAATTATTTTTAATATTTACTTCATTTTATGTTTCAATTGGTTATCATTATACGTATATGAAAGTTCGCCAAATATTTTCCTGCGCGTTTTTACATATCCAAACGCAACGGTAGGATATAATTTCTGATGTCTGGCTTTATAAGCACAGAATAAGTTTTAATATATACCAAGCAAATAGCAAACGAAATGATTTTCGATGTTTGCGATTCCTTTGCTTTGCCTTATCAGCAGTGCCTCGCTCAGAACGATCATTAGCTTGAAAAGAGATCAAACATGATATCTTTAAATCTGGAAAATGAACCGTATGTAAATAGATATTAACTTTACATGTAATATCGTTCTAAGCGTGTAAACATGTTCATAAGAAATGCGAAATTATTATCTGATATCTATTTCACCATCTCAGTAATTTTTCTTCTAAAAGTTCACGATGCACATTTCGCATAAATGTTATATAAGATTAGAAATTTTCACGTGTGATGTAGTAACATAATGTAATTTTGTTTATACTGTTTTATAGAAACGAGGACTAAAAAATTGATTATCGCTTTACTTTTCAAATTCCGCACTTCCATAAATATTTTCATGACGACGAAAGTCGTGAAAATAGAAATTGTGATTTGCCGTCACGCGAGAAGGTTCTTTTACCACGATTTTCGCTAAAAAATTTACTAGAGCTTGATCACTTTTCAGATTTTTCTGAGCATTATCCATAAGTCGACATCGGGTAACGTGAACGTTGGCTGCGTGAGCGTATCAGCCGCGACACAGCTATTGATTAACATTTAATTTATCCAATCGCGTCGTACGGTTTTCAATTAAAGTTGCGATTCAATCGGCCCCGGAATTATTTTGTAGGGCGCTCGATGGAATTTACAACGTGCGCCGCGTTGTTAAATATTAGCGAGTGCGCGCGCGTGACAAAGAGAGAAAGAGAGAGAGAGAGTGCAGATCCGAGCCTCCTAATCAAAACACTGTCACATGCCGGTTTAATTATTCCGGTTAACTTGGTTTGTAAAAGTAATATTTCCGCGTAGCGTTTCGCTGACCGCCGCGCCATTAATTCGCCGGCTGACAGGGGTTACATTACCGCTGGAAATTTCGAGAAGGGAAAGCTTAATTGCCGTTTTGAAGTGCTGCGAGCCCCGATAATCCGCTTGCAAATTGCAGATTGCACCTGAGAGGGAACTCGTTGCTTGGGATTGGCGTTAAAAGCAACGCCAATTACAGGGCAATCGTTATTTGACAGCTGGCAAACGCGAGAACCCTCTGTTAAGCTTCATTAATGAAACCTGTTTCACTCTATCTCGCGGGCTTGCGAGCCAGCGAGCGAGAACGAGAGCAAGCTCGGTTTATTTTTTTCTTCTTTCTTTTACTTTTCCACACCGCTTTGTGTCCCCGGCTCAATCGACTCGAACCTTCGTGACCCGTTCC
Organism: Lasioglossum baleicum; assembly: GCF_051020765.1. NCBI lineage: Eukaryota > Metazoa > Arthropoda > Insecta > Hymenoptera > Halictidae > Lasioglossum > Lasioglossum baleicum. The sequence continues at coordinate 9,820,262 of NC_134938.1, forward strand.
CTCAAGAACCCGTCAGATCCTGACGAAAGCTTAAATTTCAATCAATTATGCAGAAGCGAGCTCGCGCTGTCGGCTTATTAATTTCATTCCAGCACACTGGAAACGCTCCACGCCTGATCCGAGCGACGAGAAATTCACCGGTACTGTGCGTTAATTCTTGATAAGAATCGTTGAAGTTCGCGCAACCGGCAATAAATACGAAATTAACCGGAATCGGCGGTTTCTAAGTATAAAGTTTCCACTGCGAAAGGATTAATGTCTTTGCTACTAATCGTCGGTACTATATTCCCCACGCTTATGCTCGTTTTATGAGTATCCGCTGCTGAATTTCGTTAATATTATTATTTTACGTCAGAATTCGTCTACTGGCTATCGTTTACGGCTAAGCATACTAATCATTAAAAATTGAAAGGCAGGTCTATCGCAATTTTAGGAAAACGAGGAATAGTGTTTGGCATCGCCTCGAGGGATCAAAAATGCTTTTGGCTCATTCTTTTCCATGCTCGCGTCGAAACAAGTGACCATTCCGACAATTTCAATTTTTCTATGAGATTTTAAATGAGAAAAAAATTATTCAGTCGAAAAATAGCTTATTTAGATCCACCACCTCCTCGAAAAAAGTTGGCTCGATTCAATTTCGATTCAAAAAGTTATACTTTAGTAAAAAGAGTTTGATTGTTAATTAATTTTTAATTTCGTATTTAATTATTTAGAATTGGAAAATCACCCGGCTGACAGGGTCAAGTGATCGACGACAATTTCAATTAGACGGTATAAATATCTGTATTCGATCCGAGGAGTCTGGAAATTTCTATTTGACCTTCGTCCCCCATTCTACGTAGCCACGGCATTTGCCCGAAATTCTGTCGGGGATAATGCGATTTCCGGCTTGAGATGATGCAACGGGAGTTCATCTTCAGAGAATGATGATCTCCCCGACGCGCCGTTACCGGTCTTCGTATTCCATTAGTTGGCCAGACTGTTTCTGCAAATACATATACAGGCGCGACACATTCAGCGAATCAAATAGCCGCGATTTTAAAACTGGGTCGAACTGTCTCGCCGTAATTGGAAGTTACTATTAAAAGCGTTCGAAAAATCCCGGTAATAAATCCAGTTCCCTCTAAAGTGATTTACGCCAGAAGCTTTCCGATGTTTGTCGATTTTTTTTTCTCCGCACACGTTGAAACGCTCTTTTTTTTATCTCGTCTGATAACATCAACTATTCGAACAACGCGAACCGTCATTAAAAGCATCGCGAAACACATTTCGAGCGAATCGATGACGAAAATATTCTGCTTAAATTAAAAATTCCAGATTCAATATAAAGCAAAGGGACTTTCCGGAACCTCTCGTCCCTCAATTATTACTTGAAACATGGTTACGATATATTTATATTAAAAGTTCTAGGTTAGAATAATAATGAAATTCAAAATTAGATAAGAAGATTCAAGATTAGACAAGAAGAGAATTCATTTTTCAATTGTTAATTGCAAAATTTGCAATGTTCACATTATAAATTCAAAATACTGTCAATCCAGAGTTATAAAATGTTGAAACAACATTAGAAATTCCAGTTATAGAAGATTTTATAATTGAATGACGGCAGTTCAATTATTAATTTGAAAACTGTAACTGCACTGGAAGATTCTGCCATCCATCGTTCTATACTTGGAACGTCCCGAGGATAACATTTTAAGGATACTAAATATTTTTGAAATTCCACACCTCGTATTACAAATCTAATGCATGCTTGCCTTTGAGCATTCAATCACTATTGAATATGCACGAGTACATTGTCAGCAGGCTTCTCGGTTCGATAACAATTATTATTCGATCTTGTACTGAATTTTCAACCCGGAAACTTCGATTTGGTCGGATACAGGAAGTTACTTCTACAGGGAATTCTTCGATCAAGCTCATTGACTGCGGAGCAATTTAAGGAAGCCTAGGAATCACAAGTCACCGTCTAAATCTCCTTCCCCGTCTTATCTAACGTTTCCCTATCTAGAATAAGATTGATACTTAATTCATCGATTTCCGGCGCGGGATTTGCAACAGTCCGGAGGCAATCTACTCCCCGAAACAGGAGAAACGTCTGACCCGAATCACTGTTCTTCGTTTTCGTAGTAAACTACTGATCTTAGATGAACCGACTGTAACACGTTTCTCCATCGACTTCGAACTTCTTTCCTCCTTGGCCATCCTTTATCTACCTCGGCCCGATCAATTTTAATTATTTCACCGTTGGTTTCCCTGTTAATACTTAAAATATCATTTTTCCTCCGAGATTTATGGCACAGACCTCAGCACATAGCCCGACCCTTTACAGTGTAAAGTTTACACGCACCCGTGGGATCCGGCGAAATGGGTTTTTCTTTAAAATTATCTTTATTCGAATATATTACCCTTCATCGACTCCTCAAAAATAGATGCGCACAAGATTTTTACACAAGACTTTAATCCTATCAATCATGCTTTGTTCATAATACGATATTTCAGATCAATTTTAATTATTTCACCGTTGGTTTCCCTGTTTATACTGAAAATAACATTTTTCCTCCGAGATTTATGGCACAGACCTCAGCGTGCAGCCTCAGACTTTATGGGTTTTTCTTTAAAATTATATTTTTATTCGAATACATAACACTATCTTTCGTAAACTCCTCGAAAATAATTCATTTCATTCTGTTGTACATTTCAATTCAACCAATCATGCTTTGTTTATAATGCGACATTTAAGATCGATAGACTGCGATAAAATAATTTGCTGTTATATTATTTTCAATTTAACAAACATATTAAGGAAATTTGTTACGACAATCATTTTTAAGCAAGCTAACACTCAACCTACCAAGCCTCAAAAGTAACTGGTCCAAGTTCCTTTATAAAAATGACAAGATTAATTTTATTTAGACTTTGTACGGCTCCTATAGAAAAAATTATAAAACATTTCTTTTAGATCAAAAAATGTGGTGAACTTAATTTTTTAAATGCCACTGTGTACATTCTATTACACATTGTTGTAGCTGACGTTAAAATAATGCTAAAATAGTTTTGACCAAGTTTTCGGAGCAAGTGTCACATTGTGCGGTGGGTGGTAGGTTTAGCGTTCATACACAACGTGTTAAACACAATCGAAATCGAATATGGCGGAGGTTTTTGTGTAATTATGATTGAGAGCTCGTGTGTCTCGCTAAATAGCCATGACCTTGATGTGTCGCGAGACAACGCCTCAACCCCGACGCGGCGTTACCTCATCCGCGACCATAATCGCAAATCCGTGACCGTGATTCGCGCGTTTGCTCCACGAAATGGAAAGGAGAACCGGCTGAAAGAGAAAGGGCTCGTTACGTGGTGGAGAGTGGCATTTCTTTTTCATCGGATTTCCACCTTTCCGCGAGAAGCTTACGGGGGAACGAGTGATCCGGGGCTTAAGGTTGCCGGAGGTAAGTGAAACGCTTCCGTTTCTGTGGCGCGGCGCGGCCAGCTTTAATCGCGCGGAAGCATAACAGTATCGTAAACGAAGAATGCGCGTAAACGAAGGCTCAGCCCCCACGCGGGGTGTAACGACCACGCCGGGATTTTCACTGGTCGTCTAACTTCTCATTTGGCTACCGTAGTACCTGGCGTATTAACCTGGACGACATCGAAGTGAAATTAAAAGAAACGCCGGTGCTTCATTAACGAACGACGGTTTCCTGTTCCCGGAACCGGAACTCTTTCCTTCGAATAACCGGAGAAATGTAGCCGCCTCACCGACACTGCAAAATGTGTTACTGTGATGGATAAAATAGTAGGAGATTTTACAATATTTTTATATTTCGTATACTCGGTGCTGCGCTTAAAGGTAGTCACCGAAATATGTCTTTCAGTTATTGCGGTGTGAATAACATTTTGTATGCAGTTTGACTGATATTGATGGACAAATATTGTTATGCTAGATTGAAAATTAAAACGGATTTCGTACAGGTATCACTTTTATTAACACTTTACCGTCCGTGGAAAATATATGTTTGCAATTGAACAGGAATTTCAAAGTCAAATGCAAGTGGAAATTGAAGATATCGATTCGTAATAACATAGGTACTTGTGAATTACTTTTTGTTTGTAAACGAAAGGAAATTAGTTGTAGATGCGAATGGAAAAGATGAGGGTTCAGCGCTGAGAATAGCGTTCGGTCGCGTCGCGGTAAATCAGTGAACAAAAGAAGGAGCAGAAATTGATTTAATTAGAACTCACTTATTCAGTCGTAGATGCAGTTACTGCTTCGAAATGTGTCATTGTCCATTCGGAGACGAACTGTGGCGGTAGATAGTAGGTATATTCACTTTCACTTATCACATAAAACTGCACGTGCTAACCGTGAGCTTCGAACTGACAAGTCTTGAGAGATGTTCTCTTTACCACGGTTCAAATGACACTGATTATCAGCAAGATTTTCTGAATGACGGGGTTATAAAAAAACAGGACAAGAGGGGGGCCGCTGTAAGAATCAAATGGCAACCACATGTTTCGAAAAAAAGTTTGTCCTTTTCCCCTGCAAGAGGTAGAAATGTCAGGTACGCGTGGCGTTTACGAGTCTCTATTGTCCTATATCTCCTTCAAAAGCCTTTCTAAAAGAAGGACAGACGATGTTTCCAATATAATTAATGAATACATAGATAATTGATTAATCTCGATCCCTTCATATGCGCTGTACACATCAGAAAAATATCACATCATAAAAATAATAAGGTGAACAAACTTCCGTTGCACATTTTTTTTTATCTTATTTTACGTCGCTTTTGTGAACTCCTGTTCAGGAGTTATTTCGCGACGGTTCCGTTGCACATCATATAAAAATCTCTCTCGAACGTAACTCGTTCGGCTGCGCAGCAAGCTTACCGTATATTCATGAACCACGTCAAATCTTAATTTTTCATCCACGAGTCCTCCGTCATCGCATAAACATCGCTCGAAGTCACGTCGATTTACAACGCCGTAAATCTCACGAGATCCTCTGCGAGCAGGACCGTCTCGCGACTCCTTTAAAACCTGTTTGCACGATCCGTCATGCTTAAAAAAGTTCCATTCGGTGCCTTTGGATGACAAATACACACCGGTGTGTTCGAGTAGTATCGCGGGAATCTATGTATTAAATCCGCAAACAGCGGAGCATCAGCACGCTTCGGCCGGGCTGTTTCAATAAAATAGATGGAATTAATTCGAAAGTTTTCTCTCTCTCTCTCTCTCTCTCTCTCTCGCGTCACGAAATAGATTAAAATTATGTCTTTTTGTTTGTCACACTTATATTTGATTTGTTAGACAAATAATAGCCGAGTTCAAGTCTCGCCTCGTCTCCAATACGTCGTAAGCTGTCCCGATCTCTCTCTCCGTCTTCATCGTCTAATATCGAAAGAAAACGACAGTTCCTTTTATTGAGTACTAAAGCAAAGCAATTCGGAAAGTAACCACAAACAACAGGAACATTATATCGGAAACTATTAGCTCTATAGAAAATAGAATTTTTTTAATGTCAACAAAAATAAGATCAAGTTCAGATTTAAGTTCTACTAGATTGCTCACGTTTCTCGCCGTGCGTCGCGAACAAAATCACAGTGCGATAAAGGAGAAATTAAAATGTAAGTATTAGCTCTATAGAAAATAAAATAAAAAAAAGTATATAAAATATAATATATAAAATAGTAAAGTATATAAAAAATAATAAAAAGAAAAACTAAAGTCAAGTTAAGAATTAAGCTTTATTAGATTGCTGAAATTTCTCGCGGTGCGTCGCGAACAAAATCATAGTGCGATAAAGGAAAAATTGTACGTACATACGCGTATATACTGTATAGTGTCCGAATATTACAGTGACCCACTGTAGATCCAAACATAATGCTAATCTATTATATAATTAACAGACATGAATTTGGCGTCGATACAGCAGTACGCAGTATCGGCGCGGTCTCCCTCGCCGGTTGAGCCGGCACTTTATTAGGTTAATTCAATTTAAAGTTCCGGAAAAATGCGTAGACAGAGGGAACTTTCTACGGGCAAGTATAAAGTTGCGCGGGCTTTTATCGCGCGCCGGGAAAGAGAGAAACGAGCGCGCGAGCGGTTTCTTTCGCTTCGCCCGTGTGTACGTACGGTCGGCAAGTTTTTAATTTTTACACCGAGCCTCGTCCTGCCCCAGCCCCCGCGCGCTCCGTCCGGCCGTTTACGAACTTTCCGTGGAGGAGAGGCCCGGTCGAGTGACTTTTTGTGTCAGGAGCTTCACGAGCCCGGTGAGCCTGCAATATTAACAAATTTCCCGCGGAAATTCGTCCCCGACGTGCGATTTCTGAGAGATCAGCCGAGGACAGAATGAAGTCGCGTCGCGTGAGGGTCTGGCGAGGGCGCGGGGAAGAGTAGGAGCGGGGAAGGGATGAAACAACCCTTAGGAAAGTTCAACGTCGATGCCCAGGCATCCCGAGGCGGGCTGAAACTTTTAACGCGTCTCGAACTCCGGGCTCCGACGAAGAAAAAGACGCAAAGAGGACGAGCTGAAATCGAGCTTCCAAGGGAATTCCGCTCTGGAATGTCCATTTCTGTTAGCTAGCTCTTCCACCCCTCGCCCTCAATCTCTCTTTCTACTTCTCCCTCTCCTCCACCACCCCCTGTACACCCGCTACCATCCTGTCACCGGAAGATCAGTTATATTTCATGAATTCCTGCCCACCAGAAACGTTGTCCGCGTTTCCGTTGCTTTGAATATACGCTCTTCCGTGTCTTTTAGCCTGAAAGCTACGGGTTGCACAGGACACCGGGCTCCCGAAACGTCAAATGAAAATGTTGGCGGTTGGGGTGGGGCTTAGGCAAAGCTCGCAAACTGTCGCCGGAACATCTAGGATACTGAATTTATGGGAATTAATGTCGTGTACCGTTTATACTCTGCTCGAAAGCAGATCGCTGTACAGGCTGCAAAGAAATGTTTGATCTTTCCTTTGGCTTTGCTTACTACGGTTATGATATCTGATAATAGCAAGACTGCGGATTTTATACCTTTGTAACATGAACGAGATCGAGCGATTTAAACCAGTAGAAAGATTAAAAGAACTTGAGAATATTAAAATAATAAATACGTACGAATTATGCCAAAAGACAATCGCCGTAGCATCAAAATCTATCGAAGAACAATGAATTAAAAAATTCAAGGCACGATCTGTCTGCCACGCAACCCCCGCCTGCAGTTTCGTTTATCGAGCGAGTACCGCCGCGAGGGAAGTGTTCGAAGCGGAAAAAGAATATTCAGTTGGAGCCGGTGCGCGAGTCGATCTAAAATTGAAAGTTCCTGGAAAATTCAGTTTCCGAATTAAGGTTTCCTCTGGACGTTGGTTTCGGTGGGTTTCGCGTGCGCGGCTCGTTCTTACGTCGCCGTGCGAAACTTCCGGTCGAAAAACCGGTTTTCCCGACGGAATCGCTTCCACGGGCTCTGTTCCCGAGGCAATTCAAAGAAGCCGTTTCTCTCGATGCCGGAAAATTGATCGTGACCACCAGATTGCCCGGTAAGACGGGGAGAAGAGGATTGTAACGTCCGGGGTTACCTGGATGCAATTCGCCCGTGTTACGAGTGCCGAACCCGGGCGGAAAAGCATCCGACGTTGTTGTTGTCTGCACCTCAGCCGTGATGTAACTGTCGCCCGGTGATATCGACGTTGTTACCGTTGCCACAATTTCCAGCGCGTTTCACGGTTCGATCGACACGCTCTGCGCCTCACCATCGGCAAGTTAAGCCGTCCTTTGACCGAGGATCCGTTAATAGTTCCAGCGTGCGTCGTTATGATCCTCCCTTCAGCCCCTTCGTGCATCCTCGAACCCTCTTCCCCCACCTCCTTCTGACTTGACCGCAGGAACTATAACGATAATTGCGCTGTTTCCCTGAATCCTTCGTGCTCTCCAATGATCGATCGCAATTTTCTTCTGGCCCCGATTCCCCGCGTTTATTGCTCGACTCCGCACTTCCAGGTATTATATTACGTGTATAGAGGGTATATAGAAATATGAAATGCGGTGGAAATATCAGACAACAAGATTCTCACCGATACGCAAATGTGATACTTTTAAGGGTTGTTGCACATCACATATTATACCGATATTTATTTTCTGTTCCACCGCGTACACGAGTGTTTCTTTGACCAGCGGAAATAGTATTTACGAAGAATGGCAGAAAGCATATAGCAATGGTTTTACATACTTTATTTTATACAGGTATTTTATCCATAAATGTTCTCGTTTTTAGTGTGTCAAATTACATCTGCTCGTTTTTGTCATAAACGCGTAAAATCCGCTGTCTATCAATAACTGAAACTTCAGGCTCCTTTTCGCATTGGATAGTGGGGATTCAAATTTGATCTCGAAATAGTAGTCAGCGTGTTATAACAGAAAATTGATCGTGTGTTGTAAATCGCTCGGTGGCTCAATCTGAAACCACTAGAGGACCGTCCATTAATCCTTAATCTCGCAAGTTCCTGTATAACCGCAGCCTTGTTTCATGTACGTCCTACAGCTAATGAACCTATAGCCAATAACCTATAGCCGCGCAAACATAGTGGCCATGCACATAGAACAGTGTAATGTCTGTTCCAATTGAAAGTGCCAATTGAGCCATTCTTCTTAATCTCGCGATATTCCTGGCAAAAACTTGAATTCCGTTACGCAGGATACACAGTTGAAAAGATTTGTTATCACAAAAAGCACAAACGATAATTATAATATACTATGATAATCAGACTGCGAATTTTCTGCAATTATGACAGAAACGAGTATGAAGTTATTGAAAGGAGAAACAAATAAGCTATTTAACTATATTCAATACCCAACATTTTTTGTAACATTCTAGACTCGCAAACTATCCAGGAAACTAGAAATTTATAAGAATTTAAGAAAAATTGAAATTACGTGCCAGGGTGTTGACGTAAGTTTTAACGACTGCTTCTTGGAATAAGAATATTTTTATTCTGCAATTGAAAATTACGCATCAGAGCATAAAACTAGCATTTAAACAAGAACTCGAATTACCGGATTAAAGCAACCGAGTGAAATGTTAGGCAGAAATGAATTAGTTGCTACATTCCGCGCATAGTTGAAAGGGAAAGTTCGCAATGAAGCATCTTAGAGGAACGCGGTTATGGTGGTACCATTTCCCGCAGCGACGGCTACTGAAATTATAACGATAACCGCACAATTCCGGGATCTCGTCGGTTCGCTTTATTTGACCTCCTTGTCTTCTCTCTTCTTTGTTCTCCATAGTCCCATCGATCCACAATATGAAGAGAAATATACGCCTGTGTACAGACCGTTCCATATCGCACGAATCCCAATTTGCCTGACAAATATTTACGGCTTAGCAGACAGATCACTTTCTCAATATGACATTTTATTTACAGACTGTAGTTTAACGGGAAATTTATATATCCCATTTATCTCATATTATCCCATTTAAAACAGTAAAATCATTTCGGAGCATTTCCATATCACTTCCAACTTATTAAAATCCTTAAATAATGAAATCATTTTCTTTTCAGCTTCTGTTCCTTGTTAGCTATAGTTACATTTCGAAATCAAGGTCCAATTTCCAATGACATCAAAGAAAATTTTCAATTACCTTAATTACCGATCGGAATAACAAAATCGTCACAAATGGAAAGTTTCTGCTTGCACAATTTTGCAATTAATCGTATTGTTGCATATTTTTGATGATGAATTCGGGTATCAGACCCCCGGAGGACCGAAACGATAATTGAAAATGGTTGGCTCGTGACGGTTTTTTCGCGAAATGTCTACAGACACCGCAGCGATTCATACGTTCGCATTCACGTGTCGCGGCCGTCCGTTCGCATGAGCATTTTTTATAATTTCCAAGTGTGGATTCGATCCCTCGAAGCTCCATATATTATGAAGCAGCCTGTGCATGTACACGTAGACGCATTCGAAGCGGCGCGGCGCTCGCCATGGAAATTGCGTTTCCGTGCGGCGAACGGCCAATGGTTTAATTACTAGGTTCGATATATTCCTCGATATCGCAAAATCAGAATGGGATAGAGCGGGTGTCGCGTCCGAATACATTTCGGTTACTCGTTATCGTTCCATATCTAGTACGAATATTTATTGTAAATTATAAACGTTTATATTTCCGGTCGCGACGGCCTGGCGCAGGATTAATTATCCCGGGCTTGTCAATTGATCGGCAGCCCCACGGTTTTAGTTTCGATCGAATTTCAGACAGAGACAACGAAACAGAGCGGTCTTGCGGACACCGGGACAAACAATAGGATTAGTCTGAAAACGATGGCCTACTTTTTTTTATAAATACATCTGCACATTGTGAATTTAACACTTTGCGATCGAATGTCAGCCCTCGGCAGTGAAAATGATTATTCAAATAAATGCTCGTTCGATACATCTATGCAGGATTCATTTCGAAAATGAATTTACAATTTCATAAGTTATTTAAATTTAAAACAGCATATTTACAGCTGAATATGAATCGAATTAACGCACTTTCAAATTAAAAAATCGCACTGAAACTGAAATAATACGTAACTGCAAATTTTATGCATTTATGGGAGAAATGAGCATGTTGTATATGAAATTCAAGAAAGCTTAAAAATCAATGACCACCGGAGTTTTCTGTTTCCTGTGCACACAAGATGCACGTCCGCATTTCGAGTGCTCGCGGAAATTACGTTTCCAATTACGTTAATCATCGAGCCACGCATTTCCCTCGATATTAGGACTAGTTAGTAGTCTACGTGTGGATTGGTTCGAGAGAAGTGGTAAAACGTGGCAACGAGAATTCATTGGAATCCAATACTCGTTTTAAAATATTTACCCGAACGAAGATCTACCTCTTATCTCGTAAACTGTAAGAAAAATATTTTTCATATCTGCACGGGGAGATTTTCGGGGGTGAGCTTCAGGTGAACTACCCTTAGCTCGATGGTAGTTCTTGTGGTCGGTCTTGTGGTACCGCACAAAGGAATGAAAAATATTTTCCTATCATCACGATTGACCGAGAGGGTTAGCTTTAGATGGATGACCCCTTATAGCAGGATGGTAATTGAATAATAAGAACGGCGCGTTTGCGGGCTTCTTTCACAAAAGGCTTCCTAGAGGCGGGTGCAACAGCGAACTTTGATTATCCGCGTAACGTGGCGTCGCGTCGTGTCGATGCGTTCGAGGCGCGCGTCCGTCGGCGCCGCGTGTCGTCGCGGCGGCGCCACGAGCAGAGAACAATCATTGTAACAACAATCTGAGCCGAGGCGGCTCGTTAACGCCAATGAGCGACCGGGGCGCGGTGGTGCTCCCGTGTTTCCTGTGTTCCCGTCACGAGGAGCCCAGCGCCGAGGCCACCAATTAGCTACGTAAATCTTCATGCTTCCGGATATCCGGGAATCGCGTATTAAGCTCTCGCAATTAGCGGGTCCAATTAAAAACGGAAATGCTACCATTCTGCGGACTGGAAACTCGCGCATTAAAATCCACCGGTGAAACGGGGCACCCGAAATATTTTGCGTGTCGAATCGCGAGGCGGGCGAGCTCGTCGGGAAACTTTCACGTCGGGAACTTTCGTCAATTACCGGTTCGTTGAATGACGCGCCGTCAGATTTCAACGCTGCAACCACCTACGATCCGTGCTCAACCGCCTCGGACCTGACACTCGTACGCCGCACAGATCTCTCTTAAGGAAGCTTGCTGGACAAAATTATTTTTTTACGGGTTTCAGATAATTTGAGGAGACTGATAAAATTTTCGGAGGGTCGTTCGAGTTAACCTATATGATAGTAGAAGATATAGAATGTCGATTATCTTGTAGACCAGCTGGGTGTATACAAGATAGCTCTATTTATTTCTCATTTTTCTATTTCGATTAGTCATTTGTCAAGGAATACATAAAATGTAATTTGTATACACTCCCTCATTTTATTCATTCGGAAGAAAAATTACCTAAAATTTCCAATTTTTGTATTGTATACAACCAATTTAGAAATGCACATTAGTTATAAAGTACACCACAATTTATATACTTATTATTATACTTGTTTTAGAAATATACTTTGAGTCATGTCACTTTTCTTATGAATGAACGATAAGCCCCGTTGTTTTTGAAAGTGGCATAAATCCTCTTTTGTAAAGAATGAGGTAGTTGCAGTCAGATATAGATACAAAAATGTTTTTTAAAAATTAATTAAAAAATGGACTTGTACTTTCAAAAACAACGGCTCATATGTCAGCAGCGTTTCTGTCCGAACGGCTCCTGTCAGATACATTTGCCCATAATACTCGGAAGCACTTGTTTCCATGAAACTCGAAATGAAAAATTTTTTGAACTGTTTTACCGAGTCGAGTTGCTTTTTTATGCGAACCAGTATCCTGTTCGATTAAAATTTGACCGTGCACCGTGTCAAATAAACGCGGCTCGGATACCTGAACATTTAAATGGCACTGGTTGCGGTCGGACACGACGTTTTGCGCCCTCGATATAGAATTTCGACTGTATTACATTTTCCCTAATGTATCGTTCGAGTCGAATGTACGAACGCGGTATCGATATCAGAACAATAGCCGGCCATCGGTAACTCCGAAAACATCTGCGACGTCATAGGCAACGTAAGCGGAAAATTCAATTTCCGGGTGTAGCGTAAGTATCATTGAGCTAACGGGCGTTGTGCTCGGGGATCTAATATGCGATCTATAAATTACGCTGCGCTCTTTCGCGCCTTACTTTCGCGCTTACTCCTCGAAACTCTCGCCAGGAAAAAGGTTTGGTTAGCAATATGTATATTGCAAGCAATGGAAACGCGCGAGTCACCGCCTAAGCATAAAAGTTTCAGGCGATTCCCGCTGGATATAAAGCGTTTGAATCGGACATTACATGAAAATCGAGAAATTTAATTTTTACAAAAATATGTGAAACAGGAATTGCTTAGAATAATCGGCGTAATGAACTTCTACTTTGACTTCATATCATGTCGTCCACATTGTTGTTATGTTAAATTCATTTCGTAAATTGCAATCATAAAAACCAGCTGAAATTGTCGTAGGCCCTTCTTCCATTGGAGAACAACTGAAAGACTGTTTTCACGGTTTGTTTTATTAAATGTTAAAGTAAAATAAGTTTCAATTGTAGGAATTGTGGTTGTAATTACACTCTGGATCTTTGTGCAAATTCCAATTCTCATAGGTCATTTTATGAAAATCAGAATGGGAGAAAAAATTCCTCTCACAAATTTCTCTAAAAATTAATTTCTACCAATATTTACATTTTTTTATGTCATACAAATTCTTACACGTCATAAATGCACAATCTTTTTATAGTATTATACATTTTTCGACCTCAATGTAACCCCCCAATGGCCATTGCACACCATTGACCGAAGTTTGTTACAACGCTAGTCCATTCCATTTTGATGAAAAAATATTCGACAACTTTTTTCTTCCCGGTACTAACATTTATATGGTAACAATACCTGAAAAATTGCGGTTTTTTAATCAATATTTGGTCATGTATTTTCAAAAACTTGTTACAGGAACAATGTTGAAATGGACAGACCTTCTATTCTTTAACAGAACAATTTCCACCTCCTAAAATAGAACAATGACTGTACAAAAAGAAGGAGTTCGTACACTTCTTCCATAATGTAGCAGAGTGTACGTAAAAGTACAATTGTCGTCTTTCCTTTCAGCTGAAGGAGACCCAACTTTCTCGTGCAGCCCGCGAAAATGATTCACTATAATCGCGACGACACGATCTGCGCGTAAAGCAAAATTTAATCCTCGTCCTGTCAAGGACTTTGCCAGCAATGCAGAGACTTCCTGTCGGTGGGTAATGTCCTTTTTATCCTTCGTCTCTTTGGCAGATCGACGTAAACATGTTTTTATAGATCGGTGCGAGCATATTTCGATTTATAGATCGCTTTCGAAGTTTCATTGAAAGAAAGAGAAAGAGGAGAGAGAACAGCTAATCGGTGGCCACGATCCGTAATCGTTAGCAAACAAAAGATGTACGAGCATCTGATCAAAAGTTCACGACCGACTAGAGAGGATGAACGCTTTCTAAGTTCGCCTAGATCTTGGAAGATCTCGCCGCGAGAAGTCGCTTCACGGAATCCGCGTTTTAGGTCAGCGAAGATGTTAGGCAGGTTCATGATGTTATTCATGAACATCGATTGATTCGATAGCTGAAAGTAGTTGTACAAATAAATGATTACAAATTGCAATACTTTAAGCCATTCTCCATTTCTGTGCAATATATTTTTTTTACACTCTGCCGTGTAGTACTATGAAACTTGAGCAATCATCTGATTATTGTGATTAGCAAAGCAAAATAATTTTGCACCAAATTTTACTCCTGAGTCATTATACAAAGTGTAATTCACAGAAATATTTCTAATGAATGTTCAACTGTGAAAGATAGTTAAAAACATCTTCTAAAGTTGTTAGCTGTGTGGGATGAAACAAGTTCAAGTTATTCTTTCCGCAGTTCGGGTAGAAACGCCATGCACATTACCGGGATTTCGTGTTTAACCGAGCTGACAAGTATTTGGCCCGTAACGAATAGCTTCCATTAATAAGTCAGAATCATCATGAAATACAAGCTAAACCTAAATGGTTGGCTCGGTATTCACGAGCGCCATGATAAATGCGATGCGAAGTAATCCCCCGCTCGATTATAATAATCTGCGAATTGATAAGGGAAATAATGTTGGTTCCCGTGCCGAATGACCTTGGTTACCTTGTTTGTGCTTTCCAATCACCGTTCGAAACACGTCTACGTCAGGATCACTCTATACAAAAGTACATCGTTAAATGAATATCCGCATTACCATGTTCTCATTTAAAAGTCTTTTATACTAAATTCTTTATTGACAGAATGGGGACAGCAAAGCAAGGCATTCGTTTCGGCAACGAATTTGTTGAAAAGCAGCTCGGACACCACGACGCGAAGCATTTATCAAAGAATACTTGAAAGGCAGACCCGTTTACTCGTAACGAACAGCGACAAAAAAAGTAATAAAATTTCACGGCTTATCAATTACCAACATTGATGAAGAATTCGCGCGTCTCCGAAATTCAACGAGGTGAATAGATCTCGGCGGGCCATTTAATTTTGAAACGGTCGCTCCTTAATGTAACTGTTCAGAATAACCTTCCGAATAATTTAGCAAAAGAATCAGAGTTAGACGGATCCTCGCAGAAATAGACAGTCTGTAATTACCATTACGTAGTCGCTATAGTGAAGAGGGTCGTACGTATACTAGAAGGGCTAAGATCTCTAAAATCATCAACTAATTCAGGTATCGACAGTTTAATTGCTTCTAAAAAATGCAAGAGTGCACTTGAGACAAATTATGCGACTTCTGGCGTAACACGCAAGGGAACGAACGAATTTATTCATTAATCTGCAGTAAAAGGCCATTTCCAATAACTTTCTTCTTTACGAAATTGTGTTCTGCGACATCGTTAAGGAGTTATTAACGAAAAACGCAAACCGTCCGCTGTTAAAATGTTATTTCAAACGACCTCAGCAATCACCATTTTCAAGGAAATACAACATTTCTGGGACACCCTGTAGAAAAGCACATTTTCCCGCACACTGTTCGGCCTAGAAAAAAGGTGTCCTGTATTAATGGCTAAAATATTTTGCGTTTGCGTAGCGGAGGTCTCGCGTTTCCAATCCGGAAATCGGTATAGCGCGCATGATCTTTTGACATAGTTCTCGGGTTCATTTGATTGTAAATCGAAACGGGCCGCCCCTGTTGTTCTCCTCGCTTAAAATTCGATATTTTTCGGGTCGCAAGCACGCGACGTAATTACTAGGAGGAATTTCGGTTTACTGGGAAAATTGATTTCTTTACGGATTGTAATTAATCGGTTTTTTAGACCGGGTCCAGATCGCGAGATTCACCGCGAAATCCTAGGCTACACCGAAATTACAAACGAACACCGGTTCGACTTCAATTTCAGCCATTGTCGCACTCGAACAATGCCGGCCCGCTAAACTGCAAGAGGTAGCAGGAATTGCGATCAAGTGTACACTCATATACACGGGCCGCGCAGTTAGGTGTGTCCCGTTGTGAGCTCCAGTTGCACTTTCATTGCGTTACGTTTTGCCCGTGCACCTCCTCCTATGTTTTCATCGCTAGAAGCTTCGCGATATATGCGAAATATTGTGCGCACGAAGACAGAAAGGATGTTCCACAAAGGGAATTTCATAATGTTTGGGGAATTAGTACCTGTACACGTTTGTTCTCGTATTTCGTTCATTTTATTGAAGTCCGAGCACTGCATCTTACGTAATTGTATTTTACGAAGGATGCATCGCTGATCTCGCATTTGTACTTATTACTAGATTTAACTTGGTGAAATACTGCGATCAAAGTGTTAAAAACGTATTAAAAACACAGGATGCAAGCTTTATGGTACTTCTCTATTAACAGTGAGATAAAGCAGAATCTTTTTTGATTTTACCTTTTTCGAAAAAAGTGTATTCGTTTCGTATCAGAGTATTTGATCGATTGCGTCGTAAGAAAATAAGCAAGCAAAACTGCATCCGGGAAGAATCTGAAATAGTAAATGCGATGTAAAAATCTTTCTACCAAAAATTGTTCTTTCTCTCCGAGCAAACAACTCCATGAACGTTTGAATTGAATAACCTTGAAGGACCTTCAAGAATCAACATATTCAGTTAAATGAACTCTTCATGAACTTTCTTCCAAAAATTGTTCATTCTCTCCAATCAAACAATTTAATGAATAACCTTAAATTACCTTCAAGATTCAACATGTTCAGATCAATGAACTTTCATCCAGAAATTGTTCGTTCTCTTCGAGCAAACAACTCCATGAACATTTGATAATGAATGACCTTGGAGGACCTTCAACATCAACATATTCATCAATGAACTTGTCACGAAATAGGTCACATATCCACTTAAATAAAATCATAAGATGTCTTCCCAGAAACAAGGAAAGTTTTATCTAAATAATTTCTCGAAGCGACATTCTCTAAAACAACAGCGTGTTAAAATAATTCAAGCTCCGTTGGCAGAACGAATCGCTAGCAGTTGAGTCAGCAGTCCGCGACCAGATAAAAATCCGCTTCGCCATCGCCGTCCTCGCGAATTGTTTATCCATTTCGCTGATCCGTTTCATCAATATTTTCTTACAGGGTGTGCTAAACGCGACCGGAATTCCAGGGCCCGAGACGCTTTTTACGCGGGTGCAGGAGAGTCGCCCGAGGTGCGATACTCTGCAAGTTTATAGGCAGTTAAGGTGGATTGACGCTCCCGTAGGAACGCGATAAGAAGCCGATCTTCCGGCTAATTAAGTGCATTTTAGGAAGATCGTAGCTCCCCCGAGGAATTACAAAAAGTGTTGCTACGAAGTAATTTCACAGTCGAGAATGCCATTACCATGCTATCGCCTCCCTCCTCGCCGTACCCCCTGTGTACCGGCCACGGGTTTCTGACCCGCAAAGAAAATTTCCCTGGGAATTACGAGCCGAAACTATTGACGCGTAAATAACCGGGCTTTGCTCTCGTTCCTTAATTCGAGAGACCGAATGCAAATGGATACAAACACTTGAATTGCAGCTCGCGTGGCCGTCTGGCTATACAGAGATCAGTGGTGCTGGCGAACAACACGACCATGGTGGTAGCCGATAGCGAAAATCCAACCGGGATCAGGGCCACGATAACAACGACCCTGGAATCATGGAACTCGCCGCCAACCGAGATCACGCTATCGAACCTCATAATTCTAAGGTTCACGGCGGACAGCTCCTGTTGCTAGGTTCGCGATCCTTGCAAAGCTGCATCCTCGTAGCATCTCGTCTGTGCACTCACGCTGCCAAATATCCAGTAGCGCGTTATAACTAGTTGGGGCCTTGGGCAAAGTAGAATTTCGGGGCCCCTAACCCCAACTAAATAACTTAGTGAGAAAAACGTAGAATGTGGATCTTGGTTTGTGTTCGAGGTCCTCTTTTGCATGGAGCCCCGGGCATTTGCCCAAGTTGCCCATAGGGTAGCGCGCCACTGCAAATATCTCAAAGTTTACTGCACGGGATTATTAGGATCAATACACTTTGATGCATCATCGTTAGCGTCGATGATCGAGATGCTAGCCACACTACCCTGTTCCCAGGGTAGCAGCTCGAACGTTGACACTTTGGGTACCAACCTAGCAGTCTTGAAAATTCCAAGTCAAAGTAGTTTATCGAATGAAATGAAGATCTACGATACTGGAAGTAGTCTCCCGCACAATTTGATTTCCTAGATTTCATTATCTATAGTGTTCCGCGGTGTTTCTTGGGAAAATCTAGGTGCACCGTAGTGCGCCGCCAAGTTGTCGCACTACCTCCTTTTACACGAAACAGCTTAGCCGTTTATTAGAGGCTTATAACTCGCCACTGGAGGCAGATGGAGAGATGTAATTTCGTACACTTGTTAAATGCTATCATGTCTCAATATTGACAAAATATTAATCTTCCAACATTAGTAGGTTCCGAGATATAGGACCTCAAAAATCGCTAAATTTGTCACTGACTGACTGACAGATCATCAAAACCTTTTGGGTACTTCCCATTGACCTACAAGCTTGAAATTTGGTACATTGGTCCACCATAACAAACACTCGAAGGAATAATTATCAACGTTTGAAATTTAACACCTTAAAGGGGTTGTATTGAAAAAAAAAACATTACGAAATAGATACGTAGGATAGAACATAGCAGCATAATATACATAAGTGTACGTTTTATTAGCTTCGAAGTCGCAACAAATACTGATGAAAAAAACAATCGCTATAACGTAAACAAAAGAAACTGCACCGAGCATCGTCTATAGCGGCGGGGGGCAAACGGATCCGAGCGTCGCCGGCAGAGTGTTAATCTTCGACACATTGAATTTGGATTTTGTCTTGCAGATTAGAAATGAATTTTTTTTCTTTGATGCCTACTTGATAATTGATGAGATTTCAACAAAAATTGATGTAATCCCAACAAAAACATCCTGTAAACAGGAGCCAAGTTTCTATGGCCGTAAAAAGTTGTGAAATCAAACAACATACGGCCAAGTTCGTAGCTTAGAAATACCTGTTGCAATACTGAAAGAAGCGTTTGTAAAATTTAGTTTAAAAGAACGCTATTTAATTTTTAAAGAGTTACATGGAGGGCTAAATTATTCAAACTTGGCCGTTACTTTTTAAACCAATGGCCATAAAAGGTAGCGGCCAAGTTTGAATAATTTAAGCCATCCATGCAACTCTTTAAAAATTAAATAGTGTTCCTTCAAACTAATTTTTACAAACGCTTTTTTCAGTATTGCAAGAGGTATTTCTAAGCTAACGAACTTGGCCGTATTTTGTTTGATCTCACAACTTTTTACGGCCATAGGAACTTGGCTCCTGTATACAGGATGTTTTTGTTGGGATATCCTTTACGTGTAGCCATGACTTCAGTTCTGCCGAATAGTATTTCCGTGTTTTGTGGTCAGATGTTATTGGGTGTTCTGTTTTAGCTAATTGAATGTATGTAACTCTATCTGATGCATCGCTCATGTTGCTTTAGCCGTGTGCTCGTGCTCATCCCAGTTTAATTACGCTACTCCTGTCGATATACAGGCTGGTTCAAGAGTTAAATCCCACAAATTCGTAGGCAGTCCCGATGGTCCGTCAGAAAATTTCAACACGTCATGAAGTGCATTCATTCAATGCATTCAATGTAATTGAATTAACTGACTTGACCTGATCATTTTTCAGGCCATTTCAAGATAAGTTCAATGGTCCACCATTCTGTGCCCTTGAACTAGAGATTGGTATTACGTAGCGACTTTTCGAGACCACTAAGAAGTTGCTACAGTGAAAGCGAAGCTTGATGAGATTCGCTACTGCTCTAATCTCGACCGGGTCGTTATCGTCGGGTTCCACGAATTCGGAAGCACCAGTATCAGGTACCGTGGTATCAAGCATCGAGATTCGCGAATTCAAAGCTGTTGATTTCGTGTCTCACGTGGTTTGAATCGCTGATACCTCGTCCCGCGGCCTCTAGTCGTAGGCCGCAAATTCCTGCCTCTCAAGGTGACGTCAGTTATCGGGTTCCAGAAATTTGAGGGCTTCGAGTCGACCGCGCGAATGTTACGCATGTGAAATGATTAA
This sequence comes from Lasioglossum baleicum, assembly GCF_051020765.1. Lineage (NCBI taxonomy): Eukaryota > Metazoa > Arthropoda > Insecta > Hymenoptera > Halictidae > Lasioglossum > Lasioglossum baleicum. Next base: position 9,840,439 of record NC_134938.1, read on the forward strand.
CCATCCCCCTTAGGAGAACCTATTTTCTACTTAAAAACATTCAGTTGCTTTGAAAATCTATATCTATTGTGTGCCTTTATGTTCTAAATGTTTTATTTTGGTCTAAATTTTTATTTATTTGTTCCAAAATTTTCATCACGAGTCTGACACGATGTTAATGTGCAAGGTATTTTTACGTTGAAAACAACATAACAATATTCTTAGATTTTTTACACTTTTCACTGTTTTATTTTCATCCAATTAATCTCTTCATACATGCACAAAAATCCGCACTCTAATTATAACTGACTGTTGGTAGGCTCATCATAGTTTGCGACGTAGTCTTGTTTCACTTTTTAAAAATATGAAAATAAATTCCACTATCTATTGAATAATCTGTGAGACAATTTTTCACTGAAGATTCAGTGATCCTTCAATTTTGCTCGTCGGTGTGTTCGATAGCTAGTACCTACGTCATCAGATTAACAAACGATGAATCGTCTAACTATGTCCCGACAGGTTCCGTCAAATTTGAAAGCATTTTTATAATAGACACCCGGTTCTTAAGTATCCCGTGTTCGAATAAGTTTAAAGCTCATATAGAACAGTGTCTATCGCGAGTGCTGAAGTTTCACTACCTTGCACGGCACACCGGTGTTGTCGAGACTCATGAGCTCCAGGTCTTCGTTATTGGATCCCAAAGGTTGTCGCTATCAACTTGCATGACGTAGACTACTCCGATACCGCCTCACGTGAGTCTGTAGTGGTTAGAGCTGAGCCTGAAGGCTCAGAATTATTTAATATTGCCCCATTTTCATCGTTCCTGATACCAAAATTCGTATAGTCGATCCGCTTGATCGAGACTTCCCAAATAACCAGCGTCAGTCAGGGAGTGATGATCCACTTTTTCTGGAAAGGTCAAAAAAGTAATTACATATGCATAAATAACAATAGATAATAAAATACTTCACATTCTTTTAGAAATAAAAGATTATTGTAAGGGGAGATGGAAAAATGATCCACTTTTTTTCTGAAAGGGTCGGAAAAATAATTATGTAAATAATAAAAGATAATAAAAATACTTCACATTCTTCTAGAAATAAAAGATTATTGCAAGGGGAGATGGAAAAATGATCCACTTCTTTTCTGAAAGGGACGGAAAAATAATTATGTGAATAATAATAGATAATAAAAATGCTTCATATTCTTTTGGAAATAAACGATTATTGCAAGGGACGATCAGAAAATATCATTACCGGAATAATTGCAATTATTATGGGAAACAGAATCCTAAAACACAATAATTACAGAAATAATAATAATAATACACAACATTTCAGAGGAAATACGACTCGAGCAGGAATATTATTGCGCAATCGAATAATTGATTGCAACAAGTAACGAAATAAGAAGCTTCGGACGACAAAAATAAATGCCATTGATTATTTAATTCTATCTCCCTTAATTAAGAGGATCATTAATTCCGAGCGTAATTATAACGAGCAATTCGCAGGTGGGTTGTGTAACAGGTAACCATTCGCACTCTGTAGACTGCGACGGTCTGTTATTCACGCAGACTGTTCAATACATATAATAGCAGTACGTCTTGTGACAGTTCAACAACAGAGCTAGAGCCCTTATCATATCGATCGGGGCTGCTCAGTTGACAGAGGTGCGCGTTATTATGCCAACGTTTGCACCCTCTTACGTTCGACCAACAATGAGTCCCGTCATTAAGCAATGTAATTGCAAAAGTGTCTACTTTCGTTGCTCCTTCGCTTTGGAATTTCCTAGATCTCCATTTATCAAAGTAACTGATTACTGGACTGTGGATCTACATGCATTTATGACAAAAATGGGTGGATGTAATTTAAAACAGTAAAGATAATACAACAATTTTAGAATGTCCATATATTATTTGCAATTTATTAAAATCGTTGAAAATAGAAAGAACTTTTTATATAATTTCAGTGTCTTATAATTGACGAAGAAAATATTTATTTTGCATAAAGATCCGCAGCCTACTGATTACAATTTGACATGCTGATAATTAATATGCAACGAGAAGAACTGTTTCGTATTATCAAAACGATCGCGATCAAATGCTCCGGAACATGCTTCCCCGCAATTCAATATGGACGCTATTTCTAAACTAGCCGAAATACATATGTCAATATTTGTTTTCCACATCACCGATGATACTAACGCGAGCACCGCAAGCAGGATAGTAAGTATTGTCAATATTGACCGCGCTGCATACGATCCAATTATTAACTGTTATCAACGATTATGATGTTGATTAGTGCAGCTACTCGGTAAAAGGAACGTCAACCAACTTTTTCGAAGATTACAATTACAGAAATATTCTTTCAATACGTTCACGAAACAGATTTCCATTTCTTGAGGTCGCCGGTCACATTTCCTACTGTCTTTAACACGCGATGTTAATGACCGTTTTATTCGAAATGATTGCAGACAGAATTACGGCACGTTCTCATTAATTCGACCATGCAAAATCGTTCAGGAAAATTGGTATTCCTTAATTAGGGAAGACCGGAGCGAGCTTCCCTGAAGTTAACAACGTTTTCTACATCCGGCAAACAAGCATAGTGTTTGCGCCGGTCCCCTACCCTCGAAAACCAACGTGTTCGAGCGTAATTCCCACAACCTATCATTTTTGCGCGCGCGTACTCTGTCGTACGAAATTCGACGCGAGCGGAACAGAGGGCCGATATGAATATTAACGAGATTTCCTTCGAATTAATGAACGCGTCCACATACATGATTATGTCCGCGCGCGAACAATCAATGGGAAACCACTTTTTTCTCGCTCCCTGTGGAAATAGTCAATTTACGCGCTTTCGCCCGGCGACATTGTTTGCACCCCAGGGTCATCTTCATTCAGGAGAAACGAAAGACAAACGTTTCGCGCGTCGAAACAAACAACGAACCCGGAAAAAGCCTGCAGCTGTGCCGAATGCCAGTGGCACCGGGTCGCCCGGAGCAACTGATGCTAGATTAATCGTTATTCCGTCAGCCGAATCGCCAAGCTCAATTATAAACGCACAGTGACCCCAAAAGCGAAAGGACGGTAGGTTGGAATCTGATAGGAAACGCTGTTTCTCAAATTGGTGGCACATTTATTGTATAGATAAATGATTTATACAGGGTAAAAATAAGCTGGCAATGGACTCCTCATTTAAAGCGGAATGAAATGACAAAAAAAAATCGCGTACTTCGCGAGAAGACTTCGACCTCACACTAACATTCTACAGGGTTGGACCATGATGCCTGATCAGCTTAGAAGGCTTAGATTATTCTGCTGCTAGCCGTTCGATCGGAATTTCTTTTAGCTAAAATAACATGGTTCAAGGAGAACTCTAAGATACTTGTACCAAATTTTTTTGTCAGCCCTTTTTTCCAAAGTTATGAAGATCACCTTCAATTTCTTTTATACGTAATCCTACAATCTTTTACACGCATCTTTTAGGATTTTAGGGGATACTGACAATGAGCAGAATTCGATAAAAATTGTAGCTAAACCTTTAAAAAAATCGCAAGGTGACCTTGATAAATCTGAAAGAAAAGGGTTGACAAAACTCAACGACGTTCTTTAGGCTCGAAAATAATTGGGTTATAGGAGAAAAATTTTTTATAGCAGGTTATAGTAGGAAAAATTGAATAAATCATGCTCTGTATGAAACACAAATAAAGTTCCGTGGGTTGTTGTAAAGGAGATGCTTCGATCTTCAAGTACGTAGTACATTCGTAAATGGACAAACATTTTCCAATTAATTTACTGAAACGTTTCAATTCACCAATGAAATGAATGATGGGTTGTGAAGGTAGAGGCTTCAAGTTTAAACACGAGTTCAGGTTCGTTGTCGTACGAAATTTAGTGTTCGAATACTTTCCTGAGCCGCTGTAAATCATCGTCTAAAGTGCGTCGTCGGTAAGAAGCTCAATTAAACGGAAGCAAACGCGACAGCTACTGAACAGAAGGAAAGACGCAATTCTTAGAAAGCCCACTACGAATCGGTTAATGGAACACCGTGGTATTATCTTGTTCCAAGTATCGTTAAGTGGTTACTTCAATTAGAATCGTCAGCCGGTGCGTATACGCGACCTGAGAGTTTCGAACGCGTCAGACTGTAGTGCCGAGATGTGAACAATAATGCGATTTCTCAGCTCTCTCTGTACCTGCTTCTTCGAAAGGTCGGTGACCCATATTCTGACAATCGAAACCGGCCCACATGCGCGTACACTCGGTTGCAAAAGTTCCGCGAAGTAATTAATAAACGCGATAGACGGTGCTTTTAGACGTTTTACTGGAATTAGCAGAGGCGATTTAATGTATGAGCAACAGACATCAGTAGATTGCGTTTTTTACTCCTAAATGACGAAAGTACGATCATTAGAAGAATTTTAAAATACTGTTGCATATTGTATAATGTTTGGCTAATAAAATCACTAAGGAAGAGGATACACTTTTATTTTAAGAATATTTGTTGGAATCGAGGTAGGACAGTTTTATTTTGCATAAAGATTCGAAGTCATATTGTTCGTTCTTATATCATAACCGGTTCTCTTTGCAACATATTGAATGAATACCTTTCATAACACTGTCACTAGATTAAGACTTGTCTCCCACTTTACCCTTCCCCTTCTACGACGTCATTCCCCCATTTTCCGCCACGGATCGGTCTGCGTTTGCGTCGTGACTAATAGAAGAGAGAGAGCAACTGTATTCCCCTCTATTCGCGAGTCAATTCCCCTGATTTGGTGACACTGCTTCATAGAAGGGCCTGAAAATTTGTACCACGATTTGTGTTTACAACATTTACTTACATCTACAACTAGACTACGGATGTTTATGCAATTTTCAATTTTTGTAGACAAATTTTAAGAAAATGGGACCAAAACAAACCCTATTTTCATTGGCAATAGCATTTGTAGATCCAAAATAAATAAAAATCATACTGAATCCTGTTCAATTTGATACTCCAGGATTGTTTGAAAATTTTTATAAGCCATAAGTGCATTAAGATCCGCAATCTATCAACAACTAATACTTCACGTACAGGGAAAGGATTGCTTTTAAGACCTATGTTGATTATACATGTATTACTTTCACTCCTCGCGGAGTATCGGACCTTTTTCATCACCCTGTACACACATAGACAAATCGGTGACGGGTCAGGTAGTAGAGAGGAAGGTGTTCTCTAATTGTCCATCTGCTGGCGAGCGAAGCCGTCACAGTTCTAAGCAAAGTCCCGGAACTTTTCAAGCGCGCCTTGTGCAAACAGTTTTTTGATCCTCTGCACGTTCGATGGAAGGGGTTCGAAGCTAGATCGAAGATTTATTTTCAATCAACTTCGTGAAAAAAAAGGTGTGCGAGATTCGTCGAAACGGGAAGGTTGTCGTGGCACGTCACGGCTCTCACGGTGTGTTGTCAAAACCTCGAGGAATACGTGCTCGCGGCTAGGAAAGAGCGCCGCCTCGCACCACGTGGCCAATTTTCTTCCGACAATATTGACCTTGCCCTGTACACTCCGCCGATATATCGAGGTCCAAAAATTCCCGCGGATCCCGTGTTCCTAGACGGGATACCGGTCGAGTGGCTAATCCGGGGACGTTCAGCGCGAAGACTCGATTACAGCGCGGATTTATTGGAGGCATTGAGTGCCCTAAGCCCCGGGACGACGACGATCCGAGGGAATCGAGATTTATATTCCGTCCGCGACGTCCCTCGCTAAAAAATTCTTTCCTCCCGTACGCTCTCTCGACGCTTTCTTTGCAACGGGGATCCTGCGGAAGGAAAAAAGAAGTAAGAGTTATACGGTCGCGTTTTTACCACCGTAGGAGAGATAGATTCTAATTTATTAAATGTTTGCCCGTCTACCTCCTCTCGACGAATGGTTTTCCCATGTAAGAGGTTCTTATTAAAATTTTCATAAGCGGACCCGCTGTTCGATATAACGCAGACAAATGATTTGCAACTCGCTACCCTAATGCAGTGGCGCCCGTGTCCGGAATCCGAATTCTTCGCTGACGAAACTGCGGAGGCTAACCGTTTCTTCTACATGTTTTATTTGAAGCGGGTACTACTTGTTTGAAATTCTCACTGCCCATTTATACAACGAAAAAAAAACAGTTTTAATGATGCGCAATTACACGAATTAATAAAAACACATTATTGAACGTTCGGACAGAAGTGACACGAAAAACAAATTGAGGCGCTATGCGCGAATCTTTAAAAACAATTATTCCCCGAAACGAAGGGAGCTGATTGATAATTGATATAATGGTTATCATGTAATTGCGTATTATTATATTTGCCATCCTCCTAATTCATCTTGTTCTATCAACAAGAAATTAATTTTGTGTAATTTTGAAGCAATGGTTGGGGGTGTGAATTGGCTAAATAATTACTCAAATTGGTGGCACATTTATTGTATAGGTAAATGATTTATACAGGGTAAACATAAGCTGACAATGGACTCCTCATTTACAGCGGTCTTCTTCTTCAGATCTATGGTAAATTCAATCATGAACAAAATTATTATTTCTAGAGCACGAACGAGCTGCACTTCTAATCTTTTACTACGACGTTATAACAGTTTAGACATCGGAAATTTTCCGAAAATTGGGAAAATTGTGTTCCAAACTGTATGCACACGATAACACTGCAATTTGCGAAAAGTCGTTCTCGACATTACGCGCGGAGTCTCTCCGTCAGTAATGGTTTTTGTTATCACATTGTCAGCCAAGTGGCCTAGCGCAAAGTTGAAAAAGTTCCCGTCTAACAAAATAATTTGTATTAACGAATATTAATTTAAAGTTCGGGGCGTTTGCATCGTCCTCACCAAGGAAAATCACTTTGTTCATTAGAAACTCATCCCGCGGCGTACACCTTCAAAGACTTACAACTTCGTTCAGGCGAAAGATAAGGAAATTATTTTCGGTCGACGCAGATTGCCCCGTAATATGCAAAATGGATGTCGGAAAGGGGCCAGCCGGTGGGTGGATAGGAAGGGCAACGCCAGCCAATACGCTAAATTAGAATGCCTCCGGAAATTACATATCGGAGCGATGTCCAAGGACGAAACGCGCTGTCCGTTTCCCGTCATTCATTTATTTCCGATTAAGGAGCGAGGTACGAAAGTTGTTTCTCATTTCGATTGTCGATGTTTTTGCAAAATTCCATTTCCACGCGTGAATTTCTGTCGGTTATTACTTCCTCGCTTGATGAAGCAAGCCTGGCGATTTTGTAGAACATTGTAAAATAATGTTCGAAAACGTTGATGGAAATATCCCGAGATACAGTGATTGAAATGATTATAAATTCGATGATTTTGTTCTTTCATGCTCTGAAAAGATATGCAAAAAATATGCCATAGCTACCTGTATTGGTCGACCAGAGTTCGTTTCAACTGGGTTGTGCAGGCAGAGGGGGTAGACCCGTTTCTAGAATTGCAAGGGTGCGGGATGCACCTTCCCATTTCTCGATAACGCGAAGATGGGGTTTTTCAGTAGTCAAAAGCGCTAGATAAATGATCAATCTAGGCCGCGATCGCCCTCAAAAGTTCTATGTTTACGTTTACGAGGCGTAATTTGCATTATTCGTAGCATAAAGCTGCGACAGCTACATGCTTTCGAATAATGCAAATTACACTTCGTAAACGTAAAAATAGGAATTTGAGGGCGACTGCGGCCTTGATTGAACTTTTATCAAAAAGAAAAACCCCATCTTTGCATTATCGAGAAATGAGAAGGAGCATCGCTCACCCTTGCAACCCTGGAAACGAGAGTCTACCCCCTTCAGACTTGTCTCCAACTCTAGCCTTCCCCTTCCACGACGCCGTTCCCCCATGCCTCCGCTATGGCTCCGTCACGTGTCACAACGTCACGTGACTTATCCCGTACAGGCAGAGAGGGTAACATTCTCCCCTCAATTCGACGGAATTCCCCTGATCTGCCGACTCTGCGTGAAAGGTTACTCGAACAGGTTTGAAGAAAGACTGAACGCGCATGTTCCATCGGCTGGCACGCATATAGTTTTCGAGAGGCAGCATTTTCCAGAGGAGACAGGTAACGAGAAACTGAACACGGGTTTATCGTCTGGTTAATCGCTATCGCGAACCGTCTTTCGTTCGGTGTCGAACGACAGCGAGACCGGGACTCGGTGAAAGCCTCGCAGAAGTTCGAAAGCTCCTCGGTCATGCGGTGTCATCGATTGCTTCCGCGAAAACGCGGCAAACGATGACACGACGTTTTTCGACGTCCTCGTCCTCGTCCTCGGGAAACGAGAACGCGACATCGCTGAAAAACGAGCCGGCTAACAGAAAATTGATGTGCGATCGGTCACCCGAACCGGTTCAATTGTCAAATTGAATATCACCCTCGCGAATTATGCAATATAATTCGGATCGAAAGTCGCGAGTCATTCTTGGGTATTTGCGACGTGATAGAAACAAAATTAGGAGGTAGACACCCTTACAATATTAGCAACCTTTTTATAATTAGGCCAAACGACTTGAGATTTTTTGAGACGTCAGAGTAAATTAGATTTTTAAATATGTTAATAAATGCCCATAAAAGTGGAAAAGACAAAGTTAATCGCAACAATGATTTTCATAAGTTTCTTAATAGATTTCAGTAAAAATTGACTTCGAAGTTTGTCTATGAAATTGCGTCGGACATTTATGACCAACGTGGGAGTGTTAACAAAAGATTATTTTCCATTTTGAATGGTAAAAGATTGCGCTGAAAAATGAACGATTGGTTACATGGGGTTAAAACAGGAAAGAGGGTGGAATTGTCGGATCGTTGGTTATCGCGCGTAACATCGTTTTACACTTTATTAATTAATTAAAGCGGCGTCAAAGCGGTTACGACTATCGCGAGCATCAATTAATTTAATGTTAATTTAACGTTTAGTTTAATCCGGTAATTTACACGTGTTCACGCGACACGGAGCTAATTTAATATTAACGACATTTTGCGAAGCGCGCATTTAATTGCCTCGGAAATGCGAGCCGCTGTTAACGTATAATCGAGGCGGTCGCCGAAACGCCTCCGACCAATCCGCGTATTGTTCGATTTTAGCTGTAATTACGGTTCCCGAAGCACGGGGAACGCCGGGCCACGACCGCCGCCGGACAATATTAATAACACCTAGTTGCTGCCGCCGCGCCGGTTAGTTTATTAACATTACTGTTCCTCAGGTGAGCCGCGACATACTACTCTTGGACCCATCGTGTTTCGCGCACGGCTCTGCTTGTTAATGCAACCGCGCGTAGCCCGGCATAGAAATGCCGCCCTCTCGTAAATTGTTAATTTCCTCCGGAAATTTCCATATACATTGAAAACCTTCCTGGTACCGGTCTGCCGGGAATTGATTTTTTATTAAATTTCGTCTTCCGACGAAATCTGACTTTTATCAATTCTACCCGATAGTTCCACAGTTCCACGCAATCGCAACTTATGGTCACTTCGGCTTCCCTACGATGCTAGAAAAATTATCCTAGTTGGCGACGATCAATAAACATTTTAGTGAATCGTGGAGGAAATTTTTTTATCCGATTAAATTATATCTAATATTCATCTCTATCAAAGTGTTAAATGGAAATCCACAAATAGTCACGTAATATTTGCACATTAAATAATTATTAGCGCGAGTCGGGCCACGCGAGTCCCAATAGTTCACTAAAAGGTTAATGAACATTTTAGAGATGTGAAAATTAATTAATGAAAATTTTTGTATGCATCAATCATTCTGCAATTGAAATAGAACTCGGTCTTTTGAACATAAAAATGAACATAAAAAAAATTGTTCTTTTGAAGACTTTTCTGACCGGCTGCATACTACTGTAATTTCTGCAATTTAACTTCCATGAGTTTTCAATAACGCTTCTACGTGATATTGACACACTCAATCAATTTGAAGTTCTACAAATCAATACACAATGTTTTCCAGTTGAAAACTTTACATTGCTTACTCACAGTTGTAGTACCAATCAAATTAAATTGTGTGTGCGAACACGAGTCTGTACATACTTCAATGATAACTAGACTGCGGATCCTTAAGCAAATTCTTTTCACAGCTTATTTTATAAAAATCAAAATGGCGACACAAGTTCAATAAATTAATTAGAAAATTCCTTATGGGTGAGCATAGAGTTTTTGGTATTTGACAAATTTGCGCACGCTGTGAATGCATGAAGATCCGCAGCTACAGTTGCGAGATTAAATTAAACATTCCGACCAATTGTGCTTATTAAAACTCTGTAATTTCTCACGAAATTTCGTGTCGCGATCACGAACGGAAGATAGCGGAGAAAAATAAACAGATTTAAGAGCGTAATACAGCATAGCTCATCCGTCTTCGGGGAGGAGAGCGCTGACATCGGCGAAATAGCTTGACATCAGTCGGAAATCACCGGGCGCAAAGGGCGTAAAACCGGTGGCCGCAGTTTTTATAAGTAACGGGAGACTCGGTCGGGGGAACAGTGGCCAGGCTCAATGAAAATTTGCATTTCATTTCGCGCGTAAATATTTGCGCCGCGACGCGGGAGATCGGCGTCGCGGGAGCACGCGGTACAAAACACCGGGCCGAAATAATATTCCGCTCGGGATCGGATTTTGAAAGCGTGCTCCCGACCGGTTTATAGGGCCCTGATAATTGCGAGCTGTCCGTCATTCTGCTCGGAGGATTGACATCGTTGAAAACGTCGAAACGCGGAGCTAAACGAGGCCAAAAACGATCGGCAAAAAGAGAGGCTGGGAGAGCGCACGCACGCTCGTGCAAGAGGGAGAGAGTGGTGAAAAAAAGACGAAATAAATGGCGGGCGGGGGTTTAGCCGGAGCGAGAATTTTCATTCCTGAAAAACCGCAGCGATGCGACCACTTGACGTTCCAGGTGGAGCGTTCCATACGCTCCTCGCTTCGCTTTCATTCCGTTTTTCGCGTCGCACAGTTTTTTCCATTGAGTATCGAGTATCAGCGAGCTGGATACTCGCGCCAGCTGATAGGGCCAGTGGGGGTGCATGCGGGGGTGGGAAACCGGGCTCAAAGAGGAAAGAGAGCTCGAGAACCGTGAGCCCAGCCGGATAGCGGAGCATCATCTAATTACATTGATCCCCGACGATCGGCGCTGGTGCGTTTGCATTTTGTTAACGAGAATCCCAGTGACGAGGCCGGGCATCCCAGATACTAATTAACCCGACACCAGGCTCCCTGGGACATTCAGACACTATGCTTTCGCGCGCGCGTTTCTCTCGAGTGTGATTTTTGACGAGCCGCGCCGCGCGTCACGCGGGTTCGAATCAGATCTAGATTCAGCGGGAATTTTTTTTACTGCCGCCTCTCTTTTTTATTCCTCTTCTTTTTTCTATTCGCCGCGTTTCGGACCGCCAACGCGACGTTGCGTACGTGTGATTTTATTCTTTCAACGCGCTCGACGCTGCCGGCGCGGCGTCACGCATGGCGACCGCGATCTCACGTTTCCAGCAAAGAAAGTCGTGTCAATTCGACGCACGCTGTTAATTGAAGTCGTAGCACGCGAAATAATTAGGAGCAGGCTTCTCTTTGTCGCGTGATTCCGGGAAGATTGGCAGCGGGACGAATAAGCGAGTTTAATATTTTTTCGGTAATTGGAATCGATTGGCAGCTTGGACTCGCAAGGGACATTCCCCTAGTGTAACACACCGATTTTAATGAAATTTATACATGATGTAGATTGTTGAAAAAGGTTTGATTTTGGCAGGAGATATATTGAAAAATGAAAAACATTTTTTGATATTTTACTGGCGATTAACTTGATCAATACTTAAATTCTTGCACCTAATATAAATTGAAGAGATTCCTAATACGATAGAATGGTCGAGTAATCCTGAAACTGTATTTTTCGAATGAATTTGTAAAATGCTTTGTACTAGGAGGTACGAATCGATCTGCGGACGTGTGAAGATACAATTTCGATACAGGGGCGGTTTCGTTGAACCCGGTATCACGAGTGGCACTTTTCCCTGAATGGAATCACGCGTGTGGAACGGTCACAAAATTTTTGAAGAACGACACTGCGAAAGGGAATAAGTGCATCTCTCGATATTGCAGTCTCGCGACTGTGGGAATTCCAGCTGGCCAACTGCTGTATTCACGTTCTCGCCTTTTAACTGTAACTTTCATGTATCGAATAAATTATTCTGTCAAATATCTAGAAGCATTTGCAAGTCTCAGATCCCACGTAGGCGCGAAACGATCTAACATTATTTATTTAGAGCAATAAATCTGATTGTTACTGGAAAATGTATAACAAGCTTGAACGTACTTAAAACTCGATTAAAATAATATTATTTTGCTGTCTCTTTAAAATATAACACCGTCGAAAAATTTAACAACTAATTATGAAAGTGATTATAAGTTTTCATGAACGATAAATTTCGAAACTGATGTGAACATAAACGGTAAATGATATTTTCAACGTTCCATGATTGGTGGTCCGAGCAATTCCTCGTTCAGACTTCCTGAAATGGTCCTCCGTGTGGCACCCCATAATTTTCTATGAATTTATAATATACCATTATAGTTAAGGTACTAGATAAATTATATATTTTCTTCGAATTTCTACCGCGCGACGTCTACCTTCTGGACGGATTCAGTGTAATTCGATTTTACCATAGACGATCCCGCAATCACCATAAATTTATACTTCTACTTTACGACGAAGTGTATCTTCGTTCACCGAAGACGTTCTCGGACGGTGAAAGTTGACCTGTAACTTTCTACACACGCCACGGATGCGATGTCGAAAGATCGTGATCGAATGCCGAACCTGAATGTCCTCGAACGACCGTTCCCGAAATCGATGATGCAGTCGTGTTTTTATGATACGATCGATACTTAACCTCTCGGCCATGCGGCTTAATTTTTAAAGTTGCTTGCACAAAGTTTTCAATATTTTATTCATCACGTTTGTCATCTTTATTTCGTCTTTGACTCAAAATATTCTAAAATGTCGGAAGGTTACCAATGTGTTTTAGTCCTCACAGAAAATGCGTATAAATAGCCAGTAATTAATTCTATTTCTATGGACAGTGAAGAAATCGAATGAAAACTGGTAACATAATATACATATTCTTGACATTAAACCTATCACCGATACAGATTTTTTAGATCACAATTATTTTTAAAAAAATTAAAAAATTAAAAGAAATTGTAAAGGAACTTTTGTGATAAATGATTAAAAGAATTTAATAGCGCAGGTATTTTAATATGAACCGCACAAAGTTCAAATAAATTTAGTCTTGTTATTTTTATAAGACAACATGTACCGGCTACTTTTAAAGCTCGGTAGGTTTATTATGAAACGAGACATTTATTTATTTATTTGTTATCGCTTTAAACCAAGCGGTTTACATAGCAAGTACAATATTTTTACATTTGGTTTACATTAAATAGGTGTTACATTGTTTCTAAATTGTTACGGAACGTTGTTTGAGGAAATTATAATAAACGGGCGATGGATACTTGTTTATTTCGGTCTGTGGTCTAATTAGTATTGAAACTTCGATTCTCTTGTGAGACGTGACTCTGATCCTTGCATGCATGTATCGATGCATGCAACAGCAACGTGTTTGGACGTGTACGGTAGCCTTTAGTCACGCTCGAAATTTCACCGATTCATTGGCAGGAATTTTGTCTCGTGGTTCCCTGTTGGTTATTTGCGATCGTTCGCAGATCACGAAGAGTGGTCGTCACGCGAGTCACGCATACAGAAAGACACGAAGAACTCTGCCAGGATTTTCAGATATTATGGCGATTAAATAAAGCACGAAGCTTCCGAACGTATCCGAGGCAATAAAAAATAAACGCGTGTTCAAATATTGTTTCGGTGGTGGATATCTCGACCCGAGCGTGTTTAAATAAGACCCGGACGAAAATGAAATCGAAAAGAGGGAAAAAAGCCATTTATATAGTCGAATAAATCTGGGATGCTTTTCTCACGCATCAAATTTACACGGTTTTATTAAAAATTTATAAGAATTGTTGGTACATTATTTGGGACGTGAGGTATTGAGAAGTCATCAACCTTTGGGGATTTTCCCGTCCACGTAGATAAACCGTTATCTGTCTACAAACTACTTTTCAAGGTTAGGTCGCATTCTTCATTTTTTAATCTCGTAAATCGTGAACAGGTAGCACTATTCTGAATAAACGAGGAGATAGACTGGGGATTTAATATACAGGGTGTCCGACAGATTCCTGTACAAACTTCGTAAGTTTAAATCATAAACCAAAAGAAGACATGCAACCAGAAACTTGGAAATAAGTTTTTTTCAGACGAAATATGAAATCTTTATGCATTTATAGCGTTTGTGAATTCATAAAGTGCGGAGAAACGTTTACCTTGTTATAAACTTGTCTAATTTGATTTTAAAGTATAAGCCATTATTAATGAAATCTAATTTATTAGTAACCTTGCGAAGCCAATAATGTCGTAATTCAATTCCAATTTAATTTCATCGAAGAAACACATTATTTGAGTCTTGTGTTTATGGCTCCTGATGTCCCAAAATTGACTGTGGAATTCGTATTTCAGCAGAGTTTAAGGTTTAACACAGCACGACAAGGAAGTTCACATTCCGGAGCTGATCGATCGAGCAAAAAACTCAAAGGAATTTCTAATGCAACGACTTATCTGTTGAAGATTAAACGGGGATATATCAAAGAGTGCGTTCGAGTAAGAAATTATTGCATAATATTCAACGATAGAGCGTTCAAAGAGCTTCTTTAGACCCGACAGTGACGATTCAAATCAAAATTCTATTAAAAAGCAATCTTAGACTCTTTGACTTCGCATTTCATGCATTTATAACATAAACGAGGAGGCGAAATAGAAGATCAGTTACACTGCCGTCTTATTATTTATTCGAAGAAGAAAACATCCAGGCTTATTTAACCGTTCGTGAGCAGACTGGATCGTTCATGTCCAGGTGAAAATTTTGAATCCTTTCAAAGGGAAAGAAGCGGGACCCTCGTTTCTCCGAATTTAATACGTGAAAGATTTATTTTTTGTAACAGTAGTAACACTAAACTTTGTGCGGTTCATCAAATATATTTATTCAATCATTTACCACGAAAGCATACTTACAATTTCAATAATTGTGAAATAGAAAATCCAGAACCGGTGGTGGTAGGTTCAGTGTTGAAAGGTAGAGACTTGGATAAGTATCCTAGAATTTTTTCAGAGTTTTGTAAAAGAATAGCGTTGGACGAATAAGTGGTTCCTCACAATTAATTTAGAAAATTTTTATTTTGCACAAAGATCCACTTGCGGAGCATTGGGGGTGTATCCGCGGGTATCACCCGTTGAAAACATTAATGAGAAGCGCTGCTGTGCCGAATGAAAATTTAATGCGAATTCAAGTGACTCGATCGAACTGTAGTGGTCCCTGCAACCAACGAATAATTAAATATGATTAATTCGTTAAAATTAACGAGCCATCGGCGCCGAACAATAGCACGGCATCCGGTTTTACTTGATCGCGGATTCGGCTAATTGATCGATCGCTTTTCGAGAACTGGAGCACCCTTGTTCCTCTCGCATTCAACGTTCCCGTATTAATTTCACGCTCTTGAGCCCACTTTTTTCCGACGAAGAGCGCTCTTCACACATTGCCTATGTAAACCGCGAATCTTCTCGCGCTGCTTCAACGTTTCCGCATGATTATTCCCGCGAAGTGTTTCTCGACGATAGAGAAAAAAAAACGCACGCCGGTACGGGAGATTATACCTCCGCTAGGAGGAATGCCCTTTGATCAGTGTAATTAATTCCGAGGATAGAGGGTATAGTCGCAGCGCTCTTTTTGTGGGGCCCGGCCGTGACTTTCTGAATCTCTTGATGGGTTCAATAACCTATTTATACTCGGGAACACCGACTGCCGAAGAAAGTTGAACGAACTCCGTCAAAGTGGCCACGTAACATTTTATAACGACTACCTTGTGTTAAACGAGAATAATATTGCTCCTGAGAAAATACAGTGGACAAAGGATAATCATTCATATCATTTGTTCCTGAATGTTAATCAAATATATTTTAGTTCATCTAGGTATTAATGTAATGAATTCTTTGAGGAAATTGTCCAGCTCCAGAAAGATATCCATGATTATTAAAAATACATTGATGAAGGCATTAAGGCCGAAAATAATTTGAAGATAACTAGACTCCGGATTTTTATGCAAAATAAAAAATTTGTGCATCAATTGCAAGGCACAGGAGCTACACTTCATTTATAATTTTAATGTAGTGCAAATAATATATTAATACCCTCAAAGTTTTTTAATCTGTTCACTGTTTTAAATTGCATCTACTCGTTTTTGTTACAAATGCATAAAATCCGGAGTCCTTTAATTTCTTCATCAATATAATTCTATCTGCTCTTGAACTAGACAAATTTCTCAGATAATTCATTACTAGACTGCGGATCTTTATGCAAAATAAAAAATGTTTGCATTGATTGCAAGACACAGGAGCCAAATAGAAATTTCTTTCTTCTTTTAATCATCTTATTAAGCTGATATTAATACACAGATGTCCTTAAATCTTCTTAGTTCGTTCGGTGCTTTAAATTGTACGTGCCCATTTTTGTCATAAATGCATAAAATCCGCAGTCTAGTCATTACATTAACATTCAGGAACAAATGATGAAAGGATGATTATTTTGCGAAAAATGAAAGAAGCTTAACACTCCGGTTGCTGGCTTATTAGCATGTGGCTAAACGTGTCCAGAGATTATTTGAATATCGCAGTTTTCTCCGTGGTGCGCGGTGGCATCAATTAAATAGAAATTGTCGCGGCAAAGAGCGGAGAGAAAGTCGAAGTAAAGTGATTCTTCGCAAACAGGACAGTTTTTCATCGCATTTACAGTTATTAAAGAGACGTTATCTGTCTAATGGTTTAAAAGTCTGTAAAGCGAAAAGTCTGCGAAAGCGTCGTTTGATTTCTATCGCGAAGCAATTAGCGCGCGAATTAAAAGGTCTCGCGAGCATAACGCGTTTCCACGCGCATCTTTCACGGGAAGCACAGCGGGAAGAATTGTTGACACAGGGAAGATCTATTCAGGAAGGCTGTATTGTCTGCCAGGACGTGACCATGTTCCCAACCGTGTCCCGGAACATTCGCACAGGTTTCCGTGAATGCGTCAGAACGATCGAAGCGGCAAAATACGATAGACCTCTCGCGATTCTGACTCCGGCATCAAGAAACCTTCTTATTCATCTTTTTCTTGCCTATTCTTCGGTGTTTTCCTAGTGAATATTTCTGTGACAGAATGCACGACTCTCGCGGAATATCAATAATAGTGCCAGCACACGTTGCCAATTCCTTTTTTTCCTCGACAAACACGCCGGAGTATCGTTCCTATTCAACTCCGGCGCTGGCAAATAAATGTCAAACGATCCTGTTATCTTCTTTTACAGATAACTGTAAAGACATTGTACAGTGTTAGTGCCGCACACTGTTTTATGAAAGTTAGGAGGAAGACTTTAAATCTAATTTTATGCGAGATTTTCTAGCTGAACTGCAATAAACTCGAGTGAAATAGAAATTTATTTTCTTTCTTAGTATGTTTTTAGTGGTTTAAGATAATAAATTTTTCTGACGTGCACACTATTTCAAATTACACCTACTGGTTTTTGTGAAAAATGCATAAACGAAATTATTGTTCGTGTCCGAAGCCTCGGTAATTTAAAAATTGATGGGATCAACGTGTACACAGTTGCAGGAAACGTTTTTTGGACTGTTTTGGCAGTCGTAAACCAGTTATTGTTAAGCGCACCCCGCTCGGTTTATGAAAACATAAAATCACGTATTAAACGCGAATGGATCGTGATGCATGCTTCTGTCCGCTTGCCGATATCATCCACAAGCACTGTCATGAAAAATACTATCAAAGGAGAGAGTTTTCCGGTCTCGTGCATAGTTTGGACGTCGACCCGGTTAATTCAGCGAGTCAAAACAATCTTATCGGTGCATAAAAGCGCCAGCGGCCACGCTCTAACGGGAAACCGTGTTTCCGGGGTTAGAGAAAACCTTCTGTGTTTCTTTTCTCGGATGACCTTTGGTAACAACCGGCTGTTGTTGTGCTGGACATTACGTTTTGTGATATTATTTTTCTCGTGGCGACATGGGACACGGGCTTCGCAAACATCCTTTCGACCTGCAGGAATTCATCGAAACCGGAGTGACAGAAATGTCCTTTCAGTGGTTGCGCTTTTGTCACTGGAAACACGGGACAGTCACATACCCTTTTTTTAGAATAACGCATATTGCGTAAAGTCCATTCTTCAAGCTGTAATTTCCCGTAAAAAATGTTTGGGAATTTTATCGGGAACATATTAAAAACGGCATTCTAAAATTTTCGATATTTCGGAAATATTGAAAATTATTCTTCCGCGGTTCTTCCTCGATTCGAGTTCAGTTTTCCTCAATTTCCCCGCACTGGAATTCAAAATTTCATCGTTTCTTCATCAAATTGGATAATATTACATGTAGAAAAGTTGAAAATGTTTGGTCCTGTGAGTGCAATTTAATGCAAAGAGAAGCTTTAAAAGATGTGTATAATTTTACATATTTTAAATAAACTCTACATTTACCTCGAACAAATATCTTATTGGTCGCGATTTGGACGCGAGAGAGAGCCGATTACACAGTCGATTCGCTAGTCTTTATTGGCGTGAGCTATCAACGATAGAAGGAGATCCCGAACATAAATGATCGCGTTAATGAACAGCGGAATATGAAAAAGCCATCATGGCGGAGATTGTGGGGCGCGCAGGAAAATGGCTAAAGACTATATCGATTCCGGGTGATTCTTGAAAGGGAGCGCGAGCTTTGAAATTTGTGCGGTGGCCCGCGGGAATGCGGATCTATTTGGATCGCTAATTTCAGCAGTTAATTTTAGAGAGGCTAACCATAGTAATGGAGTTTGCGGTGTGGACCAAGCTTCTCATTCGTTATCGATAACGTCGATGCCTGAACTGAACCGGATGTCAGAGGGAATTGGACGTGTACCGAACACGTTTGAAATTCCTACGGAGAATACGAAGAACCGTTTGGCATTGCAAACTCGAATAACCAGCTACTTCTGGCCTCGAAGCTAATATTACGCGATTCTAGACCGTCTCGCAACACGTCTTCGATTAATTCCAAACCTCTGTTAATCACTTTTATTTATATAACTTTTACTCGGTTCTCTTTCATTCGATCAACGATTCGATTCGATTCTTGTCATTTTAAGATTTAATATTTTCATTAACAAATAGCAAATTCTACATTCGTTGATTTACAGAAATAACGAGACACGTGATGCAATGTGTGTATACACGTATCTATACTACAAAAATAAATTAGATACCCAATTATTAAAACACCATAGTACAAATGTATTAATTCATTCCAAACCTGTGTTAGTCATTTTTATTTATATCACTTTAATTCGATCTCTTTCATTCGATCAACCACAAAACCATTTGAAATGAAAACATTTTCCTGTCATTTTTAAATTTAATATTTTCTTTAACAAACAGCAAATTCTGCATTCGTTGATGTACAGAAATAACGAGACGCGTGTATACACACATATATCTATACTACAAAAATAAATTAAATACCCAATTATTAAAACACAATGGTACAACTGAATTTTTAAATAAATTGCCCATTTTCGTTCATTTCCGGTATTACATGAATTCCAATTACTGTCCCCCATTTAGGCAGAAATCCGATATTTTTCAACGAATCGAAATTTCAATATCAGACGCTCGTATCGAGAAACCGTAGCTTTGTGTCCCTACAGAAGTCGATTTCAATCAGTCCAATTGAACATTTTAATCGCAGTAAATTCCAGTAGCTGCGGATTGCAATGCGATCGTGTACGAAGCACCAGAAGCGTCCATTTTTGAACAGTGTCGGTTAATGATAACAAAATGGTAATTAGTTTCGAAATATATACAGCTTCCAATTAGCTGGAATTCCACGCGATGTAATAACTCCGAGCGAAGTGATACTCTAATTTCATGCTCCATGGTTAAATAATTGGTCGATACTGTCGGTGGAGTTAACATTTTTTCTGCTGAGAGCTGTTCAAGCTGTTGCCACGTTTTACTACCACTGTTCTGACGGACAATCGAAAACAACCGTAACAGAACGGAAGAATATTTTCATTTAAACAACCGAACTTTATGAATCTATTTGGTAAATATTTAACTCGCCGATTTCAAAGACTCTGAAATATGTAATCAAGATCACCATCCTGAACAACTTTGTCTATACAGAAATTTAAAATTGAGGGAAAATTTTAAATTAAAATATAAATTAGTAAATTTATTGTAAAATTTTAAATTATAGGTTACCGCCGGACGACTTTGGTTTCCGAGATATTTGCGATGATTCAGTATGATGACCTGAATAACATATTTCAAGGCCATTGAAAACTGAAGAATTTGAAATAGAACATTCTTTTAACCATTTATAAAGCACACTACATATTTTTTAGAAAAGTTAGGTTGTGTCAGAATATTGTTGTGAAATTAATTCGATTAATGTGTTGTTCAATTATGAATAGTGTGTTAACGCTTAGCATGATCGATGAAGTTTATATCGTACTTCACTGCCGAGCAGCATTAAGATTGCAGTACCCATTGAAATTCTATTGGCGGGTCGTGAGTTTAATTAATACGATTTTCGGGGGGCCAAGCGATGCTCGACCATTGATATCGCGCATCCCTTCGCAGATAACGCCAATCGCAATAGCGCGCCGTCTATATCGCAAAATCAATTTCCATGAATATCCACCCACCGGCCTCGAATCGAGCCGAGAAGAAGCTGCAAGTATCGAGAACTGGGACGTTGACCAATTAAAGTAGACGTCCTATCAAATATTTGTCACCTTCCCTTTATTACTCTCCGTGCAATTCCGTTTTTAGATGAAAGAACTAATTTCTCAATTTTCGTACATATCATTTTGGATGTGATTGCTGTATGCCTTTATTACTGGACTACAAAAGTATCTTCAGATAAGTATCTTCAGCAAAATAATTATTTGTAAAATACAAAAATTAAATAAAAATGATTTTTTTTATGAATCTAAATATCTTTAATTTCGAAATTAAAACAATTGAAAAGTATCGCTATTTTATTCTCAATTTGCTCAAGTTATTAAAGGAAATGTGAAATCTGGTTCCTGGAATCTTAAAATTTAAACAAGTTTCGGTGTCCGTCAGTGTTCCAACATTTCAAGCCGACCTACAAATCTTTGGTTAGTTACGTTAGAAACGATAATTAGACAGGAACATAATTAACCGTTCCTTTCATTCGGATACCGTGGAACTCGCTGTTACGAAATTTTTATTCAACTCGAATGTAAATGAAAGGACGTCCTTTCAACTCGATTCCAGCTCCTGAATATTTTCACTATGCAAGTATGTCACGCGAATTTTGCTTAAATAAACGATGACGTAAAAGGCTTGCCCGACGGCACCGTGAAAGTTTTCCAGAAATCGTTACTCCAGATATTCAGCAGCGAACAGAACGCCCGGCGCGCCGGCTAACCCCGCAAAGAACTATCATTTGCGAATCCGTACTAGAATCATCGCCGGCCCTCGCAGATATTCTGACTCCTAAGAGACACTTACTTGTTAGTTTTCTACCGAAATTTTTCGCGCGGGGCTTTCCAACTTTTATTTCCGAGGACTCCTCTACAAATATTCCAAACTTTGCACCACCCTTTTTTCTTATCTTCACCGCTCTTTTCATAAAGCAAGGAGATTCGACATGATTCAATTTCATTTTTTAATAAACACACTGATATGACCATGTCATTGAGTTACATTTTTAAGAAAAGATAAAATTGTAAGTACAATATATTCCAAGATGAGCACAATTTACTGAAAAAGAACTACTCAGTGAATTAAAACAAAAAAATAAAGAGTTTTTGCTTTATGTAAAATAAAAATGTTTTTCATTTTATCCCCAATAGATTTTTTACATAATATATTTTATATTTTTCTACTCTATTACTGTTTTACATTTCACCCAGCCAATTTCTTCATAAATGCATAAAAATCCGCAGTGATAACTAGACAGCTGATTAAGACAGCAAAAATCATTGGAAGTTGCATTATTTTGAACCTATTTAACATATTAAGAAAGGAATTGAATTTCTATTTCATTCCAGTTTGTTGTAATTCGCATAGAACATTTTTATCTCGCATAAAGATCCGCTGTATACCACTTGAACTTGAATTAACTCGTCGCCATCAATTGAAAGGTCGAACAAGAGCGTGCTTTAAGTAAGTTTGTCTAGTTTCACGGCGAATACGAGATGGTAGACTTGTCAGAGACAGTGTAACGTGGGTAGGGAACGTGTCAAACAATTATTTCCTGACCTGTTTCATGCCCTGTTGGCCACTGTATGTGCCGTGCTCACCGGGATCGATAGATTATGGTAGAGGAAAGACAGAGGCTGCGGTTGTCTTCCCGATGTTTCGATGGTTTCGGTAGCTCGAACTCCCGGAAGATCCGTGCAGCTGCTAATTAGTCGCGAAGTCGTTCGCTTTCCACGATCGTGAATTATGCAGGCTCGTAATATGTAATGCGGTGGAACCTTTCGCCGAACAATCCCCCGGGAATACCGCAGCCGACGGTGTTTCCCTTAACCCCGAACTCGTCCGCGGACGAGGCGGCTACCAGTTTAGTTATCTCCGGCATTCAAACTGGCTGAAGCTCGCGTTACGTGCACCCGTGCTTTCGAGGCTTTCCTGTCGAAACTACGCGCGTTTAACCGAGTACCAGTGCCCGATGGAAACGAGCCGCTATTAAGCTCGGCCCATTTGCCGCTTAAACGTTCGTGAGATCCAGGTTTCGCGACCATTCTCGCGTACATCCACGTTTCACTTTCGAATACAAGTAATATCGATCCCCCTCGATATTAGAAAGTTAACTGTTACCGATGGACATTCCACTTACTTTTCGTATCGGTTTTAACTTCGCCCGTATTCGGCCCTCGATGCCGATGCACCGTGCACCACTGCACCGACAGGCCTCCGATAACGATCGGGATCCTCCAACTTGCACGGGAACATCGATTTTTCGAATTTTCGAACGTGAGCAGCAGACTGCGCACCTTTGTGCAGAATACAAATTGTTTTTGCCGGTTGCAACCCATAGCGGTGAGCAGAAGTTCATATGCTTCTCTAATTAGTCAGTGAGTTTAAAATAATGTATGAACAGCTATACATCGCGAATCGATTTTTCAAACTTGAGCAGCAGGCTGCGATACTTTGTGCAAAATACAAATTGTTTTTACCGGTTGCAACCCATAGCGGTGACCAGAAGTTCATTTGCTTCTCTGATTAGTCAGTCAGTTTAAAAAATGTATGGATATCTTTCAAGTTAATGACACACTGTCCGCAACCATAAACAAGAAAATTGATATTTCGACGAGAACCGGTTCTGGTAAAAATTTAGGTCACTCGGAACAGAGGCATCTGTGTCTCGTGGCATCTGTTCTCGAACCATGTCTCCTCTTCCACAAAAGGTTCTCTGTCCAGTAACACTCGACTGCTAAAACAAGGTTGACTATGACTAAATTATTTACCATCTGTATCATTATCTAATTACTAGACTGCGGATCTTCATGCGAAATAAAAATAGACTGCATCGATTGCACGAAATAGAAACCAAATTGAATGTTATAATATGAAATAGTATATTGACATCTTCAATTTGTCAAATTGTCCAACAATTTTGAATTTCATCTACTCAATTTTGCTATAAGTGCGTAAAGATCCGCAGTCTACTAATTACATTACACATTACGAAATCAATGTGATGGACCGTTAATCGTTAAAGTACAGCAAACAACTAAAAAAGCTTTGCCATGTAACATCGGTGATAAATAACTTTTCTGCAGTTATACGTACGATTTAGATGAAATTCCGGAGTGATCTGTTTATGGGTGATTACCGTAAAATATTTCGAATTTTATAGCCATCGTAAAGCAAGTCAAAATTCATATGAAATTGAACGAAGATTAATTTGAAATAGGTGCGCGATAGTTAAACGTGCGCGTTCACGCAGCAATGACAAAGTTATACGGCTCTGGGTTCCATTCGACGGCATTATCCTGCATGCGTGGCCCCGATAGATTTTTCAAATTTCACGGGTTTCGCTGGTTTCTCCGCGATAAACAGAACAAATCGGTCTATTTGCGTTTCCGTTACTATCGATATCCGCGGGACAACACCGGCACCGTAGTAAATCGAACGGTATGCGGCAGGTATACGTACGTATAGCAACGGCAACGTGACGGGAATACGAAGATTTTCGTCGAGCCGGGTAGTTCGCCTCGCGATACCACCGTAACTGCCTGCGGAGATTCAAGGCGCGACGAGCAATGGCCTGTGAACCGTTATTGTTTGTCTAATGCCGCCTTTAGCTCCTCTAACGACATCGAAATAAATGACAGTCGCCTTTTACAATCTGTTTACTTAGTAATTTACTTTTACCGTCGGATTTTGGACCGAAAGTCTAGTAATGATACTGAACGAAAATGTGATCTGCAGTGACCTCTGCCGACCACCAAAATTATGGAATAATTTTCATAATTTTTGAGTCTGTGGTCCATCACTACTTAAGGATTTTTTAATAGATCCTTCGACAGCAATAGCAATTTTAATCGTGAACCAACAAGTCGCCCTCAGTTACGTAATCTAATTATTGGACTGCGGATCTTCATGCATTTATATTTAAATAAAACTCAAAACTGTAATAACATTTGAAGCATCGAAAAGTATTACTGTATTAATTCCAGCCAAAAAGAAAGAAATGTATGTACATCCAGCTCCTGTATCTTGCAATTCATGCAGACAATTTTTATTTTGCATAAAGATCCGCAGTCTACTAATTATTTCGTTTGGGATTGTTATGTAAACGAAAAATTGTTTAACTTCCTTAATTAAACTTCGGATTGTATGCATTTCTGGTAAAAAGTTTAAGCAGGAGATGAATTGAAATAATTTAAGGGCTTCGTTCATTATAATCGATGCAGACAATTTTTATTTTCTATACAAATCCGTAATAATAATTAATGCGATTTTGTGATTAAATATAAAGTATACACAGAATAAATTTATGAAGAAGATAGAATACGAAGGATTGTGATGGTGATCGTTAACGGGACGTGCGTCTTCTGGCAATATGGCGGTCCCGTCGCAGATTGGCAATTAATTCGCGACGATTCCGCGTCGCGGGTAGGTAACGCAGAAATTTTCCAGTTAGTCGGACGCCGTTCGTTTCGGATTAAATGAACCAGTCCCATGTTTGTTTCTCGATCGTTCGTTCAATTCGCACCGGGCGTCGCGACGCGCTGTGCCGCGCCAGTATGCGTCGCTCTATTATCCCCAAGCCGAGTTATGTAGATCCGGGGCTTATCGCTCCAGGATTTCCATTCTGTCTCATTATTAATTTCCATGCGTTAAGCAGCCGGGGCTGGGATTAGTTCGAAGCGTCGTTACACGAGCCGACGGTAACGACACGTTTCTACGGGGCTCCATTGATTTCTAGATATGATTATTCTTGCGAATGAAGGTCGGACAATAACACTGTTCGACGAATTTCGACTTTTTTCATAGTTGTTTGCCTTGGCAGCTCCGGCAGCCTGAACGTTCATGCAAAATAAAAATTGTGTGCATGATTAGCAGAACATAGGAACGAAGTAATTATTTATTTCTCTCTTCACTAGTTTGGAGACGTTGTAAATAGACTGCGGATTTTTACGTAGAATAAAAATTATGTTCATGAGTTGCAGAACATAGGGACGAAGCAATTATTTATTTCTCTCTTCAGTACTTTGGTGACGACATAAGTAGACTGCGGATTTGTATGCAAAATAAAAATTTGTGATATTTTATTGCAGGAAACTGGAATTGGAAATAAATTGATATCTTAATAATTTTAATAAATTGCGGCAAATAAAATGATGTTCTTCAATTCTTTTAATGTTATCATTATTTTCTATTTCACTTATCCAGCAATCACCATTTGCAATTTCTTCAAACTTCCTTCTCAAAAGAGAAACAAAAATCCAAGTCGGTCTACTTTGCAAGAAGTTGTTTCCTCTACGTCATCTTTCACGAGTACATTTTTATAATTTCATTAATTGCGAGTTTAATGTTAAGCAAACTATCCGACGACCAGAAATTCACTTTCGAACCAAAACGAGCATTTTGTTCCCGGCAAGACGAAAGAAAAGGGGCGTGACGAATATTTTCGCGGGTGACCATAACTCCGGTCCGCAGAGAGGGAACTTATTACCGGGGAAATGTTATATCCGTGGAAATAAAAGTTTCGCGGAAGTTCGCGGACGCGGGTTCGGGGTCGCATCGTTGCGCTGTGTCGGTAACTTCGTTAGCAACGAGCGGGCGAAATGCCGGGGCCATGTCCTCGCGAAAAGAAACGCGCAAGTTTCGCAGGCGGGTAGATGTTTTTCGCTATGGCGCCGCGGCAGCCGCACGGTGGTCCGTCGTTTTAGCAGTTCGACAGTTTTTCTGCACAGAAATGAGAAATATGAAATCAGTTTTCAGGTCTTTCTATGGACTGTAAATGAGTATGACCGTAAATCTAGTTGAGACATTTGGAGAGACATTCACCGTTTCAATTTTGCAAGTAGATTGCGGATTTTAGGCATTCATAATAAAAATTAATAGATGAAGTTTAAAATGAATACATTGGAAGAATCTAAGAGTGTTACATTGTTTCCAACTCATTCAAATAGTGAAAGGACAAAATTCACAATGGGCTTAGAAAATATGTACTCTGCATAATTATCAGGATATTTATAAACCTGATCATTATGTTCCTAAGGCTGAAGAACTCGGAATTGTTGAAGTATATCTTCTTTAGGCGCACCGCGTACGCGATTGCTGGACAGTGAATGAGTCTGATACGTCACGCTGCGAGGTGAAACGCTGTAGAAGTCCTCGCTGTCTGCTTTTATTTTCTTTTCATGGTGGAATTCACTTATTGCCTGAAACGCGGGAAGAACTTACTAACAAAGATCACGTTGGATAAAATGCAGTCTAAAATATTTCTAAAATGCTCGTGTTTTTGTTGCCAAAAAACTCCTCGAAACAGCAGCTAAATCCTGGTATCGGAGCACTATGCGGCGACGAAATTGAGTGGGTCGCACGCACGAGAATCGAGAAACTTTCCGCGTGCTCGTGGAAGAGCAAAAATCTAGGAGGTCGATTCGTGGCCAGAGTTTTCGGTTCTCCATTCGATGAGATCGACCTCGATATTCTCTCCCGGAGGATTGCGTCCGTGGGGAACGCAGTCGGCGCGGCGCGCACCGTCACCGGTGCTCTTGTTCCGTGGACTTTTAAAGTTTCAAAAGGCCGGATCTCCCACAAATCACATAATTTGTATGCATGAAGTCGGAATGTAGACGCGTTACGATAGCGCGCGGCCGAAGTCGGAGCTCGGCCGAGATTCCTGCGAGCCAGCCCGCAAATTCAGCCCGAGCCTTCGTCCCTGTGCCGTCGCGCCGCGCATGTAACGAATGTGCTCGCAGACATTCGGTATTATTCCGTGAACTATCGGCCCTGTGACACCGCGATCGAGCACCTGAGCACCTCGCCAATAACTCTCATCTCATTAAGTGCTGCTTTAATTAGAACTCGGATCAATCAAAACTAAAATACTAGCGAATTAAATGTGATCAGGCTATTGATAGTTTCTCAAGCTAAACTAAATGCGAAATTGTCTTACTGAATACATAGGTAATGATCGTCCTACAAAATGATGTAATTAGCTCAATTTTGCTCCTAAATGTAGCTGTTTAATAATGAACTACCAAATAATTTAATGGGACTGCTGCTAAATGTGCCACTTTAATTACTTTTACTAGTCAATTAAATGCGAACAAAATATTAATCGTTTCTCAAGCTAAACTAAACGTGGAACTGTCTTAATGAATACACAGATAATTCTCATCGTAGAGAATGATCTCATTCGCTCAATTTTGCTCGTAAATGTAACTGTTTTGCTCCTAAATGTAACATCGCGATCGAGCACCTGAGGCCCTCGTCCATGCCTCTGTTCTCATTATGTGCCACTTTGATTAGAACTCGGATCTGTTCAAAAATAAATATTGTAAATTAAATGTACATAATAGAATCAGAATATTAATCGTTTCTCACAGATAATGATGTTTCTAGAACACAATCTCATTGGCTCAATTTTTCTCCGAAATGACTTTGTTTGACACTAAACCTACAAAGAGCTTAAAGTGACTGCTAAATGTGCGTTTGTAATTCGCATCCATGTTGCTCGTACCTTTTTGATTAGAGATAATACACTATACGTATGATAGAATGTCCGAGTGGTGGAACGTTCCGACAATGGAGTATTCGAATAATGGCTATTGGATAATGGAGGTTCTACTGTATTCGAACCGTGCATTGACTTGAACAGAAATTCAAACATCATTACTGGCCAACACATGGTCCACAGTGGAAAATCGTACATACAGGAAGGAATTAACATTAACGAGTTCTCTATCACAATGTATTTTATAATCCTTTGCAGATTCTACACTCGAGTACATCCAGTTTATTAGTTTTCTAGGTTTTGTAACGTCGTTACAAATTTTATTATTATTATTATTTATTAATGATTTATTAAAACATGGACATTTTTTGGCCGGTCCCGTTGCCTATATTTCTTCGTCAATTTTGCCGCGAGATTAATCATTCATTTCGTGGTGTTATACAAAGACTTCCATGTTTCCTGGCAGAAATGCTTGCTCGTGGACACGTTCCTGATATTGGAAAACCGATTTAGTTATCATTTAAATAGTATACGAACATAAATCCGATATCGGATCGTGCTCCGGTTTACACGGAGAAACAGTCGGACAAATATTTCCCTGAGCAATCCGTCTCGCAATTTAGGAACCGAAAGACACGTATAATAGCGACACGATAATCCGTGGCCGCGTTTCTTCTCGTTAAAACCGCGAAGGAGGTCACGCGTGTTTCCGCATAAGTGACGTGTATGTATACGCTCCGGGAAATGTTCTTCGCGTGTCGGTGATTTTTAGATTGATCGGAAGATAGATAGCCGGCTGGGTCCAGAGGTAAATTGATGCATAGATGGATAGATAAATGTGTAGATGTATCGGAAAGATCGATTGACCGATAGGTACACCGTGCGAATTTATGGACGGATTTATCGTTTTCGGAGTGCACCCCTGTAGCCTGTATAATAGCTATAATTATAGTGCATAATAGCGTCATGTTGCGGAATCAATTTGCTCGTTTGAGCAGTTTGAACCAATTGTGAATGGGATTTGAAGGCCATTTGATGTCCTTTGTTCTCCAGTTGCGGGAGATAACAATTCGCATTTTCCATATGTTCTGTCTGATAAATTTTGTTTGTTGGTATCCTTTCATAAGGATGGATATTGTCAAAAATATTATTAGTCATTTTATCAATTTTACTGAAAAATTAATATTTCATTTTGAAGTCATAGCAAAAGCTCAATGACCCAAATATTCACCCTTCTTATTACTAGACTGCGGATTTTTATGCATTTATGAATAAATCGGCTAGATGTAAGACAGCGAAAAATTAGAAAAATTAAAAAATAGTGTTATGTTGTTTTTAGGTGTAAAAAACTATTAGGGGATGAAATGAATTTGTATTTAACACTGTTTATTACTAGACTGCGGATCTTTATCCAAAATAAAAAATGTTCGCATTGATTGCAAGACACAGGAGCGAAATAAAAATTTCTTTCTTCTTTTAATTATCTGATTAAGCTGAAACCAATACGCTGATGTCTTTAAATCTTTTTAATATGTCCACTGCTTTAAATCGTGCTTGCCCATTTTTGTCATAAATGCACCAAATCCGCAGTCTACTTATTACACTGCAAATCTTTATGCAAAATAACAAATCTGGACGTCAATTGCAAGGAACAGGAATTATTCTATAAATGCATTATAATTAATGAGCTTACGCGTCTCACTAGGAATTTTAACAATTCGTCCGCGCGTTCTTTTCGACCAGCGAGAGGCAATACGTCCAACTTCTGTCAAAATTGAGATACGTGATCGTTCACTGGTATTCAGATGACATCTGGAGGTTGATAAAACGTGAAATTTCTGTGTCATGCGTTTTAGAAAAGCCACGGCATGGCGATTCGTGTATTTTGTCAAAAAATCGTGATTTTTTACGGACGAACGAACTCTAAAATTGCTGTACTGTGAAATTGGAAAAGCTGCACTCGCCACGGTTTGTCATTTGACGAGAAAAATAGTCGTGCTAATTATTTTTATAATAAAATGAAGACTAAATCGATGTTACTAAATGGTGAATTTAATAAATAAACGAAATTACTATGCTGTCTATTATATCTATGTTCCTGGAGTCTCTATTACACTCAACAGACTGTTACGTACATGTGCGCGCACAAAATGGCAACACAATTCAGCTAAGCCATTTTAAAGCCGCGTTTCCGCAGACCATAAATCGTTTCCTCATCGAATAATAATATGTCGATTCGAAAAGGGACTATTTGGAAGGACATAATATTCTCCCAATATTTTATACACGGCTTCCATCCTATTAGTCGTAAATAAAAATTTATACGAGCACTTTTACATATCGCGAATTTTCTCTGTTAATCGATGGTCACGTAATAAAAGCAAAATTTACTTTCCAACGAGATTCACGGCGAACAATAAATATGTGTCGGAACCAGCAGTCGATTAAAAGTTTCTAATGTAACATTACAAGCAATCAAACGTTAAAACTTTCACATTATTTGTGTTGAAGTTAATGAAGTTGCAAAGCAGCTTTCGTGGGAAACGATTGTATAAATTTCCACCGTAATAACAATCATGTAATTATTATTTTAACAAAGCAACAACGTTTCGCAGTCGCTTTTAGAGCTGGCTAAGTTTAGTGCAGTACGTGATGAGAATTTATCCGTGTTGTCGTGATTAACGTCACCATCTGTTTTTAATTATCTCGAATTAAGAAGTTCCAATTTTTCTCTAGCAACGAATGTATTGCATGAATTTTTCTCACGGTCGGCGGCTGGCTCGTCGAATAAATTACAGGTTCACGCTCCTGGAAGGCACGTTCCTTGGTACTTCCCTCTGTTTAGCCATGGACCGTGTTATTGCGTGCATTTACGCCTCGCCATATCCATTTAAAGCGTTCCATTGACCCGCGGAACGGGGGAAAAAAACGAAAAAATAAGGGAAAAGAACGAAACTCGGGTTTCCCATTTTCTGGCCGGGTTATTGTGTTCAATGAACGCCGGCCGTGAATTAATTCGCCCGACGAAAAAGAAAACGACAAAGTTACGAGCATTGTAATTGGATGGGCTCGCCGAGTTTATCTGGGCGTGCGCCATTGTACGTGTCAAAAGTTTCTAGGCTGTACACTAAAAAAAAAGAAAAAATAGCGACGGGAGAGAGAAAGACAGAGGAGCGAGAGAGAGAGAGAGAGGAAGAATATCGACGGTGAATGAGCACGCCGATAATCGAAATTTTCTGCAATAAACGTTTCAATTGAACCCGGAATAAAGTGAAATCAGTGCGTTCCGCTGTGAAATTTTAAATCGATCCTGGCGCTGCCAGAAAATAAATTTTAACATTGATGTTTGATTGGTAATTCGAAGTTTGTACAGATACATGTTTTCCGCACAGGAAACCCTACATCGCTTTTATTTGATGAGCGCTGCGCGAAATTCACGCAGGTTTGTTTGCCGCGTTTTGCGACAGTTAGAAGATTAGGAAATGTTGAGTTGGTGGAAAATAATTGTGGTTCTTGTCGCTACCATTACCGGTCAAACGACCGTTTCCAGATCTTGTATTTTTCAATTATTGAATTTATAAAGATGCTTCCATAGGAATTGATTATACACGCTTCTATGCATTTAAGCACACAGAATAAAAATCCAAATAAATTAAATTGTGTCATTCTTATACGGCAACGCGTAGTAGCCATCTTTAGAGCTCGGTAGCTTTAGCATTAACACTTGGATAGCGTTTACAGAAAAGCTAACGTGTCTAGTAGAGCTACCTGCATTTAAAGAATGCGTTGAAACAAATTGATGAACAAAGCTATGAATGAAACTAAGCATTCAGAGGTTGTGTTATTGACAAACAGGACCACTGTCTAAGTGTTAACTTCTGTCGTTTATTTCAAGATAAACTGTCGCCGGAAATACCATCGTAAATCACAGTTCACTCTATTGATTTGTGCAAATGTTCGCCGTGGCTGGATTCGGCCAACACGGACTGCTGTGGCTAGATTGGAGCTCTATGAGGCTGGGTGGATGCCTGTGGACATACTGAAACCTATTCGGGTTTTCTAGACAATCTAGACAGTGTTGCCAGATCGGGGGATCTCGGGCCTTGTTCGTGACCGATATTCGACCAACAAAGGCGGCTGTGGCCAAATTTGGGTCCTGTGAGGGCGGCGTGACGCCTGTGAACAGATCGGGACTTATTTGGACCTGGTCAAACTGGTTTCTCGCTACCACGGAAGTAGTATCATGTTCCTAAAAGGATTTCAAAAATACAGAATGCAAATATACACTACTGTGCAAAAGGAAAGAACAGTTTTTGAAGTTTTAAGAAAGGATTCCGCTATTTAATTAAATAGTTCTGAGAATATGTGTTATTGCGGATTATCCAATACTTTAAATGCAACAAATCAATCATTGTACAATACAATTTCTACATAAAAATATTGTTTGTCATATCTTATGATTATACTGAGTGCTTCTTTCTTTTGCACAGTGGTGTATCTACAGATATCTATGTATATTAGGTTGCAGGGAAAGTTCTGTCGTATTTTAAATAAGCAGGTAATTTTGTTTGTAAATGAAAAGCACATGTTGCTAAGTGAGTCATTGGCTAATAGAAATTGACAGGTTATCTGAAAGATGGCAACAAGTTGTTTTAGAAACAATGGAAATTATGTCATTGAATAATATTAAACATATATGTACTTTAAAAAACGACAAAACTTTCCCTCCAACCTAATAGTAGAACTCTGAAGCTGCTTTTCTCAAAAGCAGCACCTCGAACGTACGAACTCTACATTCTTCACTTACCTTTCCGAAAAATATTATCCAATAGCACCACTATCGCCGTAACACCCTGTGTAAACAGTTTATCCGCTTCTCGCAGTGATTTGTAGAAGTAGAAAGCGATTAAGACGACGACAAAGCCTGCTGCTGATTAATAAAACACGGGACGACGAATGAGCGGTGTTAGCATAGCAAGAGATTTCCAATTTGGCAATTGGGGTGGCTCGCCAGCTCCCTGTTTACTAGCCGTGTTATCTCGCCGCATCCCTACTCGGAATTTCACAAAGGGCGGTCTCGGTTCTAAGGGCGATTACGAAATGTTGATGTAAGGTGGTCCTCAATAGACGTCCCCGAGAGTGTCCCGAGGCGCACGATGGTGGTAAATGGTGTTACTAAAATGGAAAACCCTTGCCGAGGGGCTGGCGATGCATTTCGAAAATTTCGGGTTACCCGACGGTTGGGATCGGTTCTCGAATATTCTTTTACTAGCATAATTCCCGTTGAAAAAGCAACGGCTTGCCTATTTCTGGAGGGTGCCACTTATTTAGTTTTAGCACTTAATCCTGCAGGGTTTCCAGGATAAAAGTATATTTGTGCACCCTTTAGGGCTAACGGCTACCTGTGTACCGAGAATTTCTGTGTTTCGAGATTTTTTTACTGTCACAGAGGAACTTAAATAACATTAATTTAATTTTAGCGCTCGATCCTGGAGGATTTCCGGGTTCACAACATATTCGTGCACCCTTTTGAGCTAAATTTCAGCTTTCTATGTTTTCCGTGTTTCGCGATTCTTTTACCGTTACAGAGGACAGAGGAACTGTCGATTACATAAGATGACTTCCTGGGATTTTTTAATAGACGCGTCATCATATAAAAATGCTCGGCTAAACTTCCACCCTCTCAGGGAACTAAAAATTTTCAACACTTCTGAAAGTAATATCACACAATTTGACGAAAAAATGATAAAACTTTAAATTCTAGTGTGAGAAGTCCAAGAGACCTAACCCTTTACTCGTGTACGACTTTTAAACGAGTGAGCTCCGCATGCTGAAACGTGGATTTCTCCTGCTTTTTTAAATTGCGGCTAGATTTTCGAGATTTCGGACCGCTCTCGAGCTGCGACGGTTAGTCGCAAAAAGAAACGTATCGCGATGCTCGAATCCGCTTGGTTTGCGCTGTGACACGGCTCGCGAGCGAAGAAAGTAGGACGATGATCAACGTAAGAGAGGAGAGGAAGGGAAACGAGTGTGGAGACGCAGGAAAACCAGGCGAGAAACGAATGGAAAAAGCGTGGAAGAGAAACGGAGTGACTGGAGGGTCTGGAGGAGAAAGACAGCGACCGGGACGATGCCTGCTGTGTAGGTACACGCGAGAGGCGAATACGAGTGGAATGTCGCAAAAAGAAAAGCAACAACGCGGGACCGAGTAATACGGAGGAGCAGAGGTATCGCGTGCTGACAAAGCGAGGACCGAGAGAAACTTGGGAAACAAGGAATTACGCCCGAAAGACGGGAGATTCGAGGGGGTCGCGCAAAAAGGGAAGAGTCTTGCAAGACAATAACCAAATGAATAAGTTGGACGGGAAAGAGAAACGAGCGAAGGCTTAGAAAAACAGATGGACGAGGAAAGGGAAATTAATTACGTCGACGGAACCAGCGACGAAAGTATTGTCGACGGCCTGGACGAGAAACTCCGTTTGTTCCCGTTCGACGTCCTTACAGCCCTCTATGAATTACTCTGCGACGATTACTCAGTTTTGTTGGTTGTAACTTCGTCGATGTACCAGGCGCGTTTCTTACGTAATGTCCTCTTTGAAAGAACCAAGGAAGTGGAACGAAACTATATTAGAAACGAATGAAACCAGCGTATATTGCGTTCTACGAATTTACGAGCAAATTCAAATGATTAAACAGCGAATATTCATGCAAAATTAAAATTTTCTACCTGATTTGCAACCAACTGGGGTGGAATAGAAATTTCTTTTCTTTCTTAATATGTTTCATAGGTCGAAATAACACTCATTTTTGTTATAAATGCATAAAATCCGCTGTCTACTAATTATATTGCGTTTCGAATAGCTAGACAGAGAATCTTTATGCAAAATAAAAATTTCCTACCTGAATTGCAACAAACTGGAGTGAAACAGAAATTGATTTTCTTCGTGAATATGTTTAGTGGGTTGAAAGTAATATAACAGTATTTTTAAATTTTTCTAATTTCTATACTATTATAAATTGCATCCACTCTTTTTGTCAAAAATGTATGAAATCCACGGTCTACTAATAAGTCATTTTCTTCAAACAGGCTCAACGAAGCGTTACTTTTCTTTTAATAAGAAAATATGTTTACTGCGGAGATTACAACTTCGCCATCTTTATTTAAGCTTCGTATATTTAACGTTGTTTCACCAATTTATTATTTCGTCGATGATTCAAATCATCCGGTAACGCAAAGTAATCACCGGGTGCGAGGTCAGGGTGGATGGCAAAAATTTCGCAGTGGAATTGCTGCACTTTGAATTTAAATGGCTTAAATCACGATGGAAAGAATTTAAAAGGTAGAATTTAAAAAGCTAGCGAAACACAACGAAAAATATAATGCTACTTCTTGTATCGGTTTTTGCTTTCATTTTGAGAAGCTTATTTGAAGACTATGCCCGCGCGGTATTTTCCTTCTAAAAAATTGCACAGGTGCATTGATTTCACTTGCGTTTCTTTTTAGATTCGTGAAACGCGCGATTGTTAGACTGCGGGTCTGCATGCGAAATTTCTACTTTCATAGTTTCGTGGCAATCCGGAATGAAAGGAAAATGTGGTTCACTGAATGAAGACTCCACATTCTATACAAATGAACTGAAAACAGCATGAATATAATGTTAACGTAATTTTCTGGAATTTTATTCGCTTATTCCACAGAGCATGTAAAAACTTTAAAAACTCATGATACCTCATGAACCATTTGCATTTCATTTTAAAATAAAAAACATGTACGTAGTATGATCGCATATGCGAGATATAAATGTAATATCATTTAACGTCGCTCGGTTTCTGTTTTCTCGATTGTATCGTACACTTTTGGACTTACTAGATAAGATAGCAGTTACGAATGATGAAATAAATCCAGAAATTATAAGAAACATGCAACATTCATAAAATATGGAGTGTAGAACATTATTCATGTTCAATCATTCATGTTCATGGCCTATCAGACACATTGAGATAAAACGATGAAACAGAAAAAGTTGAATAGCGTGGTCGGGTAATATCACTTCTGAAACGCCAATTACATGAATCGTGAGTTAATTAAATTCTCGCCATACATATATTATGATAAAATATGTGCCAGTTGTCTAACTCTAATCTAGCCAATAGTTCCTATCAGAAACTGTCGCGATTATTCGGTAAAACAGAGTATGCTTAAATCTGTTGATCCCAGTTATTTTGTAAACTGTCCCAGAGGTGTAGAATTTCTGTGATTTCCTGTTAATCTGTTGATCGGCTGATTTTCCGGCGGATGAAGGCCATATAAGCGCAATCAACGGTGAATAAAAATGATTTGGAACGTTTAAATGAATGAGAGATTATACTACGACGACATTAAATAGGGAACGTTTCCAGTAAATAAATAATAAAATGAGTAGTACATACATATTGCAAGAGAGAGAGGAGATAAAGGAAAATTGAATTCTTCTTATAATTTAATGAACCCCTACAATATCGTATCAGACTCGTGACGAAGATTCTGAACAGAGTCTAATAAATATGTATGTTAATAATAGACTGCGGATTTTACGCATTTATGACAAAAATGGGTAGCAGTATCATTTTCAACATATTAAAATTACTAACGAGGGAAATAAATGTTCACTCAGCTCCTGTATCTTGTGATTTATTCAGTTTCTTACATGGGAATTGATTCAATAAATTTCTTTAACCAAGCACATATTGTACTAAAAATTGCACAAAATTTAAATTAAATAGAGTCTTGTCATTCTTATAAGCTAAAACATTTTTTTGTAATAAGCTAAAACAATTTTGTTTTCGTTGATGCACAAGTATAAATTTTCTCCTTTCTTAAAAAATTTCGAACTACAAAAAAGTTCTAATCACTGAAACCGTAAAATAAATCGCAGGACAAAGGGGTTAAGCTGACTTATCGTGACATTGCAACGGCCTTGAATGCAGAAACGCCGAGCACACAAGAAAAGAACTACCCAAAGAAAATGTTGTTATCAATCATGGTAGTTCCCGTTCCGAACGAAAATACCGACTTCCCTAAAGATCGACTTTCAATTGGTCGACGGAATCGTATCAGCCCGGTCGTCGAGACGTTTAACCGTGGAAACACGTTAAGCGTCGCATTATCCAGCGATGGTGTCTCAGGGGCCACGCGGGGAGCGCCGCAGGGGGTAAAAAAGCGAGGTCCCGAGGTCCAGAGGTCTAAATTACAAAGTGACCCGAATGGAGTCGGGGCGCGAGGACGCGACGGAGCATCGCGGCGGAGGGTTCATCGTTGGTAGACAGAGTGACCGGCAGCGGTGTAGGGTCGCGGGCAGCAAGGAAGCGAGAAAGAAGGTTGTCGTTGATGGAAAGAAGGACGCGGGCCAGCTTGGAAGAAAAAGAGAGGAGAGCTGGAGGTCTGCGTCGGTGACGGAGCCGAGAAGAAGCACGGCGCGTCGCGGTGCGGCGGAAAGAAGCGAGTCGAGAAAGAGGAAGAAGAGGAATGAGAAGGAAAAGGTGGTTGGCGTTGGAGAACCGAACCGTGGAACGCGGCGGAGATGAGAATGAAGGAAGAAACAAGGAAGAGGCTAGTGGCCGGCGTGGGCGATGAAGAGAGAGAGGGGTCTCGCGGGTAGGGAAGATAGAGAAAGAGAGAAAACGGGGAGCCCCGTCTGGAAAAAAGGAGAGGCGAGGAGCAGGCGAGCGGGCTCCCGGACAGAGATAGATGAAGAGGAACGAGGAAGGAGGAAAAGAGGCCGAGGCAGAGACCTACATATTCCATGGGGCCAATGAGACGGCGCAATGTGGCGGCACGGTGCGCTCTACCCTCCTTCTTCAACGTTCACCGGCAGCGTTCGCTCTTCGTCGTTCGCGGCGGCGTTCACGCTCCGGGGAAGGGGGCGAAGGTAGCTCGGTGGACTACAGCGCGACAACGACTCAGTTGCTCACGAGCATTGGTCAGAGTACTTGCGAACCATGGCTGTCCGTTCCGAGAATACCGCGAGTGTTGTGCTCGCGTCCTCCCGTATGGTGCTTCTGGTGTTCGCCGCCGTTCTCGTTCTAGCGAACGCGAACCAGAGCCAACCTGGTCTCAAGGTCGAGAAAGTCTACGAGCCGGAGGTCTGCGACGCCAAGTCGAAGACCGGCGACCAGCTGACGATGCACTACACCGGCATGCTCCTCGACGGCACCAAGTTCGACTCAAGGTCAGTGACATTCGCCGGACACGCATCGAACGTTCGTGATAAGCGGACAACACGACACGGCCTGCCGCCACGCGTTACGCACGCCGAACCCCACAGCTTCCGGCGAACCGGCCCTCCTTCCGCCGACCAGCCAAATGGGACACGTGTCGTCGCCCCTCGGACTCTGCCCCTTGCCACTAGTTCCATTCGGACCTGCTGCGAGCACAAAATCGCTCCACGCTCGTAAAGGAAACCTTCCCGTTCGGAATGCAGTTTCCCTCTGCTAGGTGCACACCGCATTTCGCACGGTGTTGTTGTTTTGTCTTCCGCGAGATTTTTTTCTAACAGCCCCGTGTGTGATCTTACGCATCACTGTTCGTCCTAATTTGAAAACTAATTTTGTCGTGTGACTCATTGTTCATTCGGATCTGCTGCGAGCACGAAATCGCTGCACGCTCGTTAGAGAACCCTTCCCGGTCAGAATGCAGTTTCGCACGGTGTTGTTGTTGTTTTGTTTGGTCGATTCGGCGATGCTGTCTTCCGCGAGATTTTTAGCACCCCCGGTGTGATATTATGAATGACTGTTCGTTCTAATTTGAAAATTAATTTCGTCGTGCGACTCATTGTTTATTCAAAATCGCTGCACGCTTGTAAAAGAACCCTTCCCGGCCAGAATGCAGTTTCCCTCTGCTATGTGCACAGCACATTTCGCACGGTGTTGTTGTTGTTTTGTTTGGTCGATTCGGCGATGCTGTCTTCCGCGAGATTTTTAGCACCCCCGGTGTGATATTACGGATGACTGTTCGTTCTAATTTGAAAATTAAATGTGCGTGTGGCTCATTGACATTTCGGCCTCTGTTTATGTACGATCCAAATATTGCTGAGCTTCCATATTCCACGCAGTCGTTTCCAACTCGGAAGCGTTTAAAGTTGACCACTCCGAATATTTCGCCATGTGCACGTCTCGCTCCGTTTACTTCCTGTCGTCTGTCGGTTGCATGCTCGTATTTTTTAACTCCACTCTGTTTTTGTGATCGGTGGATCAGTGACCGATGTGCCGATTCGCGATTGACGAGAATCTTAAACGCAAGTGACGATTGTTGGACGCCGTGGTTTTGACGTAGTCGCGTTTGAAAGGTGAATAAAAATCGCTCTGAAAGTATTTGGCAGAGAAATTTTATCCCGAGTGCTCGACTTGATTTTCAAGGGAAAATTTTGGATAGTTTCACGACGATTTTTTCGGAAGTATAGTCTGTCAACAGCTGTTGATGTTTATCTTGCTTTCGTGCGACTCGAGTGCACTGGTGCTTTTTTATTATGCATTTTTGAAGGACATACTTTGTTTATGATTGCAATAATTGTCTAAATGTCGTCGGTAAAAGGGGTTATACATAGTGATACGAACAAAGGTCAAATACACAGATCAGCTATTTAAAAAAGAGCAGGTTACACGGTGGTTTCCGAGCAAACATTCGTTTTCGAAAGTTCGATACGTACACGTTCGGTTTAACTGCATTTACGCGATTTTTATATTTGATCTACAATTTTACATACCTGAAAATATTTCAAACACAATTTCCTAGAAAACTACATATTACATCCCGTTATGCTATTTCGGAAGCACATTTGCGGTTTACCCACGCTGAACGCGATGATGTCACGTTGATAATGCGTACATTAGCAGCAATTGTTGCGATTCACCTAGTTTCGCGTTTGCCGAAGTCATCTTTGTGCTAGTTTACATCGAAATGATTTCCATAATAGGCTATCAAGCTGATTGATTAAATATTCTATTAATTTGGATCGGTGATCAGGTCTCGATTAGAGTTTCGAGGGAAAATAATTAACATGTCCTTTTCATGCAGCAAGATATACGCCAGATCGACCTTACAGCGATCTTTAACGTTTAGGCTGCGAGCCGCCTCGATTATAAATGATCGCTTATCGCTTGATACGCAGTAACCCGCGGCTTCGATCATTTTTACCGCTCGAACCACACTTCGTTTAAGTATAAACGACTAAAATTATTGCCGCAGTATGGCGCACTTTCTCGAACGAGCCGAGACGGCAATGCTTGCACGTTGCAGCTTTCCGGAAGACAGACTTCGCACGCCCGTTGACGTGGTAAAGTTCGAAAGTTTTCACTGGGATCTTAATTAACTGGAGTCGCAGTCAAGGGGCTTCTAACAGTTTGCCTAAATACTTTTATTTCGTAGACCGGTGTACTCCGGTGTAACGAATGTCGACCGCTAAACATAGTCAATTTACGAATTAAATGTCTTTCCGAATAGAACGATAAAATGTTTAATTAACGTTTTTAATTAAAATCATCATTGAGTAAGCTCGTATCTAGGGTGCGGATCTTTATGCATTTATGGCTTATGAAAATGTTCAGAAAGGGCTAGAATATAATATTCGTTAAGAACAGTGTACAATTTTTATTTACTCCAAAACTACAAAGACTACCACCTTCTTAAAATTTGCCTACAGAAATTTAAAATTGCATAGATATCTTTTCATTGTAATATTTTTGCGAACAAAATTTCGATAAAAACCGGACCTGGCAATGTAGATCCTCTGCGTGGCAACGTCGCGCGTCGACAAGATCGACGTAGGATCCATGCGATCACCAAGCGGGAAGGTTCAACTGACTCGTGTCGAAGTGAAACGTGCTTCCACGCGATTGGTCCGCGGCGATCGAGCGAGCTGCCAACGCGGACACTTTCCAGGATGAACACATAAACAGATGACCTAGCAAGTGTTCCGTTAAGGTTAATGCTTTCGTTGTCTTTGCGGGTACATATTTCCCTCATAGCGCGTCTGACAGAATTACAACGCGCGAATTTGTCAATATTGTATGCACAGGTGCTTCTTGTTATGACTTTTAAGAATACAGTTTCTCACGGAAAATTTGTGTGACACAGCAACAATTAATTATACGAGTCTGGTGGTGCACAAGGCCGTTTACTCAATTATGGAATGATTAACTGTTTTGAATTGCAGCATTTTTGTGTTAAACAGCTCATACTCGATCGATCAATTTATAGTTACTTCTCCGTTATTGATGGAAACGTAAATTTATCGAACGTCGTTTTGTGCTCGGCTACATTTGGAAATCGACGCATGTTTGATACAGGTGAAAGTAAACAGCTCTCTATCGGGTATCATTTCTAATTCTGCTTTGTGTACATTTGTTTTTTTATTTACTGTTGCAAGTTTTAACGTAGATTTTTAAATAGTATCAACTTGGTTGGTATCGATATCGGATTATAATCGCGTTGTTCCGACTGTATTACAAACATTTTCGGTTTACTTATTATTTGTACCTTTTGAATGATTTATTATTGTTTGGTATTCCATTTTAAATCGGTGTTGAGGATTTAAAATTTTATTATACTGCAATCTCATCGTTTTAATGCATCTACAGACAATTGGAATATAAATATATTTTTGATCTATAAATTTCTTTAGATACAACAAGATTGCATTTACGTAAATTTCGTGCTGCAACGAAGAAGTTCATTAGAAAAATGTTCATGAAGGTTCCACGATCGTAAAAGAAGGAATTAAAATCAGCTCGCTTTAACTTACTCGGTGGTTCCGAGCGTTAAAATACATGCTTAGCGGTCGAATATTTCACTCGGTGTCGGGGTTTCCCAAGTTTCCCTCTGAAAACTGTTGCGGCAATGGATGCCGGCTAAAGTAGAATGACGTGTCGGTATCGATAGCCGGAAATTTCGGCAACGAAACGTCCAGGGCGTTTTAGGCCCTTGTCGCGATCTGAAATCGGATTTGACAACCGGTTTACTTACCTCCTCTCCCCCGACGTCCGCTCCGCGAAGTCGTTCGCAGAATTAATTGCTCCTCGATCCGGAGGTGACAAACTCGCTTTCGGAGCCGTTGATCGATGGCGATTTTGCTTCTCGTGACGTCCCTGCGCGGAAACCGCTGCTTTCCCGAGCACACACACGTTCCTCACGAAACCAATTATGCGTCCACGTTCGCGTTCGCGTTCATGTTCACCTTTGCCGGAGTCGCGACGGAATTTTTCGCTCGTGAACGATCGTCTAAAAGTTTTTCCTCGCCGGCACGCCGCGTCGGTGAGCCCGATAACGGCTTTTGTTGCTTCTCGTAAAAGTATTAACAGGCAAACAAGATGCGTTATCGCGTGCAACGGCGACCTCCATTTTTACTAGACTAAAAATAATCTTATCGACTTCACCGGTGATAACCGCTATCTCGGGATTGTTCCGTCCACCGAATTATTCTCCTGTTCATAGATTGGCTC
Organism: Lasioglossum baleicum; assembly: GCF_051020765.1. Lineage (NCBI taxonomy): Eukaryota > Metazoa > Arthropoda > Insecta > Hymenoptera > Halictidae > Lasioglossum > Lasioglossum baleicum. Next base: position 9,883,283 of record NC_134938.1, read on the forward strand.
GTCGAAACTTCTCCACAGACTCTCGCTGTTTTGTAAAATAGTACTGAAGTTTTATTGTCTTCCCTGATAATCCCAAGGGGGTAAAATAAAATAAAATGTGCATTAAAGCGCAATCAACTTTACTCGCTAAGTTTTGGAAGATTTATACGGCACGGTTACTCTATAAAACGGAACTCGTCAAAAATTTTAAGACTGTGAAGAATAATGGAGTATATCTTGATTGACAGGGTCCTCTGAAACCGTCGAATAGCAAAGGATTTATTCGGAAAATGTTTCAGATAGAAATTTCATGGTTTTAACCGTTAGATTGTACGGTTATAGTCATTCAATATCAAGTAGAGCTATTTCTGAATTCTGGACTGAAAAATGCACAACAAAACCGTCGAATAGCAAAGAATTTGTTCGAAAAATGTTTCAGATAGAAATTTCATGGTTTTAACAGTCAGATTGAACGATTATAGTTAATCAATATCACACAAGTAGAGGTATTTCTGAATTCTGGACTGAAAAATGCACAACGAAACCGTCGAATAGCAAAGAATTTGTTCGAAAAATTTTTCAGATAGAAATTTCATGGTTTTAACAGTTAGATTGTACGGTTATAGTCATTCAATATCAAGTAGAGCTATTTCTGAATTCTGGACTGAAAAATGCACAACAAAACCGTCGAATAGCAAAGAATTTGTTCGAAAAATGTTTCAGATAGAAATTTCATGGTTTTAACCGTCAGATTGAACGATTATAGTTAATCAATATCACACAAGTAGAGGTATTTCTGAATTCTGGACTGAAAAATGCACAACGAAACCGTCGAATAGCAAAGAATTTGTTCGAAAAATTTTTCAGATAGAAATTTCATGGTTTTAACAGTCAGATTGAACGGTTATAATCACTCAATATCAAGTAGAGGTATTTTCGAAAACTCCGGACCTTTCGGAGGACACCGTGCGTCGAGTTGAAAGCAAGCGACACGCCATCAAACTTATTAAATTGCAAATAAAACACAACCTCTCTCTGCCCGATAAACTTGTCTGCATAACAGCGATAATGAAAGAGTCTCTGCAAAAGGCTGGAAACATAATACTTCTCATATACATGAATTCCAAACGGTTCGATACCATTGAAACTTTTCATAAAATTCATAGCCACCGGTGTTTTCGCAGAGATCGAACCCTTTGTCGACCAGGGAATTTATTCGCGTGTAAAGTTGTCCATAAAAACTCGCATCATCAAGCTCTTTGCCCCGCATCAGGTTTGATATTACTATAGCGACGAAGAGCGCGGTCAGCGTTGCCCTTTGAAGCCACAATATTCCGCGCGAAATTGTATCGCGATCGGATAAGCGTTCTCTCCCGTGTTTTCATAATCATTTCCCTAAATCATCGCTCGTTAAAACTTCCACGGTGCCCGTCTCTCTTTTTATGCGAAATCCCGGCTGTTTGAACGTTTCTCTTTTGACCTCGTGGCGTTTCGAACAGTGAACCACCGCTTTGACGCTAACATTAATTAAAATGCGAGCAAAAAATATTGTATACGGCAAACAGACACATTTCTCTTTGTGCAGAGTAACGGTGTCCTATTCCCGTCAACGGCGTATCATTTGAAAATTCGCCCACATATCGTTTCCTGCTACCTATCGGAAGATTTTCCGCCATTTTACGCGAGCCACCCCCGCAATCGACCTACGACTTTCCATTCGGGGAAACTGTATTTCCGAAACACTGCCTCACGACAAAATTCAAACATCTATGATTAAGCAACGGGTTTTATGCATTTATAACAATGAGGTGTAATTTAAGGTGTAATTTAAAACAGTGAAAACATTAGAAGAATTTAAAAATTCTGTTATATTATCTTCAACCTGTTAACCATGCCTTTAAAGAAACTAAATTTCTATTTCACTACAGTTTGTCATAATTGAGGTAGAACATTTTTATTTTGCATACCTAGCACGGAAAATTGTTCAGACAAAAGTATTACCACAGTTAGTTTTTAATTAAACAGCTGCATACACATGAGAGGGACCGTGACTATTGTATTTAAAATGAAAAGGACTCGCAGGATAACAATTATTTTTTCAACTAGAATAGTTTTAAGTACAAACAATAATTACTGTGATCAAAAATGTATTTCTGTTACTCATAACTAGACAGTGGACCTTTGTGCAAAATAAAAATTTTGTACCCGATTTGCAACAAACTGGCGTGAAATAGAAATTTTTCTTTCTCAATACATTTAATGGGTTGAAAATAATATAAAAATATCTTTAAACTTTTTTCCAATGTCTTCACTGTTTCAAATTACATATTATTCATTTAAATATTATTCATTTTTGTCGAAATGCATAAAATCCGTTGTCTACTTGTAATAGTTATCTCGCTCGTCGAAAAATGCGAAGCCATGGTTTCGAATCCGACTGGCGGTGTATTCGAGAACGGGAATGGCACTCGAGCCAGGTGACCGCGTTGTCTCGTCTAAATTGTTTCGTGGGCCGTTACCAATACCGTTAATCGTGAAACCGGCAGACGCACTGCGCCGGGAAAAGTTAATGCCACGTTTGGAGGTCACCGGGGACGGTGAACTGACGCGGCGCGTTCGATATTACGGATGCTACGCAGAGTTTCGATTGCGGAATATCAAGAAAATTCATTTTTTTTTCCACCCGGCAGATTCTCCTCTAATTAAAAAAAAAAAATAATAAATCTCTTATTACCGCGAGTGCGCTTCGGCGAACTAGCAGTTCCTCGTGTTAATTCGACACGTTTCTCACTGCTTTTGAAACAGTATGCCCCTGCGCCGACGACTTCATGACCTCCATGGCTAGATCCAATTCGTTTTCACATATTTTTGAACTCGTTCCTTTGAGATCAACGTTGATCCTCTTATTGGATCTAGGAAATTGGAATTTAGATGGAACGTTCGTAGCTCCGGGTTAAAAGTTAAAATGGACCCAGCCATCCGGGTTAATCTTGTTTATCATTTTCGAAGAAGAAATTTACAAATTTTTTGTTCGCTTATCCTTCCGTCATTTTGGTAATTTTTCTTGTAAATCAAAAACACATGTAGCGAGTCATTGGGAACCAGGAATTGACAGGTTATCTGAAACATGGCAACAAGTAGCTACAAATAATGGAAATTATGTCATTGAATAACATTAAACATTTTTATAAATTGATTCAAATGTTTTCTTTAAAATACGACAAGGCATTCCCTCCAATCTAATACCATTGTAACCGTTCAAACTAGAATTCAGTATTTTAAATTCCACCGTTCAATTTTTATCTCAACTTTGGTCATAAATAATGTTATTGGATAACGATAAAAATGGCGACCAAATGCAACCGACTTGAAATCCTTGTTTATACGAAACTACACGCGGTCGCAAACATTTCTGATCTTCCAAAACAGCACATTACGAGGGGGTTACTACCGCAGTAGAATCTGCAGAATTTGCTTCGGCAAATCGATACGTGTGGAGAGTGTTATGTTGCCTGAATATTTTATTTGTATCTCCGAGATTTGAATACACGCGCCCTAATAATCGAAAAATGCATCTGATCGCGCCGGCACAAAGATTCAGCGCGTGTAGAAGCACGAATAATAGAGAAATCGCTCGATCTAGATATATCATTAGCTCCACGCTACTAACAATATCATTTCGGTCACCGGAAGTTGAATAGGACGTCAGTCTCGGCAGTTAGAAATTTTATTGGTTAAATATTCTCATAATTGGACGTTTGAATGACCATTCGTTGATACTCCGGATACTTGTGATTATTCGTCCGCCGTTTCCTTCAATAAACTGTCATTGATGTTTGACATTTAATTAGCAAATATGCCAACAGTTATTATACGAATCAAATCAATTTTATGAGATCACTTTATACATTTCAGTCTGGTTATAAACGATCACGTTTTGCCACCTCAATTTTAGTTTTGACATTGTTTGGGAGGTCTTTGTTTTATGATTCGACTGATTATCTGTTTTATACATTTATAAATTTAGTGAACTTAATTTAGAGACTAGAATATTTATACGTATGCATATTAGGATACTTCAGGAATCAATATGACTCCAGGAAATCGCTCAGTTCCTGAAACTGAAACTGGCGAGTATTGATTAAAGATTTATTTCCAGATTTGATTAAAGAGTAACGTCACTCATATATCACTGACTGTGTGTTAAGTTGTACGATAATATTCTTCCTGAAATATTCTAATTTTCAGTGAAATGAACAGTCGAGAAGTAGAGAAACCGTTGAATCTCTCAAGTGTCTGTTTCCGCTTGTGGCGAAGGATGGTTCCAGCCTGCAGCTGCCATCTTAGCGATCTCTGACACGGTAGAAAGTGAGTCAACGACGGGTTCGCGCGATGATTAAAAACGTTCTCCGGTCCTTCTCCTCGGATGCTAGTCGATCGCCACTCGGCCTGCTTTTTCCACGAGGAATCCACTTCGATTCCTCCATTCATTCTTCCCAATAAGCTTCGAGGTCGGGTCTCGCTGTCCTGGAACACTTTGCCGGAGTGCCAACCAGCATTTGCTGTAGGCCGAAACACTATGTCCACGTCGAGAATGTCTGAAACAGGCTTTTTCTCCACACTCCTGTACCAATTATTCTACTAATTATCAATAATCAAGGTTCGTTAACTCAGCATTAAGTCGGATAAGATGCTGAAAAATGTCCCTTAATCAAATTCTTGATTTTTGGTCGGATCGTTCGATAGGGCTCCCAAATAAAAACCTCTGTGACAAATTTCAAGTCGGTACCCCCAAGGGTAGTTACAGGATTTAGGTGAATTATGCTCCATTTCTCCCGTTCTCGTCAACAAAAAATCACGAAAAAATTCGTGAACATTCTACCTAATAGCACACAGGACAGTGAATTATTTCAGAATTTTTGGTAGCAAAATCGACTTTGAAAATAATCCGGAAGCCTAAAATTGCCAATTTTATATTGAAGTTTTCAGAGCACCACGTCTCATCGTGATTATTAATGTGTATTTTCTTCGAAAAACCATATTTCGTATCGGGGTTTTGGAGATACCACTTTCATAAAAATTCAGCAATGAGATATTGTTGAAACTCCACATTATTTTAAACTGTTATACATTAATTCAATGTAATTTATAGAGCTTGTTATTTGAACTTTATATGGAATTTATTTAGTGATAATATTCTTTTCCTTTAGATATCTCGAAACAAGAAGTATACACTTTCGTAATTATAGTCGCATATGGTGCACAGTAATTAAAACAAATCGAAACAACACTCTTCACGGCATCCGTAACGTAGACCCGACTTTCGAGAGTGTGTGACCAAAATAAGTGAAGTTCGCCGGGGACCGAATTCGCGATTTTTGCCTAGGTTTTTGCGATTATGATCCATTGTGGCTCATTCACGGTTCGCGTTCAGAACACCTTCAGAAATGTGCAACGCGGCGTAGACTTGATACCGGGGCGACACGCCTCGCGAGAAATGCACGTGAACAGCGAGGAGAATGGGAAACGGGGTAAACGAACGCGGGGGGTGTGCTGACGGGGGTGTGCGAGGGCGCGGAGGGACGGACGACGAGAGTACATTAAAGCCGAGGCACACTGCGGAATATTCGCGAAACAAAAACTGATACGGACCAAAGATTTGCTCTGGGAATGCGAGGCGAGGCTTGAGGAACCTCGAGCTCTCGTGACCGAACAAACTGGCAGAATCGTCGCTGCCGATCCCACGAACACCGGTCCTCGTCGGTGACGACGATGGAATCATTGCTGCGAGTCTGTATGCTGCGAGGAGGCTGTCTGTTATTTACTCGAACATTAACACCTGGGAATTTTGGTTGCGAAAATAGGAACGCTGAGCGCGGAACATCTCGCGAGTAGAAATTGGAAAGGAGGCTCGCACGAAATGGCCAAAATCTGGGTTGCTAGTCCGTCGAAAATATTAACAATGCATCTTTTTGCAGGCTCTAGGAATTGTGCAGGGTTGATTGTTAGTAACTTCCCAAACGGAATGGGAGAGGCATAAAAAAAAACAGATGGAGTTTAAATAATTTTGACTTTTTAATTACAAATAAAATATTGGTAAAAATTAAGATCATATAACTCCGAATTTCTTGCAGAGAATAAATTCGTAATTAGGTCAGAACTAATTCGCAAAGTAAAATGAAATATAACGAGTTCTATCGCACGTAAAGGAAGATAGCGAATTTATTACGTATTCAAATTTTATTATGTCGAGTGTTCGATGACCAATCAGTGAATAGAGCCATTAATTCTAGATAGTGTAAAATATTCTTGTGTGAGCGTTTCTGTGGAACGTTTAATCCCCGGAAAAGTGGAGCTTGTTTTGGACAAATTCATATTTTATTTTTAAAAAAATGGCATCGCGGTTCTTGACCCCTTTGCAACCTCAGATGAGATAACTCGTGATTCGATGTCGTTTATCGTACACTTCAGATGAGATATCTCTCGATATTGTTGAACGTACATTTTTGACAAATTGCCTCGAGGCTCTGTTTATCAATATTTACGGCCCGATGTTGTTCGTCGAACACATCCCGCGAGAAATTTCACGTCTGTACCGAGTGTATTTTTAAATGTTTTACGAACAAATATAAGGGAAACTATTTCTGCAAGCTATACATTTTTACCTTTTTCGTTGGGGATTAAAAAGCCACGTTTCGTGTGAATTCGTGATGCATGAAACACACTCGTGCGCAATAAAAAAGTTTTTAGGACGATCAAGATAATTTCTCGTTTTTTTAACGAGAAAAATTTTGTTTCACTGATCACAAAGCTGCTACGTGTGCATCGAACGTTAGAATTGATAATATTTAGTAAAAATCACTCCGGGACAATTGGCTAATTAACTAGATGAACAGAATGATCAAGCTTCCATTTAGCACATGTTTTTAGTGTTCCATTAGCGTGTTCCAGAGATTTCGATTGAAATCAATCAGCCAAACTAAAATCAGATGGCCACCACCTTATAAGCAATTTAATTATTAATCGCAAACAATTTTACGCCTGAATTATTCTACACGATCGTAAATATCCAATGTTCCTAGAAAATTATACATAGAAACCGTACAGTAAAGCTCACTTAACCCGCCGCCGGAGTTAGGAGGAAAATATTGGCTCGTCGGAGAAAGTTTTAAACCCTTTTTGTATTTACTTGTAACCTCAAAAAGGGTCAATACTTTCCCGATAATCCGATAGTTTCGCCGAGCACAAGGTGAGTCTGTTCATTACATTACTTCCCTTTAAACTTTTACAAAATCGATAACCTTTTTATAACCGAGGTTCAACGAACTGAAAAAAATTGCTTTAAACCAATCATTTTCACTAAAATTTTTCATTTAATTCGTTACAACGCAGCGTCGACCGCCGCGCCGGCATTCACTTACAGATTATTAGCGACTTGCTCCCACTTATTATTAGAAACGTGTAATCCCTTTACATCAATTTACCTTTAACACTTTGGACATCACGACTCCCAGGAATGGTGGACGGCTTGAATCGTTTTGATTTAACAGTTTTTATTTGCGTGATTTTTAGTGAGCATTTTTAGTTTCGATTTCTGATGTAGGTGTCGAATCTATTTGCGATATTTCGCGAAGCTACGTTACGTTAGAAAGATTACCTGCAACTTTTTTCCGATTGTACCACCTGAAGTATTATTTTAGGCAATGAAGAACTGTGAAGAACGTAAATAATCATGCACATGCCCGAATATGTTAATACAGTGGACATATTAAAAAGATTTAAAGAACTTAAAGAAGAAAGAAATTTTTCATTTTACTCCTGTGTCTTGCAATCGATGCAAACATTTTTTATTTTGCATAAACATCCACAGTCTACTAATTATTAATTATCTTGAATTTTAAGAATTTTCTGGATTGATATTCGGCACTTTGAAGACACTAAAGAACAAGTTTGCAGAAAATAAACTATAGTCCTTGTCCAAGAAATGTAACTTACCTCGTTCGACGAAGCATAGAAACGTGGTCGAGTTTAGAAACTTAAGAAGCAACGAATTAATTGTATGAAATTTTCGAAGCTGTGATGGCAGTCGCAGGCCGAAGTAAGTGCCCGAAGCACCGCTGAATATACCGCACGAAAAAACATCGGATTCGCTTGGTAACAAGCCTGTTTTCATCGAGACGGTTTATCAGTAGTCATTATCGGTGTGCAGATATCGAATGGTTGGGGTCAACGATAAGAAATCAGGGTGCCTCGTCGGATCGGCGTATCGGTCGAACGGTTTCACAAACGATCCCCCGTATTCTTCGTGTCGTCGTTGTCTCGTTGCCTCTTCTTCTTCGTTCCCTCTCGTTTTTCCGTATCTGTCCCGGGACGACTGTCAAGTTTGGAGGTCTGGTTTATCGGGGCAGGTAGAGGGCGATGCGGGGGCGGAGGTTACGTCCGTGACAGTTTGCGGGATGCGATCGTTCGTTTCTCGGTCCCCGTAGAGTTCTTTCTATTTCGCGGTGCGACCGAGGGAACGGTATCTTGCTCTTCTTCGTGCTTTTGCTCGCGTTCACGTTCACGTCGAACGCATGCATGATGCGAGACCCGTCTACGGGAACGTGCGCGATTATGCAAAGCGTCGTCAGATTGACAAGCGTCAACCGCAGAGCACGGTAAACCACCGATGAACTTTCTATTCGCGGATCGAGTCTGTTGCGCTCGCCCGAATTCGCCCGCAATTTATTGCATCCTCTTATTGAATGCCGGCTTTCTCCGAGAATCGAACGCGTTACACACATCCACGACACGCGCGCCGCCGCGTCGCAACTGTTGCAATATTTGCTCGCGCGGTGCTCGATCGCGCCATTCCTCCTCGCGACTCTCGAATGCAAGATGCCGCGCCGTTCGTTAACGAAAATTCCGATTCCCCTCGTCGCCATTGTGCCCTTAATCGTCTTCAATTTTCCTCGCACCACGGCGACGCGCGCTGCGCTCAATCGGTGGGAATTTACGGCACAAGTCGTACTTTGAGTTTCATAGTATGCATATACATACACATTTTAATCAGTTATTGTATTTCATTAATTATATTGAACAGACAAATTTTTCTTTTCTTCCACTAAAATAGACAGGAAAAAGTGTTCGTCTATCTCTCTTTCTATTTGAATCTTATTTGAACAATTCTTGCAAAGAATGTATAATTCCCACACATTTTATACAAATTTCATACAAATTTTATAGAATTAATTTTATACAAAAATGACAATAGTGTGAACAATACGTAAATCGCTGGGAGTCGATGGGAATTCAGGGCAAAAATCGTACTTTCAGTTTCAATAATATATTTGTAATGTACATTTTAATGAATCATTCATCAGCATATCTATCATTAATAATAGAAGTGACGTTATTACAATCAGCTATCAAATTATTTTATTCAAGAAACAAATATTTCTTTTCTACCAATAAAATAGAAAGGAAAAGTGCTCGTCTATCCTTCTTTCCCTTCCCCGCAGTCTGTACATGTTTAATTTAAACAATTTTTACAAACAATGTATAATTCCTACAATTTTATACAAATTTAATATTGCCACCAGAATTCGCAAAATTCCATAAAACACAAAAATGACAAGGGCATGAACAATACGTAAGTCGCAAAATTGGAAATGTTTCTTCTCCAACATCCCGAATGCAATATCACTCGAAATGGATTGATTAATGAAATGATGAACGTCCGTGATCGATGATAATTTCACTGATGAGTAACCATTCGAAAATCTATCGCTCGAAAATAGGTGCGCGCGCGTTAATCGTCGATAATGCTGGCATCGAGTGAAGGCATTGTTGAATTCAATTAAAAACTGTTTACTGCGAGGTGTAACACGATTGCACGGTAAGCTGGATAATTGCGGGTAGCTTATTTGATCGCGTTCAACGAGAATTTCGCTGGGGCTCGCGCTCGCGCTATGCTGCTCGCGGCCCCGTGATATTAGAAGATTTTACTGCACCGTTGCGCTTTGGGTCTGGCTCTGTGTCGCGAACGAAAATGAGACACGTAGAACGTAACGAGATCAGATGCGGCTGGGACGGCCGGGTACCTCGGGATACTCATCAAGATTGCCGTGTACTCGCGGAACGCGGCTTATCTTGCCGTTTTATTCGTCGCGTTCCCGATTAAATCGCGGCCGAAGATTGCATTATGCAACGGCAGCGCGGACCACGCGAAGACGACCGGCTAAACGGGTTCACTTTCGCTTTTATGTTGCCTGCGCGTTCCGTGACTTCATGCTTCGCTGAAGAATATCTACGTGTATGGAATCCTCCGGGAACTTGTGCGTAAGCATCCTTGTAATAGCTTGCCTTCGTTCCAATTTGTGTACCGCCGTGTATTTTACAAATATCGAGTCTGTTTAAATTCTTTAAACTATTTACTGGCTGTGCAAATTAATTCGTAGCCCCTTCCCGAATTAATCGATTGTTCACAAGCACAATTAGGATACAGTCTAATCTCTAAAATAATCTGATTCTATGCACTTTCGAAAATATATTCCATGCACATAATTCACACATATTAAACCCATTTGGGCCTGAAGCTAATACAGTCGAAATCGTTGTGGAATTGTCGTTATAAATACAAGTACGGATATTTGAGAAGATCATCATAAAAATACAAAGAAATTACTGACAAATTGTTTCAGGTGAAAATTCTTATTGGTTCGCTCCGTACTGTTTGGAAAATCAATGTTGCACGTTTCCTCGTATTCCATTAATTCTCACATAATACGTTGCAATTGCATTCAACCGACACTACGATATCAAACGGCTTTAGCGAATACATAATATCATTGCCGTGTTGTTTCCGTATCCCTTTGATACGCACGATACTCCAGAATCCGTACACATTGGCATTAATGAACGCATCATGGTATTAGTCGCATCATTAAATTGAATTTCTGCCGGGAAAGCAACTAAAAGCATATACGTACTTGATTCGCCATCCTTAGGCAAAGTCGTAAAAAATACTGTAAATCATAATTGACGAAGTTCCCCGAAGATTTACTCAGATTCTCAAATTTTAACTCTGAAAGTTCGCTGGACGTCCATCGGCATGACAATAGGATCGCGCTGGTGTCCGCGGCGCGGCGCGCCGAAAAATCGAACAACCGATAGCGCGGGCGTTCGCAGCGGGCAAAATAATTGAATAGAAAAGGGCTCGGGTTACATTACATTTCTATCCGATTACGTGTCGCGTGTGTCGTCGCATTCCTACGCCAATAACGTGGTTACGGGGTTGGAATCGGTCGAAGCTCTCTGCGCGACACATCGTCGCTCGGCGCCGCGCCGGTTGCGTATACGCGTTTATGTAGTCGATTATTTCGTCGTGTTTCACGAATCCAACGAGTTTCAGCTTAAACGTGTTTACCAAGTGAAACTGTGTGGCCGGGTGTCGCGTAACGAGGAAATCACGACGGATATTAACGGCCGGATTCCAGGCTTATTCCGTTACGCAACGAGCATTATCTGATTTCAGTTTTTGCGCGGCGATCGGGCCCCCGTGCGATTCGACAGATTAGATCCGATTCTATCAGCGGGTTTCGCGAATAGAGAGATACCACGCGGAACTGAACTCTGATCGTCCCTGTTTGTTCGTCGTAGATAACTCATTCTTGCAATTGGCAGCTCGTAGATCATAGAAATTCGGCCATGATCGATGAAGGTTGACCGCCGTTCGGATATGAGACGTATCAATTTCGCGTAAAACCGCCCGGCGAATTTGTCGAACCCGTGGCCACCGGTCGATGGACTCGCCGCGCCGCTCGAAAATTAATGAACCATGCTGCGAATAATTACCGAAGGAAATCTGCCGAGGATAACCTCTTCGGTGCCCGCTGATTCGATTAATAGGACCACGTGCGGGCTCGTTTCGCCACCACGGAATCGAAAACTAATGAGTTGATGCGGAAGTTCTATCGGTTTCGTCAGGAAACGATGTTCAGGACACGAATGTTGTACGCTTTCTGTGCAAAATCTTCGAACGATTCGGAATGATCAGACGCGGTGAGATGTTACTGCACGATCCATATACTTGGCAGTAGCTCGCGTCAGAGATTAAGAGCTCCCGGAAACTTTATCCTCGTAATAATCATTGAGAAGCTTTATACAAGATCAGGATCCGCTATACGAAACTGCACTCACACAAACCTGGCGCCACGCCGTTCTCTCGGCCCTCGATCGCTGCCGACGGCGTAATTTGCTCAAGGCTTTGCTCTTGGCTCTACTCGGATGCAACCGAAAACGCTCCTTGCCACTAGGAACCATCACCGCCGACTAAAAGCTCCGCCTCACTTCAGACCCTCTGTCAGGGAAACGTGGTCAAGCATGTATCTCAGGTTCGAAGGAATCGTCTCTCTGAGAAACTGTAGATAACGTTCGAGCGAACTATCTAGAGTCTAGATCTCCTTCTGTACCATAAGACTCTAGCTCTAACGCTTTAGACGACGGCGCTCGTTCGGGAGCCTTTTAAAAGGTAATGGTTCACTGAGGATTTACCGAACGATCTCCAGAGATCATTCTTAACTCCTGCCTGGCTCGAGCAGTGTAATTAGTAGACCACGGATTTTTATGCCAAATCACAGTTTCGTAAATCAATTATAAGAAATAATGTATTTATGTACTTGTAGAGGGATTATATTCAGGATAAAAGGTTCACTGAGGATTTGCCAAACGATCTCCAAAAATCATTCTTAATAATTCTAATAAACAGAAGAACATGCTTGCAAAAATGTTGCACTTCCTTGAAAACGAGATTCCCCGGGTCGTTTGAAATAAGTCTCTTTCCTTTGCGAAAATGTTCCACGCAGTTTTATTAATGAAAAACATTATTTCACATTCTACATTACAATATAGAAGTAAACGAAAAGGTTTTCATGAAACACTTAGATCGTGATGATCCTTTCGATTTGACCAAAGACGATGATGATCGTTCTATAAATTCATGGGCTTCGCGCGCAGAGTTACTCCGGAACTCTGAAATCGCCAGCTCATCGTATCAGAGGATGCTACAAGAACAGTTATACGAGGGAAAGTTGCGAAAGTAATAACCGGGGGAAAAACGTGACGATAGTTAGGCGAGCGTTGGATTCGTGTCACACCTTGGCCCGTCGATTTTTCGCCGGTTTCGATTGACTCCGAAGTTCGCGTGCTATTTATAATGGATATTCGAAGTTCCTCCCTCGAACTACCGGGAAAGAACGATCATTTGTTGCGGAGAGTTGTCGCTCCATCCGCGAAACTTTGGTCATTACGGTCAGTCACCAGCGAATATACCGTACAATGTGCAAGGGGACACTTGTACCGAAGGACACTTGCAAGAAGATGATCAATTACATCGCGAAAAAGTAGTGATTTCAGAAACTCGCGGGAAACACTGTCTCCTTTGTGCAGATCCATTTCGATAGAAACCATCGAAAAAAAGTGATCTACTCTATACGCTATCTTGTAAATTAATTTCTCTATAGATACTCGGGAGTGCAACTCGCTCGAAACGTTGTGACATATTTTCCAACAATCGCAGCGTTATCTCGTGTTTGCTGATGACACTATCGTTACCGCAGATTGTATCCCGAGTAAATAGAATTTGATATCACGCGAAGCGTAATCGAACGATTCACGTGGAAATTAAACATTTAGTTTCGTGATAGTGATTAGAAATTGCAGCTGAAGCATTTCTCACTTTTTGTCGGTTTCTTTTAATTTGTCAGCGATTACGATGTGGCATGAGGATTTGCGAAATACTCTCCGCGGCTTTGTTAAGGAGTTATTGCCGAAAAAGACGGACCAATCAGCGCGTGACAATAGTAGACGCATTCCGGACCGGCCAATCACAGAATCCGTCCGCTGGATCCGCGCTCTGATTGGTCCGTATTTTTAGTTAATAATTTCAAGAACATTTTCTGTAGTCTATGTGAAATTAGGGGGGTGTAAGTAATCATTTTGTTGGTTCAGAATTTGTTTAGAAATTACAGTCCTTCGAAGTTCGCAATTTTTGCCGATTTTGGCGAAAACGGGCCTCAGTTATGAATTTTTACCTCGGGAACTGTTCGTCCGATTGAGCTACATTTTTTTTTGTTTTATTCAGAAAGGATTGGGCTATTATAAAATAATTTTTTGAACCTCGATAATTAACGTGATAATGTCGAAAAATGCGAACGAATTCTGTTTTTGTTTTGGCATGGAGTGATCCTTACTTCAAATGACTTCAAATATATACATAATTACTTTTAGCAGTCGCTCGTAATAGTTTCCTGAAACAGTATACGCTAACGGAGTCGAAAATATTTCGCACCTTGCGTACAATCGATCCAATTTATCTCGGGGACCGCATACCAAACAACTCTCGTTGAAGCGGTTGCACTACGAATTCCGTTTACACGGTACGTTTACATGGTCGGTCGTTTCCGTTCCGTGGCGTCGCTAATAATTACGACCGTTGCGGGACGGCCTTGCCGGAGAAAGTTGAAGTTTCCGGTGGTATGCGGCGGCTTGTTTAGTTAAATAGACAAGATATGTAACGGAGGCGCCGGTGGAATTAATGCGGAATACGTCTGCTCTGCATGCTCTGGCTGTCTCTCAAGCGCGCGTTCTCGCCGGTCGCACGCAGCGGCGTAAAATATACAGCGAATTCGCGTCATGTTAGATACACCCGGACAAAATTAGACTATTTCGATCATTGACGGACGGCCAGTTGTTGTACCGAGCGAGCAGCGTTCCAGACGAATTCGCAAATTCTACATTAACATTTTAATTCGCACCGAATGACGCGCAGACCAACCTATTCAGCGAATGAATACTTAAACTACAGTGTCTCCTGAATTTAGCGTTAGCACATGTTTACTTAATTTCCTCAGTGCTATTTCTGTAAGAAGACTGTGCCATCGTCGGGATGGTTATAGCTTGTATTCAAATTCAGGCATACGATTAAACGAGAACTGAGCTAAATGATCGATGAATGAACGGAGCTACCTTCGTGAATGATAATTACACGAACAAACTGATCATTGGACCATTGAACAACCTCAATATACAAATTACTGATTTCACGCATTGTTGCACTCTATGTTGCAACATGACACGATGTATTTGGTGAATTAATATTTGCAGTTGATGTTGTAAAATTTTCGTGCCGCTTTCATCTAGAGTTTCTATGAGAAAATTGCTAGTTTCGAAACACTTTTATCCGAAGAAACTAGATTTGTTCTGTCGGAGAAGATTTATAATTAACACAAACGGTTCGATTTTAAATGAAATTGATCTAGTTAGGGGCAGAAAGAGATAATAAATAGGAAATGAATTTATCACAGTTTAATGTAGTAAAAAGAATTAGATAAGAACGAAATTCCGAGGCAAATTAAATAAATTCGCAAGATCGATATCGGCAAGAGTTGAGTACACACAGCGATCCCCTAATCCCGGGTTACTCATAATCCGTTCCGCGAACTAAAGTAGCGAAGTGTTTACAAGTTGAGCCGCAATCGATACTTCGATGATGGGGAACTGACACGCAGACCGGAACAGTTATTGTTATGTGATTTATGCGCGGAAAGTAAATCCGTTCGGGTATGTTCAGGCATGCGAACTTAGTGGTTCGCTGCACTTTTCTGTTTCGAGCATGCTTTTAGCTAATAAAGCGATCCAGCAAACACCGCAAAGTATACAGCCTGGATTTACTGAAATATTAACCATCAATCAGACCGAGGAACATTGTTATTACGCACGCGAACAAACAGCATGATCGCTCGATAGTCGAATATACTCGATAAAGATCTTTCCCTAACAGGACAATTTGCTATTCACGAATTCATTCATTGGTGGTCAATTATGAGTGAAGATTAATTGTTTCATTGCGAGCAACTCTGGTTTACTCGTCAGAAGGATATTGTTCGGAAAGCTATTTATGAAAACGTCGACGCTTCCTTTGCTGATGGTTCCATTGTAGTCATGCCACTTCCGCGGACATTGTTATTGTCGATCGAATCTCGTACAAAAGCTCATTTTTGTAGACTCCCCGTTTCCTTTGAAAACGCTAATTCGAGAGAATAATAACAGCGATATAAGAGATAACTTCGTTTTCAGTCGATTTCGACGTTGAAGCACGTGCGCTGTAATTTATTCATGAGAGGACCAAGAGAAGTTAATGTTTTGTAAATTACGCGTGCAAAATCATTTTAACACCGGACACTCCGAAGGGTATAAAATATTGATTATGTACAATGAACGGTTCGGTGAATAATTCTTCAAAAAGAGACTCGAGAAGAAGTCATGAGTAGACTTTATACGGAATAAAAATTATCTAAATTAATCTTGAACAGTGCACAGTACATGAAAATGCATTTCTTCATTCAATAATTTGTTATAATATCGTGGGATATTTTCGGGTTCTCGCACGCCTCTAGTATTCAGTTATTTTCAACGCAACTCGTAAAAACATTGGTTCAAAATTAACCTTCCGATCTAGACTATTTCCATTCCCTATGATTTTCTAAATTTTATGGATATACCTCATAGAATACCTAAATGTTTAATATAATTGAGTAGATACCAATACATTTAATCGTGTAACCAAGCAGCAGTCTTCCGAAAACGTATTTTAGATAAACCAACTTAAAATGTACAAGGAGTGGTTCGGAGAAAAATTGGCGAAAAGCCTGGATAAAAAATGCAGATAACAAACGAACGGTTTCAAAGTTGCAGGGGGGTTGCAGAGGGTTCGATCTCCGTCGGCAATAAAAGTAACCGAATCGCGCGTGGGTTTCTCGGAGCGGTGCGCATCGGGAAACCGACGCACGTAAGCCCGCTCCCATTCACGAGATCAATTATTCGCGCGTGAGCAAGTTGGCCGACTCAAGCCCATAATTTTCTCATGTTTGTCCTAACCGCGTCGTAACCGAAGCAACAGCGTGTTCCGAGGGGTGTTGGGGGGCAAAGCGCGAGCGCGTAGGGTGTTTAGCGTGCAGACCACGAGCCCTGCGTCTCCCGCCCCCGCAGTCGATTACCTTGAAAGTTCATTCGGACGGAGGGGGCGCAGGCTCGAAGGGCCGATAACGAGGAGTCGAGGCACGATAACGTTATCGTTCTTGGCGTACCTACGTCGTCGACGGCGTGGACTCTCGGCGACGATGTGTGCCGGTGCTACTGCCACCGTTATCTCGTCCTGCACGCCTTCCTCTGGTCGAGGACCAGCATCGATCACCGACCACGTGCCGATACACCTCCGGAACTTGTAACTGGTCGTACACCACCGGTCCAAAGGATAGATTTTTTTAGAATCTTCTGTTCCTCCGTCGGATCCACTTCCATTTACATGAATACGCCCTAACACCTTGCGGTATTTTGACGAGCCAGACTTGTGATGAAGGTTTTAAACAAAGTATAACAAATATGCATGTTCCGCGTTTCATTTCAGATGAAATAAAATTTGATTCGTTTATAATCAATGTTTAATCCTTTGCACTCGAAAACCAAATTTTTCTTCCGCCCTGAAATATTTTCATTTTATATGATTTTCTTAATTTGATCGATATAAAACTGATATAATACCTCGTACAATACTTTCAGCAGTTCCTTAAAATATTCAATACGTTTAGTAATTTATTGAATACAAATTTAATAATGCAACGAATATTTTAAATAGCGGTATAAGAATTATTAGCGGCGTCTCTGAGTCGCCACTCGAGTGCAAAGGGTTAAGCATTCAAATAAATGTAGCCACACAAGAAACATATATTTTCTTTATCCTTCTACAACATTTTTGTGCATAAAGACGTTCTAATCACTGTAGCTGTAAAAGAAAAGGTACGGCAAGGAGTTAAGGAAGGATTCTTGTGTAGCTGGTCGAAAAATTGTTTTTTCATTGTATTCTTTAAAAATGCGGAGTCATAACCCTTTACACTCGGAGCTATAGTCTAAAATAATTCCATTTTATATCATTTTTTTCATTTTATGAACATGAAATTGATATAATACCTCGTTGAAGAGCCATTCAGACATAGCCATTGCAAGACGAGTCAGTAAAGGGAAAGAAATATCACTCGAGTGAGACAATGATGACCAGACTGCGGATCTTTATGTGTTTATAGCAAAATTGAGAGTAGATAAAATACAAAATTGTTGGTAAATCTTATAAATTGAAGATGTCAACATATGATTTCTCCTCTATTAAAATCATTGAAGGAAGAAATAACATTCAATTTATAATAGTTTCTATTTCTTAATTATTAGACTGCGAATCTTTATACAAAATAAAAATTGTCTGCATTGATTGCAAGAAATAGAAACTAAATTGAATGTTATTTCATACCTTAATGATTTTAATTAAGTCATATGTTGACATCTTCCATTTTTAAAATTTTTCAACAATTTTGAATTTAATTCAAAAGTCTATTAATTATAAATTGAATGAAATTGTTTATACACACTGCCTCATCAATGCTAAAAATTGTAAATATGCAGACCAATTGTACTATAATTCCGTTCATGCTCGTCTACCAGTTTTTGTTATACACATATGTACCTTGTGCTCGGGAACTTGGGGTATCGTTTGCTACACTTACACAATTGTGCACGCGTCATAAAAATTAAAGATAGCACACATGCTTTATCTTCTTGACTGGGCGTGTAGGTATCCCTCGTCGAACGATCCTCTCTTCGGGAGAATTTCGAAGAGGATCCTCGATTCCACTCTCTTCTTCTTCACTTTTATCGTTCGCTCCTTTTTTTTCCGTGGAGCTAGAGTTGCCTCTTCCGGCGATACCACCGTTGGAATTTATCGCGCCTTCAGGAATGAAGGGTTGCTTTTTAGCCGGCCTGGCCAGCTTGCTCCCTTCTTGACGCTGTTCAGGAAATAAGAGTGCGCCCCGCACGAAACGATTACTGTTATTAAACTTTCTTGGTCACTACTGCCGGTCGTTAGGACTTTATATTCGAATGCAGCATCGACGAGCTGTTTCAGTGATATTTAGTTATTGCCGCGAAGCTGTTGCTGCGGTTTTAGAGGGCCGCGCGCGGTGACCGTGTTTTTATCCAGAATGCAGATTTTTGTGATACGAAAATTGAGTAGTTTCTGATAGAAGTTCCTCTATTCGTCCGCGCTGTACGAGGGCGCTACGCACTTCCGTTTATACGTTCGAAGCTTATGGTAGCACGTTGGAGGATGTTGAAATACGCACATGGTTAATTACGAGATTTAATGTATATCTCCTTTCTATTTCACTTATTATAATATATATATATTTTATAAATTATATTAAAGTGACGTTATGTTGCAAAAGGCTTCAAGTTTATTTATATCCCACAGTTTCCTCACATGATACTTCTTTACTGTGTTCCAATTACTTGGTATTTATTGTAATTATTAAACAGCAGCTTTCATGCATTTATAATAAAAATGAGTAGGTATAACTTGTGGAAAAGTAAAAACATTAGACGAATTTGAAAGTACTGTTATATTATTTTCCACCTATTATGTTGCAATTCAGGTAGAAAATGTTTAGTTTGCATAAAGATCCGCTGTGTATTATAGTAATTATTGTATGATGAATGAATTCATCCTTCTGAAAGGATTAAATCTACTTCTGCCATATGATGTTCACTATCTATGAGTGTGTAGATTGCAGTTTTGCATGTGTGTAGTCCGTACACATTTTCAACGATAATTAACATGATTGACGTTCATTTTTCATCGACAGAACCATTACGAGGTGGGACGCAATTGCTCATTTGAGTGGTAGCTCGCGGCGATTAACCCCGGAGATACGTTAGGCCTGGTTTCGTCCGAAATTTTCAATTCCTCGAATTAGGTAAATACATTTGATGGTGCGGTAATTATCTTGTCATGCTCAGATCCCTGGACCGGGTGGAGAGTACACGTCGTAAAGTACATAGCTGCCGCCCGCCTCGTAGAATATTCTGATGATCGTACTTACTGATGGCCCCGTGGTTTACTGCCTACTCTATTATGTTGATAGAAGGACAATTAGCTCTTGCATGACGTTGGCATCGTAAGCAACCGGGAAATTAATTGCGAGGCTGTTGCCCGGTCTCGGAGAACCAACCGATCGACAAAAAGACCCGTTCGCGGACCACTGTCCCCTAATTACACTGCAAAATGTGTGCACGCCGACGACGCGACGCGACGTTTCCCTCGAACCTTCCTCTACCCACGTTCCACATATGTATACATATACCGACTGGCATTCGAACCGCAAATTTAACCCTTTGTGTCCTGCATTGTGTTCCGTTCTTGTTTTTCATTGCTGCCTTTTCTCCTCATTTTTTTATTCGCGGTAGAGATGTACAGGGTGATTCTGGGAACTGGGACAAGTTGCTGCTCTTTTTTAAGTGAAAATCATATGTCATAATGTGGATGCATCGATGCGACCGTCGGGTGTAATTGCACTTTATTCTTTAATGCAACCTAATCTTTTTGTTAAATCAACCGATCACTTTTATTATCCTACGTATCAAAGTACTAACCCAAGGTCATCGAAATGATGTCAATATTTCACGAGATATTTAACATTTTGTGTCAGAAACGTACTTTGTTACAAAAAGTGTTCGAATGTTCCACCATTGCATTCTAAACGTCTTCTGACGCGTTTTTTTACATTTTTTATCACATGTTTTAGTTGATTTGCATTGACAATCGAACAAAGCGTTTTGATACGCTCCTCTATGAGTTTTTCCTGCATCATTTTATTCTATCTCTACTTTAAAAAGAGCAGTAACTTGTCCGAGCTCCCAGAATCGCCGTGTACATGTTTTTTTTCATTTCAGATTGGCACGCGAAAATTGTTGTAATAAAACACGTTCAGGGTATAAATGTCTTCCGTAGATTTCAAACAGAGAGAAATCTGCACTTTTATTGTCAATTATCGGAAAATCGGAACGAAATCGAATTCCTCCCGAGAATTCTATGTAGAAAATAATTTGTCAATGGAATCTTCTCGAATTGGGGTTCTATGAATGCTTCGGTTTCATTCTCTTTCGAAGCTTTTTATCGGCTATGCACTATGCATACATAAAAATCACGCGTCGATTAACAAGAGGGATTAAATTGCCTATCGATGAGAAGACAGACAATATTTTTCATTCGCCCACACGTCACAAAAAAATGGATTCATCGTTGGAATTGAAATCTGACTGAAGTTCGTATCAATAATTATACGAATAAATAACGTACACTGGAATTATTGATTGCAGTTTTGACAATAGGTCGACGTAATTTACCTTAAATGCGTGCGACGAACGAAACGTTTAATTAAGTTGACGTTACGATTCGAGTGAACGATGCTCGCGACAAAGACGGTTGACATGTTATCGCGTAGTTCGTCCTTAACGTATGGATCAGTTAATTGAAATTCATGTCTGATTGACAGGTAGAAACTGAACTGCGCCGAACGACAGCTCGGTGTATGTATCCAGATGGGAACCGTTATCGCATGCTCGAATTACTTCCACGCTCGATGAAAATGATTGCCACCTACACGCGCGTACCTGCTGTTTCCAGAATTATAGATGCAAATTCATCGTGTTCATGGAATTCCCAAAATGCATTAATAAGATCCAACCGAACTTACTATTACGAAGTTCCCGCCCACCCATCGTGGCAAAATAATGCAATATTCTACGATCATTCGAGAGAACCATCTCATAATTAGACTGGAATTTATTCAACTTTCTTAGATATTCTTCTGATCTTGCTTCCTGTTTCATTCATTCATTTTTGAACAGTCTATCCATAACAAACAATCTTAAAAATGTTGAGTAGGTTCATTATTAATAGACAGCGGATTTGATGCATTCATAACAAAAATGAATAGGTGTAATTTGAACCAGTAAAAATCAGTAAAAAATATATCAAGAGAGAAAATAAACGTCTTACAGAACAAAATAAATTTCTATTTCGTTCAAGTTTGTTGCAATGCAGGTAGAAAATTTTTGTTTTGCAAGATTCGCTGACTAATTATTAAATACGCGAGAGAATGTTATTTCTACCGCGAGAAATTTTATACTCCACCGAATAAATTTTTCCTTTCTCCAGCTTTTACAAGTTGGATACAATTTATTCGGTAGAAGTATATTGATGACAAAGCTTGTAATCAGGACAGTGTCTATACTGTCAAGTTTCGAGCAGAAACGCCAGTCCATGTTGCCAAAATATTCCTGGATATTTGATTGAATCAAGTAGCGCACATGGTAGAATGCAGTTCGGCTCGGACGGTTTCGACAAGTTGGGGTTGTATTAATCTTTCCCGTTGGTAGATACAGTTTGGCACGTTGTCACCGGGTTCGCCGGTGCATTTTTCGCCGTTGCATAATTCGCCTCCTTTTACGCGGAGCGCCTTCAATACCGAGCGGGTCCAGGAACCGCATGACACCGATCGGAATTTGTGGTCGCGGAAGAGTTTTATAGCCGTCTTCTGCACAGTGTCTGCGGATGCAATGCTCGAACGAGCAGCCAACGAAAATATTCGGTAAACCGACATTTATTCAAGAAGTAATTCTGAAGTCTACTCTTTATTCTGAAGACGTTATATTTCATCCTAAAAAGATTGAACTAATCATTTTTGATTTTTTTCAAGATATTTAAATTGATATATGTATACCAGTGAATCAGTGTATTCAATTGATTCATGAAATCATTGATTTCTGTAGAACACCCAAGCGTTAATCTCGAGACTGTGCGCAGTGAGCGGCTTGGAAACAATTTATTTACCGCGATAATCCGAGTACGGCAGCGAACAAGCTGTTTTGTAATTCGCCGGGCCATAAAGTTGTCCGTGGCCCCAGAATTTGTAGAAGTTCCGCCGGCGATAAGACGCGTTATAGTTTCTAATTGTCGTGGAATAATCACGGGCGACGTTATTCAGACGGCAATTGCACAGTATTGGCTTAAAGAGCCAATTTGTAAGCGGAAGTGTGGACGTGATATTACGATACAGTCCCGTTAGTATGAATTGTACATATTCACCTGCGCTAAACGCAGCCTACAATGTTCGTTCATCCAGCGAAAAACTTCGTTTACAATGCTCACTCGCTGCTGCATGATTTCCTTCTGATATATTATACGACGTTTACGTTGTAATAAGAGTATCATAAATTCCGCTTGTTCTTCGCGCGGGAAGAAAAGATGCTTCGGAAATGATTTGTAAGTAAAGTCGGTGTACAGAGTATTAATTCCTTGAAATGTTTACTGCATCTTAGAGTCTGCGTTGCCAGAAAAACTATGAGGAGAACCGAGCCACATTTAGTGGAGGGTAAAACAGTTCTAGCGTTAGTAAATTAGAGTCAAACCGGAGCTGCGGCATGAAACCGCGCACGAAAGTATGAGGAGTGAACGGAAGCAGACAAGAAGTTCGCGTCGCCGAGAGCATAATCCGGTTCATGGTTGCTAGCTCGATCGCGGATGCCGTTTAATCAACGGCCTGGTCGGGAAAGCGGTGCGTACGATTTTGGGGAGCGCGGCGTGTTGCATTCCCGGGCATGCTCGAGCTCATCGCAATTTTCCTCCGGCGAGATTATAAACGTCCGTTGTAGCATTCAGTCCGCTGGGTAGACGCTCCCGGCCAAGTGCTTTTTCCGTTATTAACGGCGTTGGAAAATACTCGGGGCCGGCCTCGATACCGAGTGTAAACTGCACAGGCTCACCCATAAACAGGAGGCACCGGTCCAGGCCCTCTCGCACCGGCAGAGGAGGCTACGAGCCCCCGTAAAACTGTTCCAGTATTTCATTCCCCGTAACCGCGCGCTGCCCGGTGCCACTTTTTCCTCCCCGCATGCGGAAATATTCCGTAGCTGCTCCGGTTACCTCCGCGCCTCGTTTGCCACCGTCTCTTCTTCCACCTGTCTTCCCTCTTTCTCCTCCTCTCCTTTTTTTTCGTTTCTTTCGTTTCATTATTTCGACCCTCCACTCCCTCTCTCTTTTTCCCTTCATTTTACATTGAAATCTATTTCAACCGTGGAAAGAGGGAGGGCAGGAAACGCGCGAGCGCGCGCCGCTCGCAAAATAATTAGGAACTATACATCCTACGCCGCTCGACTTGCCAGCCCTTCATCTCTACCACCAACTCTCCACCATCCCCGCGTACTTTCACCGTCGCGGCTTGTTTCCTTTGCGTGTCCGTCCCTACTTCCAGCCATTCCGCCTTTATACAGCTCGTCCAATTACATTTCTGGCCGCTGTATTATTCATTCAGAGCAGCGAGATAAACTGAGCCGGCCTAGACCACGATTATAAGGGCACAGCCTACGCTTCCGCAGCTGCCTACGCGCCCCAAATCGCCGGAATCTTCCCGAAAAGGTTTTTTCCTCAAAAATGAACCTCGTTCAACGGGGGTTTGAACGAAGTGTCCCGAAACCTCGAGGTCCCGTTGGATTCGCCGAGAAGAGTATCTTAGTAACGTCTTGCCGGGTAATCTTCTTCGCGGTTACAATAGTTACAGCTAGGGCGACGGTCTAACATGTCGAGAACTAATTTTCGAACCCATGAACACTTAATTTTTTGGCACTTTCTCGTTAAAATCTATAGAACTATAGACTAGGAAAAAATGAAGTTCAGCACAAGTAAGAAATGTATATTTTCTAGCTCTGTTAGGTCGCGACAAGCATCGCTTGAATTTTCCATTTTCAACTAAATTTTAACTAAATTGAATGATCTTTCGAGGTCTTAAATCGCCATTTCCGCTAATTGCGACCCACGTTTCCCACCTCGTGTGAGCAAACTGCACCGAACGAGGTTCGCGTAAGGAATGGACATTTGATCGGGAGCGCAATAAGCGGGAATCCGTTGTATCGGAGGTGTAATCGAAGATTCTCCGTTCGGCGATATTTTCAATTACGAAACAAGCCTTACGGAGCGGCGTCGTTAGAAAACTGTCGGAATGTTGGCTCGTTTCGCCGCGGAACAGTGCTGGATTTAATTAGTACCGTGGCTCGGTCCTTCGTCCTCTATCTCGGTGAATGAAAAAGTCGGTGGAAGAAGGTGGTTCCGGAAAGAAAAGAAACCGGCGAAGCGGTATGGAAGGCGTGAATCCCGATGGAAAGAGATGGGGAGGTGGTAGGATAAGGGAAACAGGATGGGACGAAACGGTCGGACGGTATGAGCGATGGCAAATGTTTTTCCTCATGGGGGAGCTCGCCTAAAAGGGTTGTCGGGCCACCACCGGCCAACAGCGGGAGAATGAGAGGAGACAAGAAGCGAACGAGCGTTTCGAGTGTGCTGTGGCACCCACTCCCTTGTCGCGCCCGTGTGCAACCGGTCTTAATGAAAACCGTATAAAACGCAAATTAACTGGCGAATGAGAGCTCCGGGAGCTTCCCTCTGACCGCGTAATCCTGACGTGGACCCGGCGATTTGTTGTTTGCGGACGATCCATCGAATGGCCGGCGTGCTCCACCCCTTCGTAGCAATATCGAGACGGGTTGACGCGGTTAATTTCGTGCCGAGTTCAATGAACACGCGTGCCACTCGTTTCCTTGAAGTCCGAACAGAATTTTCTCCATTTCCAATTTCTCGGTTGATTCTTTATAGCGGTTCACTGTAAAACTAGTTAAAATGAGCTCTGGAAGAATAAATCCATCCTACTAGAAAATAGGAGATCCTCAATTTTAATAGAATGTGGTGTATTAATCTTTCATATTCTGTTCCGTGAAAATAATTGTTAGTGTTTAATAACGGTCTCGTAGTTGCGGTCGCAGCAGTGCATGCAATTTGTAAGTGAACCGGAAGAGAAAATAACTTGGGACGTAGCTCGAGTACTAGACGAAGGACGAAGAACCCCGTAGATGGCCGGGATAGGTCATTTCACTCGAATGGAGTCTCCTTTGAACTCCCTTCACTTTGTTTCCAAGCATCTCCAAGTTGTTTCTCTTGTCGTTGCGGAACGACTGCTAGATGGGTACACTAAGAGACAATAATCTACCCTTTCTCGGGGATACACATAAAACGGGCAGGACACGGGTTCTATTTATTCCTGGATGTTGATTATATTGCTGCGTTATTATTCTATCTACTGAAACGAGAATTCATCAATTAATTGTTTTGTTTCCCTTGTTTCAGGTGAGTACTTCAAAGAGCATTTCTCTGCACGCGGACTTCTCGGTGAGTTGAATTTCCATCGGAATCTCGGCGACGAAGAAGTTGCTCCTTCGTGAATATTTCAGTAAAATAACTAAACCCTTTTCGTCGCTGACGAATAGGAGTGTACTCCAATTTTTATGAAACTGAGACGAATGGAGCTAATATACGTATCTTGAACAGCCATAGAATTTTTCAACTTTATTATTAGTCATTATTAGACAGCGGATCTTTATGCAAAATAAAAATTTTCTAGCTGAACTGCAACAGACTGGGTTGAAAATAATATGACAATATTCTTAAATTCTTTTAACGGGTACACTATTTTAAATTACAACTACTCATTTCTGTTGTAAATGCATAAGATCCGCTGTCTAGTCATTTTTGAGGCTCCTCAAACAATTCTTTTCGTTCCAAACCAATGCACGTTTCTTTGAAACATTTTTCTGTTCCGGATTGCAATAGTTTCTAATCTATGGCTGTTGCCAAGACATTGAAGACAGAAGACAGTACCTCGTTGACTGCAAGCTGAACACGTACAATAAATTTCTACAATAAATTACGAAGCCCTACAAATAGATTGAATATCGTGACAGTGTATTTATGAAACGCACTGTTTGACGGATAAAGAGCACGTTTAATTGGCAGAAAAAGAGCCGCGCCAGGTCGATCGTTGTTGTTTCGGCGGAACGACTCTTTGGGCGACGCTTAAAAACTCGTTCCCGCGAGACGGCCGAATTCAATGTTATTTAAACGTGAACAAGGGTCACAGCTACGAATTAAACACGCAATAATTTACCGCTTTTACGTGACTATCTTTCGCGGTTAAGGCCGTGGCTACTGGTTTAGCCTGTTTTATGAGGACATGAACGCGGACCAGCTGATATATTGTTTTTTGTTCATGTAGACTCCCATATAACGCGATGGAAGAATTATTTAAAATTACTGTGCATCTATATCTTCTGTGGTAGTAAATGTACAGTCGTCTTATATTTACTGCAACATGCAATGCATATATTCAGTCTTTTTAAACAAGTTTCTGGTCGCGTTATACAAGAGTCTACTGTACATATTTTTAATGGAAAAATACTTTAAAACACCGTCCGCGTACTTTTCTTCTTTCATGAAAAGTTTTCGATGTAATGCATGCCATCTACCTACCGAAAATCAAAAGTGACTGATGTGTATAGTATTATAAAAATAACAGGATTGAATTTATTTATATTTTGTGCGATTTAATAGATATTTAATAAATAAATTCCCATGAACACACCTTTACAATTTCAATAATTGTCGAATAAAAAATCTAAAATGGGTCATTTTACCCCTCGTGGCAGGTTTAATGTTAAAACTATGTGCATGTAAAAGAATATTTGTGTTCGCTACATCTCCACATCTATTTGAACGCTGAAATACCAATATCAGAGGAGCAGAAATTCATTTCGATCTAAAAGACATGCATGACATTCATAATTAAAGATTCCGTTGGAAACGTCCATCACGATCGTGACTCGATGTTGTGCGAGAAGCGGTTAATTGCACGTGACATACGTATTAAAGACAATGGCCTTTCTGAAGCAATAGCGAGCAACCTTCGCTCGAGTAGATTATATCGCGTCATTCTATAAATTTCAGGAAGAGTTTAATCACGAGCCACGCGTGAAAGATGAGAACGTGTTAATCGCTCAACTTTGGAGCACCCTGTACCCGTTTCTCGCCACGTAGCTTCATAAATCGTTCCCAGCAAGATTAAAAACCGACCGAGGCACGGAGCGTCTTGAAGGCTTCGGACTCAAACAAATTGCATCGCAAACAGCACACCGGATCCTCTCCATCAAGGAACGCGTCATTCCCCCTCCTCCCCCCCTGCCGCCCCACCCTCTCCGTGCCTGTTTTAATTACTAGGATATCATTCTCCCCGCGCGTGAACTTGCGCCCGGTCCACCGCTAGCTTTCCCATTCTTTCGTCAGCTTTACATCGTTAGCTATTTACTCGGCTCATTACGCACGGACGTTAATTAACGCACACCTGGCCCCCAACTCTGCGTAAGTTAATTAATTAATTATACGCGTAATAAAGCTGTTCGGCACGAGGGGTCGTTACCGTTCGAGGCAGCTTGTTCGCCGATCGATCGATCGAATTTCGCCATTAGCATAACAACTTCATCGTTGTCGGCCTCTCAGACGCGGACGCCTACCCGATAGAACTGCGAATCGGACATGGCGTGTCCTTTTCCCGTCCGATAGAATCTCACGCGTCATAAACCCGAGGAAATTACTCGCCGCGAATGGACCGGCGGTTTCTTTCATCCACCACGCGGACGAATCGCGGAATTGCCGATTCACAGACCTGTCATTCAAGTTGCGTTACCCTTTCCATCGATTTTCTTCTAATCGTTCTTGACAGCGAATCATTGATTCGACAGTCCAAACATTAGTTTTTAAATGGTTTAATCGGTGCGAAGCAGATTCAAATGGTTTGGGACTGATTTTCCCAATGATCAAGTAAGCGAATCTGTGATTTGATAAGCCAAATTTTAATTTTTAATCGATCTACACGCGTGACGATTCATGGCCCGGTCGTATAAATTGTGTGAAGCAGATTGAAATGATTTGGGACTGATTCTCTCAATGATTATAATTCAATCATCATAATTAATTCATCAAATTATAATTTTTAATCAGTCCAAACGAGTGACGATTCATGGCGCGGTCGCGATTGTATAAATTGTGCGAAGCAGATTCAAATGGTTTGGGACTAGATTTTCTCACTGATCTCGTTAGCGCATCTTTAAGTAATTTTTACTTGCAATTAGACTACGGATCTTTCTACGTAATAAAAATTGTCTAAATCAATTTCGAGAGAAAGGAGTTACATAGAAATGTATTTCTACTGTTACCGGTCTGACAAGTAACACTACCCAACTGATTTGAATGAAATTTAACGTACTTATTAAACACCGAAAAATATGAAATACGTGTTTAATAAGTACGTTAAATTTCATTGAAATCAGTGAGCATCAGTTGCGTAGTGTTATTTGTGAGTATAGAAAATTATTCTTCCTGGAAAATGATTTTCCTGTTTCACACGAGAGTCATCCATAAGAGGGCATCGTGTAGGAAATTGCGCGAGCAAATTAGGCACAGCTAAGACCCACGCTGTGTAACAGCCGCGATATAGACGTGCCCTAAGAAAGGCGAAGTGTCGCTGAACGTCTGGGTTCGGCAGAACACTGTGCAACGAGGTTGCCGCTAATGAGTATAGATCATCCGTGGCGGAGTGGCGAAGGGGGTGAGCATTAATCGCGTCAGTCTGTCTAGCCGCGACGGGAGGTGTCGCGTTAAGGCGGGTAAATTAGCCTCAAGAGTGTCGAGACGCCGCCATCCCCTCTTCGGGAAGCTAACACGTTTGCGGGGGGTGGATTTGGTCTGGGTGGTGCCGTGGACGGACGAAACCGACGCGCGACGGCCGGAGGGTGTAAATTGGCGTCGGGAGACACGGACCGGTGGAAATATGTCTCGGCTCAAGAACCTCGAGGACTTGTTGAATGGTGGAAACGCGGGCCGCTCTGTCACAGACAATGCGGCTTAATTGAAAGATGTATCCGCGCGTGTCCCGCAAACGGCGAGTGCCTCACCGTCACTGCCTCGCTTTCTCCTGCGTTTGCTTCGCGAAATTTATGCGATCCCGACGCAGCGATACACCGGCGGACACGCGAGAGCCTGATTTGTGGGGCCCGTTCGAAAGTCTCCCCGCGGAAACTCTCGATATCTCGGTTACGATGACCCCCCGGTGCTCGGCGAAAGTGTCGCTGCCTGCCAGTTTCGCTTAGGCGAAACACCTGCGCTCGGCCGAACCGTTTCCGAGACTCCGGCGATGGACTCGAGCGGAGTTTCAACGGAGCTTGCTATACAGGGTGAACCGTACTCGGTCGGACGGAATATCTTGCTAAATAAGAACGTACATTTTATAATAATTTACTCTGTTTTCGACATTAACACCGAACCTACCACCACCGGTCAAAATGACCGGTTCCAGATTTTTTATTTTACAATTATTGAGATAATAAAAATGATTTTATAAGAAATCGTTGTATAGATAGTCTAAATAAAAGCAATCTTGTCATTTTTGTAAGGGAACATGTCCCAGTTACTTCCAGTCTCATTTTTATATTTTACTTTATATTTATCGTGCTCAAGCACCCTCCACCAACGATGACATGTCTTAAAACTCGATTACTTGTATCGATAATAAAGATACATTGGATATCTCGTCCACATTGTACGACGAAATCATCGTGAAGCGGTATCTTGTCCAAAGCATCTCGCGTAAGACATCATGATGACGAGATATCTCGTCCACCGTAGCGAAACATTTTATTTAAATAAACTGTTTGCCCAACTCTGCTAGTAATTCAGCTTTACATATCCTGCAAAAGGGAGTAACAGATTACTTCCGAGTAGCGAAATCCTCTTGACTGACGTTGCAGTTTTAATGCTCGTGTCGTCGCGTGATGTCAAGTCGCGAAACTTCGCTATAGACCGTGCAAACCAAAACTTGGTTAGGTTCATTTCCGTCGCGGTATTGGAAAATTCGTTCAGGAGGCGTCGGTTCGGGGCAAAGATCCAAGCGTATCCTGTCCGGATCATGATTCATAGCGATATCCCCGGATGCTCTGGCAGAAATAAAAACCAGTCCTGTCGTGTGCTGAATGGTATGAACCCGGCGCGGACGCGTGTCCGTCGCAGTTAGGTGTGTATCCACGATTCTTGATATGCAGGACGAAGGTCTAGGGATGCAACGTGACCTCATCATCCGGACTTGTTCTTTCCCCGGCCGGGAAACTTTACTGGTCGCGTGGGAGGCGTTATGAGAACCGTTCGTCGAACTACTCTCTGAAACGTTTTCGCAACCCTCAGACCGAGACACTCTTTTCCTCGTAAATCGCAAATTTCACTTTGATCGCGGACGTGGGCCGTTTTAGTTCCTCTAGCAGATATCTGTGAAGTAAATACACTTGTTTTCGTTTCGAATTTTTTCAAACTCAATCAACTCCAGTTTTGGCACAAAATTATATTAGATGATTGCATAAATTCATTCAATGGTTAAATTTTCAAGAATAAAACTTGATTAATCAATTATACATATGTATAATTGACTATGTAGTCACCATTCTTTCCTAATTGTAGAAAATTTAACCAGTTTTTAATTTTAATTTAACCAATCTTTAACCCCAAATCTTTAAAATTTAACCATTAGATTTTATTTTCAAATCAGTCACGAACTCGTACAATCATCTGATACAAGTTTAAATAATAGACGTAACTCCTGCTCGCTTTCAGTCTTCGTAAATTACACCCAGGAGATTTGGTTGCGAATAAAAAGCCGAAGTCTAGCTGCTATTATTGTATCTTGAATCTTGAAAAGTCACCGGGACCAATCATACAGACAACCGACCATTGTTCCACCTAGCAAAAATTCGCGATAGTAGGAGTCATACTTCAAGTCCAACATCCGTGGCCCATATCGACCCTCCAGTCGTTTCATTGAGTAAGATAACGTTTCCACGTATCAGTCGACGTTTCCCAGGGTCCTCTAAAAACGGGGATCGTCGGTCACCCTGCGAATAAATCAGTTCGGACATTTATCTCTGGTCGAGCCCATTCAAACCCAACCAACAGAACCAACCCTTATGCCACCTGAACGCGGAATTCGACGGTAAAGTTCTCGAAATCATAAAACTGCTTCGTATCTCCTTGTTGAAGCTCTGAAAATACGTCTTTCCAAAAAATGTCGAAAACGGTTCTATAGTGTGTTCCTCAAAATTGCAGTTAGCTTTGAGAACAGAAAAATGTCACTGAAAGCCAGATTGAAAGGTGGGGTGTTCTAGCATACATAGTTATATTGATGTTAGAAAATACGATCAGAACGAAGAATCTTCAACGTGATATTTGAGTTTTTGGTTAAATTTCACTTGAGGAAACCAGAGATTTTTAACTTTTCTCAATAATCCCTGTAAATTTTGACGATAAGATGCCGAAAATCCACGTTTCAATCTTAGGAATCCACTGGTTCAAGAGCTACGCGTGTTTAAAGAGTTCAGCGATTTTTACCGTTTGTCGTTTAACGAGTAAAACTGCTAGGTGGTATTTAGAGCAGACAAGAAACACTAGAATTTTATTTTATCGGTGCAGAAGTCTTAGAACTGCCAGGTGTTAACTTGGACATTCTGACCGACGTTGATTTCAAATTCGCGGAAGAGTTCCTCGTATCGATTGCGAATGGCAAAATTCTGATTCGTGGAATAGGGATAATCGAATCGCGGCGGCAACGATGAGATCGCTATTGAGTCGATTAGGGGTGGTCCGCCTGGGGAAGAAGCTTCGTGACCTTCTCCTGCTTCTTGCTGGTGGGATGGCGAACAGAGTGCGCGACAAAGTGGAGTGGTGCGCGAATAAAAGATTCAGTCTGGTCTTCGTTGGGTGGCAAAGGACGAGTCCTCTCTTTCTCTCTCTCTCTCTCTCTGCATTCCGTCCCTTATTCTCCTGGTGTTCTCGATGGTTTCCGTTTCCCGTTCCTCCGTCTCTCGGCTGCTCTCTCGTGCTCGTCTCGCGTAAAGCAGATGTCGCAGCGACTTTAGGCGCCGGTGTGCGACACGTATGCGGCCAGCACGATTAAACTTTAAGGCTCTCGCGGTCGATCCTCTCTCGAAGGATCCCGCCACATGGCGCGCCTCTTAGCTACCGAACGAGATGGCTCGCAGTAAAGCAATTCGGGACACATTGCGACGTGTTGCTCGAGCTAGCTACCACCCATCACCTGACAGGACGGCAGACGTCGTGTCACCCGGGGCCATGCTGCGCACAGCTTTCTTTGATTCTTCTTCATCTGCACTCCGACCTTGCCGGGACATTTACGAAAGAGGAAAACGCTGGCTAGAGGACGTTTGTTCCTGGACCATTTTCAGAAGGTTCCTCGCACCGTTTGTTAACTCTTTCCGCTCCTATGTCGAGCCAGATCGATATTGACTTTTTCCACGAACGGTTTATTGATTGAATTTATCACAAAAATTATTATTTTCAACCTATTAATCCCTTGCGTACCTTGTCTTTTACAGTTACAGTGATTAGAACGTCTTTATGCACAAAACTGTCGTAGAAGGGAAAAGAAAATATCTATTTTTCGTATGGCTACATTTATTTGAATGCTTAAATATTGATTACAAACGAATCAATTTTATTTCATCTAAAATGAAACGCGCAACATTCATATTTGTCAGACGTTGTTAAAAACCTCCATCACGAGTCTGGCTCGTACGGCAAGGGGTTAAACAAAATAAATTTCTATTTCGCTCAAGTTTGTTGTAATTCAGGTAGAAAATTTTCATTTTGCATAAAGATCCGCTGTCCACTCGTTACATTTATTAATAATGCCACAATTATATGGTACGCTAGTAGACTTTTGTAGTGTTTCTCGTCTCATCTAAATACACAGTCAGGACACAAATAACAATAACACATGTTTATAACAAGGGAAACATAAGGGCAAGACGTAAATCCTGACGGAACAGTGTAGCCGCCTCAGACCGAGTGACATTCAATCTGCATGTATCCGCGGAAGAGTCGATCTTTGCGGACGGTAGCGTCGCGTCTCCTGTTAAATTCACGTTGCGTCGACGCGGTGCTCTCACTTGTCAGCCGGTTCATCATTAATTCCGGGCGTTACAGTTCCGTCGGAGTCACGAGCAGCATTAAAATTGGATTGCCGGAGCAACTTCGGCGCCCGAGTTCGAAACAGGCCGCGCGCGCGTCTTGCCCTGCATCGATCGACTGCGATTATTTCGGCCAATTCCTCGCCGGTTGCTTCTGCTTCGCGTAACGAAGCGTCCGCGAGAGAGAAATAGATCGATAGATAGATAAAGAGAGAAGTAGATCAGTATTGAAGGGTAGCTAACCGGTGCTGGGAACGCGCCGAGCCCGAAGCTGTGCCCTGAAGTGATGGAGTATGTTCGCCGCAATTTTTCACGTTCCCCGTCGAACCTGTAACGATGCACCGCTTTCGAGGGGAATTAGAAGCGATGCAGGATGCAAGGGCAGCAGGAATCGGTCGTAGAGATCAGAGGGAGAGTTTAGCTAGCAGACGGAGGCCAAGGTGGCGGAGGGGTAATGCCAGGATAACGCCGGTTTGGGTTAAGGAAGGAAAAATAGCCGAGAGACCCGCTGAGTTTGCTCCCACGAGATATCAGGCTGCCGCCGCCGCGCCATCCCCGCTCGTGTCGGTCTATAATGCGATCTGCTCGTGCAACTCATCGATCCGCTCGAGCGTTTCTTACGTATGCGAACGATGTCCAATTCTAACGGTCAGCTGAAGATTCGATTCGGAAATTGTTACCTCCACCGCGCTTCTTTTCCGCGTGCCGAGCGTTCGAACGTGAATAATTCGGTAAAACGGAGGAAATGGCCGTCCTCGATTCCGTCGACGCGACGCGACTCGATGACTCTCTGCACCTACGCTGCGAACCGCCTCGGAGCTTGTGTTCTTGTCGTTCACGTTTTATGTAACGCGACCGAACGACGTGCGCCGAAATTGAATACCGGTAAATAGAACATCGATTGCGTTTACTTTCAGCTTTGTGCTCACCTCCCGTTTGTCTCCAACTTCCCGGCTATTGTTCCTCCTGCTAACCTTTCGATTGCTGTTAGACGTACCGCTTCGGTTTTCGGGGCTGTGGGTCCAACGGGCGATCTTGTCTTGTTGCCTTCACATTTGGCAAGCACGTGTTCAATATTGTTCGGTGCTCGAAAACACGTGGCTTCTTCCGTCTTGAGCTTAATGGCGTAGACTCGCTTTTGGGATTGCAAGGGTGCGGGATGCGCCTTCTCATTTTTTGCCAATGCAAAGATGGGGCTTTTCGGTAGTCAAAAGCGCTAGACAAAAGGGAAGTCCCATTTTTACATTTACGAGGTAGCTGTCGAAGGTTTATGCTTTAATAATAGGACTTTTGAGGGCGATTACGGCCTAGATTCATATTTTATCTAGCCCTTTTGACTACTGAGAAACCCCATCTTCGCAATCTTTGCACCCTTTAACAATGTTAGTTACATTTTCACTTGGATGTGCTTATTCAAGTGCATGTTCGCAGAATACGCATGGGTGAATGGTTCACGGAACCGGAAGTGCATAAAAATTCAGAAGATAATCCTTTCGGTAGCTGGAAACTCGTTCCGATGCACGTTGTACTCCAGGCACATGTTTCAAAGCATTAAACATTCGTCGGATCGATCCTGCATATTCAGTTTCGACGACATGCACGATTCTTCCGAACGCTAATGGAAACGGATGCGAAACGATACGTTGCAATATATACTTGAAATTCATTATTCCAGCAAGTTCCGCCGTCGACGATGGAGCACAGCATTGTTTTGAGACTGTTCTCTTATGAAATTCGTTTTTTACAGGAACGTGAGACCACAGGCTTTTTGTCGTTTTGAATAACCTCTTGTAGAAGAGTGCTGTTGCATTACGGGCAGAGAGGAACGTCTTAGTTAAACGAATATGAAGACTCTTTAACTCTCTCGTCTAAAAGAGGAAACTTGACTTGCGTCGCGTAGCATTTTATTTCCTTCAAACCCGTTTAAATGCCCATCCAGAGGCGCGTTTCTTGCGGTTTTGCGAAACAATGCGGAAGGGAATGTTTATGCAAATTATCGGAAAACTTCAAGTTTTATGGATACGCGGCGACGTTTCATGGCGAGGACGTCGCTATGGTGCAGAGGGCTTGGTGTGGGCTATTTTTTGAAAACCCAAGGTTTGGCCCTCATACAAGTTTGGCGAATCCTTGGGCCCGCTTCAAGCACTTACTTTTGGATCAGTTCTATTGTGCCATTGGTCAACATACTGCCCCCCCCCCCTCCTCAATTTAATACTAGATCCTCCAATTAGCAACCAGATGGTACGGACAGTGTCGCCATCTACACAATTTTGTCACAGGCATACAAAATCTACAAACTATTTATGAACAAGCCAATGTAAAGGGATTCGATGGAGATGTTGCTATCATTGGTCGACATACTTCCTCCACTCCTCGATTTAACATAATCCCCGCCCACCAGCGCCCCAGTGGAGGGGGCAGCGCGGCTGTAAGGAGGTCGACAAAGCGAGGTCGTTGAAAAGGAATAGCATACGGTAGCAGATTCTCCGGAAGAACGACCATCGTGCACACGGTTCGACAGCGTTCCAGACACGTCAGTCTCGACTCGGGTTGCAACCGATGCGTCGCAGAACGCATGGTTGCACACGCACGCGGTCGCAAACGACACATACCCGTTGCCGGCACGGTAAACAGGAAAAAAAAGAGGCAAGGGTCGCCCGTGGGGCCTGGTTGGTTTTCTTTGATCAGCGATGCATCGAAAACCGCTCCGCGGAATTCGGTGTATTTCGATGCGTCCAAGTACCCGAACCTCTTACCCTCGGCTCCATGTGTGTGCCGCAGTTTCGTGTTCGCAATTTTCTCCTCTCTCTCCTCTTCATCGTTCCGGCTGCGCTGCCTTTCTCGAGCGAAGTAGGCATCTTCGGTGACAGTGGAACTCGCGCGAAATAATTAACAGCCCTCGTACCGGTACTCCCTTTTTCCTCTAGAATCCCCGAGTCCCTCTCAAAATTCCAGCTACACGGCGCCGCCACTTGAAATATTTACCCGCAGCGATTCCGAACGATCTTGCGGCGGCAAGCTGCCATGCCGGGTAAAATCCTCCCTCCGCCACAATGATCCGGGTCGAACAGTTTATTCACGTTTTGTCGAGAAGTCTACTGTTTCAAATCGATATCCGCTACAGCGAATCCGTAGCCCTGAAACTGTTCTGCCGTGCGAATCTCAATAAAATACCTTTCATTTTGCTGCACCCAATAAAATTAACGGAACACTCGATTGCAGCCGAGCAATTAACCTTTCAACTCTTGCAGCTTCATGTAAGCGATACCGCCCCGGGACTAGTCTGTTTCAACGTTGTTATAAAACAGAGTGAGAAATCGAGGTTGCTCTTTTTCCTTTGCAATTTAACAATTTCGAGCGACTCCACAGAGTGGAAACAATCTGCAATTTTTTTGTCACGGATTGATTGCACTTTCAATGAGAAGTCGGAAGAAGGAAGAGGAAATTGAGGAAACACATGTTGCTTTGTTTCCTTTGCAATTTAACAATTTCGAACGACTCCACAGAGAGGAAACAATTTTTCTCCGTGCTCCCTTGTCGATGAAAGTTGATTTGCGATTTTTCGTCACTGATTGATTGCACTTTAAGTGAAAAGTCGGTAGGAAAAAGGAAAATGTTTAAAATTAGGAAAACAAGTCGGAGTACCGTGCATAGTCGGAGGCGGTTGTTTTTCGAACATTTTTCAGTGAAAATTCCTCGTCGATATTTCTCGTGGTTGGAAGGTCATAACAAAATGCCACTAAATTCTCCGACCCGGATCCCGGCGTTGCACCGTGCGCCAGGTCGGCACGCTAATCGATGCGCATGCGAATTTTTCTGCTGCTCGATATTGGTTGATTGGTGGCCGAGATTCCGAGGAAACTGGTGGAGCTCCGTGTTTGAGGATTGTTCGAAGTGTGCGGGAAAGTAAAGCGGAGATAAATGGAGATAAGCAAGGAGAGGTTGATACATTTCTCTTTACGATTATGCTTTCTGCACAAGCTGTGTCTTCTTCAGAGAAATAGCACAAAGGGGTCGCCTACTTGCAAGACAAAAGGAATGGAATAGACTCGAAAATTGTTTCTTTCACAATCGAGTTTAAAAAAGGTAGAATTGGTCATGGACAGACGCGTCGAACGATTTCTATTCGGTTATTTCTATATACAGAATGTTCTCATGCGCATGAGGATGTCCCGAGGCACCCGGTGTATTTGTAATCAAGCGCGAGTCTTCCTCACTTTCATACTTTAATGACAGTGTGAAAGCGAAAGGAGAGAGTAGCGATGAGTTGGTGGAAAAATGACGGGCTATATGCCAATTAAAGCGTCGCTAAATTGTTATAAATAGCATACGATCATTCGTGTAACAATAAACAAAGGGTACAACTGTGAGATTTCTCGCTATAAAACTGTATAAGTGAAAGCAGTTTCTGCAAGTACTTTTTCTGTTTGCATTCGTATGTGCAGCCATTATCCCAATCAATTTGGTTGTTCATAGTTAGACTGCGGATCTTTATGCAAAATAAAAAATGTTTGCATTGACTGCAGGATACAGGAGCCAAATAAAAATTGAATTCTTCTTTTAATTATTCTATCCAGGTGAAATTAATACACTGATGTCCTTAAATCTTCTTAATTCATTGTCCATTTTCGTCATAAATGGATAAAATCCGCAGTCTATTCAAAGTAAATGACAGTGTTGTAAAAGTGTATTTAACTTCGCGTTTGCTTTACTTTCGTTGTCTGTTAACGTACGAACACGATTAATTAATTACTCGTTGCAATTATAAGTGAAAATATGTATAGGCAGGTGTTGCCTAGGGTAGCATACTAACAGAGGAAACTTGTTGTTACGATTACGGTGGAATACTTGTTAGTATAGGAAGAACTTTGACTGGAGTTAAAGTTCTCGCTTCGAGAATAACAGTACATGAGCGCGGGAACAATTATAACTTCGCAGGCGCCGTGTACGTGGACGAATCTTCGCGCCGCTGCGTAAATATTGAAGTCTCTTCCGGTTTAGCTTATTAAGTCATAAATTGAAGCAAAATAATTTTCCTCGGAGCCGCGGTGTACGTTCTAACCAATTTTGATCTCATCGTACCTTTTCGATCTCGCCAAACTTCCTGCAATTTGTAGCAATCACTCTGCTGAATAACATAACTATCATCGAACATCATTATTGGACTGCGGATCTGAATGCAAAATAAGAACATTCTATTTGTAATTTCTTTCTTAAAATATATTTTAATAGATTCAAAATGATATCTTGAAATTTGTCTAATGTTTTTACTGATCATTATCACTCTAATAATTATTACTTGTCATTAAAATGCAATTTCAACATACAAGATCGTAAATGTAATTTAATTAGGGTCTCGAGAATTTGTTTTAGAAGTTGCCCAATGCTTTTGAGTTTTTTTCTAAACATGTACTTAGCGTTGTACTTTGAAAATTTTCGGGGGTGAATGGTTCGAAAGGGGTTTTATATTGTTATTAGCCTGCAAATAATAGAGGAGCAGATTCGGGGGATTAGCCGCGACGTAGGCTGACATTTTCCGGAGAAGTATTAGCTGTTTAACTACTTAGGTCGATGGTAATCCCCATTCTAGTTAACGCAAGTTCCCCCAAGGTTCCTCCTGACAGAGGAGGCGTCGAAGTTCCTGCATTCCATTAAAATTGGAATATCCTGATATCCTAAATCCCCCTGTCGCCCTGTAATTTGTGTCAGTATCGCGGCGGATCGGTCGGCAACTTCCCTCATCTCGTTTCCGAAACACACTTTAAGCAGCTGAAAGGATTACGGCGGGGAGCAGAAATTAAACACGAAGATTTTACTTCGTATTAGCAAAGCTGTCACCGCGAACTTCATGCAACCGAGTTTTAAACGGATTATCATGCCGCTTTCTCCTCTGCACTTCACGTGAGCGTGTCCAGACTTTGTTCCGGTCTCGCAATTAGTCTTGCATTATGCTGATCTTCAGCTGTTCCACATGCTTGGGAACAATTACAGTCGCCCTGTTCAGTTCCACTGTTATCTGTAATCGTGTGGTTGCTCGGACAAGGCACCATTTACTGTTCACCACACTCAATCACGAAGCTCATTAAGTTTGTTCAATAATTCAATGCGTTGTATATGTAATAATAGTTTAAAAATGAATATAGAGTACATAGAAATATGATATCTAAATAACACGTCTTACCATCTTAATGACTACGGAGCGACTGACGAAATCGAAGCTCAAACATATTACCATTACATGTGTACTTACACGTGTAATTGTCTGCACAGTGTAATTAATGTTATTAATCGTTCTGTTGGTCTCATTACCCCAAAAAATTCTGGGTACCCTATGGCAACTCATCTTCACGCCAAATTTGGGTGTGTGACGAAAACTTCATCCTTAGAAGTCGAGGGGTAGTTCAGAGTCTAAAAATTGCTGTACCATTATTCACAATATTGTTTACGTTATTGAATATGTTGGTATATCATCAATTACTACACATTCAAGTATTGTATCAGGTATTACATCAATTTTATAATATATTTAAAATGAACAAAATCATATATACAATGGAACTATTATCCTAGGTCGAAAGAAATGTTCAATTTTTCAGTTAAAATTGCATGCGTACTTATACGTGTAATTGTCTGCGCAGTGTAATTAACGTTATTAATCATTCTGTTGCTCCCATTACCCCAAAAAATTCTGGGTAATCAATAGTAACTCTTCTTCACACCAAATGTAATGTAATGAAAACCCTTAGCAGTCGAAAATGAAACTTAATTTCATCCCTTAGTGATTTTGTTGCATTAAAAACAGCGTTAGAACATTCTTAAATATTTCTAATCTGTTAGTGTTTTATATTTCACCCAGCCAATTTCTTCATAAATGCATAAAGATCCGCAATCTAGTGATTACACCCCGGTACAGGGTTAATACATGTACACAAAGTGAAGGATAAGTATTGTATAACGTATTCTATCATTTTTATATCTACAATAAGTTAAAACAGCCCCGACTTTGCAGGGTTAAATTTCATTGATTTCGAATGAGTTGAAAATTTAATTTGGCACCGCGTCGAACGTGATCGACGGGATTGGCGATGGGTTCAATCGTCATAGTTCATATTCCCGTGGCAAACAAATTGGTTCATTCGGGGTAATCGTTGCCCCAAGTTATTCGACCGCGCATCTATTTGCCGGGGTCGTGGCGTGGGTAGGCATCGAAATTGACCTAACATCAAAGACTCCGGTTTCGAGCACAACAGGGCAAATCAAGCGGTAAATGATCGACGTTGGCCCGCGCGCGCGCCACGGAAACGTGTTTCTGCTATTCCGGTGGGGGAGGGGGGGCTTCGAGGGCAGAAGTGTTTACACGGCCGCTTATCCGAAACTGCCGGAAGTCAGCACTCGCAGTTGGTACACACGGTTTGCCTTCCGGCGCGTATCTTACGGTGACTGGACACTTTCCCTTCGTTAAACAGTGGGCCAGTGTCGGGCCGCGAGGGAAGTTCCTCGAAAGTTCCACAGTTTGCAGTCGGTCGGTGGAAAACATCGGGAACACCGAGCGGCTTCTAACTTTCGCGGTTTTACGAGCAGGAACAGTTTATGTGCTACCAGCCCGGGAGAGCATGCTCTCGGAGCCGATGATACGCGCACGGTTCCACGTTGTTTATCGAGGACTCGTTGTTGTCTCGCGCTTTCTCGGGAAACATCTCGAACCATGTCGCTGTGCCAATATGGAATTATTATCTCCTGAATTATTACACCTGTTTTGTCAGATGTTGTTCTATGGATTACCTGATTGTTCATTTATGTTTTGCTCAATTGTATTCATGATAATTGTGTTTGTTCAACGAAATATTTTTGTTGCGTACAGTTTTATGTAGTTCGTATTGAAATGCTCATACAACAGAATGAGCAGTAAGGAGGATATAACGTTGACGTTAAATAAAATCATTCACTTTACCACGTTTT
Organism: Lasioglossum baleicum; assembly: GCF_051020765.1. Classification (NCBI taxonomy): domain Eukaryota; kingdom Metazoa; phylum Arthropoda; class Insecta; order Hymenoptera; family Halictidae; genus Lasioglossum; species Lasioglossum baleicum. The sequence goes on from NC_134938.1 coordinate 9,925,049, forward strand.
TGTTAGCTCGCTTTCTTGTCTGTCTGTTTGTTCGTTTGTTTTTTGTTTTACACTGTAATTTCACTAATTGTGTTTGTTCAACGAAATATTTCTGTTGCATGAGGTTTTATATACATTGAACACAATGAACAGTAAGGAGGATATATAACATAGACGTCAAATAAGATCATCATTTGGAGAAGTTGCAGCGCAATCAAACGTCGCGGGCAAAAATGGTGCGGCTCGTTTGAGCAGAGACTTGCTCGAAAGTGCCACCTTCTGCTGCATTTCCGCGAGCATTTAGAAGTTGAACGCGGCAAACTAGCGGACACGGTAACGAGTACGAAAATGAAACATTACCCGCTTGACGAGGGTATGCGAGTTAATTATGAAAAATACGATATTGTTGTAAGAGTGGATTTTTTCATCGCAAGGCAGCAGGACACAGTGCAATTACCGCGGCCGGGCTGCGTTCATTTGTAAGAACGAGCCGCGGGGGTATGTGCGCCGCTAGGTCCTCTGACGGTTTATCATTCATGAACGGCGTTGAATGCGTGCGCCGCTGAAAGAAATACCGTTTCGCATATTAAATAGTGTACACCGGCTGCAAATAGTCGTCGTCCCCGCAGCGAAACACGGGAACGAGCGAGCCGAGGAGTCGACTTAATTCTCGCATTTGAATTACACACGTTCCGCCGCGTTTCTGGGTCGTGGAACGCTTCCCGCTCGCCCTCGCTCTCGCCTCGGGCAGCTTTCTACGAAGTCGTTTAAAAGACTGTCTTCCGGGGGACTTTCATTTTCCCCGATGCGATGGCTCGCCTCCGGGATGATCGACACCCGGCACCGACCTTGCGGGGGCCTCGTGTCAACGCGAAATCCGCATTCCTTGCTCCGCTTTCACATTTCTATCGCGGTCCATCGCCGCGAGTTTCGAGGCGCACGGTGACGTCAACCCTCTCCCGTTTGACCGGTTAACGGTGGCCCCTTTCTCCTTTTTCGTTTAACGCTCTCCTCTCCGGCGGCATCGTTATTTTTCTGGGCCAATGACGGCGCTCGTAAACCTCGTGGATGTGGGCCAGAAAGTGTCCCGAATTCAGGGGCCACTGAACTCCCCCGTCGAAGAGATGCTGTTATTCAAGCCCTTGCTTGCAAGCTAGCTGGCGCATTATCCAAGACAGCAACATCGCATCGAAATAATCTATTCAATCAGATAGAAAGTTAATTTTTGTAAATATTCGTCTTCATTGTTCGTCTCTGGGACTTTGACTCCTAACTTGTACACCATTTACAGTAGTATAACTTCTCCAAGAGTAGAATTAACGAGTTGAGTTTACTAAAATATTATGCTGAAATTGTGTGGATATGTCTGGTGAGAATGAGAAAGAAACACGATGAGTGAGTTGAACGAGATAAAGTAATGAAAATTTGTCAGTCGTTAATTGACATGTTTCGATAAATATATCGTTCGATTGTAAACATTGATCATTCCATCCACTGCTCGAACAAAAATTGTGATGTTCAGGCGGACAAGATGAGGACCGTCAGGTAGTTGCAACGTTAATCCGCACCTGAATCCGGGGGAAAAGAATCGTGGGATGAAGACACGCGAGAATGAGTTGGCGTGGAAGGAGAATTAGTATTGAGCAGGCGATAAGGTGGCTCGTTAATGGGAATGGCCGCGATTGGGTCGGTTAGCGCGCGTCTATTGGCCATCTTCATCCGTATTCCGGCGCCGAATTCGCGCAGGGTCGGCAGATCTATTGCCGGGTTGCACTGACACATCGGTGCACCGCACCTTCGTGGTCGGCGAGCCGTGCAGTGGTGTAGGTGCGCGCCTCTGCATATTATATTATCGGGCGGCCGGCTGGTTCCTCGATCCCTGTACAGGTTCCACATCCACATGTTCGGAGACACGAACACCAGGAAAAGACGAATATTCCTTTGCGGGGTGGTGTCGGGGGTGAGTGTACCTGGGAGAGCACGGCTCCATAAATTTCGCGCCTAAGCTCCAACGAATGCACCAGCGACTCGTGCGAACACGATGCAGTTGCACACCCGTCCGGGGAGAAAGAGAGATGGAACGAGAGAATGAAAGAGAGAGAGAGAGGAACGGTGCTGCCGATAAAAAGAAAAAAGAGCAGCGAGACCGGAGAGCAGAAAAAGTTGCCGCAGATTAATCTGGATTAGCCGTAGATAAACTGGTCATAATTCCTCCGCGGCGCCGCCTTTTTGCCGGCTGAAAAGATATTAACGTCTACCGTTCCTATATCACCGTGAAAATATGCCTGGCCCGTCGGCTTGACGGATCGCGAGGAGCTCGACGGCAATATTGCACTCACGTTGATTCGCTGCCTCGAGAGCCTCCTTCTGCAACGTCTGTTCCCAGCTCGACAGTATCCTCTTCTCTATCTCTCTCTCTCTCTCTCTCTCTCTCTCTCTCTCTCTCTCTCTCTCTCTCTCTCTCTCTCTCTCTCTCTCTCTCTCTCTCTCTCTCTCTCTCTCTCTCTCTCTCTCTCTCTCTCTCTCTCTCTCTCTCTCTCTCTCTCTCTCTCTCTCTCTCTCTCTCTCTCTCTCCCACTTGCTCCTCTCGATCTCTCGGAAAAGGTTACAATTACTCCGTGTATTATACAGGGTGTACACGAAACGGTGATGCGAAGGCGAACGCTCGCGCAACAGCGCACATGGGCCGGGCGGACGATCTAGCAGCTGTTCGTTTGGTAATAAATTACTTATCTCATACCGGTACATTTCGCCTGAAACATTTCTTCGCGTCAGCTACAGTTTTCAAGTAATTTTGTGGAGAACACGAGCTGTTCGACGCACTTCACAGAGGTCCGGGCGGCCGATCTAACAGTTTATTTAAAAATGATCATTTTGTGAATAAAATTATTCATTTTTATTTGTGTGAACCCTGCCGAACATATTTAATATTTCTAAGAAATGAATGTTTTTAAGTGAAGAGCATTCTTTTACCTGGAAAATGCACACCTCCAATTTAGAATTACAGTTCGTCATTTATTTAATAAGTAATTTCTAACGGTCTAATGAAAGTTGTCGAGGTTATTTCGCATTTTTTCAAATTGGAATATTTTCAGTATACTTTTTCTTGGATCAAGAATATCAATAATCATTTCCAGCTTCGTCCTTCCTCAGGAATGATTATTGTTTAAAGTGTCACAATGAATGTATATTGCTTTCTAAATGTCCATCACCTTCAGAAGATTTTATTATTGTACATTGTTATATCCTGTAGCTTCAAAATAGTGCTAAAATCTTGATGAACTGCTAGATTGGCCGCCAGGACGCAGCGGCTAGAAAATGTACAACAACGCGTGCGATGGGCCTAATTCTCTGCCGAGAAAGTGGGATTTGGAACTTGCTCTGACACGGCGAGCGCTATTGCGCTCCCTGTAAGTGGAAACCGTGAATAATGAACAGACGTTTTAGCGGAGCCCCGTTCGATGGCTTGTGTACCCAATGAATATTCGGTCCCCGTGGAAATGGAGCTTCATTATGCGCGAAATTATATCCTACGCTCGCCATTTAATTTTCTGTTTGGCGCGCCTGGATATTCAACATTCAGTATCTTCTTGATCGGTGATTCTGTAATACATGTTTACTCGGCAATTAATGATTTTCGCTAAAAACACCCTGAACAACGTATTTTGCAATCCCCTTGTGTTGTTCCAGCTGATATTTTCGGTTTTTACATATTGCGAAACGCTTGATTTTTCCCTGTGTGTTGCGGAATGGATTTCTTTGAAGTTCAGAAATTATCTGATTGCTGCACCTGATGATTTAACGTTCAGATGCTCTTCAATATTTATTCGGCAATTAGTGATTTTCACTGAATGCATTCGGAGATATTTTTGAACATTCACACGTTCCTCAGGATGAATATTATATAAAATACCTGTTCTCTTAATTGATTTCCTTCTGTTCGTCTTGTAAAACGGAATTAAACTCACATTTTAGGGGAGCGTTGGAATTTATGGTGGATTCAGTTCTATGAAACAATATTTTATAGTTTGAAGAAAGTCGGCAATAGATTGTAAGAACATTTTAAATGTGTCCACACGAATAAGTTTCTTTGTTCGACTGAAATATCATAGCAAGAATAGTAGCTGGAATTGCAAAGAAGTGAACATGAATATGAACGAAAAAACAATTATTACGATGAAGTTTTCATAAAGTAAGTATTTTAAAAGTACATTCGTCTTTGAAAGACGAAGAGTCGTTTGCACAACGTCAAACTAAAACAAAACGAGGTCAGTTTGTTAAAGGAAGATTTTAAAGCTGATACACAGGAAAAATATTTTAAGATTCTCTTACACGAAATTACGGTAGTTCATTTAACGAAGATTGTTGAATGAAGAAAACATTATCTCTCGTTAATTGTCGACCGGCAGGGAAGAGAATAACGGTGTCAGTTCACCTGTATAATCGTCGCTGTCATAAATGGCTAATTACATGTTAAATTTGGCCACGTTACAACAGGTCCGAGGAACGATCGTCCACCGACCACCGACGGCGATAAATATTTATAAACTTCCCCGAGTACATCTAGTAACCATTAAGCGGTAATCGCATTATTTGCCGGAGACACGGTGGACCGGACAGCACACGCGTTTCTTGCTTTAATTAATTATTCCCGACCCTGATGGATTGTTGTTACATCGAGTAAATTTCGCCCCGGGATAACTGTGATAAATCTCTGTCACGGCTCGATAGATAGACGTATAATTTATGGTCGGATGCGAGCCGCGCACTCAAACGACCGTGAAATCAATATAAAAATATGTCAAAAAAAAAGAGGGAGAGAGGAAGTGTGTATCCGTATGTGTGTGCGAGGCAAACGTACGCGTCGGAGGTGGATATTTTAAAACATTTCCGCGAATTCAAAGCTTTCCCGTTCGTCGCGCTTTGGAAATAACATACGATAATTCGTATAGAGAAGGGGAATTTCGTTGGTTCGGAAAAATTTGACCGTGCTTGTATTGCACGCCAGTTTTAATGGAATTTTTCATCCCCGCCGCGGAAGTGAACTAATCACTTGCCGTTCCGCAGTTAACGTGTATTTTTCATCACTCCATTGTTTCGTAATACTTGTTAAAGGATTATCCTTTTGTGTCCGGTATTGAAAAAAATGTACTCTTTATCGGGTGAGTTAACCAATGAAGTTTGTTTGATCTTTATGAGCTGGAACGGAACGAGCCAACATTTTGTGGACCGCTCGAGGACTGTTGAGATACGTGCGGGTTGTTATTTTGAAGTTTCGCTGAAATTAATTTTGTAACTAGTCGGATCTTTATGCAATAATGGTTTTTGAAAATTTCCAAAAATGCTAGGATGTAAAGTATGACAGAATTTAGTACGATTTTCATTTACTTCAGATGTAAAAAGGCTACTACCACGGAAAATAAGATTCTATTTGATTCAAGTTTCTCTCTCTGAAAATTCGTCCACAAGAATTGCAAATTGCATAAAAAAAAACAGCAATCTAATCATTAGACTGCGGATCTTTATGCATTTATGGCTTCTAAAAATTGTCAAGAAATGCTAGAATATTAAATTCCACCGAATTTGATACAATCTTTTTTTTCTGGTATGAAAACGCTACAACCACGGAAAATAAGATTCTATTTTATTCCGCTTTCTCTTAAAATTCGTCTGCAAAAATTGAAAATTGCATAAACATCCGCAGTCTAGTCTTAACATTTTAAAGAATGGACAATTTTTGAAAATCATATTCATACACATTCATTTTCGCACTCGTCTTGTCCCGTCCCAAGACGGAACAGATGTTCTGGTAAATGCGAACATGTGGTATGCCAGTTTCCTAAACGCACTAGTAAATAAGGTAGCAACAAATCAATTAAGGTTTACAACACCTCACCGGGCCCACCTTCACCTCGAAATCCGTCCCATACCCAAGGGTGTCAGTTCGTTGGTGATGACAAAAAAGCGTAAGTCAACCAATTAGGAGACAGAGATTCTTGCCCCCCACCCTCAGCGAGGTTACTCGCAAACAGACACTGGCAAGAAGAGTTAGTTTACCAAAGTACGCTTCTAAGTCTGTGTCAAAAGTGCAAACCGATACGCAAAAGAGTATCCGCGAGTGTCCTGTGAGACGGGAGCTGAAATCCTTGCAGCTGCCGGAAGAAAGAAAGCTTCCCTTCAGGTTGAAGAGACAAGTGCACGTCTAAACACATCTAATACATTCGGGAGACGTTGTACGTCGAAGACACATAATTTTCGCGAGTGTCCTGTGAGACAGGAGGTGAAATCCTTCCAGCTGCCGGAAGAATGGAAAGCTTCGCTTCAGGTTGAGGAAATTAATAAACCCATCGGTGATCGTCGTGATCGACAACGGTTCGCGGCTAAGTCCATCCGAAATCCTCGGGATAAGGACATCGCCGGTGGTGATGGGTATAATATCCTTCCGTACATCCTTTTCCGGGGTCGGCCGGTATCTCGGAGCGAGGGCGGAAGGAAACGGAGAAGAAGGGTAAAGGATTTCGCCGGGCAGACACGTCGGATCACGTCGTGAGACGGGTTAAATTGACGGGATAACGGGCGATCGTGTCTGAAAGCTTAAAGTCTGCCGCGAAAGTGATTACCGGGTTGCTGCTCGGTATATATACCCTTCATTCGCGGCGAAGGCTCGTCATTAATAACCCGATCGAAGTTCGCTGCGAGAGGGATAAAAGGTCGCGTTAACGAAGGTAAGGTCTGCAGACCTTAACGAGTTGTCTACCGCGTCGAATTAGCAACAGATTTTGGCCACGGTTCCCACCGCTGCCGTCGAATCAAACTTCCAGCTGCCGACGCACGTTGTCTTCTTAATTGTCCTTCCGGCGTTCGTGCCGGGAAAAACTTTACCTCGCGATCGTCGCGTTCGGAATTTCGCCGGTGCACCGCAACGAACTTTGTAACGCGATCGAAACATTATTTGGAAAAACTCGATGCAGTCGCTTGTCCAGTAATGAACACTCGAGGGGCTGCACCATCCTGTAAGTTTAATTGCAAAAAATTATAAAAATATTTTCTTCGTACATTTTCGCATTTTCATTGTTATTAAAAATTTTTAAATGGTCTGGTTATACAATATTTGGCGGGTCTTTCTTAGATGGCAAATATTTTTCTATATAGATCAGTAGTTTGTTGAAGGCACCTTACGTCCTGCAATGTTACACGTGCATAATGTGGTTATCATTAATACACGAGCATAACGTGTTTATGATAACATGAGTGCATATGTAAATTACATTACTGACTTGTTAATGAACCTGCATTTCGCTGTAATTTTGCGTGAGTTCATTACTTGAAGTGACTCGCAAACAAATGACATGTATGTACTACGATTTTATGAAACAATAGAAAAACGAAAAGAATTTTTTTGATAGTACATTGTTTGCAACTTAATAAAACTTAATGAAACTACACTGTAATTAATGCAAACAATTTTTATTATGCATAAAGATTGGTAGTATATTTGCTAAATATAGACTTTCATTTTTTTCTTTTATAGTACCAACACATTGTTTGCGGCTTAATAAAACTGTAATTAATGCAAACAATTTTTATTTTGCATAAAGATTGCCAGCATATTTGCTAAATATAGACTTTCATATTATTTATATACGATTCGAAAACAGCTTTATCGCCTTTCAAACATATCGAGAAAGATTTGGAAGCATATAAAAATATTTCGAAATGAATGAGGATGAACCAGTGTAACAACGTCTAAAAATATTGGAACCGAAATGAATGGATGGGTTTGCCGGTTGTAGTAGTTTTAACGAAATGAAGCAATCCCAACGCGTACGGCGAAACAGGATATATGTATAGGTCAGGATATCATTTCGGAAGCCCTTGCCCATTCGTTTATCGTTCGAGATTTCCAATAATTGGGCTGAGGCGCATATCACGCAACGTAACCGTCCTATTTATTGGAATTAGTCTATGCATTTAGGAAAGCATCGATATTAATTTATTATAATTAATTTAAATAGATGGTGCACTAGCTTAATTAGTTTGCCGCGTGCTTCTGTTTGAAGTACACTCCTGCTTAATTAAATTGACCAATCGATATTTCGTGATTGCGCGGTAGTAATACGAACGGTAATTCGCTCGGTGATTCTTAATGATTCGAGCGTATCGGTGAGATGTCTTGGCTTCTCTAGGGTATTTGTTCGTTGAACGTTTTGTTTTAGGCACACAATTCGATACGATTCATCCATTAAATTAATTTCTGATCGAGCAATTATCATAATTAGCAGACTTGTGGTTTTATCTTATAAAAAATAGAATGAAGATAGAGGTGTAAGAAACGAATACTTTCTTTTTTTTGGCTTTGATTATATTAATAAGTTGAACTCGTTTTCTACTTCTTTAAAATGGAGATTTAAAACTACAAGCTAAAATAATGTATATTAAAATTTGCATTATAAGAAACCGAGAATTTTATGGACACTCACACTTACAGAGTAATCAAATAATAAACGCGTAATGTCTGTCAAATATCGCTCTCGAAACTGGACAGAACTCTCGAATAGATGAAACATTATTTCGCACGCTGTTCATTGTTAATTTTCTTAATTGTCGTATCTTTGTATATTAATTTCATATGAACTGCAACAAAGTGCGTAGAATATTGAAATATTTCCCTAATTATTGGACATTACATTGCAATTGGGGATTCAAGAATTATTTGTATTTGGAAATAACTCTCAAGGGTGCGCAGCATGCACATATAAATTCCGGTCTTTGACTGGTCAAATAAAATATCTCTGTTTTCGAAATTTTATCGATAATTAGTAAGCATTATCATTCCCTGCAACATAATTAAAGCGACGGTAGGCAATCGTTTAAGCAGTTATTAAAATCGAGATATATGAAGCACTAAAACATGAAAAATTATCTTGGGATTGTTTACGTCTTTCTAGTAATAAGATTGAAGCAGATATTTCGTATCTATCCGTGGTGGGTATGCATTACGCCAGAAACACTTGGATGCCTAGAGAAGCCATAAATTAGTAGACATTGCGCGTGGAACCGAAAGTACTTGGATCGATAGTAAACGGAATCTCGAAAATTCCTGTTTACACTCAAATGCAGGTGTCTTGGATGCTGGTGCCTCGCAACGTGTCTAATGTTCCCAACAATAGCTATAGAAATCGGCCGCGTTAATTACATTCCTCGCAGCATTCTGGTTCATTCAACGCAGACAGTTAATGTTCACGTTAAAATATATAATGGTTAAAATATTTAGTGCTCAAACTATCTCAAACCCGAGGGGGTAGAGACGAGCACTATCTACATCAAACTATTAGGGCTTTGAAGATCATTTTCAATTAATTTCACACTCCAGCAGTTAGCTAAAATTGATTAAGTCTTTACATCTTCTCAAAATACTCCAGGGCCTTTGGGACTTGCATTCTGCATGCGATTAAGAATGTGAGAATAGATAAAAGACAGAAAGTTTTATCCAATTACTGGGACTTTGAAAGCGATTTTATAATTAATTACACGCCCCAGCAACCAGCTAAGATTAATGAAGTTGAAACTTAATGTCCAAGAATAAGTAGACTGCGGATGTTTCTGCAAAATCAAAATTGCCTGCGTTGACTACAATAAATACAAACCAAGTTGAATGTTATTTCTCCCCTAATAATTTTAATAGATGGAAAGTAATATGACATCTTCAAAAATATTTTACATTTTCATACAATTGAAATTTCATCTACTCAATTTTTCTATAAATGCACAAAATCCGCAGTCTGGAGATAATACACAAAACATAGAAAGTTTAACTAAAATTTATTTCATCGTATACTTGTTTGGGGCTTCCTAAACTATTCTAAACTCTATTCTGGAATGCTGAGAATATAATTTAATATTAAACTGGACCGGATTCGAAATACTTTGAGATACCGAAAATAGGTGGAATTGGGATTGGGAATATTTTCATATTTATGTACACCCTCATAATATAAAGCATAAGCCATCTAGTACCCAGAAATATTCTAAATTCCAATCGATAAGTAGGAAACTGGATCGGGTTTGCTATATTCGGAGGACGGTATGTGGCTAGAAAATTATAGCTAACTGGTGGAGTATCAAACTAACGTAAGTATACCTTCCAGGCGATCAGAACTTCGCTCATAATGAACCAGTGGCCCGTATCTATAACACATTCTCTCGTTATCTGAATCGAGAAAGCAACACATGTTACTGTGAACATTCTACGTGTGCGTTATTAATAAATATGTACTACCTTGTACCATAATAGACAATGTTTAATATGCTAATTATGTGAACTGCAAATTTTATGCATTCATGACTTTTACCAATCATGAATAAACAAGACAAGATCTACTAAAATTTTTAACAAAACAACCATTCACACATTTTGATGAAATCTTATCTACAATTATTTTTAATAAATCAGTCTTGCAATTAATACAGATAATTTTTATTTAGAAAGATCCGCAGTCTATGTTTTGATAAAATCTTATCTACTATTTTAAATATTATAAATTACAAAGGGAAAAAAATGTCTACGTAACTCTCGGGTCTTGCAAATAACACAGATAATTCTTATTTACAAAGATCCCCGCAGTCTACTTCTGAACATCTATGTAAAATACGTACAGAAAAGAATTATGAATTCTCTCAAGATTTACTGAAATGTTTAACAAAACAACCATTCTCATTTTATATAAATTAATAAGGGAAACATGTCTGCGTACCTCCCGGGTCTCGCAAATAGCACGTATAATTTTTATTTACGAAGATTCAGCAGTCTACTTATGAACATCTATGTAAAATACGTACAGAAAAGAATTATGAATTCTCTCAAGATTTACTGAAATGTTTAACAAAACAACCATTTTCATTTTATATGTATAAATTAAAAAGAGAACCATGTCTGCGTAACTCTCGGGTCTCGCAAACAGCGCAGGCAATTTTTACTTACAAAGTTCCGCAGTCTACTTAAAAACATCTATGCAAAATACGTATACACAACGCAATTTCGCCTAGCTCGAAACGAATTCGCGTCTCGAATCCGCGAAACAATTGCCGTGGCAAGTTGGTCGGATACTGTACAGTCGAGTGTGGCATAAATGCATAAACTCTGCGCAGTTTCGTTGTGCCGGATCGCGTAGTCTATTGTAATTCAAGGATTCCGCGCATCATTTGTAATCCGCTGCAAACATATCTCCACCCCTTGAAGAGGAAGAAGAAGAAGTAGTAATACGGGGATCAGAGTAGAACACAAAGGAATTTAGAATTTCTCGCTGGTGTAGCAACCGCTTGACCGCAGTCCGGGTCTCGTTCCTCAACTAGATGGACGACTTTCAGCGCGTAACCGCGGCCTGCTGGGAGCTGGTAGCTAAATCCGTGCGGGGTCTCAAAGGAGCAGCAACCGATCTTCACCGTCCCAGTAGATGAACTTTACGGCAATTAATCTCTGGAAGAGAAAACGCTGGCCTCAAAGAAAACCTGGTTGGGAGAGGGCGCTGACCAACGAAATCCTCCGAGAGCGAATATACCGGCGAACGTCGAAGAAGAAGAAGAAATTTCCGATGAAGTGGGCCAATGCAGAGAGAAACTAGGGAGAAAGAGAGAGAGAGATAAAGCTGTGGAAAGAAAAGAGGGTGGGCCAGATGAAAGAGTCAACGAGCCGCAGAAGCTAGCAAATCACTTTATGAACGGGCCGACGGGCCTGGATTGTTAACCCTCGGGCTCCACGTCTCCCGGAACATCGACTATCGAATATCTGATGGGACCAAATTGGGAGGAAACCCTATTGGCCGTGACGAAAGTTCGTTTTCCTCGGCGATCAAGACGTTCTCGAGCTTGTCCCACGGCTCGTGACGCTGCAAAGAACGGTAGCTATTCTCTCGCGCCAGGCTTCTTGCTCTCCAACCTCTCTATTTACTTCTTTTCGTGACTCTCGAAATTTTCCATTGTTATATTCGCTCTTTTTCTTCTCGTTTCTTCACGTCCGGCAACCGTCCGACTCAATTTCGTGCTCTTGCATCGGCCATTCTTGTGTTTAGTCGCGATCCGGGGATCGGATTTGTTTGGAATTCATTGAGAAGTATTTATCTTTGAGGATAAATGAAATTTAATGAGGAAACATTAACGTGCTGCATGTTGATGTAGCTGCAGCTTATTGTTGTGCGGTTCTTGATTCACCATTTTATTTAATTTTTAATGATTTTAATTAATTCGTCGAAAGGTGAACAAATGAGTGATGTTTTTTGTACTCTGAGGAACAGAAAACCCGGACGCCGCTGTTCGAGAGACTTGAAAATTTGATTCTGCTTTACAGCATCGAAAGCATAGTGAGGGGTTTGTCTTAAATCTGTCGTGAAACGTTTAAGGATTAACTATTATTCATTTATATAGAATTTCAGATTGAATTTGAACTCGCTCGATAGAATCCGAATCAGATTCCGATTCGTTAGCACGGTAGTTGATTTGGATAAATGCGTTTGAATTTCGATAACCGTGGTAATTTGGGACACGCGAATTTGAATATTCTACAGGCGAAATTGGTATTTCGGTGTTCGAATTGAAAGGACGAAGAGGTAGAATGTGGTATTTTTTTGTACTGGAATGTTAATACAATTTCAATAGCGTTATTTATACTGGTACAATTTTTACACGAAATAGTTTGTTTACTAGAATGTATTGATTTTTAATCGGGAAATGCTTTTATGACGGTACATAGATTTTTTGATTCTTATTTATGTGGTACAAAATTCGTGGCCCTTTGCTTTCCTACTTGGTTTCGCGTGGTACTTTGAACCCATATGATTCTGAGAACCAAGACCCCCTTGCGTTTCTAAGGGAACACTTTGGTATTGTGTCCTTCAAAACTCTCATAATCCTTAGAACCTTGATTCTTTGAACTCCTATGACCCTCGAGGTTGTGACCCTTTGAACTCCCCTAACCCTTGGAATCGTGACCTTTTAAACTCCTATGACCCTTGAAATCAAAGTCGCTTGCTATGCCGATGTTCCTACAAATTATGGCTCCTTGCATTTTTCGAAGCCCTGCAGTAGTTTGCAGTTCCCATTATTACATAATTAAAAGAAACTTCTTCTTTAAATTCCTGCAATCTATTAATCCTTTGCACTCGAACGGTGACTCCGAGGCGTCAGTAAAAATTTCCATACCATTATCAAAACAGTTTTGATATTATTAATTTGTCTGTACTCTATAAATTATGAAAAGCTGAACTGTTGTATGAGAAACAGGTTCAATCTGATGTGTAAAAGAGACTACTACACAGATTGAAATTAATCTGGTTGAAAGAAATGTCTTGATTTTTTAATTGAAATTGCTTCGAGTCCAAAGGGTTAACTATGTTAAACATAACCTATTCATGCACGTCACGTTGCATAAAATCCGCAGTCCAGTTATTACATTTGAAGTACTGTTTTAAAATATATGAATGGAATAAAAAACTAGAAAAGGGAAGAAGGGTTAACTGGCCAGTGTAACTCGGTCATTTGAATGGCATTCCCGCAAAAAGCATACGCAAACTTTATTACCCACGTGGCGTCGCGGGTACGATCGGAAAATAGCGTGGGCCGGTAACGTCGGATTTCACGATGCGCTAAATTTCCGCATGATTGTCCGCATCGTAAACAGCGGAATGCGTTCCACTATGGAGACCCCGGGCAAAAATCGTTGATTCGATTCGGTTTACGTGCGACAGAAAATTCCGGATCGGTATAGAACCTGTCGCGTAACGAAAATCCCAAAAAACACCGCGGGACATGGTGTGCCAGAGGAGAAGGGAATCAGTTACATGCTGGTACCACGAATCGAGCAGTCATTTTTGGTAACGTTTGTGCGAATTTCAACCCGCTGACATCGAAGTGGCATTGCGAGGGCTCTAGCACGCCTTTTTTCGAAATATTCACACCGACGTAGTCAATCACATAAAAGCTTCAACAACCACGGAAAAACACGTTAAAAATATTTTGAGGTGGATTGAAAGTGTGTTTAAAATATCGCGATAGTTTGCTATTATTACGGTGTGAGAAGATATTGAGGTTATTGATGATTTACTGCAATTTTTGATGCTTTCATCGTATGATTTGTTTATAAAAATCTGAACTTGCATAGAGCTCGACAATCAATTATAATACTAGGTTTATTGTATTGTGACGAAGACCGGAATAGTATTTTTTCGGATGATACATAAAATACATGTCGTTAATGAGGGTGTGCTTAAAGTAGAAGTGGCTAGCAATGGTCAGACAGGTTAATAGAAATTATATACTTTCATCTATTACAATAAGAGGTTTACATTGTTATGAAAATTAGTGCGCCACGATTTAGAAACGTACAGAAAATTGATAGCAAACCCGAGACTCTGCATTTGAAGTAGAAGTGACTGGCAATGGCCAGACACTGCAACAGAAATATGTTTTGTCATCTATTGTAATAAGAGATTTGTATCGTGATGAAATTTCACATGAAACGATTTAGAAACGTATGTAAAATTCATAGCAATCGTGACACTACATTGTGAGTAGAAGTGGTTTTTAGTGGTCAGACAAAAACGATTGCATGTCTTGTTTATCTGTTACAATAACAAACTTATATATAATAGATTAAATATAATAAATTAAATACGTGTCATTAAAAAAGTGTACTTGAAGTAGAAGTACCTGGCAATTTAGAAGAATCTTATATAAAATTCATAGAAATCCCAGGACTCCATTAAAAGTAGAAGGTGTCGAAAGTGGTCAAACACAGTTACAGAAATTACTTAATATATATCTTGTTATCTGTTACAATAATAGACTGACATCGTGACGAATGTTGGACTGATATTGTTCGGCAAAATAAATGAAATACGTGTCATTAAAAAAAGTATACTTTAAGTAGAGGTACCTGGAAATGGTCGGACAATGTTCATCTGTTTTAATACCAGGTTTATATTGCGAGGAAGATTGATACACCATCGTTCAGAAAGGTATAAAAATTGCCATTTATAAAACTGCGCTTGAAGTAGAAGCCACCGGTAACAGTCAGACAGTGTGCAACAGAAATTCAATCAAAATCAGGTTGTAGATCGCTCAATTACGCGCAATAACAAACGGAATCAGAGAGGAAAAAACGTTTCGTGCTGCAGCTGGGTGGATGCAATGTTTTCAGTTCCCCGGCAACTCGTTCCAATCTACATCTTTTTTTCTCTTTCCATTTCGGACGGCGTAAAAAATTGTTGACTGGATTGCAGAAACGGTGCAACAAATTCGCGAAGAGCGAAGAATGTTTGACAAATATAGATGGTCTCTGCCCGCGTTCCATTTTCGACCTCTACAAAATTTCGTTTGAGCGAGGGGGAAAAAATCCAGTAATAACAACGTGTAGATAGAAAGTGCGGATTCGTTGTCGGCTTTAGTTTATTGAATTGTTTATATTAGAACACTTCGATGCATCTCGATCTGTCTCGATCTGTTCACAGTACAGGTTTTAAGAAACATTCGAGCGGAACGTTCGTTTCTTAACATAATTTCGGCTTTTCATTTCTTCGTTGTATCGCGTGCTCGTCGATGCAGTAAGAACGTACAATTATGCGGCGCGTAATTTTCTAGATATTCGTGCAAGTGGATTTCCAGCGCGATAACATTTCTCAGGACAACGTTGTACAAGCTTTGCTCTCCAGCAAATTGGAGTTTCTTTACTCAGCCTCCGTTTTCAAAGAAACTAAAACACTGTTGTAAGAGTACTAAAATCTAGGAGCATCGAACAAAAGGATTTTTAAGCGTTTCTCTATTGTCGGAGTTTCCTGGAAATTCCCTGTTTGCGCAGCTTGTCACTAGGCTGCGAAATAAAAAATGTTCGCACCGATTGCAGGACGCAGGAGCCTAATTAATACAAGTAAGAGATACTTTGCTTCCTGGCTTTATGATTTATTTTACGTCCAGACTCGCAAGATTGATATTTTTCGTAATTTCACAGCGGGAGACAGGCTATAATTCAGTATTCATGAGCGTAAAATAAAATCGTCAAATTGAAGAATATTCATTTCAGTAAATTTAATTAAATGTCGTAAAACACAGGATCAAAATAAAAATTGTATATTCCTCTTTTAATTATCCTATTTGTCTTCAAATATTTTTCACATGTCCACTTCTTTAAATTGTACGTGCTCATTTTTGTCAAATGTTTAGCTGACCAAAAGAGTGAGTATCGTTCGCGACGTTTACGCGAACTGTGTATATTTACGGGAATTGTATTGGCCGAAGCGGGCCAACCGGGGTCGGGCCGAGCAGGATCCTGTCGGCCCGTCCCGTCGGCGCCGCCGCTGCCTCGTTTTCATACGTCGCAGTCGTTTAATTAAACCCGAAGTATTTAATTAAGCAGCACTCAGTGCGCGGTGTGTAACGCGGCGCGGCTAGCGCAGTGCAACGGAAGCGGCGAACGATTAAGGGAAATTGCGCGTGCACCGTGACTAACTGCAAGGCGACGCCGGCGACGCGACGATAGCGTGTCCGCGGAACGGAGAAAGTCGAAGCTGTCGGCTGGGATTAATCGTAATCCTGGAGACTCGAAAGGCCGGCGATTGTCTGGTAATTGCGGTACAAGAAATTTCGACACGCGAGATGGGACCGCGCGAAGCGAAACGGCACGCCACCGCAGCGAAACATACGGGGATGTTTACTCTCGCTGACTTTCGGCGGACGAGGTCGACGAGGTTCGAAGCGTTGATTGAGAAATACATTAAAATATCCCTTGTGTAGCCAACCAGGCAGCCGAGTACCGATTTACCGCGTTTCTTTCAACAACTTGTCATCAATGTTCCTGTAAAAATGTTACTCCATCTGTCCAGTAGCACAGTTGATGAGATTAATTTGTCCCATAATAATAGTATCAGAAGAAAATAAATATATACATTTATTACCAAAAAACTAGATTACATTAAATAATTAATTAAAAATATTACTCCGAATTTTTATTTTGAGTTTTCAGATAGTTTCTCTGGATTTTTCAATAATTTCGTTACTGCATTTTAAACTTGTAGGTAGGATCCCCCTACAATTAATTAATTAAAATTATTGGAGCCGTCGTTCTTCATTGCTTCCAGCATAACTTGTTTTTTTTCATCTTACTTTTACAATGGGTCGATATTCAACTGAAATAAAACAGTTGATTCCGATCAGCGGATGGAATTAGATAAATTAGGTTAATCTAAAAATTGAAATATTTGTCAAAACAAATGACAGATGTCGTAAAACATTGATTTCGATTGAACGATTCGCAATTTTGCGCTACAACATAACTTGCAGCTACATTCGCCAATAATTCCCGTTTAAATATTCACTTGCTACTATTATTATGGGACAGAGGGAGTGCAAAATTTCTCTGAATGTCCATTCTTTGCTAATGCATTAATGCATTGATTAATTTACAGTAGTGCAAATGTGAAATACTCAGTTTTAGTAATCTCTTCGCTATCAAATAATGTTTTCACTGCCGTAACACTAACCGTACCGCGACCGGTCAAATGATCGCTTTCACATTGTTTATATCTTAATTATTGAAATTATAAAGATGTGTTCTTCCATTAGAAATCGTTCAACAAATTTCTTTATTCGAGCATGTACCTATTATTATACAAATTGTGAAGAATCTAAATAAATTACTATATATCAGTCACTTATGACTAGACTGCGGATCTTTATGCAAAATAAAAATTGTCTGCATTGATTGCAAGAAACAGAAACTAAATTGAATGTTGTTTCTTCCCTTAATGATTTTAAAAGAGGAGAAATCATGTACTGACATCTTCAATTTAAAAAATTTTCCAACAACTTTGAAATGCATAAAGATCCGAAGTCTACTTATGACGGCCGGTAGACTTAGTGTTAATTTATACTCTTAAAATGAGGATTTATGCAAGTATGTTAACTACAAACATTTACTACAACATTGCTGCAGCACCTTACCAAATTGATTCCACCGAGACTGTTAGAAAATGCTTCGAGCATTGCGAATGACTAATCGAATCGCAGTGGTAATTACATATTCGAGTATCGGATGGATCGAAGGTAATCCTCCCGATCTCTCCATTCCGTTCACTTCGTTAGGAGAACGATCGGCTGACCTTGTTACAAGCGTCGAACATAATAAATGCAACGCAATTGTTCCAGCGTGCAGTTTCACGGTGTTTCTCAACAAGATTCGCCTCTTACGCCTCGTTAGGGTCGAAAAAGATTAGGATCGCGGCGGATATGACGTTCGAACGGACTATAACCGATTCCAGTGTCCGGTATCGGTTCTGTAGCAGCTGCAACGCACCGGCCACGATTAATGTACGCCGCACGGTATTAATTTCTCGTAGCCGGGTTATTCCGAATACTGACACCGGTACACCGACGCCGGATTTATCTGTCATTTAACCCCGAGCCACGTATTTTCGACGCGCAGCGCTGAATGCGGTTCACCGTATCAACGGCAAGCGCGCGAATAAAAATGAATGGTCCGAGTAGCCGATTTACAGTTGATGAAGATTTTAGCACTATTTGGAAGTTTAAAGGTAAAACAAAACGGTAGTTCGTTGGATTTGTTTTGACATCAGCTACAATATTAGGAAATCAAACATATTATACTGATCTTGGAAAATTAAAAGTGATCTTTGATCTTTCGTAGGATAAACACATTTAAAAAAAATTTCGTACTGAAATTTCTAGACCTCTAAATGTTGATTAACTCCTGTTTAAAACATTTGTTGTGTTTCATTATCAGAACTGTCTGAAAAATCATGTTCAGTTTAAAAAATAGACAATAATTCATAATTCATAAAATATTGATTTTTAAATGCTTGTATAATTTTTAATAAATTTGATTAGTCTAATCATTTTTGAAGGTGATGGACATTGATAAGCATCAATATCCACTGAAGTATCTGTGACGCTTTAAAAAATAATAATTCCTGAAGAAGAACAATTTGGAAGTCGAGATATTCCATGCCAAACGCAAATAATTTGACAACTTTCATTAGTCCATTAAGAATTGCTTGTTTAATAAATGACACAGTGTAATTCTAAATTTTTAACGCATAATTGTAATGAATATTCGGAGCCAGCTACACAGTTTCGGAAATTCCGTGTTTCGCGACCAGCAATTCATTTCTGTCAAGTTTTTCCTATTGTGAACCCGTCGCCTCGGGATCGCAAAGTTATGTTTTCGGGAAACGCGTTCGATTCCACCGAACCAGAGCCATTTGATTCCGTAATATTTATCGTGGAGTGTTTTGCTCCTCGCTTCTCTCTTGCCGGAAGGTCGCAGTTGCATTTTCTTCGATGCCAATTGCATTCCGCGCGCCGAAACGCCCACCGTCGACAGTTATAGGACATATTTCAAAGCGGCGAATAAATGTAATCTTAAAGAAAGCAGAAATCTGAGATGTTTCGACGATCGATCGTGCTCTTTCTTGAACGTTCTCTAAGCGTCTCACTCTGCTTCCTGTCCGCAATTTGAGCGGTAATTTGGAATTTGACGTATCCGATTTTATTGGACATGTGTATACCTTCACAAATAGAACTTGCTAAATTTAATTCGTTAATTGTCGTTTTATTGACACATGTCTTCTTTATTAATAAACTGTAACCATCATCCGTCCTCATAACATGAACTGAATCTGTTTCTCGGTATCAAATTGACAGAGCGGTAAAAGATGTTTGGTTATTCAAGTCGTTGAGTTAACATTTACATGTATTTCGCATTCAAAAATAAATTCACGAAGTTTCGGGCCAATTTACCCAGAAATAACAGAACAGTATAACTAATTTCGGGGGAACTGTGTGTTAAATTTACACGAGGGATGGATGAGGGTTAAAACCCTTTGCATTCGGAGCTATTTTAACTCGAAAATTAAACTTCTTCCGACCTAGAATAACTCGATTCTATATGACTTTTTTCATTTTATCTAAACAAAAATTTTAATATCATACATTAAAATTATAGTTTTAAATATAATCTAAACAATAGCGTGAATATCGGTACAGCAATTTTTAGTGAGTTAATATAAGTAAGGGTTAATATATGATTAGTAGACTGCGGATGTTTATGCAATTTTTAATTTCTGCAGGTAAATTTCAAGAAAGTGGGAACAACTAAAATCTTATTTTCAGTGGTAGTAGCCTTTCTAGATGAAAAATAAATCAAAATCGTATTAAATTTGGTAGAATTCAATATTCTAGCATTTCTTGAAAACCTTCACAAGCCATAAATGCAATAAAGATCCGCAGTCTAATGATTAGATTGCGGATGTTTATGCAATTTGCAATTTCTGCAGACGAATTTTCAGAGAAACTCGAATCAAATAGAATCTTATTTTCCGTGGTAGTAGCCTTTTTAGATCTGAAATAAATTAGAATCGTCTATTGTATTTTATATCCCAGCATTTTTTTTTCGAAAATTTTCAAAAGCCATAATTACATAAAGATCTACATACGATTCTATTGTATAATTTATCATTCTTTATTAGAATGATTTATTAGAATGCCAGACTAAACCAGTCTGGCATCAAACGTAGTACAAGCTGGATCAGAATCGACTCGTGTTCCCGCGATACCCAGAATACGATCACTTGATTATGGCGGAAACCCAGCATGCATTGATTCGAACCTGGCGTGTGCGGAGACGGAATTAGCATGTCTTGATTCAAACATGACTAATTGGGATAATTCTAATCAACGAGTTTTGATTGAGACCTGACGGACGTCATATCTGGTTTGCGTTGACTTGGGTCGAGCTATTTTCGACAGCCATTGTTTGTTTATAGTAGATTTTGTTGACTCGCACTGCTGATTTAAACCTATCTATTATTGATCCAGCACCTTTGGACGAGGCCGAACCAAAATTGATTCGTGTCTAACTGAAGCTATCCCGATTCTGACTAGATCGGACGAGCATAAATCAATCAAGCTTAAAATAAATATATAGCTTAATCAATAAAAAAAAATAGTCTTGACTATAAAGGTCTTGACCTAAAGATTTCTAGATCATAATCTCATTTCCAAGCCAAATGGTGTTCAATTTTCGGCACAGCTGCGATCGAGCACCAATATGCTCCACATTTTTGCTGTTGCTGCTTACAAGTAGGCATTGTTGACTCGCACTAGTGAGTTGAACCTATTTATTATTAATTCAGCACCTTTGGACGAGGCCGAACCAAAATTGATTCGTGTCTAACTGAAGCTAACGCAATTCTGATTCAAACTTAGATCGGACGAGCTTAAATCACGTTTGTATTTAAGGTAGATTTAATACAGGGTCAAGAGCTAAAGATCTCTAGATCGTAATCTCATTTCCAAGCCAAATGGTGTTCAATTTTCGGCACAGCTGCGATCAAGCACCAATATGCTCCCCTTTTTCCTCAGTTTGTTTCGCTGTAGCTTCTTACAAGTAGTTTACGCGGTCTAGGAACGCCGTTATCAGGAGTAACGATAGCTCTAGGCCCCTCTTGTCCATAACGACCTCTTTCTGGGATCGCGGACGTTCCCCTAAACTTCTGCTCAAGTACGAAGCGGCTGGAACAGCGCATTCCAGGGTTATTCCCTATCTCAACCCCAAACCTAGAACCTTTATCCGCGGGGGAAGCACCGACTGGTAACACGCATCTGTTCAGATGTATCTCCTGGCCTCTACGGTTGCTCGAGCAGAAAGATTGATTCTCATGTTACAGGTTCCCTTAACATTCGCTCGTAATGGCTTAGCATATCAGACAAAACAGATTACACGTGAATTGTACAGGGTGTCCCATTTAAAACGATTCTGTCGAACATCTCCGAAACTGCTGATGATATTAAAAAATGTTTCGGACAAAAGTTTAACGGTATCAGGGCGCATTGTTTTTTTTAAATGGAATCGTACATTTTTCAATGGGCTACTCGATGCTGCTCGTTTATCTCTACATAAACGTGATAAGCCACTTACGGCACGACATCATCAATTTAGAAGCTATTATAATTTTAATATCGAGTTCTGGAGTTAGCACAGCGTTAGGGGTGTGCGAGAACCCGAAATATGAAAAGAATTCAGGATGGACAACATTCTTTCAATGAAAAGAATTTTGTAGAATAATGAAATATTTATATTATATTAAATATATAAGAGAATCCCGAAAACTCACACACCTCTGATCAAAACTGACATTAATTGATAATTAGACAGCGGATCTTTATGAAAAATAAAAATGTTCTACTTCAATTGCAACAAACTGGAATGAAATAGAAATTTATTTTCTTCCTTAATGTATTTAATAGGTCGAAAATAATGTAATAGTATTTGTAAATTCTTGTAATATTTTCACTGTCTGAAATTGCACCTGTTCATTTTCGTCATAAATGCATAAAATCCGCTGTCCATTGATAATTAATAGTACGTGGAACTTCCCCCGACTTTGCTTCGCCGATTCCCGTTCCGTTCCGCATGGTTCCACGACGAAACGTAAATAATAGTTGTTCGTAGAGGCCGGGCGCGTTTCTTTTCGGGCGTAGCGAATAGGATCTTCAATGCAGCACAGTTTCACGAAGAAGGCTCTCTCTGTGTGTATTCGAGTGCGGTTCTCAATGGATCTCGTTTGAGTAGCGGGTCGAAAACGAGCCCGCGATTGCACTTTCTATGGTCCTCTCCGCTCTCGTCCCTTCTCGACGAAACACCGCCGGTATTTGAGGAATTACGCGACTCCCGAAAAAAAATGCAATGCCCTCGAGAATCCCGAGCGAAACCTCTCCTCGCTCCTATTAAACGGTCTCTCTCGTCTTCCCTTGTCTCATCCGCTCGATTGATCTACACGCGCAGCCTGCTACCGACTACCGCGCGCGCAATCTCCCACTTTTGATCACCTGTCTTTTATGAAGCTGCACGGCAGTTCCGGATAATGGACGGTTTTCAATTCGCGGATTTACGCCGGCCGGCGCCACGGTGGGTCGGAATTGCAAAAAGCTGGACAGAATTCATGTCTCTGTTAATACGCGCCACCGAATCGTGTACGGGAAAGGAGAAATTTTATTTTAACGAAGACACAGGAGCAATGAGTAAACTGAACATTCTGATAAAACAAATTTTCGAATTTTAATTACATATTATTATTAGACTGCGGATCTTTATGCAATTATGAAGAAATTGGTAAGACATTTAAATAATTCAAGAATGCTGTAATGTTGCTTTTAATGTATAACATAGTCGTTAAGGAATGAAATCAATTTTCATGTTATTCCTGCTTCCCACAATCAATGCAAAACATTTTGCATGAAGATACTCGGTCTGAACATTAGACTGCGGATGTTTATTCAATTTTCAATTTTTGTAGACTTTAAAAGTGGAATCATGCAAAATCGTCAGTGTTATTTTCAGTAGCCTTTGTAGTTCTGAGATAAATGAAAATCGTACTAAATTCTGTGGAATTTTATAGTTATTTTATATACATAATTATTACTTACAAAAAACAGAGTGGTTTTGGGGTTTCTGGTTTCAATTGCATCGTTCAGGATTATTTTCTAAAAGATTTCGAAGTTTCTTTTTATCTAGAACAGTCATTGAGAAGCATATTAGAGTTTTTTAATTTGATTCAAGCAACACAATTTCTAATATTTTCCGTGACCTCGTCTGCTTGCGAACTATTGCGGGCTTAGAGTATCGCAGTTAGCGTTACGGTTCGAAAATGTTGATCTCGTTAGACCCTAGCACCGGGAGAAGTTTTCAAATCTCGGGCGAAAGCAATTTCCGGAAAGCCCGAAAAAGGAGTTCACATAACCTTCCTAGGGGTCCTTTGTCCCCCACCGTTTGCTTCTGTTGTCCACTCGAATTCCTGAGTCTCGGAGGCATACTTATATTCCCGGGAATATTGGTGTCTGTCCGCTCAGTCTTAAGCCAGCCTTTTAAAAGACGAACGTCCGCAAAGCGTCTGGCTGGCCATTGCCCCTTAACACCATCGGATACCGCAGCCGCAGAAGCAATCCACCGGCCACCATGATCGCTATTTGCAGTATTTTTCGGCGGATAGTTGCGTATTTTCTCCACCGTCTCGGGTCGATGCCACAAAAGGGGTGAATGAATCTCAAGACGCGTAGCGTTTCAAATACTTCAAATAATGGCCGTATACAACCTACAATGCTTCCATTGTAAATAAAGAGGTTTATTTTCAAATATTTCAAAAATTAAATTACAGCACCGCATTTTTCTATCTACGGTTCTGACAACTCTGCAGAATAGAAAATATAATACCAGCTACATCAGCTAAAGAACTACATGAGGTTGCAACACAGAAGGTGTCTGCCTGAGGGAACTTGATTTTACAACGCTGTCAGCCTCTAGGAGCCAGTCACAACATTCGTGTTATAAATGTTTATAATATAAGTTGTGTACGTGTATATTACAAACATTTTATGTATGAATTTAAAATGAATAAATAAATACCATGTATTGTAATAAGAATGCATATCTGCGTATATATTTATTGACCCACCAATTCTTCCACATCGTCGGACTTCTTGTAGTGTTATACTACTCGCTTGAGTTACTGTACTTATTTGGAATTACATACGTAGTACAAGTTTGAAGAATAAAAACATTCGGCAATCTGGCTTATCGTTGAGTTGTACTACTGAATTTCGTGCCACCTCCTTCGACATCATGTTCTCCTAATACAAAGTTCAATTTTCGAGATTTTCGAAAATTTTCGCCATTTTTCGATCGTCTGACTTGTCGTCGAGTTGTACTACTTAATTTTCGAAATTGTTCGGCCGTCTGACTTGTCATTGGCTTATACTACTGAATTTAGTGCCACCTCCTTCGATATCATGTTCTCCTAATACAACGTTGAATTTTCGAGATTTTCGAAAACTTTCGCCAATTTTCGGCCGTCTGACTTGTCGTTGACTTATACTACTGAATTTAGTGCCACCTCCTTCGATATCATGTTCTCCTGATACAAAGTTCAATTTTCGAGATTTTCGAAAATTTTCGCCAATTTTCGACCGTCTGACTTGTCGTCGAGTTGTACTACTGAAATTTCGAAATTTTCGGCCGTCTGACTTGTCGTTGACTTATACTACTGAATTTAGTGCCACCTCCTTCGACATCATGTTCTCCTAATACAAAGTTCAATTTTCGAGATTTTCGAAAATTTTCGCCAATTTTCGACCGTCTGACTTGTCGTCGAGTTGTACTACTTAATTTTCGAAATTTTCGGCCGTCTGACTTGTCGTTGACTTATACTACTGAATTTAGTGCCACCTCCTTCGATATCATGTTCTCCTGATACAAAGTTCAATTTTCGAGATTTTCGAAAATTTTCGCCAATTTTCGACCGTCTGACTTGTCGTCGAGTTGTACTACTGAAATTTCGAAATTTTCGGCCGTCTGACTTGTCGTTGACTTATACTACTGAATTTAGTGCCACCTCCTTCGATATCATGTTCTCCTGATACAAAGTTCAATTTTCGAGATTTTCGAAAATTTTCGCCATTTTTCGATCGTCTGACTTGTCGTCGAGTTGTACTACTTAATTTTCGAAATTGTTCGGCCGTCTGACTTGTCATTGGCTTATACTACTGAATTTAGTGCCACCTCCTTCGATATCATGTTCTCCTAATACAACGTTGAATTTTCGAGATTTTCGAAAACTTTCGCCAATTTTCGGCCGTCTGACTTGTCGTTGACTTATACTACTGAATTTAGTGCCACCTCCTTCGATATCATGTTCTCCTGATACAAAGTTCAATTTTCGAGATTTTCGAAAATTTTCGCCAATTTTCGACCGTCTGACTTGTCGTCGAGTTGTACTACTGAAATTTCGAAATTTTCGGCCGTCTGACTTGTCGTTGACTTATACTACTGAATTTAGTGCCACCTCCTTCGACATCATGTTCTCCTAATACAAAGTTCAATTTTCGAGATTTTCGAAAATTTTCGCCAATTTTCGACCGTCTGACTTGTCGTCGAGTTGTACTACTTAATTTTCGAAATTTTCGGCCGTCTGACTTGTCGTTGACTTATACTACTGAATTTAGTGCCACCTCCTTCGATATCATGTTCTCCTGATACAAAGTTCAATTTTCGAGATTTTCGAAAATTTTCGCCAATTTTCGACCGTCTGACTTGTCGTCGAGTTGTACTACTGAAATTTCGAAATTTTCGGCCGTCTGACTTGTCGTTGACTTATACTACTGAATTTAGTGCCACCTCCTTCGATATCATGTTCTCCTGATACAAAGTTCAATTTTCGAAAATTTTCGCCAATTTTCGACCGTCTGACTTGTCGTTGAGTTGTACTACTGAATTTTCGAAATTTTTCGGCCGTCTGACTTGTCGTTGACTTATACTACTGAATTTAGTGCCACCTCTTTCGATATCATGTTCTCCTAATACAAAGTTCAATTTTCGAGATTTTCGAAAACTTTCGCCAATTTTCGGCCGTCTGACTTGTCGTTGACTTATACTACTGAATTTAGTGCCACCTCCCTTCGACATCATGTTCTCCTAATACAAAGTTCAATTTTCGAGATTCTCGAAAATTTTCGCCAATTTTCGACCGTCTGACTTGTCGTCGAGTTGTACTACTGAATTTTCGAAATTTTCGGCCGTCTGACTTGTCGTTGACTTATACTACTGAATTTAGTGCCACCTCCTTCGACATCATGTTCTCCTAATACAAAGTGCAATTTTCGAGATTTTCGAAAACTTTAGCCAATTTTCGACCGTCTGACTTTTCGTTGAGTTGTACTACTGAATTTTCGAAATTTTCGGCCGTCTGACTTGTCGTTGACTTATACTACTGAATTTAGTGCCACCTCCTTCGATATCATGTTCTCCTAATACAAAGTTCAATTTTCGAGATTTTCGAAAACTTTAGCCAATTTTCGACCGTCTGACTTGTCGTTGAGTTGTACTACTGAATTTTCGAAATTTTTCGGCCGTCTGACTTGTCGTTGACTTATACTACTGAATTTAGTGCCACCTCCTTCGACATCATGTTCTCCTAATACAAAGTTCAATTTTCGAGATTCTCGAAAATTTTCGCCAATTTTCGACCGTCTGACTTGTCGTCGAGTTGTACTACTGAATTTTCGAAATTTTCGGCCGTCTGACTTGTCGTTGACTTATACTACTGAATTTAGTGCCACCTCCTTCGACATCATGTTCTCCTAATACAAAGTTCAATTTTCGAGATTTTCGAAAATTTTCGCCAATTTTCGACCGTCTGACTTGTCGTCGAGTTGTACTACTGAATTTTCGAAATTTTCGCCGCTCTGACTTGTCGTCGACTTATACTACTGAATTTAGTGCCACCTCCTTCGACATCATGTTCTCCTAATACAAAGTTCAATTTTCGAGATTTTCGAAAATTTTCGCCAATTTTCGACCGTCTGACTTGTCGTCGAGTTGTACTACTGAATTTTCGAAATTTTCGGCCGTCTGACTTGTCGTTGACTTATACTACTGAATTTAGTGCCACCTCCTTCGACATCATGTTCTCCTAATACAAAGTTCAATTTTCGAGATTTTCGAAAATTTTCGCCAATTTTCGACCGTCTGACTTGTCGTTGAGTTGTACTACTGATTTTAGTGTCACCTCCTTCGCTATCATGTTCTCCTATTAGAAATCGAAACATCCCCGAAAATTAAGATTTGTATTAGGAGAACATGATATCGAAAGTGGTGGCACTAAATTCAGTAGTATAAGTCAACGACAAGTCAGATGGTCGAAAATTGGCGAAAATTTTCGAAAATCTCGAAAATTGAATTTGCATTAAGAGAATATTATAGCAAAAGAGGTGGCACGAAGTTCAGTAGTGCGACGCAACGACAAGCTAGCCGAATGCAAATTTTTGTACAGGGTGGAGAAAGAAGAACACATTAACTGTTGTAAATAGTATTCTTTATTTTTCACTAAAAAGATTACAATATTAAACGTGTATTGTGGTGCGATGAAGAGGTCCCTGGCTGTGTGGAATGCGGTGAATGAAGTAGGTACGAATGAGCAGCTGATTGTGTCGCAGTGGAATTGGGACGCCTCGCTCGACCAGCATTGTTGTCTCTAACTGTTAGAGGTGCGGATAGTCGTTTCTGGTGATAAACTCCTCTTGCCTCTGCACCGTCGCGGGTCTAATCTTGCCATCTCGCCATGAAACATATACAATATGTTACAATATGTATATAATGTTATTCAATTTCCCGGATGGGTTGGGTTAGACAAGAATAATCACAGAACTGAGTTTCTCTGTAAAAAGAGGTTTTTTTGGTTTTATTATTCATGCTCCTATGTACAACTATTTACAATCTTACCTGTAAAAAGAGAAACGACATTAAATGTCAATTATTCACTGTCCTTTCCCTATTCACACAATCTTTATTTGTATCTATAATCTGTATTTTCACTTTCTTAGGTTAGTCTTTGCACGTGTTCCCGTTTTCATTACACACCTGTCTTTCTGTCTTTCTTTCTTTCTCTCTCTCTCTCTCTCTGGCGTTTGTCTTACTCCTCTGTTTACTACCGCGCCATGTGTGCGCGGGCTAATTTAAAAGAGAGTGCCGTGTACTTTCTTTACATGTATATAAAATATGTTATACAATATGTGACAGTAAACTCGCGATCTAGCTTCCTAAGGACCTTCATGATCACTGTCCCTTCACCTACCCTTCCACTGAGGGGTATCCCCGCGAGGAGCCGAAAAGCTCAAGCTGCCTCAGTCGCCGGGCTGCGTAAACATGCCGCGTAATCTGATAGCGATCGGTATGAATGGTGAAAGCGGTTTTTAAAGTTCGCGATTCTTCCTTCGTTCACAAGAAACTTCTAAATACCGTCGAGCAAAGCGTACTTGGCGGAGAGTAGTTCGCTTCTGATACCCTGAAAATTGCATCCAAGTGCATGAGGAGCAAAAGCGACCCAGAGTTCATGCATAATTTTCTACTTCGCGAAGCCGGCTTACGTAAAAAAATCACGATGTAACATTATTTTAGAGTCTTCCGGTCGACGTCGGCAAGATGTGTAATTACTATCCGCTGTCGGGATGGAAATGACAATTACTTATAATTACTGAAGTTTGTTCAAATACATTTGAATCAATTTATAAAAATGTGTTGGATATTATATATCCAATGATATAATTCACATTATTCGCAACACGTTGTTGCCATCTTTCAGATAACCTGTCAATTCCTGTTTCCCAATGAATCACCAGCAACACGTGCTTTTGATATACAAGCAAAATTACCTGCTTATTTAAAGTACGACAGAACTGTCCCTCCAACCTAATATAAAATACAAAGTAATAAATAGACTGCGGATCTCTATGCAAAATAAAAAATGTTTACATTATTTGCAAGGCTCAGGCGCCAAATAAAAAATAGTTTCACATCATGTAATCATCTTATTAAATTGAAACTAATGCACTGATGTTGCATTGCAGATGTTGCAGATTAATGCACTGATGAATACATTATATGCAAGGCTCAGGTGCCAAATAAAAAATAGTTCCACATCATGTAATCATCTTATTAAATTGAAGTTAATACACCGATGCCCTTAAAATCTTTTTAATATGACCACAGTTTAAAATTGTACATAGCCATTTTTATCATAAACGCATAAAACCCGCAGTCTAGTAATAAAGTAATAAACTCCGCGGGGTTCGTTGTATGAAGACTTTCAATTATCCGTTTAGCTGCACTGGCCGTGACCGCACGAGCAAATTGACTCGACCAAAAACCGCGGGGGCAGCTGGTCTCCCTCTCAGGAACTTGCTGGTCCCCGAAAACTCGTCGCGCAATTCTTCACCCTCCTTGCAATCTCGCAACAATGCATCCGTGTCCGGGGGACAGCGGTGATGCAATCAATCCAGCAGCCAGCAGGCGTCCACGGGTGCGTCGTGCCCGCCCGGTGCAATTACAAGTCGAACGTCCAGCGTGACAAGAACGCGTCGCGCGGACATCGGCATTAATACCTGTCGGATCTCAAGGAGCGAAACGCATCAGCAGGACGAAGAGTCGTCGGGGAAGGGATCGATCCAGGACGAGAGCGGTCGACCGTTCTCCCTCATTGTGTGTCCTCCCTTTCTTTCCCTCTTCGTCGCTCGCCATATGTCGGAGCGAACGACACCGGGGCCATTGTCTTCCCGTAGACAATCTACGATCTCGCACCTCCTTCACCGTTGGACCGACGCGGCCCGACTCGACTCGACGCGACCGCTTGGTTAATGGCCGAGAAATTATTTCCTTGCTAATTAACCGAGCTCCAGGAGCGGCTCGTCTCCTTGTCTGGTGGTCCCTCTCTTCGTCGTGCGTTCCGGTTTCCTTTGTATCTTATTCCTATCCCGTCTCCACCGGCCCCTTCTCCCCCACTCTCCCCCACCTCTCGTCCCTCCATTTTGTCTAAGAGACCCAGCAGCCATAATTAAGGTGTGGTAATACGATAATTTTCGGACCGCCACCTCTCTGAAACGATTCGCCCGTTCCGAGACAAAGCACGCCAAAGGCGAAGGATAAGAAATTAACGTATTTAATCGGATGGTTAGAGGAGAAGTGAGCGGAGGGTAGCGGGGTTTGTTTCGCCTCAGGCTCTTAATTCCGCTCGCCTGCAACAAACTCGAGGCGCGAGAACGGATTTCCGCACCCCCGTCAGCTTTTCCGTGCTTCTTTCTTGCTGCTCCACCGCCCACGCAGTCCCACCCACGCCAGGGACGACGACCAACACCGTCTACTCGCGCAACGTTCGTTACCCGACTGCGATGGAAAGTTGAATCGACCACGGCGAAAGTTAAATTGGGAACTTTCGGCGATGATCGCGACGCTCAAGAGCACGCCGTTCGTCGTTCAACGACTTGCGGGCGGCTAACGTCTCGCGAACTGGTCTGCTATGCGCGTCGCGAAGCGTCGTTGGTGACGGTTTCTGTCCTGACGTTTCATTTTTACGCGAATGTTTCGGGATTGCCGGTGGATATTTCTGTGGTTGCCAGGAAAAATGCCGCATGTCACAATTTTTGCAGCAATTGAACTTTATAGTATAGGATTTACGTATTTATCAGAAAAAGGTCGTGAAAATAAATTCGAAAGGCTCAAAAATAATGCAATTTAACCAGTAGTGATCAATAGACTGCGGATCTTTATGCATTATAAATGCACAAGCCATATAATGGCTTTAAAAATTTTCAAAAATTCCACAGAGTTTAGCAAGGTTTCTATTTATTTCATATTTACAAAGAGAGAAGCTACTACCACTGAAAATAACATTTTATACATGACTCCTCTTTCTTAAAATTTGTCTACAAAAATTGAAAGTTGCACGAAAATCCGACAAAAATGCAAGTTTTCAATTTAAAAAGGCCGGCCCGCTTAATGAAATTTATGCAGGATCTATCAGGTCATTAAGTATGAAGCTTGACAAATGTGTTTGAAATTTGTGTTTTATTTGTCAAGTGTCATGCTTAATGACCTGATAATTTGTTGGAAAATATTGACACATATTTTTCGATCGATAAGTCTACAAAGATTTCAGATAAAATTATTATTCTGAAAAACATTTTTAAAATTCATCCCGTTAATTGGCGACAAGCGAACTAACGAAACGAATTCTGTGAAGATTGTTTTTCTCTCCCCAACGTTCTTAATGCTCTCCGATAAAATGATCATTCGCCTTCATATTCATGCCTAAAAGCCCGAAACGCGAATATTCCAGCAACATTCACAAGTGTTCGAACTGAAGCATGTTATCGTCGAAAAGTAAGCGTGGAATTGAGGTTTTCTTATTTTTATTTCCGTCGAGTGTCACGCATTTCCTGTGTTTATCAATCACGCTCACGTGGGCGCGGGTAAATTTTCGCATTTAGACGCAGCGGGGAGTTTGGAGTTCTGCATCGCAGAAATTCCGGTCGGTGAATTTAAAACTGTATTCTCTGTTTCCGGCTTGCTCATGAATCGTAAATGGACGATTATAAAATTCCAGCGAGGCGCGCGCGAAAGCCGCGCTGTCTGAAACGGCTAAATGAACTCTGAAACAGCCGGAGAGAGAGAGAGCAAAGAGAAAAGAAAAGAGAGAGAGTGTGAGATAGCGGGACCGATGCGTCGTTTAAAGAGCGCGATGGCCGAGCGGACAGAAAGCGAAACGATACAAAGCGCCGTTTAATCCCGTAAAGTTTCATCGCGCGATTTACATTCTGCTCGACCATCGGCATTTATCGTCCGCAAAATTCGCGAGGTTCCGGCCGGGGGGAAACATCGCTGCGAAGGAAACACTGTGTTCGTTCGTCTGGCGGTAAAGTAGCTGGAAAATTATATTGCGGCATCGGGGTACAGGCGCCGGTTAGTTTTTCTGCTAATTGTTCCCTTTTCCTCTCAATTTATTGCGGTCCTCAAGAACCGAGGAGAAAGAGATAAACGCGTTCCGCGAATTACACATTCACTTATTTCTGTTTACGGCGCTGCGTATGCACGCTCGCGGACATTACGCTGCAAATTTTATGCATTCGGAGTGTGTTTTATCCTCGACACGGTAAAGTGTCGCGGCAAGCTAAATAATATTTTTGTCCTCCTCGGTGGACGAATTTTCATTCGACTCCAATTTCTACGTATTAATGATGCTCCACTTTTTTTCACGTTAATGTGTACTTTACTAGCGAATTTTTTGCGGGCATCACTGAATGCATCGCAATACCATAACAATTTTAACGGTGATCCAAAGGGGTTGGTTAATTTTTAATCTTGAAGCCCGATCGCGAAAAGAAGGCACGACTGAGGACAATACAGAGAGAAAGGGAACATTAAAAAGATATTAGGTTGTCCCAAAAATTTCTTCCGGAATGTGATCCTTTAATATTGCTAAATAAATATTAGGTTGTCCCAAAAGTTGGTTTTCGATGCATGCACGTAATGCAAATTCATATTAAGAAGTACTAAAATATTAACATAAACATTATCGTATTGTTTGTATTTATTTAGCGACATTAAAGGAACACATTCCGGAGGAAACTTTTGGGGCAACCTAATAGATTGACATATATGTAAGTACATTCATTTAAAGAGAGCGAGCTCAGGTGACGAGCAAACAAACATTTGAGAAGTATAGCGCGAAATACATACAGAATTTGCCTTGAAAAGTCAAACGAATAGATCGAGGCAGCGAGGGTTTTGTAAGATGAATGCGTTGTATCTCAGCAGGGCGGACCTTTCTGCAAAATAAAAATATTCTACTTCAATTGCAACAAACTGGAACGAAATAGAAATGTATTTTATTCTATAATATGTTTAATAGGTCCAAAATAATGCAACAGTACTTTTAAATTCTTTGAATGTTTTCACTGTTTGAAATGACACCTCTTCATTTTTGTCATAAATACATAAAATCCGCAGTCTAATGATCAATGACGGAGTGTTTTCGAGTTTGTCGTTGTTTCACGGTTCACGTCTTCGTTGAGGAATTACCAGGCGATGCCAACAGCCAGCCAATGAGAATTTTCCATGTGTTTACGTTCCCGATTCGTTCGGGAGCCATGATAATCTTGTTTGTTCGCAAGTTAGTAACTTCGTTTCGCGAAGACACAGCTGCACCGACCACGATGTCGGTGAAAGCAGCCCGAGTAACTTAATGGCCGTTTCTCAAGGCCCTCTGTGCCCCTGGGGGTGTATGAAATCTTAATATCCCTTATTACCGTACTCCTAATTAACGGGCCTCGGAGCCACTCGGATAACGTATTTCTCATTCCGCCCGGCTGGACTAACGTTACACTGTAACGAACCATTTTCCTAGGAATTCTTCAAATATTCTCTCTCAAATGGCTCGTCGCGATCTTTAGTACACCTGGAACGCGCCTCGAGCGATCATTCGAAAATGATTTCGTCCTGCTTAACGCTGGGTCGAGGTGTTCTATTTTCAGAGTCAACGAGACTATCGTTAAACGTTTCCTTTATAAATCTGATTTGTCGATTTCATATGGTGCCAGTCGAAATATGTTGCTTTCATTGTAAAAATTTGCAAATTCTTTAGGTACATACAAATCCAGAGTCTACCTGTTACTATAACAGAGGTTGGGCATCACTTGGCGAAACAAATATTTCAAATACTATTTAATATTTTAGATTTTATTTTGCTTAAAGAAAATCGTATTTTAAATAAGATATACAATATCGAAAATAAAATATACTATTTTAACAATCGGAACCTCAAAATAAAATATTTCTATTTTAACAACCAGAAACACGAAAGAAAATATTTTACTTTTTGCATTGTGATAATACTCTGAAAAAACCGCATAAACATACAGTCTATCTTATCCTGACAACGAAGGGATTGATATCGATCGCATGATTTTTAATTATAAATAACAGTATTTTTCTCGGCGCTACGGTTCGATCAGTTTCTACATTAATTATAGCTATTGTAACGAAAAGAAAGGTGGTGTGTTTCGTCCTGGACTTTCGTTACAACAG
This sequence comes from Lasioglossum baleicum, assembly GCF_051020765.1. Taxonomy (NCBI): domain Eukaryota; kingdom Metazoa; phylum Arthropoda; class Insecta; order Hymenoptera; family Halictidae; genus Lasioglossum; species Lasioglossum baleicum. Next base: position 9,959,496 of record NC_134938.1, read on the forward strand.
CTATAATTAATGTAGAATTTCGTTAAAATTTAACACTTTACCTAGCGGAAGCCTATTATTAATAGGATTTCTAATAATTGTGCTGTACCAAAAGGAAGCATAGAAATTTTCTTTTACATTGCAATCTTAAATGAAACCATTAGATGACGTTATTGAGGGTGACTGGTTAATTCTCAAAGAAAATTGCTGTTGCTATTAAAGGTTCCGTTAAAAAGTGTTTAGCCATGTACCGTAGATTTTTCAAAATTATGGAATAATCACCGGTCGGTAATGTGTTAATCATTGAATTTTATTCTCAAATCGGGCACGAACTTACGCAATTATCTAATATTTTCGTACGAAGAACGTACGAAGTAAGTGTCTTCATCAGATCCAAGGTAGCGGACACAGTAGACAGCGTTTAGAATTGGGTCGAACCATTAATAAATGTATACGCAATTAGCGTATAATATATTCGGTGACAATGCTAGCACCGCAAAGCTGGAAGAACAAATATGTCATGCGTGTGACCGCGCGAGTCTCTCTGCGGTAATTTTAAATTTGCGTAATTAGTGCACTTTATCATCAAAGGTTAGCCGATGTTTAATATTCATAATGGTTATACATAGCTTTTATCAAACGTGTTGATCAGCGCACGCGCGTGCCACGATAATGTTTGTCGACGATTGAATATCGCGCATTAATTGGTGATAATGCGTAGGCACTCGATTTTACCAAACATGATTATCGAAACACATCGGAATTTATTAACTATTGTGGCTTCATTGTGCTCGATTACATCTCCGATTGTATTGTAGCAAATCCCGTTGTTGTCGTGGCAGTTACACCATAAATCGCGAGCCGTAATACGGACGTGACATTTCTGCTGTTTCCGAGATTGAGAACTGCAATACACTCTTACACGTTGCTTCCAGTCCCGTGATTTATGAACAAGGAAAACGATCATTACCGGCCGACAGTCTGAAACACGCTTTCCATCGAAAGATCTGGGAGATCTAGAAAATTTCAAGCTGAAATACGGCATATTAACGCTAAACCTGCCAAGCCCAAAACATGTAAAAGTGGAACACCTTGTAGAAATGAGAAGATTGAATTTATCTAAACTTTGTACGGTTTTCATTGTAATGTGTGCTTCAACATTTTACCAATATTAGGTAATTTCAATCTTCTCATTTCTATAAGCTGTTCCACTTTTATGTTTTGGACTTGTAGGTTTAGCAAAACATATAAAAACGAAACACCGTATAGAAATGACAAGATTGAATTTATTTAAACTGAATAAGTTTTCAAACTACGTCTTCTCATTTCTATAAGGTGTTCCTGCTAAACCGACCTGCTACACCTGCCAAGCTCAAAACACATAAAAGTGGAACACCGTATAGAAATGAGAAGATTGAATTTATCTAAACTTTGTGCGGTTTTCATTGTAATATGTGCTTCAACATTTTACCAATATTAGGTAATTTCACAGGTTCAATTTTGCTCCTCGCTGAGAACAGCTACACTTGTAGAGAATTAAATAAAATTGATTCTTGGATCGTTGGAAACGAGAACACCCCCTTAAATAAACAAGTAACTTCAGTTAAAGCGTTTTAATAATTTCAATAACTATGGAATAGAAAAGCGATCAATTTGACCGTGGTAGGTTTAGTGTTAAATGAATATACATAGTAGAAAATTTCAGAATACTGAAGATCTAAATACAGGCATGAAGAATTTCCGAAATGTCATGTATATAGAAAGGAGGTGATGTTCTAATGTAAATATGATCCAAATGATACCGTGTTTGGTGTCATTTTAATCAGAAAAATGCCACAAACATTTCGGTAAAAATTTCATAAAAATATGACTCACCATCGAGCGTTGGCAATGAGAATAAATCACGATTATCGTGGACATCTCTTGCACATGTGTCGGGGGGCAGTACTGTGAATAATCTATCCGCAACACACGGCTTCTTGAATGTTTGTAATTTTGTTTGTAATTGTAAGTTTGTAATGTTTGTGCGATACTTCGAAAAATTTAATAAAAACCCCCAACGACGATCAATCTCCCTCAGAAGGATTGAAAATGACCTACCGTTAGGGGGTCGAGGGATCAAGCAAATTCGACTGGTCAATTCGACTAAAAATCTACAATCTCGTGTCTCTTTCTGTTCCAGGTAAGGATACTGTTACAACACACGGTGATTCCTCACGGTCCAAGTTGGCGTAAGTAATGATCCAGCAGTCACAGTGTCCTGCTCGCGTCAAAGTCCGTCCACCGGTCGTTCGTTACCGTTCCTCACCCTCCAGCGTCACGAAGCTAATCCTTCTACGGGTACAGACGGGTACATTCTACGAACGATAAGTTTCGGGAAGCGACCGGAACGGTATTATTTCGTTCGAGCATACGATTTACTCGAGTGTCAGTAGAAAATGTCTCGGGGCTCCTGCGATCCGGTGACGATACGATCGTTCCATCCCTAAGTGCTTCGCGTTTATGAATGCGTTTCTGATGCACGATAATACCAACAGATTTTATCGATGGACGACAGAGGACTAGCTGAACGAGGAAAGGAAATTAATGGCTCGCAGAGTTTCTACTTGCGCTTCTCTACGTTCTACAGGACGAATCAAATTCTGGGGTTCCCAGGAACGTCTCTCGAAATGTGACGGAAGTTATAGAAATACTTTCCTGAGAATTTTTTAGTATAGTTCAGGTACATGATTACCATAAATATCCTATGAAGTTTGAACAAATTCAATACTGGATTTTATGCACTAAGTTGATCCACACGTTCTAAGCAAATTCTAAATTCAAACAATTATGGATATCAAAGAGTAAAATCATTTTATTCACAGAGTTGATCCAGCACGATTTAAGAAAATTCTAAATTCAAACAAGCCTGGAAATTTATTCACAAAGTTGAGCTACACATTCTAAGCAAATTCTAAATTCAAACAATTCTGAAAATCAGAGAGTAAAATCATTTTATTCACAAAGTTGATCCCCACGGTTTAAACAAATTGTAAATTCAAACAATTCTGGAAATCACGCGGTTGAAAAAAATTCTAAATTCAAGCAATTCTTTAAATCACGATCGCGATCGTCCAATGTTGTTTCCCAAATTGCGAGCATTAATCTCCAATAACACAAAGTTCATCTACGAATTCACCACGAATGAATAATTCGATAGGCAAGCTAAATGAAACAGGAAATTGAATGGCGAGAATAAAAACAGGCCCGTGGAAAGTAAAAATATTTAACCAGTGGACAATTTCGGAGTTCCTCTCGCGTGAATCTACACGGTGCTCCGCGTACAATCAATAAACCACACGCGCCGGAAATTCTACCGAAAAATGTAGACTACCGCTGCGAGAGGAATTGCAGCTGCATATTTTAGCTGCATTGCTTGACGAACCCCCATGAAAATAACATACGAGCGCGGGGCGTCAGACACCGTTCAATTTCGCCGTATGAAATTCTTTTCCACGCGAAACGCCTCGAACGTACAGCTCGCTGCAAGTTCAGAGGCCGCGTTGCCCGGGGGAGTTGCAGCGTTGTTGCACCTCAAAGTGCATCGTTCTAGAAATGTAAATCGTGTCGGTGACCGTTGCAACATCGCTTGAAATCAAGTTACGTGTATCTGGCGTTGCTTTGTCTCGGGCTTTCTCGTCCGGTTTCGCGAGTATAACCCAGCCGAAACGAAGGTTGCAGTAGCAGGTGCATCTGCAGTGCACCGATGCAGCGGGTCGCATCCATGCCTGATACACGACCTCCAGGGAGATTTCATACGGCAGAGGTTGAGCCGGCTGCCTTTCCCAGTCGGATATTCCGCGAAAGTCCCTGAGAATTGCAAATGTTTCGCCATCTTCCCCGCACCCTCGAACGCGTTGACTCGCTCCGTGTCTTTAGCCGTTCTCGCTCTCTCTCCTATCCGCCATTTTTCCCATCCCTCTGTCTTCCGTCTGGCCCTGCGAGACGAAGCAATGGCACTTTTCGCCGCGGATATGGAAATTTCATATACGCCAAGCTGCGCCATACCCTTGGAAATGGCGCCGACACACCGGCAACCCCGACCTCGGAACATCCTCCTTCTTCTTCGGAGGATAATGCAATTTCTTGGCCGACTTATTGCACCCGTGTCACACACCCGGACCTTTGATATTTTACGTTCCCTCTCCGCATATGGGTTTCCTCCTTCTGACCGGCTTTCCTTGGCCGGCGAGTTTCTTTGAGAACGGTCTCTCCTCTAAGCTTCGCGAAAGATCGATCGCGCTTGGGCCACCGGGAGACTCCGTTCGAAAGCGAACTTCGACGCGGAACAGCTGAGTTAGGGGAGTTATTAACATTTCATGCAGTCCTGGGAAGACTCCCGCGGAGAATTAAAGCCCGGCACACCGAGCATTTGCATGATATTATGCTTTTAGGTTACCCGGGAGAGAGAGAGAGAGAGGGAGAGTTCGAACTTCGCGAAAGTCATTACGGGAGCTCGTTTAATGAGCGGTTTTCAATTTTATTTCGGAATATCGACTGCTTCGGAAGCACTCCCTTTCCTTCCGCTTTATTTCAGACTTCGCTGAATTGATCGACTTCTAATCGAGTTATTATTGCGATTATTGCATTATTAGTAACAGTTTTTAGTAAATGATGAAAGATCTTAATGATAATTAGACTGCGGATCTTTCTGCAAAATGAAAAATATTTGCATCGATTGCTGGACACGGGAACCAAATAAAAATAGTATTCTTCTTTTAATTGCCCTATTAAGCTGAAACTAATACATTGACGTACATAAATATTCTGAACAAATCGACTGCTTTAAATTGTACGTACCCATTTTTTTCGTAAATCCATCAAATCCGCAGTCTAATAATAATAATATGATTCTCCTTGCAATAGTACAACGCGAATGAAACGGAACGCATTATTGGAATGAAAAATCGATGAAAGTAATGATTAATTTTTAAGCTGATGCACCTTAACAGCTTTTTAATCAGCATTCAGTACTTGGAACCGGGATAAAAAGACGAACCAAGCGATACTAATCAATACGGATTGCAAAACGTTAACTGCATTACTCTTGTTTACTGTAGCTACGGAATAAAACATTTTTATTCCGGATGCAATTTCAGGGAAGCGATATAAAAGCAGCAAAGAGATTCTGCCCGATGTAATTCAACGTTCCAAGGGGTTGAAGTTCTCTATTTTATACCGGGGAAAGAGAGGAACGACCACTTTTTTTTCTGGCAACGTCGAACGGTCAGTCGGTGAACGATCGCTGTCAGATATTAGAGACGGTAGACAGGTTTATTCTCCTGGCAACCGGCTCCTTTCATCGAACTTAATAACGACCGTGTGTCTATCGACGTGAACGTATAGTTTGTCGTAAGATCGGGTATATTAAGTATCCGTATATCAGGCCGGTTTCTCAGGATCGTAGATCCTTCGGTGGGAAACGGGGGGCCGGCAGTTCCCCCATAAAGCGATTTACGAGCGTCGCAGATTTACCGGGCGAAATTACGGTTCGCGTTTCCCACGGATACCTTGACTTACGGCGTCGGAGGAATATCATTTTTCGCGCTTAAACCGTGCCACGGTATTGTCCCGACGCTGCCGTCGACGACGGCGCTGTGTTTCATTGCGTGCGCGCCCGCTGATCTATACGTCGAATGGGATATTAAACGAACATTATTGATATTCTCCCATCATTCGCTTTCTTCATCTTGGCAGACCGATCCTCCTTCAACGTCCTCGCTGCTTTCCAGGTAGAAACCTGGAGGAATATTTACAATTTGTCGGACAGTGGCCTCAAACAGTGGAAGTATGTCATTTGATCTTTGCGTGACTTGCATGTTCATAATTAGAGAGAGAGAGAGAGAGAGAGAGAGAGAGAGACTGCGGATTTTATGCATTTATCACAAGAATGGGTACATACAATTTAAAGCCGTGGACATGTTAAAAATATTTAAGAGTATCAATGTATTAGTTTCAGCTGAATAGGATAATTAAAAAAAGAACGCAATTTTTATTTGTGTCCTGCACAATCAATTCAAACATTTTTTATTGCGCATAGAAATCCGGCATCTATTCATAATTATTGAATGAACTCATTTATTTGACCTTGATTGACTTGGAAACAAGTGTTAAAAATTATGTAAAATTGTTCAAATTGCTTCAAACAATTCAAGTACGTATGTATTCGATCTTCGTGTGACAGGTACCTTCAATTTTCCAACATGTACGTTACCATCTTCTTGTACGTCCATAATTATTGAATGAAATCATTTATTTAAAGTTGATTGACTTGGAAACAAGTGTTGAAAATAATGTGAAATTGTTCTAATTTTATGATTCAACTACGTATTTGATCTTCGTGTGACAGGTACCTTCAATTTTCCAACATGTACCTTGCCATCCTCTTGTATGTTCATAATTATTGAATGAAATCATTCATTTAAAGTTGATCGACTTGGAAACAAGTGTTGAAAATTATGTAAAATTGTTCATATTGCTTCAAACAATTAAAGTACGTACGTATTTGATCTTCGTGTGACAGGTACCTTCAATTTTCCAACATGTACGTTGCCATCTTCTTGTACGTCCATAATTATTGAATGAAATCATTTATTTGAAGTTGATTGACTTGGAAACAAGTGTTAGAAACGATGTGAAATTGTTCAAATTGCTTCAAACAATTAAAGTACGCATTGTGATCTTCGTGTGATACCCATTTTCAATTTAACGATGTGCACAATAGTTTTTTGACACCACCGCGTTACAGATTCGACACCAGTCTGGTCCAGGCGAGCAGACAATAATCATAATAAGCAACTATCGCCGGGACATCAAACATTGGGCTGTGAACGATGTGATATCAATGCATCAATGTCTTTGAAGCTCTATTTCACTGAAACGCGGAATAGCGGCGACTCGCCTCGTTGTCCCTTTTGACGCGTAGCTCTCGCCGTTGATCTACAGTGCAGTCACGTCGTAAAATCATGCTGTACGTACATCCCGAAACGGGTGCCTCGACCTCATATTTCGCTTTCCTTACCCGGCCCGACACCGTTTCGACGGAGTACGTACCAGCGTATAGCGCGCCGTCCATCTTACGCTGCATCGCGAATGCAATTACACGGTGCGCAGAGACGACCGGCGAAAATTCCCCGGGCCTTGTCCCCCTGTTTCGACGTGCAACCGGATGCAACGGTCGCCGACAAAAAGTGCCATTGAACCTTCGCAGTACACCCAGTGGCCGTCACGTCGCGCAAAAATTGCGGCGGTCTTTACAACACCGTAAAAATGCCGCTCGTGTAGCCGGGTCTATTAACAGTGTTTACGAGCGAATGTCTGCATTTTCACCGTGCAACGAGACAAGACGCGATAAGGGATCGTTAGAGCCCAGCGGGAACAAATAAATAAAGCACTGCGTAATTTAAAAACGTCGCGTGTTCTCGCACTTCGAGCGAAACAGGATACAAAACATTTTTATTTCGAATATGTTTCGCTTCGACGCAACAGAAAATTGTCATCGTTACATTTTATATCAGCACTGTCTACGTGTATTCTCTGCAATAAAAATCGTACGTGCACACTCTGAGAAACTCTGTTCCATTTTCATCCTGCAAGGAAAATGTACACACACAGTCTCATAATTGATGGCACACACTTTAATGAACATTTTGGAAGAAGCGAGTCTGGTCTGAATAAGAAAACGATTGAAAAAGCTTCTTTTTTTTTAATCTTTTAAATGTAATTCGCAGATTCGTATAAATAATGCACACGCTGAAAATTTCATCGAAATTGATTCTATGCTACACGAGTCATAAACGATTCAAAATGGTGAGAATTACAGTTTTTCCCATATTTTCACAATTTTCAATCGGCTAGAACTCGTAAACCAATTGACCAATGTCGATGAAACATTCAACTTTCAAATTTTCAAACGCAAACATTTTTCCAAAATTGTTATTGTACATCGTCCAGTAAATTAAAGCGTTTTCCATTAATTACGAGACCGACTGTAGCATTACACGAGCGTGTTCGCTAAGCCATGGACGCGAATACTCGGCTCGTGAATATATAAATTATTTTTGACATTCATATAATTGGCGAGCTTCGACCACTACATTTTTAATCTGCCTGGAAACGCGCCAGTGGAATGCGAAGGATTTTTCATTGATGTATCCATCCGTGTTCGCTTTCCCGTTTAATCCGTCGAGCCACGTCTCATTCATAATGTCGTGCTTGAAACAGATCCGTCGAATTACGGAACAATGAAAACGAACTCAAACATTTTACGGCGCCTACGAAAGCAGGGAACGAGTAGATTTCGCGGGAGTATATAGCGAAGTTACAATCTTCGAAATAAAACCAGCGAGAACAGTCGCATTCGGTGCTTCCGCGATAAGTGTGCTAAACCGGTCAAAATTACGGTTCACACGGAATTAATCCAAGTTTGATCGCAGCAGTGAAACAAACCATTGCGAAGGGTAGTCCATATTCCCGGGACACTCGTTCCACAGGTCCCTATAAAACTGGAGCCGTTCAATTATTTGAAGCGTCGCAACGAAATTAAGCGTATAAATCACGCAATGAATTATTCGGGCGCGAAATTAATCAGGGCCCTGGAGACAAAAAAAACGGGTCTCGTGCGATTAACGGGACCGAAACGACTGGCTGCGAACATTTTATACCCGCGCCCCATTAAACGGAATGGAAATCGTATAAATTCCATCGGACCTGCTTACCGAACAAACGTTATTATACGCGACGGTCAGACTCGGCATTAATTAATTGCATATCAGGACCATGCGAAAGTCGACAATTGGACGCGAATCGTCGGGGACGGTTTAATCGCGACGCACCACGCGGAATATTCATCTCGTGATCGCGTTTATTGGCCGAATTACGATCGGGCCTCGAGACGGCCCGGACCGATGGAATAATAACGTCATCGCGGTTATTATACTTCGTCACAGGGCCACAGTGCTGGCAAAAGCTGGTAAAAATTGACAAAAATTGGCAGAAATTCAAAATTGCGGGGAATCTCCCTCTGAAAGCTGCTATGCATTGGATTTGCAAGAAAGCAATTTCGGTTTTTAAAGGTAAAATAAAATCGAATTTCTGTATTCAAGCGATGAACTTTATTCAATAAAATATTTTCTTATTTCTTCATTTTGGCAAAAGATCATCGAACAAAAGGGAAAATATCTTATCCATTAAAGTTCACTGAAATTACTTTTTTGCCAACTCAATAATTAAGGGTTTTTGACGTCGCTGATAAGGGACATGACATACAAAATTCAAAATGGGGTATTTCATACTGCAACAGAAATATCTGTACAGGATGAGTATCATACCGTGACGATTTCAAAGAACTTGTAAATTATTTGTTCTACAAAAAAATATATCGAATAAAAGTTGCATGATTTTGGGGGACATACACTGCTCTAATCTTTTTTTTATTACTTTGCTTTTTTATCGCGATACGAGGGTTACCTTCGGTTTTTTAAATGGAATGTCTAGTATTTTTTCTCAAGACTTAAAATTAATAATTACTGAGACAAATTCAAATTAATAATCTTCTATATTAGGAAATACGCTCAACGTGATTCGTAACACGACTTTGTTTGCGATGGCAGACCATGTTCGTTAACATGTTCCCGGTAAGGTAGTAAAAATCATCAACGTGAAACGCTATTTAGTATCTTGATGAACGTTAAAGTCGTATGTTCAGTTCTTTATGCAAAATAAAAAATGTTCGCATTGATTGCAGAACACAGGAGCCAAATAAAAATTGTATTCTCCTTTTAATTAACCTATTCGGCTGAAACTAACACATTGATGTCCTTAAATATTTTTAACATGTCCACTGTTTTAATAATAAATAAATGCATAAAATCCGCAGTCTACACTGAGAAAAAAAAGTAGTTACTTCAATAACACGCGTGTTATTGTAATTTTTTTACTTCGATGAATATCAATGTATTCTTTTCAATAGTATGAAATTTAGAAGCAAATCGTGATGTATTTGAATTGTCTATCATGAAATGATTGAAAATATTATTCGATTCAATACCGTACATTATTATTCGTAATATTTCTCTTTTTCCTTCAATCAGATATGTTGTTAAAAAAATTTGAGAAATGTATTGATTTATACTGGAATTGGTTTGAGGCCATATCTTATTTTTTTGAAAACATTGATGTCAAGCTATTCGCTTATATGATTGGCGGAAATGAGTTTTGCTATTGAAATTCAATAGTATTAAATATTCAAATAAGTTCATATGATATTGGCACTATTCAATAGTACATCTTATTGAATCAACATATATTTTTTTTGTTTCGACAGGATTTTTTTCTCAGTGTAGTAAATCAGCAACGATAAATCAGTTACGAGACTCATCCTGTATAGTGAACGTATAATGGGGGACGAATGAGGGTCAAATGTAATTAAATATTTTGCAATTAGGGAAAGATAAGGATCTTGCCCATGGCCAGCAAACAGGCGAATCAACGCGGCTCGGGTCCATGAAACGGTTCCGTTTCATTAGCCGAATGTTTCAAATTACATTTTTTGCCGCGACCCGCGTATCAAAAGCGGTTCGCAGGTGCGTGGTTCGTGCACGCGGCCCGTTTCTGAATCCGAAATTCCCGGCGCATCGCGCGCCAGAACGAACAAAAGTCCAGGATAAAATCGCGCGTCATTACGGCCAGCCCTTTCTCGCCCTTTCACCGGAATCACCGTCCCTAAAATGTCCATTAGCCAAATGATCATCCGCCGATTCGAAGCTCAGAACTCGTTTCAATGACGCGCACTGCCGCCCACCCCTATTTACGAAGCGCAACGTCGCACGAACTGCACGCGTTATCGCACGGATCATGGCTACTCGCCCACCCGAACATTCATGTTCCTCCGACTCGTTCGGATAAGCGAGGTCAGTCGAATATGTGTGAAATTGTGTCGTTTTTGGTGTTGTTTTAATCAAAAAAATTTCACGAACACGTTGGTAGTAATAGACTGCGGATCTTTATGCGAAATAAAAAATATCTACGTGAATTATAATAAATTATAGTGAAATATAGAAATTTATTTTCTATCTTATCTTTTCTCTCTTAAATTACTCTAATCTTTTTACTGTTTTAAATTACAACTACTAATTTTTAGTAAGTCTAGCAGGCTAGTAATAATTTGATAAAGAAGTAATCAAGAGCAATTAAAGATATGATCCGAAAACAAGTACTTTAATCGTTATTAAAATAACGAGTCCTAAAATTTTCAATCTACAATTATTGAGATTGTAAAGATGTATCGAGAAATATAACTCATTGGACATTCATCATAAACAAAATGGCTAAAAATTTGGATAGACACATTCTTGCTATTTTTATAAGTAGCCACTTTTCATTACTTTATAAAAATCAATTTACTTTTCAATACTTTATGAATCGACAGAGATGTTTCTTGACGAGATGAGATGAGAGATGAGTCTTTAATCTCCGATCATTTTCCGCATAGAATGTATAGTATACAAACGGCACGATGGAACAGTAAGATACACGTGATACATAAAACTATGGCGGCACAAGAGTAATATGTTCCACGGAATTTAGATGCAAATTAAAGATGTAATTGCTAGATAAAAGTAATGAAACTCTTAGTTAGAATGAATGTTTCATGAACAGCTAGATCGATTAAATAGATACGTCAAATCCTTCATTTATTCTGTGCGGCATTAATCAGTGAAATTGAAATTGTCCAATTTCCAGAAATCCCCAGATGTTCACGCTTTAATAGTTTACTATTTCACATTGAGAATTTGATGGAATTTTAGTGAGCTGATACTATCTCGTTTTTACGATACGATTGTATGATACGCGACGAATATACAAATTACGTAATCCGAATCGACGAAAAATTGATAAATTTCTAATTTCAAAACTCCGTAGTGAATTATTACAAGATTAAAAGAAACGGAGTATCCAAGCTTTGAACTTTGAAATTTCGCAGCGAAGTTATATTTAATACACTTCTATCGAGTGTAAAATGTGATTGGACACTTCTACATTTCGAGAAAAATACGCTACCACGGCTAAAAGATTGAAGTTGGGCATTTTAAACAAATACCTCAATATTTTATAACACAATGTTTATACTAGTACAACCTCATACGATTTGAAGACTTCGAAACTTCGGACACTTCGAAGTTTCCTTTGTTCCTTCAACTCTTCGAAGCTTTGTAAAAGTAACAGCCCTAGTCAGGTGACAAGGCAACATTCTCCGTTTCTTCGGATCATTTCACGTTACGAACCCGCGACGAAAAAAAATGTGAACCGGTAAACCAGCATCCGTGGAATAAGAGGAAAACACGATACGCGCAAATTCATTTGGCGAACGAGGCCGGCGTCTCGTTCGCTTTGGAAACGAGCGGGACGTTGTTTGGTCCCGGCGAGAGCAAACTGATTCGAGTCTGGATCGGCTGCGAGGCCGTTTCATCCGCGGAAAACGGCACCGGACAGTTGCATTCGTTCTCCTCTATGCGGAACCATCGCGGCAAATATAAATTTAATGACACGGCTCTGCGTGGCTGGATAAGAGAACCGTCTGGTTTGCCTGGCCGACGGCGAAGAACGAAACGATGGAGGGGTAGAGAAGGGTGCTGGAGGCTTTGTAAAATTGACTGGCAGCCGCCGCGCCGCCGCTGCGCCGCCCCTCCTGGCCCTCCCAACGCCGCCTCGATGAAAACAAATAGGCGAAAGAGCTGTCAAATTCTGCAACTCCGACGCGCATTGCGAGCAAAGTAACGTTCAACGTGTTTTCTCTCGTCGCGTTTACAGCGAAATAGAGGTGGCCTGCGAGAGACGATAGAGAAAGAGAGTGGGAGGCGACTGCAAATGAAAAGGACCCCCTGACGCGACTTTACTGGAGATTTTTACAGGAATAAAAATTTCCTCGCATATTCCCTCGCTCATCTGCCCTCCTCTCCGCACACACATACCTTCGCATTTCGTTCCTATTCAACCGGTACTCGCGCGCGTTTCACGATCAAATTCAACGTCGATTTAACGCGCGAACTTCTCTCGACCGATCGGCAACTCGGCTCGATGCGGGATTGTGCGCTTTGGCGATGCTGCAGCTTCAAATGCGTGCGGGCCTCCATCGAGATAGGTTTTATTAGCACGTTGACTGCCGCCGGTAGTCACTATTGACGGATGCTGAACTTTTCAGCGGACCACAGCGCGGTGAAACGCCAGTTTTCTCGATGAAATTCCGTTACTCGGAAATTATAGGTGATACGAAGAATGTTTCAGACTAGAGATTACCATTGAAATTTTGTTAAAACACTAGAATACTTTTGTCTTCGCATAAAACTGTTAAGACAAGTTCTTGTGCAGCGCACGTACTATGGCTTGTAACTTTTCTGTGTAAAGAGAACGAAAGTACAAAAATTCATTTATTTCGGAGGTAGATTTAGTCGTAATAGAAAATTGTTAAAAATGTACGGGCAGTCAGTTATGACTTCTTACAAAAATCGTGAAGGAATTTTGAGGAGTTCCTTAGTTTGTAAAATGATGGGTGACGATCTAATACAACTGTTTCGAGTACAGAAACTTTTACAATGATCGAGAAGCTACACTTAAGGAACGACAAGATCGTTTCGGAACCATCAGCGCAATATCAGCATTAAGAGAATAACGCCTCCGGCACAACATAACTGGAGCTGCTGGTAAATTGCATTCAGCCTTCGATACAATAAAGTCCGTAGTAAAACGTTCAGGAGCCCGGCAGAGATATTGTATGTACACGCGTCTATTCTGACGTAACAGAAAATCGCATCGAGAGAACTCTCGACTGTCCGAGAATGTGATTTTAAATTGCACTCGGTCGTCGAGCATAACTCTCGCCCTTCACCCTTCCCTCGTCCATTTCCTCGACTTTCCGTCCTCCAGTTGCGCCGGAACGGTCCTTGTTCCTTGAAACTCATTTCATAGCACGGCCGCGGGACTTGATTATACGCTCCGAACAAAAAGTGGTAACGGTTCGAAGTTCCGATACGCTCGTTAACGAACGACCCGATTAAAACCGTTGTCGAACTGCGAAACGATAATAGTTGTAATAACCGTGTCGGGCCGACAGCTCCGCTCGCAATCCGCCCGCCATTTGCAATCGTATGTTTTGCGGGAGAACCGAAACGCCATAGCCGATTATTCATTTCGCCACTTCGAGGTGAGCCGTGCGAAATACCGGCGATCTGCAACCAAATTTCTTTTTTCCTTTCCTTTTTCACTGAACCGCAGCATTTTACTAATAATTGATTGATAAAGCTGCATTCTTTACAATTTAACTATTGAATTTTATTTATTTACTCAATCGTCTGACATAATCAAGAAAAACGAAAATAAAATAATTCATCTTCCACGTGATATAGTTACATGAAAATTTACAGTACTGTGATAATCACCGAAGATTTTTTATTTTAGTCGCAACTAGAGAACTACGAATTAAATCGGCACTGTTTTAATATTCTTCAAATTATCGTCAACAAAAACATTGATACTTTTGATTGGACTGAAGGGTTAATTCACATTCAATATAGAAAATAATTTGGAACGAACAATGATTAAGCTTTGCAATATTTTTTCACCTTATTTGTATTGCATTATTTTGCAATGAACACGAGAACATCGCTTTTTTATCATCATCGCTGGTAAACAGACGTCGGAATCGATCGTAGTTGGTGAAATAATATTTGCAGTGATTCATAATAACGTCGGTCGGCCGTGTGTTCGGAATAATATTTCAGGCATCGTCGTACGAGAAATACGCGGGGAACGCGAACGGGATAACGGGGAGCATGTTAACGGAAATTAAATTTCAAAAATTCATTCGTCCGAGATTGAATTTTTCCGACGGTTTGAGCGTTTTCGTTCGGAATTCGCGGTGATAAATAAATGAGACCGGGATTGCGTTCTTGAGTGTTCGCGTTACTATCGACGAAGCTCCGGGGTCCTCGCGGCCGTGCGGTCCGCGCGCGGAAATTCATTTTTCCGGCCGACGGATTCGTAAGAGCAATTAACTGTCGTATTAACTTTCATCGTTGCGTCAACATGGCGCAGCCGCACGGTCAATTAATAGGATTGCGATTGCGTCGGCTTTATGCCGCGCGATATTGTTCGCTTTGTAACGAAGAAACGAGTCGGATGCCGCCGTGCAATCTAAATTTCAGAATATGGACGCTTTCGAGCGAGACACGCAGAGAACCATTTCGAAAATATTCCAATATTGTCGCGCAAAAGGGTGTACCTCGTACAAACAAATTAATAAGTTGCGGTCTGGTGTGCTTTCCCGTCAAACTTTTTTCATTTACAAGTCTGCGTCGCTCGGTACATCATTCTTTTACTTTTACATCGCAGCACCTTTGAAACTTTTTCGTCAGTTCAAACTGTGGGACGCATTGGAACGATATTCTTTGAAGCAGTTAATTAAACGTGGCACGGAGATTGCGAACTAGTTCGTGGAAACGTGTAGAGTTAACACTCAATTCATACACAACGAAAATTTGAGAAAATTAAACGAATAATAATGAGGATATGAAGTATTTTCAAGCGCTAAAACATACGAGAAATTAACATATACAACAACCTAAAATATACGAGAAATTACAAAAAAGGGAAATACATTAAAACATGCAAACTTTGTGGAAATAATAAAAATTATTGAAACAATATGTACCAGTTTATCAAAATAGGTGCACAATCTACGCGTACCAATGATTAGATTCATTGTTCTCAAGCGAGAAAAAGTGTAAAGTCGGATTCAACGAGAATCGTTCGCTGTACGACCAAAACCGGGTTGTTCTACTTGACACCTCAGCGCGCGAGTCTCGCTACTAGCTACGGGATCAATTATGTACAAATTCGAATGCGCGATGGAACGTTCGAATTTTCGTTCATTAAATATTCGAACACTGTACCTGCGGACTTTATCCTACCTCTAATCACAGGACTGGTACCCGAGCAACGTCAAGGATCATCCCCCTTATCCGCGACGCTGACTGTTGAATGAAGCACGGGGAAACTTTCCGTCTCGGATTTTTCCTTTCCGGTGAATGAAGAAAAGTTCCGAAAACCTTGGGCGCGAGCCATTAAAGGGCTACTAATTCTGCGACTCAAAACTTGGTCCGCCGTGAACAAAGAGCCGGGGCTGCCGGTGGACGGAAACTTTTCAGAAATCCATTACCGTTCCCTTTTCTCCCCTGGATCCGTCGTTACAATTTGATATCGAGGCAAAAGTCTGTCCCCTGGGGAAGGTGGCGTCATCGTCGTCGTCTTCTCCGGAGCGACGTTCCCTCGCTCGCGTTTCCTCGGGGCGACTACAGCTCGGCGAATCTCCGGGAAGCGCTTGTAAAGAGGCTACAAGATTACATTCAATTGGCGAGATTAAACGCGGGCACGATCGGTCCGTAAATTCAACGAGCTTCGCCCTATCAGGAGCACAAGCTATCGTCGGCCGCCGCGGCGGCCCGTCGTCGACGACAGAATGCGTGCGGAAATTGGATATCGCTCGATTCTCGATCAAAAGACTCTTCTTACCTGAAGGAATCCAACTGATTTCCCCGGCATACCTCCGCAGACGAATCTTCACGGCGCACGCTGCCGTATTTGCGAATTGCGCTACGAAAAGTCCCGATTTTCCGATAATTAACCCTTTCGCTGCGAAGCCGCCGATCATAAGACCTGCACAACAATTACGATAGTGGATGAAAGGTAGACGGACTAAGCAATGCGCGTCGTCAAGGTCTTGTTACGAAGTAAAGTCTCGAAGTTACTATATTTTCCGATAATTAACCCTTCGAAGCCACCGATCGTAAAACCTGTCAATCGTTCTGTATACAGCCATGCGATATTACAAACAATACTCGACAGAAGATGTATGATTATTAGACTGTGGATCTTTATGCAAAATAAAAATTGTCTGCATCGATTGCAAAAAGTGCGATCTAAATTGAATGTATTTCTTCTCAGGAGAAATCATCCATTGACATCTTCAATTTGTCAAGTTTTCCAACAATTTTGAGTTTCATCTACTCAATTCTCCTATAAATGCATAAATATGATTGCAGTGTAATGATGAATGCAGTCTAATGATTATAAATGAAAGGTAGACAGACTAGCAATGCGTATCGTCAAGCTCCTGTTACAAAATAAGTCTCAAAGCTCCTTTACTTGTCCAAACAGGTGCCTTTCTTTATTCATTCCCTATCGAGACAAACTGCCAAATAGACATTGCCTTTGCTGCAATGGCAATCATGACGTCTACTGTATTACTATGCATCTAAATGCACATTGAACGCGCACATTGGACCCCAATTAGCTCCCCACGAAACCAAAGACATACCCGTTGCGGAGACGTCGCATCGGATCGTTAAAGTCAGACGTTTCAGTAATTCCTGAATCGAGAATTAGTTAATCGTATTAACGATTGGAATCTTTCATCGGGTCGGTTACACGGACGAGAAAATGCCCTTGTAAAGGAACGGTTTCGTGTCTATTCGAGCGACAAACCAACCGAGGCGAACAATGGCGGCGGCTCGGTCAGAGAAATATCAGAAAATTGGTCGACTACCGCGAAACCGACGCAGACCTCGTTACGGATAATTTTGATCCGGAGTCAAATACCGTATCGGCAGGGAACAGCGGCAATCTTGGTCGATGCGGGCTCGATCATGGATCCTCGATATCTAGTTGGGGGCGTGAACAAGTGCTCGTATGCAGAGGAAACCGTCCGTACGGAAACAGCGGGGAGACCGTTGCGTCGTAGCGTTGCGGCCGCGCCAGCAGATAGCGTTGCATATTTCATGGTGCGCCGTAACGTAATGTACGCCTCGCATGGGAAATCCTATCGCGGCCACGGTGGCCCAGCTTCCATTGCCAGGCCTTGTAACCTAATCCCTTGTCCCACGGAAAACACCCGGCCTCGACTTGACGCCTATCTATCTCCTCCCGTCTTCAAGTTGTTCTCCCTGTTCTCGCTCGTTTAGTGTGCCCCGTTGTTAATCTTCCCGCAAACTTCCATTTTCCGAGAATGTTTTGCGCTGGTTAATGGTCCCACAACTTGCTGGAAATTTAACGTCCTGCGGAGACCGAGCCGAACTCGACAGCCGCTTCCGCATCGACACAGTATTATTATTAGACAGCGGACTTTATGCATTTATCGCGGAAATGAGCAGGCGTGATTTAAAATACTTAATTACAACATTATTGTAATTGTAATATTATTTCCAACCTATTAGACGTATTAACCCTCATACGCTCCTCAAGAATAGTTACATAAAAGAGACTAGGATAATAATTCACCCATGTTTGCTCTACACGCGAAATCAACAAATTATGCTTCATTTGTAACATCACATTTTAAAGAAATACTTCTTACAACATAGACATAAAGGGATCAATGATTTTATGGTATGCAAAAATAGTAAATGGTTGAATTTTTACCCTGAGGATCGTATAAGGGTTAAGAAAGAATTAAAGAATTTCAAATTAGGTAGAAAATTTTTATATTGCTTGCAGATCCGCTGTCTAATTATCGAATCGACTCGAATCGAGTGAAAAAAGATATGTTTCCATTCTAATATCCCGAGGTTCAAGCTTATTTTTAAAATCTTCCTACGTTGGATGTGATATTTTCTTAAGATCCAGTTCAGCTTTTATTGTTCTCCCATCAAATCACTTTATACCATCCAACGTTGTTCCAGCCAACAATTCAATAATAGAAAAATTGCATATTATATTCAGAACTGAATTTGTATATTAAATAAATTTTATAGATTATTTTTAATTGACTTAAAATTTAATTTGTAGAATAAATTTATTCAATCCATTTTATTTTTCTCCCATCAGATCGTGCTCTCCTGTAAAATTTTCACGTGATATCATCCAGAGTTGTTCTAACTGACAATGGAATTATCGAATTGTTGGCTGGAACGACGATGGAAGATACAAAGTGCAAATTTTGCACCGACGCAAATTCAATTATGCATTTCGAGTTGCTCAAGACGCGCAGACTCGTGTTTATCGCTGCGGTTAAAGAACGGTGGCGAGAGTGGATGACTAATTTAATTTTTCTGTCGGAGGTGCGGGCGATCGATCCGGTGGTGGCGCGTTAAAGGAATTTCGCGAGTAAATCAACAACAATCCCGGCTCTGAAAGTTTTCAGCGTTGGGAATCTCGGCGAGTCGATGCTCGAACTTGAACGCGAGCCCGAAGTTAAAGTGGGTCACACCGAAGTCGTCTTACTCGCCAATTAAAAACCCAATTCCGCAGAGTCTCGGCGGCTAGGTTCGACTGGCTTTCCGTCTGTGTCTGCGTCGGTGTTGACGGATTTGAAGGTGTACCGCCCAGAGCTGGTTTACCCGACATCGCCAAGATTCCCTAGGAAAATTCGATTGCCCCTAGGACTGACGGCGCGTTCGAGTCTCTTCCCTCGTTTCCGTCTCTCTCCGTTCCACGACGCAATCTGTCGACGAGAGGCACAATTATAGCGTAGTCGTAGCCGTCGTCGTCATGGTCGACGTCGACGTCGTGGTGGCAGTCGGCTGCGACGCGAAGTCGAGCGATAAACTAAATCGCGTGCACGCGTGTTTACTGGTGCGATGCAATTAACAGCGTTCAGAGGAATCGGATGATCTAACGAGCTTCAGCGCTCACGGCTCGTCGCCTTCGTCGACGACAACGCACGAGCTATGGCTGAAGGATAGTCGACACGATCCGATTGATGGATCATCGTTCGCCTATACACGCAGGACCCGATTCTTCGAGAGCTAGAAGGATTCTAGTTCGAAATCGTCGTCGATACAGATTTCTGTATAACATTTTCTATGTAACGCAAGCTACGTAGAAATTTATTTACTTATCTCGTGGTTGAAGATTTCGATAAGTTGCAGATAATGTGACTGAATTTCCACATTTTCTCGGAACCGCAACAGAATGTTTATATTCCTCTCAAATCACGACAGATTTAAATCTTAAAATCTTCAATTAAGATGTTGAAATTTGATATAAATTTTCCGCATCGCTTACAGGAAATAGTAGGCACATAGAAATTGATTTAGCTGTTTGAGCATTTTAATGAAATCACGACAGATTTAAATCTTGAAATCTTGAATTGAAATGTTTGAATTTGATATCAATTTTCTGCATCACTTACAGGAAATAGAAGGTGCATAGAAATTGATTTAGCTGTTTGAGCATTTTAATAGCTTGCAGATAATGTGACGGAATATATTCTTCTGAAATTATTCATCTGAAATCACGACAGAATTAACTCTTGAATGCTCAAATTGAAGTTTTTGTAAATACGAAAGAAATTAAAAATTTTAAATTTGAATGAAATTAAAACTTTAAATCTAAAATAAATTGAAACTTCCCGTCGTTCAACAGAATGTAAAGCATATGGTAAACTCGAAAGCGCAGTGAGACCGAAGAAAGGAAAATAGATTGAAAGTGCAGAACGACTTTCTACAGTTTTTTAATGTATTTTACCAGGCCGCAGATCCCACGCGACTTTTTCTGCAGAGTATTATGCAGCCTCATGAATTCTCCCGGTGACAGCGAGACTCGTCCAAAAACCGGGCATTTGTCGCAAACACCTGGAAAGTGTTTCACGAATCCGTTCACCGTCAAAGTTGCGAGTCAAGACTCTCCGAAATTTCCTTAGCTGTCATAAAACTTCCACGTGTCTACGGGTGGATATACGCTTTTGCATGCTCTCACTCTTTCTTCTTCAAATTGACGCATCATAAATCCGCGCCACGGCAGGCACACACTGGCCTGTGTAATGTATGTGCAACCCTCGTGCGCCCGGTTTGTCTGCAGCCACCTGCATGCTGGCATCGCAGCTTGCACGCGGTAATATCAGCTGCAGGTGCATTGCGGAAAAAAATGTCCTGCAGTAAATTGTTCGCCGTCAATTCCCTGCATCATGATTATTTATTATCGCAATTTACGTCTTTATTATAGAGCTACGCGGAGTCGTCGTTCCATAAATTGTAATTACCACTGTTAACCTTTTACACGATGCTAAAGTTTCGAACAAACAAAAAATCAACATTTTGTGTATAAACAAACGAGAAGTCTTGAACCGTTATTAATCTTTGTTTTACTAAGGCATTTTAACCTTGTTCAAACTTTGAACATCTTACGCCGACGAAGTTCATAGAACGCTGACAAACAATTAGACTTGTCAAGTTACTTCCTGACGTTTAAATGTTAATTGCACAATGAAATATGCAAGTCCGCGAACATTTACATAAATAAAGCTGAATAGCCAAGTACTGTGAGTACATAACTGTAAAAAGTTTTAGTGGTTTCGAATGATTATGAATAGACTGCGGATCTTTATGCATTTATGAAGAAATTAGTTGGGTGAAATATGAAACAGTAATAATTTAGAAAAATTCAAGAATATCGTAATGTTGTTTTCGACATAACAAAGTCATTATGGGACTTTTGTTTTATTTCCGCTTCCCACAATCAATGCAGAATATTTTTATTTTGCTACAAGATGTAATGATGCTCTCGGCGTGCTGGTTCGATCCAATTTTACTTCAAAGCAATTTTGCAATATAAATTAAACATTGACATCAACGTTTAATTTACTGAAGGTAATAGTCGATACTAGTTATTTTGTTTAACAATTCACAGACGCAGTTATTATTTTTCTTGAAACGTCGAAAGTTTAATTTAAATTGCAAAATTGTTTTGAAGTAAAATTGGATCGAACCAGTGCACCGGGAGCATCATTACGTCTTGTATCAACAATTATTCGATCGATAGAAAGGAACATTTTTATTTCGCATAAAGATCCACAATTTCAATATTTTTATTTACTTGTGACTGTTAAATCATGCGTCAGATTCAGCGTTCTCGGCTATTTATGGGAATCGCTTGCGCTGTATTAGATCGCCAGAGGCAATCAAACATTACCGGCCTAACAACACGCAGATTCAGCGAAATTATCCATGAGCCTGTCCCAATCAGGCATTCCTCGGTTTTCAGAACAAGACGTCGCGTTTCGACTCAGCGGTCCATCGACTATTCAATGGGGTCGTCAACGTCGCGTCTCAATGCCCCGAAATTTAATCCAGCGATCGTTTTGATCTTTTCAATCGGGGCACTAGCGAAAAAGTCTGAATTACCTTTGTCCTTTGATTTCCTTGTCCGGTATTAATTAAATATTCACGATATATATTGCGAGCTAAGGTGTAATTTCCAAATGCTTCATCAATAGCATGAAGCATCTGACGCACGTTATAATTTCTTCTTCCGCTTTGTATAACTGACGTCTAACACTCGCTACACGAAAGACCAGAAAAGACAGTGATTATTGGCAGTGGTCATCTGAAAGTTGTGATGTTTACTGTCCTCTACTTGTTTACATCCGTTCCGTTTACAAAATAATGGTGGCCAAGTCGAAGCCGCTGTTCAAGGACGATTGTTAAACAGCCATAAAGCATGATAGTTCTCAACTCAAGAAACGGAAGACGACGTTAAAACATTTAACGTTCTTTTATAAGAGAACGGTTGAGTTGCGACCTATGGTTCCTTCGACAAGTTTGGTCCCCATGGCGAGTAGAATCCGATACAAGCATAAAAAATTTGACCTTGACTTTCAAGTACAACCATCTGCCAAAACGATGACACTAAATTTTGTTACACCCTGTACAAGACGAACCGTACCGCGTGATCGAAGTAAGGAAAGCCCGGACTGTATGTATCCGAGAGCACAATCCAAAATATTTTATTCCGGGTTGCGCGAACCCCGGCATCAATCCGGGAATCTGAGAAATAACAAACATCCATGTGGGGCAAGTTAACAACTACAATTTGCCCGGTACGGAATCCCTGCTATTTACAAGACAATTCCGCGAAACGACTGGAGCGAATCCCAGGGCGGAGAGGACGCGCCACGGCGGAACTTCTTGTTCCGTGATACGTTTTCCTGAGTAACCGGGAGATGTATCGGCCTCGGCAGCACGGTATTATCGCCGAGAAACCCGTGGTGCCCCTCTTCGCCTCCTTCCCAACCCCTCCGCCCCTTATAGTATCGCATCTCTCACGGCACTTAGGGCAACTCGCAAGGTATCCCCGGGTCCACGCATACAACCGCGCGTTGTTGTACAGCGTGATGCAGCCGGCAACGACGCGACGTCGGCAGCAACAGATAAGGGCGCAGTCTATAAATTAATTAGGCTAAGTCTCTAAGACCTAAAAGCCGCATGCGCGCCCGACCGACCTATCTAAATCTGCATTAAACCACCTACCGGGCGTGGGCGAAATTTACAGCCTCCCCCCTGCCCTCTGCCAGCCGACGTTTCCATAGGCTTTTGTCTCTCTACCGTGGTTCCCACCGCAGTATCGTTTGCTAGGTCCTCCAAGAAGCTGTTCCCTCAAGGATGAATGCGCGCGGAACTATGCTCAGACTGCGCTCAAGCTCTGCGGTTCACCTGGATCACTTTGTTTTTGAGCTAGCACCCCGCTGGCCAGTTTTCACCGCACGCAAATGTCCATGAATAGGAAACCACATACGATTACGGTGACCTTTGGCAAAGTCGCACAGTGGTCCGGCGGGCGGATCTTGCTGTTAATTCAGATTTTAACACTATTTGGAAGTTTTAACACTATTTGAACCTGGTTCAAAATTAAACATTTCTTTCGAATAATTTCATTGTATATAATTTTTTTCGTTTTATGAATATGAAGTTGATGTAACACCTCGTACAATACTTAAATGTGTAGTAATTGATTAGCAGACTGCGGATTTTATGCATTTAAAACATTGAAAGGATTAAAAGACTTCAACAGTGTCGAAATAGTATTTTGACCATATCAAAATTATTAATGTGCAAAATAAATTTTTACTTAGTTCCTGTAGATTGCAATTGATGTATAAAAATTTTATTTTGCATAAAGATCCGCAGTCTACTGATTAGATACCAACATATTTAATCGTGTAAACAATATTATGAATAGTACAGAAGTTTTCAGTGGCGACTCTGAGTTTTTTCTCGCTAGATCATGAAAATACCACAGTGTGCACCGTACCGAACGGTTCGAATCAAGTTCCCTTTTTCAACTCATCGCCGAACTTTTCAATATTCCTGTTTTTGTTCAATTATAGAATTCGCATAAAACAGTTCCCCACCGAGAACAAACTCGTTCGGCAAAAAATCTTTTCTCTCGAAAACAAATAATCCCAGAAATCGGCTCACGCGAGAAAATTCACTGGTCCACCCCGATCGCTAATTCAAAAAAATTCTCTTGTTTTATTAAAAAGTCTTTCAAAAATTTTCAAATTTTATTATTTCATCGAACGTGCCCGTATGTGCGGGCTCCAATAGTTCCACGGCTGACTAGTATATTCCGTTTCTACTTATATCCGAGCGTTCGAACCGTGTGTGACCCATTTTACTTTCACGAAAGTTTAACGAGATTTCTGTCTCCCTCCCTCTCGGAATGTAATTTCTGATTCGATAAAGAAATCTCATTCCGCTGTTCCAGTCTCTGTGTATTAACATGCGAGAGCTTATTTTTACATAAATAAATATCCGCAATCCAATTATCCAACTGCTATTTTTGTGCGCGTATGTATTCTATAAATGTATAAAGATGACGATTCCACTCACGATTGCCTCGAAGTTTATTGTTACTATTTTATGATGAATTATGTGTGAATAAATCTTTTGTAAATAGTTTGTAGATGTTCATAGATTTTTGTGAAGCAAAGTACTTTATCTTATAAAGTGTTTATCTTATTTGGAGAACATTTCACTGTACATTGTTCATAATTTCCTCCTTTACCTACCAAAACACCCGAAAACGTCCAAAAATCAGTTGACAACCCCCACGTACCAAACCCGCCATGTTTCAAGATGAAATTCGCGAGCAAGAGCGCGTGTCCAAAGGACAATAAGAAGATCACTTCGAAAATGGACGAAAGAAGGCTTCCGAATTAATATCTAAATGAAAAGATGAGCGCGCGCGACGAACCGAAGAAAGAAGAGGCATCGGAAAAATGAAAAAAGGAATGGTGATCTCTCTTTCAAGGATTCTATACGATCTCTTCAGTCTCCAGGTGAAGCATTGTGTCCACAGTCGCAGCTTCAAGGGAATCGCATTAAAGAATGCGCTGGGATAGACATTCACCGGGGACAATCGAATTCCAATCGAAATTTCACGTCGACCCGATAAATCGATCGCGCTATATTCGCCCGGTAACTTAAAACCGGTTAATTTCGTGTCCCGCCGGGCGTCGGGCGTCGGGGCGTAACGGATGTAAAATAAAACGGTCGCGGCCATTATTGTAGTAGGTCCGAGAGGCCGTCGCGCATCGGTCCACGATGAATTTCACTTTAATATCCTGACAAAACGGCGACGCCAGTGCCTCGAGCCCCCTTTCGGCCCGTTTCACCCCCTTTTCGCCGTCGCAACCCACCTTCGTCGCAGCTTTAAACATAGATTAGACCGGGCTTGCCCCTGTATAACGCGTGATAAAGTGAAAATATCCCCGGCGCGCCGGATTGGTCCCCATCAAGCGGCCGCGGCCGCCGGGATAAGGAAAGAGGGGCCATTTTTCAGC
This sequence comes from Lasioglossum baleicum, assembly GCF_051020765.1. NCBI lineage: Eukaryota > Metazoa > Arthropoda > Insecta > Hymenoptera > Halictidae > Lasioglossum > Lasioglossum baleicum. Next base: position 9,985,126 of record NC_134938.1, read on the forward strand.
AAGCGCCTCCTTATCTGAGGCTCGGAACGGGGCGACACCGTGTAATACCGTGGTAACGGCTTCCATGCATTCATAAGATATTCATAAGCCCACCGTCTCGATTCTCGCAGCCGACAAAGGGCAGACCAACGACCATCCTGATGGCCGCATAAAGAATACCCACGGTCGCAACGACACGCGCAGAAAAACGCCCCCGTAACGACACCACGCACTAGCACACCACCAACCTCTCGAGCGAACATCATTTTTACGGGCAATCCTACGCATAACACGATACTACGGAAACACGGTTTCGATAGAACAGTCTGCTCCTGTTACGACACGAACGCATCCGTCCACAGAATTTTTATTCAGTCAGGTTCTCTACACTGGCGTTTCGAATCTCCTATTTTTTCGGAACGTCACGCGCGGCGTTCTCAGCTTTCTTTTACTCCGTATATTCATACAGGTCTTGTTTATTTCATTCGTACTAACGATCACAGTTATTAACGATTAATTGATATAAAGAAGTTTGCGCCCTATGCTAGAATTTAGTTCATTTCACAACGAATAAACCGATATTTAGATAGCGGATTTGATGTGTTTGTTACAAAAATGAGTAGGTGTAATTTGAAAGAGTAAAAACGTTAGAAGAATGTAAAAAGACTGTTACATTATTTTCAACCGATCAGCCATACTAAGAGAGAAATTAAATTTCTATTCCAGTTCGTTGCAATTCAGGTTGAACATTTTTATTTTGCATAAAGATCCGCTGTCCACAGATATTCATACTGCAGAATAAACATTTTCTCTCTCGATTCCACGACGCAAGATAGACATAGAAGTTTCTTGAATAATTTTAGAAAATTCGAAGAGTGTCACATGTTCGTAAATTCTTTTCTAGTATTTTAAATCACACTCATCCCTTCGCTGATTTTGACCAACTTTAAGAGCTGTTTTCTACCCCTCACGTGCGAAAAAATACGTGTCAAATATTTTTCTGGAAACTACCTCACACAGAGATTTCATCGAAACCGGTGTGTCCAGATTTGACATATTCCCCGTTGCCGGATTCTGTAACACGCAACTCTCATCATTATTCAGGTGGTCTCATCAAGTACAATAACGTTTGAATATGACACGAAATAATTAACACTTTAAAGGGTACCCGGTTTCCGGTTGCTTGCAAATTTTGCGAGACAAACAAATCTCAGAATCCTTTTCTACCCGCACAGCTAAGAACCACCCTGTATGCAGACGTTTTGATTGATGCCTTAGAGGGGACAGTCGAGTGCAAAGGGTTAAACGAGTTACCGTGTAAGTATATTGATCCATCCGCGACTTGTGGCCCGAATGAACCCGGTCGCGTACAGGTTCGTCTCCGAACAGGGAATATTATGTTGTCCCGTGTCGGACGCACGTCGCAAAGCGCTCGTTTGGCTTCAGCGACACGACAGAATTACTTATCATCGCCTCGCCCTCTCGAAAGCCGCTCCAAGCACTCGAGTCATGCACGGGCTCGTAGCTCGTGCGGCTCGTCAGTTGAACTATCGTCTCAAGCTTGCTATTAACTCCTTTGCCGGGGGTTGCAATGTACATACGCGCCGCGCTGTCCGAGAATGCGACGTTTGTTTGCGGAGGGACGGATGGATACGTCCGAGAAACAATAAGGGAACATTGTTGCACACACGACGCAGCCGGACCGTTCAACGCTTTGCACTCGATGCCACGCCTGGGTCCCTGTTGACCCTGTTGACCCTGTTGAACCTGCGGATCACTGTCGATCTGTCTCTCTGTGGTAGATCGTTTAGTGTGAAGCTCGTGGTCAATTAACCCCTTGTCTTACAATATCGTGAAGATTCTGCACAAAGTCTAATAAATATGTATGTTATTAATTTCCTTTAAATCGAAATAAAATTCTGTTTTGGTTTGGTTAATGTACAGCTATTGGGGAACATATAGGCGAACAATGGACATAAAGTTTCTCCTTTTTTAGGAAATTAAGAATTACGAAAAAAAGTTTTAGTCACTGAACTCGTAAGGCAAGGAGTTAATCTACACTAGCTACGATGTCTGAAGTCTTTAATACCCTAACATGCTTCAATGTGAAGAGATCAATCTAAAGAGAGCCACATGCAACACTGAATTGTAGAATGTGAGAAATGGTAAAATAAGAATTGTGTTAGTTATAATGCTAGATATTTTATTTTCATTAATTCGTACAATAAATAGCGTTGCACAAGGATCATTAGTATGAACAGGTTACATTAGTTTGAACTATTCACATCAATTCTTGATCAACATTTTACTTTGAATTGTAGAACGTGAAAAATGGTAAAATGACATCCGAGATAGTTTCAATTTTCATTCACTCGTACAATAAATAGTGTTGCATATGGATCACCTTAAATTGATCCACTCACATCAGTCCTTGATGAGCATTTTACTTTGAATTGTAGGACGTGAAAAATGGAATGCAAAATGGTAAAACAAGATCCAAGATTTTTTATGCTAGATTCAATTTTCATTCACTCGTACAATAAATTAAAGATCAAGATTGATATATTCACATCAATTCTTGATGAGCATTTTACTTTGGACTGTAGGACGTGATAAACGGATTGCAAAATGGTAAAACAAGATCCGAGTTAGCTGTAACGATTCAATAAATAAAGTAAAAAGCTGCTCAAGAACTACCTCGACGTAAAAAATGTCCTCTTAAATAAACTTTCCGTTGCTCCGGATGTCGACAACAAACGGATCGCGGTTGTACCGTGTCGCCGTTATGAATTTTATTCTGAAACAACCAGCTTTGTCCAAGCTGAAACGTTTCCCTTTCCCGGGAGTTACCATTTTCATCGTCGGTGCTGCAAAACTTGACATTCCGCGGATGGCGGCGTTTGATTCGATGCGCACAAAGCACTGTCGTACGACAGAGAGAAAGCGAAGGGGGAGAGAAACAGGGGTGGGAGATATTTCTGAACGCCAGTTACGAGCAGCAGAGACTCATCGGCGTTTACGCCGCGCCGCCACCGACTTAAAATTCGTTCCATTTCCTCGGGGCGGGCGCTGTGGCGCCGCGCGTCTCTGTCATCTTCCGCCGTTACAGTTTCCGGCTTTCCCGGCGCGGATTTTCTGCAATTTCCCGCACGCTCCTCCGGGATTCGTTCGGATCTCGTAACGTTAACGCGACGCTCGTTATCAAGCCCCTCTCTCCACCCCCTCTCGCACTATGTACGATTACTAACAAAACTACGCTGCAATCGTATCTCCCTGGTAGGATTAGAAGCCCAGAGCCAGCAGAGCGGTTACTACCGTCAATAACGCTTCCCTTTATCGCTTTTAGCCGCAGTTCTCCTTGATAAATGTCAATTAACTCTCGGACCACCGACCTTTCCCACGAACACGATTCACGCTGCCTGCGATATTTTTTATCATATTTTTGTAGAACCTTTTCTCTTTCCGGTTTGATCCTAATGCGACTATTCATTTACAGAATTTATATATTACAGCAACTGAGTAATTAATTTATGATTTTGATACTCGAGGATTAACTACAAGTTCTAATAGCTGTTAATGCGATCACATTAAAATAAACTGTAAATAAATAATTAAATAAATAAGTTCTTATGCAAGTTCTGCAATTTACTTGTATTTATATCGAGTATATCCTTGATGCGATTATTAGACCGCTGATCTTCATGCAAAATGAAAATTTTCTACCCAAATTACAACAAACTACAGTGAAATAGAAATTTATTTTCTTTCTTAGTATGTTTAACAAGTTTAAAATAATTGTATAATAGTGTTTTTAAATTCTTCTAATATTCTTACTGTCTTAAATTGCGTCTATTCATTTTTGTTTTAAAATACACCTATTCATTGTTGTCTTAAATTCTAGTTGGTTAACAAATTCGCCGGTCATCGCTCGCTTCATGCAAGCTCGAAATTGTCGAGGCAGTGACGTATATGATTGTTTTTTCGCGAATATTAATCGAGACACGTGAAGCGTGGCTTTCGCTCGGCTCGCGAAAAATCGGACACTTTAATACCCGGCTCCCAATTTGATCACCTAGTCGGGGGAATCGTAGGAATTAATCAGTCAGTCGCACGTGGAGTGATCAAACGTCAAATTGAAATTCCTGATCCTCTAACAAAAATTAATTTTCTCGAAACAATCTTAATTACCGATCGATTTTGTATCCGTACACTGTGCTGCTGTGATTATTTCTTTTTACGCCCCTGAATGTTTTTATTAGACATTAACCAGTCCGTTTACTATTAAAATTGGAACAGGCAAGAATTTAGAAACTTGTCGACTAATAAAAATTGGCACTACTGATTGGAAGAGAGCATTAAAATTTTTCTATTCTCGCAAGTTTAAAAATTTCGTTACCGTTTCAATAATATACGCAAACTGTCTTAAAAATTTATAACGTATTGCTTCTTTCTATTTCAGGTGAGCTGAAAAATAGTGCGAACAGAATGAAACATTCGTGAACCGCGGGTTCTGTAAGTACGGTACAACAATCCAGCAATCGGACTTATTACTTCCGATGTCGAAAATAGAACGGCGAAGAAAATGGTTTTGCCAATTACCCGATTTAAACCATTCAATCGGCCCGCCATTATTTCCCGCTCGAATCAAATCGATACTATGCCACCGAAGAAGACAATCAAATTAGTTATCGAGTTATTACTGAACGTTCTATACCTACGAACTTTCTCTTTGTTCGAGGAAATTGCTTATTTTGCTCACTTCTCGAGGGCGAGGTTCAAGGAAACTGTTCTCCGCCGAGAATGGCGCTTGAAAATTTATCGATGAATGCTGCCCATAATGAGATCTTACAATACTACCAATTGCTCGATCGTCTTCGCAAAATAAATATCGATACACACAAATAAACCTAGATCCCGCGGCAGCTTTTTCAAACAAGCCTTCACCGATGCAAATGTATAGCGTTACACAATAGTCAGGATACACTTTCAAAACTTTAGAACAATTTCGTTTCACCTTTATAATTGTAGTGCCACTGGATGGTGGAGATTCTTCCGATTCAAACGAGTCCAAACACAATGTAAATCACACAACTGTTATCGATTTCCGTACTGTACGCGCGCCAGATGATGACTAGCTATTGTGTTTACGTTCTTGCTCTAACCGGACTCCCCCACCACCGCACGCGTTGTCACTATTGGCCGAAGACGATGACGAAGAACCGCAGCGGTCACATCAAGCCGGAGTGAAACAGAACTAAACTTGAGAGCGTTAATAAATCGAGAGAGAGAGAGAGATAATGGTGGGGGAAATGCTCTAATCAGAACCTGAGTGACGTCACGAAGCTTATTAGCTACATTCGATCTTCGAGACGTGGTAGTGGAAATAAACAAACCTACCTTTAATAGGTTTCAACTATGTACGGTTCTTTCTTTTTCTACTTACAGTACGGATCGTGGCGTCAGTAGTTTATCTTGACACAGTCAATTATTACGCGGAAACCAGCAGAAATATGAAAAAATATTTTATATAAAATATTCTTCACAAGAGAAGCGGCACATTTCATGGCGCTATGCACATTTTTCCATAATTGCCTTTTAAGGGCCAGATGAAGGGCAATTCAAGTTGGTTCTTGAAAAGAAGAAATTTAACAGCATAATCGACGGAATTTACGACGAACGGTGGGGGTCTCGCGAATCTCGAAGCGTCATTCGCCGCCGTTGGGAAGGGTTCGAGAATATTTTCGAGGTTCCGCGGCGGAAAACTCAATGGCCTGTGGGGTAACCGTTATTGGTCGGGCCATGTTGCGCGCGACATTTAATGGGGCAGTAAATTTCTGCGTTGCCGGTCGTTCCTTGCGACAGTCCTTTAAGAAAGTCGCTATAGCGGACGTTGAAAAAATTACGCGCGAAAACGCAACCCCTCTTGCTAGCCCGCGAGGCTGATTCAGCCCCAAGCCACGAACGATGTAACCTGTTTAAACGGCGCGACGCTGACCGGCTCGTTAATTATTCACCTTTATTTCGTTACGTATCCACCCAGTTTTCGAGGCTTTTAACATCTCACTGGGGGAAGCGGGGGGCGCAACCGTTTCCCCGGTAATTGACGACCGGTCGAAAATGCAATTTCTGCGTGACGAGCGCAAATACACGTGTACGCGCGCGACCGAAGACTTGCTACACTTTTACCCGCGTTCAATTATTGTCCCTCTGACGCCATCCCCGCCCTAACGATCGCGCTGCATAGCCTCGGAAATCCATATCGGCATGCATGGAAGTCCGGGCTTCTCTGAAAACCATGGAAAGTATGAACAGCATGTCTTCGAATCGCTGCTATGCTATGCGTCGTGGAAACTGTAGTCGGACACCCTTCACGACTTTTTAACCCTTGCAATCGGAGCTGTTTTGTTCTTGAAAATTAAATATTTCTTCCGAACTAGAATAATTCCACTGTGTGTGTATGATTTTTTTCATTTCATGGACGTGAAATGGATGAATACTTAAATGTGTAGTTGATTAGATACCAACGTATTTATTAATATGAACTTCCATTTCCACTTCTATTTCTTCCGAACTAGAATAATTCCGTTCTATATTAATTTTTTTCTTTGTTGAATATAAAATTTATATAATACCTCATGCAATAGTTAAGTGTTTAATAATTGATTAGATACCAACATATTTAATAATGTAAACAATATTATGAATTATGAATGGCACAGCAATTTCTGGCCCTTTGCACTCGGAGCTACTTTAATTCGAAAATTAATTAGATACAGTAAACTGTAATTAATATATTAATTATATACTGTAATAATTAGATACTAAATTGATTTGATACTGTAATTGATTAGATACCAACATATTTAATAATATAAACAATATTATGAATAATGGTACAGCAATTTTTATCCCTTTTCACTCGGAGATATTTCAATTCGAAAATTAATTAGATACTGTAATTAATATACCAATTATATACTCTCTGTAATATATACTGCAGTAATTAGATACTGTAATTGATTATCAGGTCATAAAGCGATAATAGAACACAAATTTCAAACACATTTGTCAACTTTCATACTTAACGACCTGACAGATACCAACATATTTTATAATGCAAACAATAATTAATGAATAATGGTACAGCAAAAAAAAGGTACAATTCAAATAGATTCGTTCCATAAAGTTAATGTTCGTTATTCGTTAATTAAAAATAAATATTAAAAAGATTCACTGTTGAACAATGACCCAGTGTTAGAAACTGAGAATGTGAATGGGTGGAAAAAACGATGAAACATGGTTTCACCACTGTAGCGTACGCACCACAAGCATTCATCAGGATAGTAACTTTCTCCCTAACTTAATTTATCGACAATAGTTCCCACAAAACACGATGCTCCAGAAGTACCGGTAACTACGAACGCAATATACCGCAATATTTATTTAGCCTGTAACTTAAAGCAGCCACTGAAGCAAAGTACATCGAACTGGGTCGCGATTGCCCCAATAACCAACTTTCCGCGGTGGTAATTAAAACTCGAGAATTTCTATGGACGCAAAGCCTCGATCAAGCAGAACGGAAACGATGCCGCTGGAAAAAGGAATGGAAACCAGTCCGGAAGAACGAAAGTTTCGAAATAAAGTTAGCGGGCAAGACGAAGAGCGATGGGGAGGGGGATAGGTAGGGGGATGAAATAAAGAAAAATCGGTAGGAAAGAATTTCGTTCGGCAGCCTTTGGCCTGCGACTTTCGTCCTTCAACTGTCCTTGTTAACATATCAAAGAGCCCCCCACCCCCCCTGCACCGATATTTAAATTTATTCCTCAACCCCCGTGTATCCACGTACATGGCTCCAGCCCGATGCCCTTACGTATCGAAAGCATACTACGAGACTCGTCCACGGTATATTCATGGGACCTTCGAAGCTTTTCATAAAGAGCAAACCGGCTCTGCCGTGTTTCAGGACGAAAAGCTCGTTTCTCTCATAGAACTTCCCAGCTTCCTTTCTCCGTCCCGTGCACGGAGATCGACCGAAAGAGGGCCAGATGGATTTTCCATTGTCCTCGAGTGTATGATAGATTGGTCGGAAACGGGGGCAAGTGTTCGATCGCATTTTTTCCCTACGACCCCTTCGGTAAAGAACCCCTTTCGCGTACCCGAATTATTTCTACATTCACCGGATATCTTCTCCGAGCCTTTGAATACTGTTACCGAGCTTATTTTGACACATTGCGCATTGTAACGATCAAGTGAATGCATCGAAAAGTTATCGAATTGTTCGATAAGTTTAAGAGAGATGGACTGGAGAACTTCCAGGGAAACTTCCTCACGTTGTGTGTGTGTTCCGGTGGGAATGGACGGAACAAGAATTCCGGAAAGTAATAGCTTTAGTTTCGATGGGACTTGTAGGATATCAATTTTTCTGTTCCGGAGACTAGCTTTTGCTCGTCGATGTTAACCCTTCGATAGCGAAGACTGGGTCTATTTCGATTTCAGTGTCAAAATCTTTTTTTTAAATTTTAACGTCGCTTCAGCATCGAAGGTATAATTGCTCGAATACACCTGTTATATTAGGACCAATAGAAAGACCCGGTTTACAAGAAATATTTTTAAAAACATGTTTGAAAAATTGATAGATGAAACTGTGATAAGTGGACAGCGGATATTATGCATTTATGACAAACATGGGCACGTGTAATTGAATGCAGTGGACATGTTAGAAATATTTAACAATAACCTTGCCACAAATGACCGCTTTTACATTCTTTATTTTATAATTATTAACACGATAAAGATGCTTCCATTAGAAATTATTCAATGGATTTCTTTATTCGAGCACGCATTATTCTAAAAATTGTGGAAAATCTAATTAACTTCAGTCTCGCAATTTTTACAATACAATATATAAACGACACATTTTGTACGATTAGTGTTGAGGCGGTAGACTCGTTTCCAGGATTGCAAGAGTGCGGGGGATTCGCGTTGTCATTTCTCGACAATACAAAAATGAGGGTTTTCAGCAGAGTTGGGCAAAATGTAATTTCAATTACAGTTACAATTACTTGCCAATTACTGTAATTTGGAATTGCAGAAATACAGTTACATGTAATTGTAATTGAAGATGTAATTAATTACTCATGTAATTAATTCCTGCCCAACTCTGGTTTTCAGTAGTCAAAAACGCTAGATAAAAGATCGATCTAGGGCGCTATCGCCCTCAAAAGTCCCATTTTTTCGTTTACGAGGCGTAATTTGCATAATTTGGCAGCATGTAGCTATGAAAATAGCTACATGCGCAGTTGTATGCTTGCGAGTAATGCAAATTATGAAAAGTAAGACTTTTATCTAGCGTTTTTGACTACTGAAAACCCTGATTTTTGTATTGTCGAGAAATGAGAACGGGAATCCCGCACCCTTGCAATCCTGGAGAAAGGAGTCTACTCCTGTTAAATCTTGATATTGCGTTAGGCACTGTTGGAGCACCATACGACGAAAAGTAACCTTCCAACGGAAAATTTGGCATCGCCTTTCAATAAGATACTACCCTAACGAATGGAGGAACAGCGCGACAGGGAGAACATTGACAAGAATGGTGGGCTCGGGAAAAAAGTGTGTCGAAAAGCAAGTTTACGACCGTGTTCGTCGCTTCGACGCTGGATAAATGGAACCGTCGTCAACGACGACGACGACGACGACGACAGCAGGAACGCGGCTGCTTTTTAAAACGCCAATGTGCTCGACCTAATTCTCTTCTTATTCACCGTAAACCTGTTGTTCTACCCTTTAATTAGAACCGTTTGAGCCTGCGAATGACATCGACGGGATTAACAGTGCGTACTGTTTATGATGCGGTATGCCACTCCAACTCGTCGACGCGCATCGAGCGAAAGAAGTTAGCCACGCCGCAGCCGGTTGCGTATGAGTATCTTTGTGTGTGCATGCGCCATGCTCAATACGCAATGTCGTGCACGTTATTCCGATCGGTTTTCATTTGTCGATGTTTACCTTTCATACGGGGAGGCCCCATTGTACTCCAATTGATAACAATTTGCTTCGCAATTGCCTGAAACGGACATTGATATGCAACGCGGAAAAAAAAACATCATCAATTTCAGCGGTATTGTGTTTTTTTCTAAATGAAACCCAACGAACGCGATTTAATCGTCACGGCGACCGTGATGCGAATAGATTTGCGCGAACCGCGCGAAATTGAACCGCAGGATTGAAGTCGATCGTGTTACCAATCAATACACGAGATCACGGCTCCGTTTAATATCTGAGATTTCATTAATCGCGGACACGATTGCCCGTCGTCATCGATTTCTTACGAATTTTCCTACATGTAGAAATACGTTGTTTTACATTTTTTTTAATGATTATATAGGATGTAGAATGGAGACTGTAATATTGACGAGACTTATCGCTACACAGCGGATCGTGTAAACGGGTCAAAAGCAAAAAAAAATATTATTAAAAATACTATTATGACTAGATATCTGATCGTTATGCAAAATAAATATTTTCTACCCGAATTCTACCAACCTGGAGTGAAATAGAAATTTATTTGTTCTCTTAAAACGTTTAATAGGTTGAAAATAGCATAACATTATGCAAAATAGAAAATGTTCAGAAATAAGAATCCTATTTTTCTTTTAATTATTCTATTAGTTAAAACTACTACATAGACGTCAAATATTTTTAACATGTCTACCGCTTTCAATTATACGTACCCATTTTTATCGCAAATGCATAAAATCCGGAATCTATTAACAAGCCGCGATGCGCAAAATGAACGAGCTGAATTATTAAACGGCGAAATCGAACCGCCTCGATTTCCCGCGGCCAAGCTACAGCGGAGCGTTCGAAGGCGAAACAATTCCGAAACTTTGCACGGTCGCTTTAAAAAGAAAGAGCGCCGTCTCTCTAAGACTCTCCGCGAGGATAGAGGACTCCGTAAACGGGCAATATCCTGTATACATATAGCAGCTGCCTACCGGAAGTTCCGTGTGAATATTTAAAGAGCTCGCTGCGCGCGATACGGTTGGAAGTTGCCTATCCGCCGAGGGCCCATACGTAAAAGATATTCGAGGCAGAACGAAGGACCTCGTCGAGGGGTTGATCTTAGAATTTTTTATCTCTCGACGGTCAGGCGTCCCAGAGCAATTGTTTCCCCTTCTCGCTCGACCCTTGGTGTCTTCCGTGCTCCTCTTCCTTTTTCATCCTCTTGTCCCCATGCGACCCGAGTCTCGCCTGTGTTTCTTCCCTTCTTCTTGGCCCATCGGCCGACAAGAAAGATGCTCATTCGTTGCACGTCAGGACCTTGGACGTGCCTCGCCTTACTACCCGTCTTTTTTACCTTGTTGCCCTTCGCCCATGACTTATGAAAGTCAAACCCGTAGAATTCGGCGCACGCCGATAGCTGGCCCCCCTAAACGCTCATTTGTTTTTCCCGCGCGGAAATGCTTTAATTTATATCAACCCCTTGGCCCTACAAGTCAGTCTATTGTACTCACGGCGAAGATTCTGAACAGAGTCTTGATAAATACGCATGTGATTTATAAACTGCGGATCTTTATGCGAAATAAAAAATGTCTGCATTGATTGCAAGACACAGGAGCGAAATAACAAAATTCATTCTTCTTTTAATTATCTTGTTAAGGTTCATTTCTCAATCGTACGTTAGTGGGACAGTTCTCGGAACGTGACGTCTCGAACTTCTTTAGTCCACGTTTACAATTGCCGGACAGCGAATTAGTCTGATCCGTCACGCTTCAAGGTGAAACGCTATTCGAGTAAACTCTCTGTTCTCAATTTAATTCGGTTTTCAAGCCTCCGTTTTAAAAACAGTTTTCGCAATCACACGATGATGCGTATTTTCGGATGAGCAATATCGAAAATCGTGCTAGTAGTCGCAATGCAGTGGCAGTCGGACCGGCCGGAAGTTCTTTCGGCTTCCCAGCGCGGCCGCGGATTGAGGTAGCACGGCGGTCGTTTAATTATTTCATTAACAGGCAACATTTTACGGGTCGGTCCCGCGGCGGCGGGTCTCTCGGCCGCTGGTTTATCACCGGACTTCGTTAATTACCGGGATTTTACTATCAGGACGGTGAATCGCGACGATGAGACGGGTTCCGTTGATTCCGTTTGTCGTTACGCGTCACGTTTTACACGGCAATTCGGCGGAGCGTTGAAACGTGTTTGACCGTGTTGAATACATCGTTTAACGGCGAACGCAAGGAAGTCCCGCGAAACGAAAGACCGGTTCAAGCGACGAGGAAATTAAACAGGAGTAATTGAACGCTTAGCGGAGTAATTGCTCGTTATAGTCGCGGGGACGCGAGGCTACAACGCGAGCTCCGGGTATTTAGATCAGCGGCGCGTTCACACTTTCGTCGACGAGATGGCGGGAAACGGTTATTGCCTGACTCCACGAATCCTAGTCTCCTAGATGTCTCTCTTATTACTTTATTATTAGCGTGATTTTATTAGTCGCCTGTGTACGCTGCGCTTAAAATGTTGCCTGGACGGTACCTAACAGCTTAATTGGAGATCCGGTTATAGCGGACAAACGTGGTTTAACATATACTTGCAAATGGAGGACAGTCGCGACTCGTAATTCCCGTTCTACCTCGCCGATGACGATTACAGCGTGATAATTGATTCGATTGCGAATTATTTTCCGCACAGACGAAATAATAGTACCTCGCACTTGTAATCGCGGTCGCAACCGATCGGAATTAGCAAGTATCGAACGTAACTTGTGATTATCAGTCACTGGAGAAACCAGTTACGGTTTAATCCGTGTTTCTCGTTAAGATCTCTTTAAAAAAACTGTGAAGAACATTTTCGCGAAGGAAACAATTACAGTTTTCCCGAAATAAGTTTATACTGTTCTGTTATCGGTAGATAAATTCGCCCGAAACTTCGTGACTTTTATGTTTTAATGCGAAACACGTAACTAGACAGCGGATTTTATACATTTATGACAAAAATGAGTAGTTGTAGTTTAAAATAAACATTAGGAGAATTTCAGAATACTGTTATATTATTTTCAACCCAATAAACATATTAAGAAGGAAAATCAGTATTTTCATTTCACTCCAGTTTGTTGCAATTCAGGTAGAAAATTTTTATTCTGCATAAAGATCCGTTGTCTACACATAACCGAAAAACCTGAGATGTAAATGTGAGCTCATCAATTTTAATAAAAAAAAGGAAGAAGCACTGTTTACCTTGTTATTTAATCGATCTTTTACCAATTTGACACCGCGGGACGGATGAGGGTTAACGAAGTAATAACATTTTTATTTCATTTATAACAGTTCGTATGCAAATCTTGGAAAATTGTGCTCCTGCGGAAAGGAGAAAGTGTGCAACGATAATGAAAATTGTCGGATATCTCGAAGCTCGTTCCTCAAGCTATCAAGGTATTCAAATGAACGGGGGAAAAGGAAGAACGCAACCAGATAGAACAATTATTGTACCGCTAGTTACGCGATCGTTTATCTGTTACGTGGACAGTCAGATTGCATCATGAAATGCGATTATTCGACGAAGCGTGATCGGCTCGGAAACCGATAGACAGTTCAGTTAATAAAAGGGAGCCGCGCGATTAAAACCCGGCAAATGTGTCCGCGACTGTGAGATGTAAACTGTAATTGAAATTTTGTACAACCGTAGCCATCAATCCATTTCAAAGGTCCATTTCATTTTTTTTTCTTTAACAATCCTGCTCGTGATTAAAACGATTAATAATTGATTGAAACGCGGTTCGCAAACACAAATTGAAGCGTCGCACAGTGGGACCTTCCGTCCACTTCGGAGACAAAATCAAAGAACTTTCGATAGGAATGAGGTAGAGCGATGAAATTTTAAAAAAATTAAAGCTGGAACTTTGCAGAATATGGGAAAAATAGGGAGATTATGGTACGAACATGTTTTAACCTTGAGAAAATTCGTTAAACATGTAGAATTTCAGAAATCGATTTTGCAATATCGTGAGGTCGTAGACAAATTTTGAGACCAGATTTGAAATCAGCGTGAAAAAATCTACAGGAAATGAGGTGTAGCATGTTAAAAAAGAAAAATTTTCCGCACGTGGTATTGAGAAAACTGAAATTTTCTTGAAATTGTGAAAGTTTAACGAATTTTCTCAAGTTTATAAAACGTTCGTACAATAATCTCCCTATTTTTCCCATATTCTGCCAAGTTTCAGCTTTAATTTTTAAAAAATTTCATCACCCTACCTCATTTCTATCGAAAGTTCTTTGATTTTGTCTCCGAATTGGACGAAAGGTCCCACTGTGCGTCGTACCGAGGATACTTATATTGTCAAGAAACTCTGTTACTTGATTTTATCAAAGAAATTGTCGAATAATTATCCATTAATTTTAGATTTAATTTTAGATTTCTCGCAATTTTTATAAAAATGTGTGCTTCGATTATGAAATGTATTTAATAATCTTGGTAATTTCAATATTTAGGAAATAAAAAATATGAAACCGATCGTGGTGGTTTAATATTCGGTAAAAATTTAGACAAATATTTGATATTGTCGCCGGAGAAGAGCTCGAGTAATAATTTTTCACTTTCCACGCATTTCATTAATTTCTCCACTCGTGGAAATTTTGATAATTAATGTCGAACGAAAAAGCGTTCAGTTCATTCGGTGGATGTAATACGGCGGCGTACGGGAAATTTCGACGCGATTTACTGGTATAGTAGCATGTTTATTAAGTTTATTATTTTTCGTTGGTCGAAAGCAATTGGGAATTTTGATAACGTGCCAATTACTGCCGTATGCCGTGGACGGCCGGAAATTATTATTTTTACGTGTAAATAAACGCCGCTTTCAGCGGAGCGCCAGTGTACGCGGAACGTTTTATCAGGATCGATATATTCCGACGTTATTACGAACAAGGTACTAATTAGGGAGATTTCGGGACTGCTGGTCGCGTGTATTTTCATTCAGTTTAAAGAGGCAGACATTAACAGAGAGCGGAGTAAAAAAAATGAAAGTGACACATACAAGTATTCGGAACGATGTGTTTTCACGATGTTGATTATTGAGATGTTAATTAGGGAGCGGAGAAATCGCGTGGCCAAGGACAGAGATCTATGAATGAGATCTTCCGTGTCATGTAATAGTCATAGTCGTGGGTGTTTCACTAAGAATACCACTAATTGGCATCTCCTACTAGTGTTAGTATAAAAGAGGATGAACACACACAACCTTCACATATAATTATTCTTTCACTTCACCCAGTATTTCGCGAATTTTATCCCTTTGTACTCGGAGCTATTTTAACTGGACAATTAAACATTTCTTCTTCTCGAAACACATTTAATAATGTAAACAATATTTTGAATAATGGCACAGCAATTTTTAGTGGTGCCTCAGAGGGGACAACCGAGTGCAAAGGGTTAATTCAATGTCTGATCTGATAAATAAACTGTGAACACTGTTTGGGAAAATCTAATTGAAAAATAGGAAAATCATTTTTCGACCAGACTCTGAAAGTATAAATTTTATCAGTTTAATCTAGGACTGACAACAAGTGCTTACAAATATGATACATAAATTATTCCTTGGTTTCCTCCAACATCATTACGATTCACTGAAATTGAACCTCAATTTCAGACCCTACAACTAGAATAAATTGTGAACAGTATTTGGGCAAATCTAATTGAAAAATACGAAAATCTTTTTTTGCCTACACTCCGGACAAAGTAATGTTTCATTCAAGAAAGCATAAATTGTATCAGTCTACTCTAAGACCGACAACAAGAGTACTTAGAAATATGATAAATTATTCCATCAACATTTCCACGATTTCAACCTTACAAATCATTCTAGTAAAATGATCAGCCAAATCCTGGACCCAAAACTTGAGTGGATAAACAATGGTTACAGTCTGTTTCGTTTCACTGCGAGTAAATGTTGTGAGAAAAGAATTGTACCACTCCGTGCCTCTTTAAATCATCGTGTGCACGAATGCGCCATTGCGACGTAGACCCAAGAAAGTGCACAGGACTTGAAATTCCCCACGTGGCGCGGTGTAATTACCTTTACGCAACGTAATTATGCTCGAAACTTCGGTCACATTATTCTGCACGCCCGACGCGCCACGCCACGACGAGTCACGTTAGAAGTCTTCCGAGTGCATCTCGAACGCACAATTTGATTGTCCACGCGTGAGCAACACCGACGTGTTGTGGGCACGGTGAATGACAGATTATTAATTATGCAGATCCTTATCGCGAATGCGTCCAATATTCCTTGGAATCGTTGAGAGGACCTATAATCAGAATAGTGTCGGATCGATGGCGCGTCACCCTCGTAACCCACTATACACGGAATTATGTCTCGTAATCCAGGGAACAAGTGTCAGCGGGCGAGGTGCGCGATCTTAAACGAATTCCGTTCGGAACGCACCCCGGAGCCTCGTGTTCGCTGCGATTTAGCTGTATCGGCATTTACGACGTCTAGCGGGCTCGTTTCCCGTGTAAGCTTCTCAATAAAGTGGCGCCTCTCGTTCACGACTGGTGACGAATTCCCCCATGGATATCGCGATCCTACAACGTAACCGTTTCCCCTAGGAAATTTTCGGAACCGTGTCTCCCGTAAATTTTATAGATCAGAACATTCATTTCGCCAGGGGAATCAATGAAGAGCCCCGTAAATGTACATTTGCGACTCGGGCACTCAACGATCGAGGTCGATCGATCCAAGAATTCGTTTAACGAGGAATTAAAAGCGCGACGTAAAATGCCGAACAAATGGAAACGTGAGCGAGTCCCTTTTATTCGCGCCAGGGCAACATCAGGGCTCTCCTGGTTTTATAGTGTTTTCGTGATTCATGTTTACGGGGCTTCCGATGGCACGACTATGTCTGACGGATGTTAAGTATGTAGCTTTGATGATAATGCGCGGGACGTGACTTTGCTGGCAAACTCGCTGTCGAAAGCTGCGTACTCTGATTCTTTCGCGGCTGGCATTTTTTTTATTGGCGGCGGAACGATCGTTTTGTGGAGGGTGCTCGGTCGTCGAGGGTACGGTGGTGCGTAAAATTTTTAGTTTCACGAGCGATGGTGCTGGAAGCTGTTTTTGATTCGCTGGAATCGCGGGTGTAAAATGTATTTTAGAAAATTCTATCGGGAACACGTGTCTAGAGTCAGTCACGTAAAATTTATATACTCTTTCACCCTTACGTAGCCAATTTTAACGTGTACGTTATTTGAAACGTTTTGTATTTTGTATTTATTGTATTTAATGATAAATAGGGAGCGTATTTTATGCATTTATGACGAAAACGAGAAGGTGTAATTTAAAACAGGAAAAACATTGGAAGAATTAAAAACTGCTGTTACATCATTTTGAACCCATTAAACATATTAAGAAAGAAAATAAATTTCCATTTCAATCCAGTTTCTTGCTATTCAGGTAGAAAATGTTTATTTTGCATAAAGATCCGCTGTATAATAATAAATATACTGGCGAGCAGAGAATGGACCTTCAGAGAAATTTTGTAATATTTTCAGAGGAACATTGACAACTTGTTGAAAGAAATGCAGTAAAAGGATACTTGGTTGGCTACACAAGAGTTAAATTAGGGTAAAAATATTTGTAGAAGTGAATATAAATATCAAGGGAAAATTAAACAATGATTTTAGACATTTTAAAAGAAATTTTGTAATAGTTTTAGAGGAACATTAGCAAATTGTTAATGTTCACGTGGGTTAAACTAGGGTAACTGTTTTATAAACGGACCAAACGACGCGACATCGCGACAATTAATCTATAATAAAAAGATATATATATATATATATATATATATATATATATATATTTGTAGAAGTAAATGTACAATATAATATCAAGAGAAAATTAAAGAATGATTATAGACATGTTCAAAAACAGGATGAAGCACCCTTGGCGGGAACTCGACGGTTACAAGCGGCGTTACAAATTGGCACTATGGGAGATGAGCGTCTCGTAAAAATGCGACTCGTCCCGAAAAATTATGTAGGGGCACGCGCGCGCGCAGATGCATCCAGCCCGCAGCATCGTATCTGCATATCAACTGTAGACACTGCTTGAGATTCTCCGCGTGGCACGTTGTAGTTACTCGTTGCACTCAGAACTTCATCCGCATTCGCGTGTGCGTCCGACGTCGCCCGTAACCCTCCGAGTACGTGGCAGAGACGCGCGTCGAGACGCCTCAAACGAGTCCGGGAACGTGTCCGCGTCCCGTAGGTATCGACTTTTCACCATGAACTCGCCTAACATTCTACCTTCCCCTTCGTCCCTTATTTTTCTATTATTTTCCTCCTCTCGTATTCCCCGCGATCTCTGCACCCCGCTGATACAGGAAACACATACGCGCGCGCGCCACTCTGGTTTTCATGCTAATACCTTCGATTCGATTTTTCGATAACCCTTATCCGTCCCTCGAGACTATCTGGCACGTTCTCGATGCTTTTGGAAAAGCTGCGCGCACTCGGTCGATTTATTATTTCTGATGCGCAATCTTATAATATCTTTACGTTAACTGTACCAAACGCAACACGTGACTAGTATACTAAACTGAATTTATATAGTAATTTTTAATTTGTTAGTTCCAGAAAAAATAATTTCTGGTTCATATTTGTAGTCAATAAACATGGAAAACATCGTTTGTAAAAATTCGTGCGATTTAACGAACGTTCATACAATTATTCATGATATTTACATTGGAATATGAATATATTTTAAAAATGATCGTTTTCTAAATACAATAAATGGAAAATAAATCATGTTTTCATTGAGATAAATTTTTCGACTACGAATCACTTCAATTTAGTAAAGAACGTTTCAAATATTTAAAAAAAGATTCACACATCTCTATAAGACTAAATTTAATATCATTGATATAAATGTCCAGTGAATTTTATAAAATCGTATAAAAAGTTATGCAGAAAAATTATGATTAATTAAGACGTCGATTCCAATATTCTGATATAGTAATTAGTAGTCTGCGGATCTTTATACAAAATAAAAACTTTCTACCTGAATTGCAAGCTGGGGTGAAATAAATATTTAATTTCTTGTTGAATATGTTTATTATAGGTTAAAACTAGTATAGCAGTATATTTAAATTCTTCAAATCTTTTTACCGTCAGAAATTAGACCTACCCATTTTTTCCATAAATGCATAAAATCCGCAGTCTAGTAATTAGACAGCGAATCTTCATGCAAAATAAAGATTGTCTACCTGAACTGCAACAAACTGGAGTGGAATAGAAGATTATGTTCTTCCTTAACATGTTTACTGGATTGAATATAATATAAAAATATGTTTAAATTCTTCTAATGTCTCCGCTGCTTTAAATTACACTTACTCAGTTTTGTCATAAATGCATAAAATCCGCAGTCTATTAATAATGTACATTTTTCTGCATCATTGTATCATTATTCGACACTAAAAGGGTTTAAACTTTATTGTATAATTAATCGCAGCTTTTCCGGGGTGTTAATTGGACTTCTTGGCGCTCCATCATTTCAAAGTTTTCTCGGTGTTTCTCGTAAAACGTGTTCGTTCTCCTTGCTGAAGCAATTTCGCACAGGTGCTTTCCCCTTAGTCTTCGGGCGTCAGTCTACCGATGAACTCGTCAATTTTCGGTTCTGGCGCGTGTGAAGCTGTCGAGTGGCATACACGCGAACCCGATTTTACGAGACTGCGATAGATTGACACTTTCGCGAGGCGACCTTTTTCACAGGGAATATCGCCGCTAGACAAGCGTGGCTGTTCTCTCGCCCGGAAGACCTTGAAATTTAGCGCGAACTCAGCGCGTTTCGCTGCTACAAGGATTTACGTCCGCATCGCATTTTCCATTCGTCTTCTTTGCGAAACGGTTCGCTGGTTAACACTAATCTCCGCGTACACTCCAATCCACTTTCTCGTCAAAATGTTGTTAAGTAAATGGACCTATTACGGCGGTATATTTTCCCAATCAGATTAAAGTACAGTGACTCCCACTAATAGTCGGACACTCTTAAAAACACCATAATTTTTTAAATATTGGACTATACGATTTGAACTTTTTTGGGAAGCTAGAGCAATTAGTTTACTACAGAATGTGAAAAGAATTTTTTTCAAAAATTGCATTTGGTCACAATTGTAAAAGAAATACTAAAAGTTGCATTTTACAACTTTTTTATAACAGGCCTATATTGAAATTTTAAAAAATACGTTTTGTAGTTCTGAGTCAATTATATGCACTGTGAAAGTTTCATAGAAATCGGTTGATGCGGGAAAAAACGATAGGCATTGAAATATGTAAGAAACCTTAGAATTAGTGCAGTTGGGGGCCGAAAATCGTGAAAAACTGCATTTTATATCATCTTTAGACGTTTGTAGCTCATTAGAACGTCGACCGATTTTGATGAAATTTTCAGAGTATGTTTAATTGATACAGATCTACTAAATAATCTCATAAAAATTATGAAGTTCGACAAACAGAATTTGATGCTTGCATTTGTTTCTTGAAAAAATTTTTCGAAGCACTTTCAATTTCCACTAGTTTGACCATCCCCTCTTTTATGAACCTGCACCAAGTACGTCGCTTGCAAATAATTTTGAGAAAACGACGACTCGGAACGTTTAATCTTAGCTCCCGAGAAGACAACGATCTCATAGCGACCCAATGATACAGTATTTAAAATGTGCTCGTTTGCTTCCTGTTACAGTTTGGACAGAGATCAGCCGTTCTCATTCCAGCTGGGAGTTGGCCAAGTTATTAGAGGCTGGGACCAGGGATTGGTTGATATGTGCGTGGGCGAAAAGAGGAAGTTGACCATACCGCCGGAACTCGGATACGGAGAGAAGGGAGCCGGAAATGTAATTCCTGGAGGTTAGATTACTTTTTCTCTCTCGACGTTACTATTTTTCCTTTTACTATTAGCTTCACCGGTGGAAAAACGCCTGAGCAAACACAAACACGAACGTTCAAATAACAGGCATTATACTGCAGATTTTTATGCCAAATATAAATTGTTTCCTTCGATTGCGAGACGTAGGAACCAGAAATTTCCCTCTTCTTTAACGACTTTAACTTAATGACTTTATTTAATATCCTTTAATTCTTGTGATCTTTCTGTGTAAAATTTTCTTCTACCCTTCCCCTTATAAATGCATAAAATCCAGTCTCGTGATTATAACATCAACACGTTTGCCACCGGAGCTTGTTTGAGCGCGTTGGCTTCATAATTATAACTACACTGCGGATGTTTATGCAAAATAAAAATTGCCTGTATCGATTGCAAGGGATGGGAACCAAACAGAATGTTATTTCTACCCTTAATAATTTCAATAGATCAATTAATTAAATAATTGATGATTTCAATAGATTAATTAAATTATTTCCTACAATTTTGAATTTCATCTACTCAATTTTGCTATAAATGCATAAAGATCCGCAGTCTAGTTATAACGCTCTTCTAAAGACTAAAATTAATTCAATTTTCTTTTCCAAGTTCTGTAAAGATTTCCTTCGTGTCCATGAATTATTGAAAAGAATTTTCCTTCCGTTTCTTCAACATCAATGTTCCCAACGTTCAATTTCAATTTTTCTGTTGCAACAATAATGCCGAGTATCGTAACAATAACACACGTACAAATATGTTGTTTGTTATTCTTGAGATTTCTGCGGAATTTGTCGTCGGAGCGTAATTAATCGCAGATAAAATTCATCGCGAGCGAGATTCCCGAGACTTTCCTTAAACGTCTCCACCGTAAGGAATGCAAGAAAAACATGGCGGAAGGGGATACTCGGCGATTTACAGAAGAGACACCGTCGCATTTCTGCACGGCTGTCCCGTTAAATTTAATTTGTCGGCTAAACGTTGCGTTTTCGTTCGAACGCGTAGTCGTCGCAATAAGCGAGAAATTACATTTTTTCAACGTGAGCTTCGCCGACGCGAAATCGAGAGAAACTCGTACCCGAAAATGTACATTGTTGTCAGGATTTGAATACCGACGCGCAATTTCCGCGAGAGTTCTGTAAATAAAACGGCGCTCGCGATGCTGCATACTCGCGAGCACCTTACTCGGATTAACTGCGTTAACGTTATTTAAATGAATTTCCCATTTCGACGGAGACTGTTCAAAACTCGTAACGACAGCGATTTAACAAACTTCGATGGCGGTCGAACTGTTTGCAGCTACGAGATGACGCACGTTTATTAAAAGTATTAATTGGACTCCACCCGGCGAAGTTTGCTGCGAATTGCACATTTTCGTTTAGACAAATATGATAATTGTATGTTGTATTTTGTGCTAACGTGAAGCTAACTGCTGCGTGAAATTCTTTTCGAAGCATCGGTCGTGCAAAGTCTTTTAATAGGAAATATATTTTTGTACAATATATTGGTATCTAATCAATTACTAATCGTTTCAGTATTGTACGAGGTATTATATCAATTTCATATCCAATAAAATTAAAAAAATTATATAGAATGTAATTATTGTTGGTCTGAAGAAATGTTTAAATTTCCAGTGAAAATGGCGCCGAGTTCAAAGGGTTAATAATTAAAACGTCTTAAAGACAAGGTGAAATATTTCTTTGATTATTTCCCAGTGACCCTTTCATTATAATTCAGTATAAAACGATAATTTCTTCTAAGATTGAATGAAAGACAACCAGTTGATTGCGAACCTAATGAAAAATATTATAAATAAATCCAATCAAAGCGACACGTACCGAAAACATTTGAATTAAGTGTGCAGGAAAGAAATTGTCCAGACGTTAAAATAGCTTCGAATGCAAAATGTTTGTACTTTTGTTCCAGCTAAGTCAAACAATAGCTTGCTGCAGTTGTTGTCTAGATCTGAAAAGTAATGGAAGCGAGAGCATGCACGGTTGAAAAAAATCTCGGTATCCGGCACCGATTACGAAACTGTCCTCAATCATTATCGAATCCGTTTATCGGCTGCCAAATGTATTCTTGTCGCGGAACAATGGCCGCGCGGAGACAAAGGGAAAACGCGGTACACTTTCCGCGAAAGATATACGCGAATCCACGGGAAGCTCGCGATTTATCTAACACTCGAGAGCTTCCGAAAAAATGAGCGCACCGAAGCCGATGTTGATCCGGGCCGAGAGAGCCCGGCCCCGGGATAGCAATGCTCAATTTAATGGTTGACGCTTTATTGGATTTCCGTGCAATTGCATTCTTTTTTTTTTTTTGACCCCGATTTTGTTACTAACGATCCCTTTTGTATCGATCCGACGGCTAGCCTCGTTCGTTTTCCCATCGGGAGGCCATTGAGGGCCGCGGATGATTCGAAACGAGTAAGTAGAAGCGCTGTGTTGAATTCTATTAGACTGTTGCATGACAACCGGAAACGTTTTTTATCGGACACTTTGCGTTGCGTTCATTGTCGGCTAACTTCCGGCGATCGTTATTTAGCTTTATGTCGCGCAGATTTCTTCATAGGTTTTTCTTATACTGGCAATGTTTGGGGACAGTTTCGTAAATTTATTTCTTCTTGAAATTAACACTAAACCTACCACTGCCTGTCAAACGACCGGTTTTATATTTTTCATTGCACAATTATTGAAATCGTGAAGTTGCTTACATGCAAATTAATTCGATAAATTTTTTTATTCAAGCTTCATCCAATATTGTAATACAAATTAAACGAAATCTAAATAAATAAAATCATATTTTCAGTGGCAACAGCGTTTATAGATCTGAATTATATTCTAAAAATTTTTGGGAGCCAT
Source organism: Lasioglossum baleicum (assembly GCF_051020765.1). Classification (NCBI taxonomy): domain Eukaryota; kingdom Metazoa; phylum Arthropoda; class Insecta; order Hymenoptera; family Halictidae; genus Lasioglossum; species Lasioglossum baleicum. Next base: position 10,008,871 of record NC_134938.1, read on the forward strand.
AAATGCATAAAGAATCCGCAGTATGGTATAACATTCCGTATGTAATGTTTATACAGTATAAAAAAATATAATATTACATGGAAATTGATTCGATAAATTTCTTTATCCAAGCTTTATCCAATATTGTAATAAAAAATACACAAAAGCTAAATAAATAAAATCATATTTTCAGTGGCAACAGCGTTTATAGATCTGGATTATATTCTAAAAATTTTTGGGAGCCATAAATGCATAAAGAATCCGCAGTATAGTTATAACATTCCGTATGCAATGTTTATTGATTCGATAAATTTCTTTATTCAAGCACATAATAAAAATTACAAAAAATCTAAATCAATTTTAATCGCTTTTCGTGCTCGATACGTTTAGCGTTAATATTGTAAAACGTCTGTATCTCGTAGAACCAATATTTCAAATTGGAAGCTCCCTTAAAGTAATTTTGTCGATGAAGATAAGGAAATTTTTTGCTAAGAATTCACCATGAAGTAAAAGGAATTGATAATCGCTAGACTGCGGAGCTTTATGCAAAATAAATATTGTTTGCATCAACTACAACAAACAAGGACCAAGTAATCATTTCTTTCATTCTTTAATAATGTTCATAAGCTGCAACTAATACATTGATGTTCTTAAATTTTTTAAATTTGTCCACTGTTTTAAATTGCACCTACCCATTTTTGTCACAAATGCATAAAATCCGCAGTCTAATAATCACATAAAACTGCGGGCATTCCGGCGTGTGAACGCAAATACTGCAATTCGGTAGAGAAAAATTTTTGCAGCGATTCGGCAGGGCTTGAAGCTTAGGGTACAGGATCGACGGGTAAAGGAGCAATGTTTCTTCGGCACGGTGAGAAATTTTTCATGGCGTCTGTAGGTCGGAATGCCGTGTCTGCGGTTCTTTGTTGCGGAAGAACGTCTAATGAGAAGTTACAATGTTCGAAGGCCGTGCTGCGCGAGCCGAGGTAAATGCGGTTTACGCGTTTTATGGTTAATTAACTTCTTCACCGGGTAAGACGAGTTCGCTGGTTACTTCAGCAAAAAGCTAATCCGCGTAGCAATGTACACGTTTCAACCGTGATATTTGTTCTAATTTTACTTTGTAATTGGACACGATTTTGCTTTCGATCTTGTCCATTTTACGTCCGCACATTTTAACCGTAACTATATATATGTATTTTTATTTATTCATAATCGATTTGACTCTGGACGTACAAAAAAATATCGCGCGGAACGATCTGGTAATAAGATCTCCAAAGTAATCGAGATTATTTTCAAATTAATTAAGCTGCTCTTTGTACAAGGTGTACAAAAAGTAAATGTTTCTTCTATCGATCGTATTTGCTGATAATAAATTTTTAAATGTTTTCGGCGCAACGGTTAGATCGTTTATTACGAATTATAAAGCAATTTTGCTAATTGTCAAACAAAATCAAACGTTTCGATCCCAGTTTGGATCTTTTTCAATTTTTATTTGAATCGCGTCTGTAAATTTTCCAATAAACTTTACTTTTGTCATCAACTGTTCTCTCGCATACAATTGAATGTATGTATTTGATTCAAATAAAAGTGAAAGTTAATAACGATTTACCAACAAGGTATATTCGTAAGAGTGGATTTAAGAACATGTTATGACTTTTCAAATTTACCGCCTCACATCGATTGATATAACCTAGATCGGTTTCAAATACGTTCGTACATCAGTATCTTGACAACAAGCATGTACGACGCACGCAAAATATGGAAGATGATCATTATTGAAATCCATTGTTACAAATAAGAATATTAATCCTTCATTATAAAAGACTACTGTAAAGTATAGGTACTTACGAATTTTCCAGAATCTTCCGTTCCTCCGTCGGACCCACAGCACACTGCCATTCACGCGAATACGTCTTAATAGTTGTGAAGCATAAAACATTGCACTTCTAAACACAATCACTAAACACTGCACAACATGCTTTAAGAAATCGTGACAGCAAACGCGGATCAGTTACTCCGACCGCGATCAAAATAGTACTGCGATTGTCACCTCGGTTTTTGCATGAACGGTTACGGGTGGGGAAATGTGCCGTTTGTTAATTGGACGTGAACGTTTCGGAAGGACTTTAGGTTGAGGAGTGGGGAACTGTCAAAGAAATTGCTTTCCGTATTGTCTTCGGTCGTCAATGGCGTGATTTACGAGTGTAGGTCGCACGTGTTGCCCATCTGTCAGGGTTGAAGTTGTCGGAGCGCGGTGGTCGTAAAATAATTAGCCAGTTCGCAGCCGAGTCGCATGCGTTTTTTGTTTACTATAACGTCCTTCCCAGGTACATCGTCAGTAGTTGGCCCTTTGTGCCCAAATCAATTGAATTGAATCTCGATCATGTTTGCGACACATGGTTCCTTTCAAACTTCTTCTCTTCTCGATGAGCAAAAGGGGTGTTGATGTAAAAACAAACTTTAACAAGTTTCTTTGTTATGAATGATGTTTGAATGCACCCGTAGGACAAATGACCACTATTTTTTAACACCCTGTACTGTTCGTACAAGAACTCTAATCGTCAAAAATCTGCACCCTCTAGAAACACAGGCGCGGAATTTTCGGTTAGAACGTGATCGAGTTTTTAACGTTTGCTGATCTAGTTTGACACTGTAAATTCGATGATACGCGTCGGTGCAACGTGCTTGCGCGAATCGCGTTACCAAATTCCCCAATGCTCATTGATCGATTCGCAGGATGCTGCGTTTCGAAATAGTGCGATTATTCGATTCTTCGTGCCCATTAGTCGCGAATAGCGAGCTCTAAATGACAAAAACTGAGCAATCGCGTCTCGATATAGCATCATTTCGAAAAAGAATATCATTAAGCTTCTATTCAGTGCGTTTGAATCGAAACGTGCAGCATTAAAGACGTTACACAAATAATTTCTATATAGTTCGTGTATCTCTATAGTTTATAAAACTTAAAAATATCTGTTTTAAGAATTCGTCCAATTTAGCGAACCTTCAAGAAAAAGAGAAACAATATTTGCTGCATTGAAATGTAAAATTTGAAGAAAAAAGAAATTCGAAATGATCGAAATGAATTTAAAACGTGGAGCGTTAAAGAATACAGTGTGTGCGAACGAAATTCATCATCCGCGACATTTCTGCGAATGAGATTCCACGAAATTGTACAAAGGTGGCACGCTTTTGTGGGCGCTATTTTTTCATCTGGTCAGCTATGATTTTCTTAATGGAAGGTTATATTCCATCCATTTCTACGCGAGCCATTTTAAAGACAAATTCAACTGTAATAATACCAAGTCCTGTTGGAATTGCAGCGCTGCCAGGAAATAATGTTCTGCTTCGCCTCTGGCTTCTGAGAACGTCTCTTAATTACGCCTGACCTTCTTAATTACGTTCAGAAATTCTAAAGAAGTATCTCGGATGATAGCGTTAAGTAGTACACCTCGTGCATTAAAGCAGTACGGGAAAACAAAGATATTTGTAGCGCTCATGGTCTCGTCGTTACGAGTTCGCAAAATTGAACAATTTAATTAGAGAATATGTGTTGGAATTAGGGATGGACGTTTACCACAGTGCTTGTAAAGGGTTCGAAACTGTTTGACAAAAGTTCGAGTATACTTGGGAGTACCATTTTCTTTTTTCGAAGTACTTATAGAGAGTTCGAATTCCATCAATCAAGGTTCGAACCTGTTTGCGAGGTGTTTGATCCCATCCCTAGTTGGAATTCTATCGCAATTCCGTTGTCTCACGATCGAACGCAGTACCGTGGGTTACTCTGATGGTGGTTCGTTAATTTCAGAAAATTTTGTTTCTCGATCAACGATGGAATAATTAATTTCTCCATTATTTCGCTACCTCTCCGGCTACCTACCACGTTAATTGGTATCTAGACGCTTTAATGGCTGAAACAGTCTGTTCTTGGTGCAACGCGGACCGTAAATAACGAGGAGGCAGGGGGCTGGAAAGCATTTCAAGTCGCGGGGATCGGGAATGGAACAGTTTCTCTCTCCGGGGTAACAGGGCCGGTGGGGATCGCGGGGAGACGCGGCGGAAATTGCGCACAAAGAAAAACGAATTTGATTCCATCTGTCGTCGATGCTGCGGTCACCGAGAACGAGAAACTTTCCCGGCACGGAGTTTCGACCCGGCGGCGTATGATCGTTCAATTTTCCCGGGGAAAACGAGATCCGTCACCGAACGCGCAAACGTTGCCCGCTCCGTTAATCGCATTTCTATAAGCAGTGAATTATGGGCCGGCATATTTCATTAGGGCTGGCTTAATCGGCATGGGACTCGCCATAATGAATATCGAATGCGCGACCATCCGCGTCTGAATCGAACGCGAGCTGCAACGAGTGCATTCGAACCTGTTTTCGTCGCCATCGCACAGTCGGGAATTGGACAAAACTATTCTAGCGTCATTTATGAGAGCTCAATGGAAATTTTATATATACATATTGAAGTTAGTAGATGTTTAAATACTGTTCAAGTCTGTCTGTTTTGTTCGAAACATTTTTTCCTCAGATTATCGGAAGCCCTTGATAATTCGCGATAATGCTTCCACCGATAAGCTGGAAGAAATTAATTTTGCATGCAAATTATGTTGAAACGATGTAATTTATTATCTTAATACTAAGTGTGTAGATCACGAAACTTTTTGATGAGTAAATATATATTTTAAGAAATTTGTAAGTTCTTAATATTAATTTTCATCAAGAAACACATTATTGTTGATTGTTGATGCTCATTTCTACGTTTAAATAGCTCATTTCTACTGTAATTAATAGTCTGCTTTAACTAAATGCTCAATCTGTGCAAATCGGGGACTAATTCTTCCTGCACTGTGATCACTAGACTGCGGATCTTTATGCAAAATAAAAAATATATGCATTGATTGCAAGACACTGGAGCCAAATATAAATTTCTTTCTTCTTTTAATTATCCGAAGCAAATGTTACCGAAACGCTGCAAACGCCATAGAATCCGAAATGAAATAACAATGGTCCTGTGGATCAGAAGTAAGAGATTTTTCCAGACATTTTCCCCGATTTTTCGTTCATAGGGAATGGTTCATGATTGGTAGTAAATGTCAGCGACAAGAGGTCCGTCATACGTCATCGATACACGGAGTCAGCGTGCTGGACATGTTTTTCACGGTGTGTGTGTGTGTGTGTGTGTGTGAGAGAGAGAGAGAGAGGAGGTGTGCACGGGTTGTTGGGAGTCGACGGGTAAATAATAGAAAAGCCGTGGCAATCGTCTTTCGTCAGCACTGACAGAGATGTATTGGATTTTTATTGGTTTCGAGCAATCAAAGCGGTCGTTGCGTGTCGTTCGATCTATGGATTGGTGAAACATGATGGGAAATCAGTGACGTCGGAAGAACGCTTCTTCTGTACTAGTTGTTTACTATATTCTATGCATAATGTCGGATTATTTCTAATTCATTAATAGACTGCGGATTTTATGCATTTATACGGAGAATGAGCAGATGCAATTGAAACAGTGTCAAGATTAAAATAATTTCAGAATGTCAATCTATTTTTTTGAGCTTACTAAAATGATTAAAGTAAGAATGTCTTTCTGCCTTTTGCAATTGACCCAGACAATTTTTATTTTTCCTAAAGAACTGCAGTCCATTCATTAATATTATTAAGAAATTGGTGACAATCTTCATTTTGCATAAAGATTTAGCAATTCGTTAGAAATAGAAGATGTGTTCTTCAAATAATCTCAGACTAAAAATAAAAGCAAAATTGAAAACGTTTCTCTCAAAACGTCGACTCTGCTTTCCTCGACATTCGGATGAGACACTATAAGATATGTTGAAGCGAAATTAAACATTGATTTCAACACTTAGTGATTATGCGCCGTGGCTAGAAAGTGGAGGGAAAGTTAACGATATTGGACAATGGTCGATTATCCGCCACATTCAGAGGTTACAATTAATTTTCAGTTGGTAGGCGACTCGATTATTACAGCATTTTACGGTCGACTGCGAAAGTAGGATAAAAAAGAGCGAGGATCGCGCTACGAGTAATTAGCGAGTAATGAATTGTTTAATTCACCGCTTTATTTCGCGGTATTATCCGAAACACTAGAGCGGGGAGCCGGTAATTACAAAATCTCTTCCCCGCGAATATCGTGTCCGATCGTTAAATTTTAAATTGGCTCGAAACGCGAAATTTTGAACGCGACAATAGACTGTGTATTTCATTTACCTGGTAACACTCAAATATCCCGTAAAGCATTAACGACACGAAAGAACCATTCGTGTGAAAATTGTTCAGAAGGTGTGAGTATCAAAGTTTTTGTATCAAAAACTGTGTAGGACATTTTGATAAAAAAAAAGGACAATGTCCCTCATGTTTCGAAGATGGAAGCATAGAAAATAGCAGAACATTTCTGATTACAGGTGCAACTCTGTTGTTCGAGGTTGAGCTGATCAACATCAGCGACACTCCGCAGTCCACCAACGTGTTCAAAGCAATCGACAGCGACCACGACAACCAATTGTCTCGCGAGGAGGTGAGAATAATGGCAAGATCACTTTTAATTTTTTTCTAAGGGTCACTTGTGGTGATGGCTCTACGTAGATCAACTACTTGACAAATAATAATACAGAGTTACGGTATAGTAAATGTATTGGGATTATCTGTAGCTACCAACACACAGTCAGATTTTCCGAAGTTGAATTAACAACCGAGTGACTAACGAATTAACAACTAACGAGCGAACGTTTCTGATTATGACCCATAAGGACCCTGAGACATGAAATTACAAAGTTTGAACTTTGGCCAATAATTTGGTGCATTGTTTCATCATTTCAATCGTTAACCAATTTTAATTTATATTAGTCGGTTGGAATTTTAATTTTATCTTAGTACTTTAAAACACACATGGAACTACGGGGCCCGTCAAAATGGCGAGTTTGAAATTTGTTGATCTAGATATATTCTAGTAAAAATCGCTGACAATTTGAATACATAAATTTTTAACATAAAATAGCCAATTCTAGCGCCTCGTAGATCTAGTGTCGAAGCATAATAATAATAATTAGTCTGCGGATCTTCATGAGTCTGTGGTTTATAAAAATTTTCAAAAATTGCAGGAGTATCAAATTCGTCAGAATTTTGTACGATTTTTATTTATTTTGGACCTAGAAATGTTATCACTAATGAAAATAAGATTTTCTTTGGTACCACATTATTGAAAATTGCATAAAAACGTCCGTAATCTAATAATAATCAAACGAAAGTCTAGGAAATCCTTCGCGCGTATTAACTTGTCTATGTTCGAATCCGTATTTTTATCAACTCATTTGTTTCGCTTAATCCGTAAGAACCTTTTTTCGAACGAATCAAACAGCAGACCAATCACGATGTCGTCGGCTGACAGGTTTATCTCCGCTCGCAAGTACAAAGGATTAACGTCTGCACATTTTGCACATCGGGGAGGGAAGGCTTACAGCTCTCGAAACGTTTTTTCGCGAAACTACAGCGAACGGCGCAATCGTGTTTTATTTTTTTGCAGGACTGTCGCGTGTGGGGCGATACATTTGTTTCAATCACTGCGACACGTTACAAACTTAACAGATTTCTATTTACGAATGGGAACTGCTGAAATCGATCGGAACGAAACATTGCGGCACAGATTTGATATCTCCCTGTTGACGTATTTCGTGACGGTCTATCGGCATGATCGAGGATCACGTGCTTTTAAATGGCCATTAGAGTTTTCATTATTTTTCTTTGTCGTTGTTTATCTTCTTTCTTGGACAGTAACGCAACAACAACTCTCCCTAAGCAAGTATAAGATTTCTCGACCCAAAATAACCGATGTTTCCCATGCGCAGGTGAGCGACTACCTGAGAAAGCAGATGATCGAGGCGGAGCAGGGTAGCGCGGGCGACGACCAGGTGAAGAAGATCCTGGCGGACAATGACAAGCTGGTGGAGGAGATCTTTCAGCACGAGGATAAGGACAAGAACGGGTTCATCTCGCACGACGAGTTCACCGGTCCGAAACACGACGAGCTCTGAAGTCATCGTGCCGCGTCGCCGCGTCTCCGAGCACAGCGTCGCCCGCGCCGTCGGCGTTATGTCTCGCGCCATCACGTGTTCATCGGCCCACCGGATCGCCTGATCGAGTCCTATCCGGTCCGCGACTACCATTGAACGCAAACCTTGGTGTGTGCCGATCGATTCGCAATGTCCGCGGACCCTATCGACCACTACGTCATTCGCTCGTCCCGAAGACTTCGAGAGCTGGCTCCTCAAAAGCGACCGAGGACACCTTCTTCCCCGGGGATCTTCTCTCGCGACGCTGCTCGGACACTGCTCGAGCCTGAACAGGTCGAATGAGTGCGTCGCAAAGTGTCCGGAAGCTTCGTCCTCGCTCGGGATCATCCGTTGATCATCCGCTGATCATCCTGGGCCAGGTGCACGCGCCGACACCGAACAGACTGGACACAATACCCCATTTTTCGTGTTCTTCCATTCGCTGGGAGCGTTTCCTGTGACGCGGAGAGCTTCCTGGTCGAGCGCGATCAACCGTCAGAGTTCTCGGGTTTGTGGTTTCCGGTCGGAGGAGCATAGTCCTGAACTCGCAGCGGGACCCGGGGTCAGACATTGGTGGGTCAGCGCGCGCGCGCGACGAGTCGAGCGATTCAGATATCCTGGCGCGAAAAGCGAAGCTCTTCTACGCTATTATAATTATAACAAATATATATATATATATAGATAGAAAGAGACAATGGGAGAGAATTTATGAGAGGAGCTGAGAGAAAGGGTGGGAGCGAAAGAGGAACCGAGAGAAAGAGAGTGGTTTTTCTACACGACTATAGAGGTTAGCATTAATTAAGCGCATCGGCGTAACGGTGCTAAATGAATCACACGCGAAACGTTTTCTTGTATCCTGTCTCGAAAACTTTTCGATTATCCTGCGCCCCTTTTCCGATACACCACCCCCCAACACCGGTCCCCCCTCCGCCTTCTCTTCTCGAACCTCACTTGTACACACAGAACCAACCATCCCTTATTCTAACCGCGATCATCGGATCGTCCTTTCTCCCCATTTTTTATCCAATGATCACCGGCGTTCTCGGCCACGAAGATATCACGCGAAAGATGTATTTCAGGAGGATCGCGAGCCAGGAAGATGCAGTCGGACGCAGAACGCGTGGCGGAGATGAACGGCGATCGCATGTACACGACGCGAACACTTTTCCAACGAGCGTCGCGCTATCATTATTACACTTTTAACTGATACGTTTTTATTACTACATTATATTGTATGTTGTTAAAGTTGGTCGAAGGTTAATAATAAATCGTGTGTCTCGAGCACAGTTTGTTATACGCCGCTGTCTTCTTTCATTCTACCTACTCCCCGCTGCCACAGATCCCAATTTCACTTTTGGAGAAGCCTTTAAACCCCTCGCCGTATTTTAACGAGGCAGACTCGTCCTGAAGATTTGAACAAAGTCTAACAAATATGACTGTCATGTGTTTCTTTCTAGATGAAATAAAATTCGATTCGTTTGTAATCAACATTCAAGCATTCAAATACATGTAGCCATACGAAAAATATGAATTTTCTTTTCCCTTCTAAGACATTTTTGGGGATAAACACGTTCTACTGTAACTGTAAAGAAAATGGTACGGTAAAGGGTTGAAATAGCATTTTGTTTGAAAGATTCTCGAAATAGTGAGAAATTCAATTGAAACATTTTATTCATTTCTCCCCTTTTTGGAAATACAATCAGATTTGGTTAGCAGAAGTTTTTAAAACAGTATGTCGTTCGAATTCGAAGTTCGAACGAGATCGAATTTCATTTGCAATATCTGATTAATTTGTTCCCTCATTTCTAACGATCAAATATTATTTCTGCAAATATTAAGGTGTATAAAAATGTCCTTAACCGTGATTTTCGTGGTGAAAATTTTGTTTCACTGCATCGTACACACAACGTACTCACTGCATAAGCGTCGCCGTGCTGTCTCGAGCAGAGAAGAATGAACTGGCTAATCGGCTCGCATTTCTCAGCGGGGAGAAATTGTTTCCCCGGCGACTTTCATATATTTCATGCACAGGCTGCCTCGTCGTAGGCGATCCGCGCAATTCTACGCGTCTCGCGCATAGATCATACCCGGTTCATTCTGTCTCGCTATGGCCGCCCCTATTCCACTTGCCTGATCATTTACACCGCCCCTATTTCACTTGTCTGATCATCGAGCGCGATCATTCTACTTGCTTGAACAGAGCCCGTCTATATTCTACTTGCGCGACCACAATCCATCCCCATTCCAATCGTCGGGCTGTACGACATGGCACTCCAGCGAACCTGCCAAGCTAATTGCCTAGAGATATTTGTTCTACCTGTCTGATTATAGTCCCTGTTCCACTTGCCCGATCTTTAGACTTCCTATTGTTCTTGTTTAACCGATTCTGATATTACTTGTCTGCTTATGGTGCTTTTTATTCCTCTTGTTTCGTCGTAAGCCGTACTGATTCTACTTGTCTGATATTATAGTCCCTGTTCCGCTTGCCTGATCTTTAAACTTATTATTTTTCTTGTTTGACAGTCATTCTGACATTAATCTAGTGCCCCTTGATTCGTCATAAGCCATCCTGTTTCTACTTATCTGATTATAGTCCCTGTTCCACTTTCCTGATTTTAGAATTCCCATTTTTCTTGTCTAACAATTTTCTGACATTACTTTAATCTGCTTATGGCCCCTTCTATTCCCCCTGTTTCGTCGTAAGCTCCTTCTACTTGTCTAAATAATTCCTGTTCTACTTGCCTAATTATTGGACATTCATAGCCCTTGTGTATGTCAATACCATTCCCACGCTACATGTCTGCTTATATACCTTTCTATTCCACTTGTCTGATCACAAGCTGTGTTTGTTCTATTCGCTGCCTACTCACCTGACTGTCGACCATCCCTGCATTGTTTCTCTTATGGGTGTTCTCGTTCTGTTGACTGATCATTCAGAGCATCTTCATTCTACTTGTTTGACTCGTTTAATTACTCACGTGAGCATGCTTCATATAAACCAACCCTATCTTACTTGTTTGACTTGTCATTCTACTTGTATGACTCTTGACCTTGTATGAACTTGTATGAATCATTCTTATTCTACTTGCGTCTTTAATAATACTTTATGGATAAAGGTGTTTTACTGGGTTGCCCATAAAATTTTCTCACGCATCTCTTTGGTATAATGATACTATTATCCACAAGAAAAAATGTGAATCTTAAATAAAGACACTGGAAGAAGTGAAATTTCGTTTGATCTTTATCGTTACTTCCACGAATATATAATTAATTTAACAACTTTGCCCTGCTTCGTCAGAAGACGAAATAAATTATTCCTGCCCAAACTTACCTCTTGTTTCCCAATACCCAAAGGCTTCGTTCGTGTCGATCTACCCTGCGAATAGAAGAAGAGAACCCGCAAAGAGGATGGGACGCATCGATGCAGGTAAAGTCAAGGCGACGCACACCTTGCTATTCGCAATTTTATTTCAATTCATTTCCACAGTAAATTACAATGATTGCGCGTACACGCGGCGCCACGTTACGCGTATAATAAGGTGATGATTAAGTTAATTAAGTGGCTCCTCTCTCTCTCTCTCTCTCTTTCGTCGAACAAATCACACAGTTTCGCAAAATTCTCGTCGTCTACGTACCGGACAGTCAACTACCTACGTGATCGACGATTACCGTTTGTCGCAAAGCTCGATCTTCTCTCTCGTTAGATCGTACGGGGAATACGATCTCGCAGGTAAGGGTTCATCCGCCGCGAAATTACTTGGCAAGCGACGTTTCGAGACATTTACCTTTTTCCGTATTGAACGTTTACGGGTCATCAAAATAGTTTATTAGAATAGTTTCGGAGTTCATTCGAGGCACACGTTGATACGATTGTCTGTTACTCGCCCCTGTCGTTCGAACTTTCAAGCAGCCGCCTAGCACAATAGCTACCACTGTTCATTCTGGAACCGTCCGCCATTGTCCGCTACAGATTTCAAACGTGTTTCGTGCCACGTGGGTCACCGGCGACGTCATAGTTTCATGCATGAGCTGCGATTGTTTCATTCGCCACTAAATTAACCCCTGGACCGCGGACACTTTTCAATATTTGTGGCGACCGAAGTTAGATCCATTCAGATTGGATCTATTTTGTATTACTGTAAAGCAACTAGTTAATGATTTAACCCTTCTAGCTATTTTAACTCGAAAGTTAAACATTTCTTCCGACCTAGAATAATTCCAACAATTCCGACTTGATGCAAAATTCTTTCCTCCCTTGTTGGTAAACTACAAATGCAATGAAACTGCATGAAATTGTGTTAAATCTTGCATTATTTTCTACAACACTGTATTAAAAAGAACCAACACAGGTTTTCTGAATAATGTAAATACTCATATTTAATTATGCAACGCTGTTGAATTTTACGAGCCACCTGAGACTCGTAGTTTCCCATATGAAACACGAAATAGTTAATGATTTACACTGGAAATTTAAACAGGACGTTTATAATTCTGTATAAACTCAACACTTTAAGGTTGAAGTATAATGTCCTCTCAACAAGTCGAACTTTATCCAAAATTCTTCCCTCCACTTTTGGTGAACTACAAATGCAATGAAACTGCATTAAATTGTATTAAATCTTACGTTGCGTTATTTTTTACAACACTGTGTATTAAACCACAGGTTCTTTTTGAATAATGTAACTACTCATATTTAATTATGCAACGCTGTTGAACTTTGCGAGCCACCTGGGACTCGTAGTTTCTCTTGAAACACGAAAAAGTTGTATTAAATGTCCAAGCAGAATATCCTATCGTTACTTAAAACGATCCAATACGAGACATATGAAACTTCGTACGCTTCCATAACGCAATCTGAAATTCGTCGGCGCGTTACGCGCTCGCAAACTACATATTAAAGAAATAAGCGAGCGAATCTGAAGCGCCGTCACGACGAAAATAAAGAGTGTCGTTCGGATAAACGAGAAACGAAATCTCATAAAAGGAGTGCTCGCGGATCCGGGCTGATACACGAGCTCGCGCTTCTTAAAGCCTTCTTTACGCTTTTTAATTTCCCGCGTATGGCGGAACCGCCGCTCCGTGGCACGAAACTGCGGCGAAATAAATTGACTCGGTGTCGCGAACTTTAATAACATTTTCATATCATGCAACATGCAAAGGAAAATTGATTCCAGGCACGCCGGGAAACGTCTCGGTGCTTCGTCCCGCGCGAAACGTTCATTCCTGCGAGGCTGTCACCGCGGAAGATGCATCCGAAAACTTTATCCACCGGTTGTTTTTTTCCCCCCTCCTCCACCGTCCACGGGAAAGATGAAGAGGATATATAAGTTTCAAAGTTGTCGCGCATTCGGTCGCGGGGACGGAACAAGTCCCGTGAACAAGTCGCCTGACTGATCACCGCGCGACGTCTTTTCTTCATCTTTTTCGTGAAACATTCCCTCGCGAACTCTCCCCTATTAAATTATAGTGGCTGCGCCAATGAATAATTCACGTCACTCCTCTGGCAAATTCGCTTTCGATTTTTCAGATAATTAAACCTCAAGTGGCGCGGATATTTAATAACATGCTCGTATTTATGATATTACCGCGCTGCGGATCCTCCATTTGCATCTCAGTGGACGAGCGGAATTAATTTTTTCGGATTTTCAAGTAAAATCAACAGTAAAACCAACAGTTGTGGAATTTCGAAAACATGGCTAATTAAAATACAGCATAAAAAATAATGTGGAACTTTTTAAAGAGCCGCTTATTTAATGTATTTCTAACGAATAAAATGTCAGTGACATTGGTTAAAACATTACTCTATCTATAGAAAGAAATATAAATGCATCTGGCCACTGAAGATTGAAATACCTGTATCAAAACCCGTATCGAAAAATATTTTAGTTGCCCTTGTTTCACCATTTGAATAAACAATGAATTACTTATTGGCACAGCCAAGACGCAGCAAGCTGCATTCGTGTATAATCTTTCGAAAACTAGCTTTGAATCTGAAATGCATAATGCGTCTTTCGGTTGGGACCTGCCTGCACAATGCAATCGGCAATGAATCGATTAACGCACCTACGATTTTCATTCTTGAGGCGAGAAAAACGAACGACAGAGCGCTACAGAATCGAAAAATAGAATCTGAAGCCTCGGACCGCTCGTCCTCGGCAACGAATTTGTTGATATATGTATGTATTTAACGTATAACCTTGGTGTAATCTCTGCGATCCCGCGGATGTTGTCGCGTTCGTCGGATTCCGTGGGATCCCGATATATCCTGGCCTTGTCATCAAAGGTTCGATGATCGTGCTACCATTTTTCCTCTCTTCTCGTGGACGAGTCACAGGTTTTCAGTTTTATCACAGTCAGTAGCCCTTGATGTAGGCGGCAATGTGCTTCTTCTCCTCCTCTGAGAGGCCGTTCTTCAGCGTTCTACGCACTGTCGATCATACACAATCGATATTTACAGAGTGCCACGACAAACTGTCAAATGTGAGATGCAGGCAGTTAAATGTCTTGAACGTGTCGTACACAGAGGAAATTCTTCTCTGGATAAAATTGAAATAACTATCTTGCATATCTTATTGTGGAATTTTTCTTTAGTTTCATGAAATGTCTGTAAAACGAATAGTCGTGAAAATTGTACTTGCTAGAAACGATACTAAAACTCGAGAATAATCGGGGAAAATTGTACTGTTTAAATACGATACTCCTTATGAGAATTTTAGGGTAAACTTTACTTTACTGGGCTCAAAATTTGTGCCTTTCCCCTATAAATTATGATGTATTTGGTATGTGCAATTCAGTAGATTTGTACCCGGGGCGGCTGCAGATCGAAGTCTCCATCCTGTAAGATCAATGGTTCGGGAGTTATGCTTGTTTAAAGTTGAGCATTTTTCAGTGTTTCTGACAGGTAAGGGCGCCGCCATATTAGTTTGTAGTGACGACCGCGAGCCACTTACCGAGCAGGCTTACCACCCGGCCTAATCACCAACCAACTCGGTAAGCGGCGCGCGACCGTCACTACCAATATGGCAGCGCCCTTACTTGTCAAAAACACTGCAGATTGCTCAACTTTAAGCAAGCATAACTCCTGAACCATTAATCCTACAGGATCGAAACTTCGATCTGCAGCCGCCCCGAGTACAAATCTACTGGATTACATGCCAAATACATCATAATTTATAGGAGAAAGGCACAAATTTTGAGCCTGGTGAAGTAAAGAGCAGCCGAATTTTATACTGTTACAATTTTTCCTTCCTCTTCTTGAAATTTCTGTAAAACAGCAATTTTTCTTTTGTGTTAGCTGGTCTTGAATTAAGCCTTGAAATTTGTTTAACTTACATCAAGTCCAAGTTGAATGCATCAAGTCCTCCGTGTACGAAACGTTCAGCAATTCTCAGAGAAAAAGCAACGAACACGTCACTCGAAGAAAGACATTCAAGAACAGGCTCGCATGCGATAAAAGTGAGAAGAATGCCAAACAATGGGAACATAATTACTGTTACAGTCCTCCGCAGAACCGGGCTAGAATATATTTCAGCTGGTTCGAGATCCGATCTGGCCGTGTCTAGTCAAGACACATTGTCTATCAGATACAGACTTAAAGCAGAGGTAGCAGTCGGTAATTAACAGGGACTATAACGCGTCTGGTTAGAATGCAGCGCAACATGAAGATCAATAGAAGTGTGTTATGTACCGGCAGTCACACCTGTAATTTAACACTGCCTCGGTTATAGATGGAAAATATGCACGAGCTATCATTTTAAATCGTTCCCCAAGGCGAACTTCTTTTGTCGAATTCGTTTGGTCACGCGACCAGTTTGTGCTACAGGAATATTACAGAGTTATTACTAGACTGCAGATTTTATGCACTCATGACGAAGATGGGTAGGTGTGATTTCAAATACAAAAACTAAATACAAATACAAATACTAAACGATTTTTATTTTGCATAAAGATCCGCAGTCTAAATGTTACAGTTACAATTACGTGGTCTATACAAAATTTCTATAAATAATATTATCCCTTCTCAAATAATGTTAGATATACAAATTTTTATATTAATTTTGACAATATTTCTAAATATTGAACACGTTAATTGTTTTGCGGCATTTACGCGGAAACAGTATGTCTCTTGTGGAGCAAAAATGTTTCCATATAACTTTTATTACACAGACTTTGAAATACCCGTTCTATGAGAACGATTTATAATAAAAATTCCACGGGAAAAGGCATTTTCGTAAACGAAATATATAGTCCAAATGGGATTTATTTATTGTAAAAACAAAAGGTATGCTTCCAATCAAAAGTTTCCTTTGATGCCTAAATAAAAATGTGAAACACGAAACAGTGAAAACATTTGAATTTGAACACACTGTGGAATTCTGCCTACACTCGTTTTAAAAAATGAAATTTGATTTTTTGAAAATGGCATTGTCACTACAAAACGGAATGAAGCTAAAGTTTCTTCTCCTTTTTTCGGACTGCTGTTTAAAATACTGAATATTTTCTCGTCTATCTAAATAATTCTAAAATTAAATTTTACATTACACCATGTGAATTCATATTATAATTAGAAAAATTTCTTGTCACGTAATGCGAATGACTTCGTTCGCCCAGAATGGTCGATCAACTACAAATTGATCCACCGTGCCGATACGCACGGCGTTTATTATCATGCAACATAATAAATGAGCGAGTCGTGAGTGCATAATTATGAATAGTGGTAGATGGATTTGGAAAATTATCGCGCGTGGTCACAGCCTTTGAAACGCATAATTCCGCAGCACAAAGCTGACGATGATTATCATCGAAATATTGTTTCAACGACCTTTTGTTACGAACGAAAGATATATATATATATTCCACGATTTACCGCTGTCATTGAATTTCCTAGCTAAATACAAAATAATACATGTAAAACTCGTCCATTATACCGGCGGTTTGTTTCCAATTAATTCTAATTAATTAATCCTATTGTCACGATTGGTTACACGCGGAATTGAATTTCGAAAAATAAATTCATTTGCGTTATAGGATTCTATTGAACGCGAACAATCTATGAGCAAATTGGATTGGTCCTAGACATTGAATATTCGTTACTACGTTTTTAGGAAATTGAAACATTAATTGAGCATTTGCGGAGCCCGTTTCAATCACAATTTGATTTGATTTCACTAATCGAATCCGGTACCCACGCATTCGATTTCATTTCGAACAAAGCGCCGGGGATTTACTTTCGCATCAGACAGCAATTCTTGCGGTTGATAAGCGTTATCGAAATCGGATTAACTATACCAGAGAGTCTCTAAATTCCAGCGTGCACCGATTACCGAACCTACAATAATTAACATAAGAAATCACTGAATGTTTCTGATGATCGAAAAAGTACATACAAAAGGACATACATTATTTTATAGTGTCAAAAGTAAAGCATATTATTTTAAAAATCGATGGCGTTCGAGAGTTAGAAAATATGTTTTTATCTGTATATTGTTTCTTTTCGATAGAATCTCTAATTTTCAATCCCAGAAGAAATGCAGTTTAAATGAATCCTTCGACACAAGAATTAAAAGAAATTAGTCGAAGACACTATTTATTATTTAAGTTGCTATTAGAGAAGTTTAACCAGAAATTTTTGTATAATGTAGACCGCGAGGCAAATTTTCGTTTCTAAAAAGGAAGGTTGTTAGGAAGGATCTTTCGAAGTTTTCTTTTTAAGTCTTTTCCTCTAGGAGAAGCTTTTTAAAGTCGCATCAACTTCTTGGTTTTTAGCGACTATGCAGTCTAGTAATTTCGTTTCCTCAGAACTGATAAGAGTTTTTTTATTTTTGCTTTAAGTTTAGTGTCGTGCAGATTTCGAGATCGGTTTCAAAATTAGAAATATACATTATCCCATCACGTGGTTAAGAAACACCTCGCCTAGCGGAGTGGTTCCATTAATTTGATCTCTCACTGAATCCAGCAATCGTACAGCACCGTACAGCAATCAGCAAATAAACTCGGTATCGATAATATTGTTCGAAATCACTGGTGCATAACAAATTCTCTTTTATTCGGTGTTTGCGAGCGCGAAACGAAATCTAAAACGATAATTCGAGTTTCCTGCGAAAAGGCAGGAATGCTCGGATAGGGGTGAAAAAAGATTTTTGTTTGTCATCGATTTCTTTTATCAACAAAGGCTGTTTCCGGCTGGCCGAGTCTTCCCGCAAGCCAAACAGAAAATCATAAATCCGTTCACAGGATTCGAACAATCCCGTCGCGGTGAGAAATAACAGGGAATCCGGTCGAAATAAAAGAGACCGAAAACGATCGTAGCACTCGGCGTCGGCGTCGCGTCGGGGAATTCTCGGATAAGCTATCAGCGTCGACCGCGATCGAATTATTAAAATCGAATTTATCCAAGGCTGTTATCGAGCAAGAACCCCGCTGAACATTGTCTGCCGATAATTAGGGTTTAATTATCTGCCGTGAACACGGAATCGATAGCGCGGCGCGCCAACAAGAACGTGTCGCGACACAGATTCCGAGCAGATACGAAAATTCAAATATACACGACGTACTACGATTCCGACTACTTAAGGCTGTATCATGCAAACTGGTCAAAAACTGTTTTTATCTTGTTTTGGGAAAAATACTTTCTAGAAATATTGTGCTAATTCATTGAAATGATGGAATTACGACCAGACACTGAATCGTTACGCGAAATGAACATTTCCTAACAAGAATTGCAACAAACTGGAGTGAATTGGAAATTTATTTTCGAAACTTCTTAAATATATGAATACTAAAAGGTCAATGTTATGGTTGTTATCATTTGGTTCTTCAAAATTCGTCGATCTGACAGAATTATAATAAGAAATGTTTAACTCCGTTATTTCTTGTCACCCTGTAATTTTTCCAATTAAATGTTCACGTAGTTTTCGAATACAGAATTTTGAAACAGAAAAAGAAGTTCTGCTGGCGAGAAATTGAACTGGCTCTGGGACTGATGTAAATCTAACCGTGGCGGGATTTATTTTTCGTGACGCGTGTGTTGCAGGCGCGCAGCGTCGGCGTCGGGACGCGGGCTGATCGTGCACGACGACCGTCCGTGATCACGTTATTAACGAGAACCCGTCGTCGTACCGTGTTTATCGTGTTTCGGTTCCGCGGAGGTCGAACGAGGCTAGCTCCATCCGAACTACTTAGCAAATATTTACTGCAGTAAGAAAGCAGGATCGATGCCAATGGAATTACACGGTCGATGGCTCGCTCGCTGCGAGACGCTGGTAACACGCACCCTGATCGATGGTAATTCGATTGTCTCGCGGGTAAGCGATGCACCGGCGCGGCGAAAGTGACGAGTTCGAGTTGATACGGTCTTCTGCGCGAGCACTTATCGCGAAACGATCGACAGCCGATGGTGAATTAGGTCTGAAAACTTACGCGATCTACACGCCGATTATTATTATCGATCGCTTCTTGCTACTACGTGCTCTTGTAATCGCTACAGGGATCGTTCTGGTGCAACAGAGTCTGTCGAATGAATCCTTTTTTATTGTTGCTAGTACACTGTGCATTTTTTTATACGCTTATGCAACATGTCTATTAGCAGTGTTTCTGTTTTATTTTTACCGTAAAGAATTCTCTACTTGAATGAAAGTGGCAAATTAGATCTGCTACTGTATTAAGGTCTACTGAGTGAGCGCGTATCGCGAGACGATCGATCGATCTTCGCGAGTTTGTCAAGGAGTTTCATAGACAGCGGATTTTATGCATTTATGGCCAAAATGAGTAGGTGTAATTTAAAATAGTAAAAGCATTTAAAGAATTTGAATATACTGTTGTATTATTAATTTCTATTTTACTTTAATTTTCGTCATAAATGCATAAACCCTGCGAAGAATCGCCTCTGTCAGAGAGGTGACTTTTGAGACACCCGGTATATCCACCTAGTTTGTAAGAGCAGTAGCCCCCGCAGGTTACTCACAAATCAGCAGTATAATTACACTAAACACAGGCATTTACTTTGAACTCTGGAACGGAATTATAGTTGAATGGCTCATCACCTGTCGCGAATTGTTATTCACGACAAGTGAATATAGTGTTTTGCATTAATATCGTCGATGAATGAAATAATTCTGGATGAACGAGGTTCATTACCAATAGTAGAATCACGAAGTTATCTTGTGTAACAGGATCGGTGCTCCCGCGCATACATCGACGGCATTACCGTAATACAGCTCAATATACAACGTCGATATAGCTGTCGGTTCCGCCTCCTAATCATTTCACGAAATAATTCTGCTTGTGCATTACATAACAGTCCGTAAGCACGAACCTAAGAGACTCTGGTATGGATGCCGGTGAACCCAGGATCGATTGATATTCATGGTGGATCGTGAAACGGAATATTGAATCATTTCCAATTCAGATTCGTATATGGCGGCTGGAACGTTCCAAAATCGAATGATCTCGATGGATCTCCGCCGTCATCTTCAATCTTCCTCGCACTAATTAAGGAGGGCACCGTCTCCATAAATAATTACTCGATTGCTTCCCTCCTAACAATTTCAACCAGGCTATTTCTTGAACACGTTAAACTTCTAACATCAATAAAACATAATGTAACTATTTTTCTTGTAATAAGAACAGATACACGGATTTTGAGAGCAGATTCTGTTCATCGAAATATTAAATACTGACTGATATTAAATAATGCATAGAATTGCAATTAAATTGATATTCGGAAGTTATTATTCATTTGTAATATGTAGGTAGATAATTCTCTATAAAATCTTTTCACTTCAAGTGTACTTTAAGTGGACTTCTGTAGGAAATACTAAATACTGCATAATATTAAATAAATTTTAAATGAATTGAACTGAAATAATTATATATGCTCGTTGATCTTCTAAATGGTTGGGGATTCCTTATTTAAAAATACAGAATTTATCATGTAGAACGCTTCAGATCCATTTTATTATCTCACACTTTTGTCCAACCGACGATAATTCAATTTATAATTCTCTTAACAACTTTTTTCTTGCAAATCATAAAAGGTTGAGATATTGCGTGTCCACTTCCCGAAAAATGTGTGAACAGTGTTACTGTTATTTTGCTCGTCGCAGTGTAATGTAATCCCGTTGCGGAGGGATGCAACTCGTGTAAAAAAGACTGCGAATGAAACGGATAAAGCAATTGACGGTGCCTCGAATCGACAGGATTCGTTTTCGCGGCGAGTGCCACTCATCGTCGGAGATAAATGGAAAACCATAAAGCGGATGGGCGTCGAGACGCGGAGACGATTATCGATCGTTTATTTCGGTAAATCATTCGGTGAGGACCAAGGCGTGGCCCATCAATTATTTCGCCGACGAAACACCGTGTGCCTGGCTTGGATCGATGTGGAAATACGTCGACGAAATGGAAGCGCCTAAGTGAGTCGCCGATAGACGTTACATAACTCGGGTAAGTAGATCCCGAGCTCTCCTCTAAGTTCGGGATGCGCCTATAAATTCTTGACTGGGCTTGTCTGCCGGTAAAATTCATTGCAATTTTCGGCCCCGGGTCTCCTAGGCTTCCCTATAAATTCATGGGAATTTGTAATCCGCCCCGGACCAGCCATCTATGGATAAATAATTCTGCAAACGCGTGTCGATACATTGTGCCTCGCTTAACGCTCGATGAACCCCGTGTCTCGAATAGTTGCACGTTCGTTGAAACTTCGTACAGCCCGCCACACGATTTACGATAGAAATCTTCATTCATTAATCCTCAAGAATGCAAAGAGCATAATATTTGATATTTTAAATGAAAACTCTTCAAAATCTTTTCTCAGAAATCTTACAGACATTTTTTTTTTGACAGCTTCTATCACCAATAAAAATTACGTTGTTCTATCCAAGTTATAGAAAAATTATCAGTATTCATTGTTTACTACAATACTTATTAAAAACATCCGTAAGGGTAAAATATGTTAAACATTTTTCCGAAAAGTCGAAGAATTTCTAATTGAGCTCAAGACGAGCATTAAAAGATTAAGAATTCTCTATCTGTCGATCACTGATTTTTAAAACGATATTCATGAATCCCGAATAGGATTCTGGAAGAGACATGTCCTTTCGGACATCGACTTTAACAAATTTTTGATAATTTCCGTAGAAACGGCTTCCATTGTTACAAATTGCGAGAATCAATCGTCAAATGTGAGTGACACTTCGTCGATTTCGCAGCCGACTAACAAAGCACACAGTAGGAACGCGTATAAATTATTACTGACATTCATCAGTGTCGCGTTCCCGTTCATAATATTTATCGAATTTCCTATAAAATTAACCACACAGCCCGTTAATAATTAATAATCCATGCAATTATATACGGTTTTCTATACGAGCCGGCCGAGTTTAGTAAATCAATTATAGCTGAAGCTATAATCATTCTTGCATATATTCGCATAATAATCGCGTATAATGTCCGTCTAAATGGACTCCAATCATGTTCATTATTCAACGCTAACGAGCGGTATTATAGCAGGTCAAGTGGACAGTATGTCCGTTTGAAGAAAACTCGAAAATTGAGAAACTTTAAAAAAAAATGCGAATACACATTTATAGAGTTATGCGATAAATTAATTTTTTCAGGTATATTCTCCAAAAAAATTGTCTAAAAACCTGAATAAACACATTGTTGTCATTTTCACGAAGAAATGTAAAACAGTCCATTTTTCCAACAGTTTAATTTTTTTAGGAATATACCGATATAAAATTTTCTAAAAACCCGAATAAACAAATTCTCCTCGTTTCGAAGTAACGTAAAACTGATTTTCTACACAGTAAAAAATGTTAAAAATTCGGACAGCAAGGAATCACGAAATTCAATTACCGTGTACAGCTCGTGTCAAAGGAAACCGCTCGGCGAACTGGCTCTATTACGTGACAGACTGTCTTTGCACTGGCAGAAGTTCGCACAAGGTAAATGTATTCGGCTTCCGTGATTCCACGGCAAGACGGTGAAACTCGCGTAATGGAGGCGTAGGTTACATACAAGGGGGGCAAACTTTTTACTTAACCCCCGCGTAAGATCGAGCTGATTCAGCTTCTCGAGCTTAATCGCGGCTCGATAGGTTTCTCACAACCGAAATCGGATTTTTGTTTTCATACGGACACCCTCTTGAAAGTTAGGAGCAAATACTCGAGGCGAAAGCATGCAGACAACTTAAAAAGCAGTGCGAAGGTTTGCTAATAATAGAGGAACAAAAAATTTGTATACATCGAAGCATTCGTCCAGCTGGGCCTGTAAAATCGGGAAAATATAAACAAATCTGTAAAAGTAAAACACGTCGAGCCGCGCAACGGTTCGACGGAGGTGTTAAAGAGTAATCAATCAAAATACTTCACTGGAATCACGATCGTGCATTAAATACGGACGAAACAGTTGCATGGGAGAAAAGGGACATCAAAAGCGAACAAATATGCAGAGGAGGCAAGCAACGACCGCAGGTTCCACGCAAGACAAGGCCGGAAACAGACAGAGAGTGAAAGAGAAAGAGATATATGTATATAGAGTGATAGGGGAAGAAAGAAAAACAAAAAGAACCTCTGTTTAATCGGAAAACCAGCGAACCTTCGTCGCGTCGGTCACGATCGGTAGCCCTTCAGGGTTGGTACCCTTCCGGCGTGGTGTTGTTCTCCCGGGTGCGCGATCGCTTCACTGTCAGACAGAAAAAAGAAGAAGGGAAGAACGCTAGGCCACCCCGTTAGCAACCGCCACCGGTTTACACGTGTTTAATACAGACACACGGAAACACGCCGTCGGCCGAAAGCGCGAGACCGCCTTTGATTATATCAGATAAAGGCAGCTACAAAGTCCTGTGCCCTGCGAATCCCTCGGATCATTAATATTTATTACAACGTTCCTTCCTTTCGAAAACTTCCGAGGTTTGATCATTTAATATATTCTAAAACCTCGCTCTCTATTTTTCCAATTTTAAAATTACCGTAGAACGTCCATACTTCGTCGAACGAGACGAGTCAGTGAATATAAAGAAACACCACTCGAGTGCGCTAGAGGTCAAGGTATATTTCTCGAACAGTTAGCAATGTTTCAAGGTCATCGGTATGTTTTTAACTGAAACCTTATATGCTTTCTTTAATATTTTTGTTGTGGAGGATCTCAATGACTATGCTACTTTGACCATTGTTGACACAATAAAAATATAAACGTTGATCTTACAGAACTGGTGTAATTTTCTAGTAGTCGGATTTATTATCAAGTTTGAAGTCAGATTTAGTTTTCGAAATTATTGAATCCTATTATTATTGAATTCAATAATCTCGCAAACTAAATCTGACTACTAGAAAATTATACCTATTCTATAAGAACAACGTTTATGTTCTTATTAACGATTTCAGCTGGTTACTGTAAAATTCAGGTGACATGTTCGTCATATTATGTTATAACTTTCAGGTCTGGATCAAAACAGACCCAAGTTAAAACAGATCCGAGGGTTAAAGAGCATGATTTCCCGAAAACTTTCCGAAAAAGTGAGGTTTGCGAATGAATAATTCAATTCTAAGCAACACACAGACCACTTAAACGATTCCGAGCGAACACATAAACGAAATTAATGTTTCGCTCTTTCATTAACAGCGAAGCACCGTGACCCCGTGCTTCTGGCCGTTGGCTTGTGTGCGTGTTCCGGTATGCGAGCGCGTGTATATGTATCGTAAAGCCATCACCACACCCCTTGCCACGCCACCTTAAACTGGATAATTCGGGACAAAGAGGAGGAAATGAGGGGGAAAGGGAAAACGAGGGTAGAGCTTTCCCCGGGTGTAAAGCACGCCTCCTGAATTACTCGTACGCATGCTAAAACCCAACGACAATTGCGGAATTTCCCTCAACGCTGCTCGATTCTTCGCTTTCCGGCCGATAACCCGTTCCCATGCGGCCGTTATGTCATCCATTTTATTCCCAACAGTTCCCTGCACGCTTCACTTCTCCCCGTGGAAAGTGCGAGATGTTTGGGACTCGAATTTTTCCTTTTATTTTTACCACGCTTATTGTTTATTGTTCGGATCGAGACTCTCGCAGAGATCCGTTCGAAGAACTCGTTGTTTGCAACTTTTTTGATGTGAAATATATAAAATACATTCTGAAGATGTCTGTGTCAATTATACATGCTCTGAAAATGTCATCAAAATCGGAAAACGTTGCAATAAGCTATAAACGTTCGAAGATGGTGAAAATTGCAGTTTTTCACGATTTTCAGCTAATAACTGAGATAAATCTATTTTATACATCTTTCGATGGCTGTACTCTTTTCCACAGAACGTATTTTTAAAATTTTCTATATTAATCCACATAAAGAAGTTGTAAACAACCACTTTTATTATTTTACTTGCGGTTCCGACCAATTGCAATTTTCTCAAAATTTCTTTTTCACACCATGTAGTAATTTAATGGTTCTAACTTCTCAAAAAAAAATCCAAGTCGTATGATTTGATAAAAGTGTCCGAATATTACTGTGGTTCACTGTAGATCAGGCAGATCCAACGAGTAGCTCCGGAGCTATTCGAGGCACCTTCTCCGCTTAGGTTCTTCCCCCACTCTTAGGGTAGATTTATAGTGGAGCAGCGAGGTGAGCTGTGCGGTGAAAAAAAAGAAAAACAAAGAAAATACAGATGTACTTTTTCATTAGTATGTGTCGAAATGTTGTCACGAATGTTGGTTTGTTTTCAACGCGCCGCGCCGCGCCGCTATCATCGATGCTCGCAGCTCCACTATAAATCCACACTTAGACTTCATCGTCATCGACACACGACGCACGACGCGATGCACACGCATACATTGTAAAGAGGTTCGATGGTGGAGGAACTTGCAGTTGCGGAGGGGAATAGGTTGGAACTGCCTGCTGTAGATAATCTCGAAAGTCCATTGGAATCGTATCGTCTAAAAGAATGTTGATCGATCCTCTACAAACGAAACGAAATGCCTGAAAGAAAAACGAAGAGAATCGAAGCAGGAAAGACTAGGGTCGAAATGGTTAACGCGAGACAGAACTTTGGTTGGTCGATGGCATCGATCCGCGTTCCAGTCGGATTAAAACGCGATCGTAGTGTCGCGGCCGAAAAAGAAAAAAAAAGACAGGTTAGCGACCCGGGTCATCGGAAAAATCGAATAATAGCGGAGCAGCCGAAAGAAACGGGCGGGAAAGGGGATATCTGACGTGTGGATGCGCGTCGATTCGTTTAGTCACGCGTCAAACGAGCTTGTCATATGTGAATATCGCGGCGCAGACACGGTCGATCGCTCTCGACCAGTAGATTACGAATAGATACGGGCGGCTGCATCAAGGATTACGTCTGCCAGAGAGATAGACGGCACAAAAAGTTCCGACGGGAATACACACACATCCGGCGGATCGCGAACCGAGCTTCGCGGGGAACGGTGTAATTCTCGGGGATGAGCGTCCGATTCACAAACAAAGCCGATTTCGATCAAACTTGCGCGCTTCTGAAGCAGCTAGAATCAAGAACCGGACGCTCTTTTGTCTTCCTTTGTGCTGGCTCATTTCTCTATTAAGGGATTACCAGTGGTGCCCCTGTCTGGAGGAATGTTGCGTTAATCGAATTGATGGAATGTTGACTTGTACTTGATTGATATTTTTGTATCCTTTGAATTAACACCAGAACTACAAAACAAGTTTTTGATTTCACAGTCACTGAAATTGCAAAGAGAGCCATTGTAGAGAGCCATTAATCGAATTAATTCGCTCCTGTAATTTAGCAGTTTCAGACCAAAATCATCGGCTTTTTCACAGAGAGAGCTTTTTCCCAACTGTGACAAAACAAGAGAGGAACATACGGCACAGCGCAAAGGCTAAAAAAAACAGATTCTTCTGTTTTGAATTCGTCAAAGCGCGAGTTCCGCGGGAATCGTGCTAGCGAGCAAAAAGGATCACACGCTTTTATCCAAGCCGCACGAACCATTTCATTCCTCGTCATTAAATTTTCAATCATTGCTAATGCCCGATCGATTGCGTTGAAAAAAGCCACGCTTAGAAGAGTGGACGTTTTCAATGTTCTCCGTCACCCACGGCTAAATGTCTATTGAAAAAGTCGTCGGCTTCGAGAATAAATATTTCCTTTTTTTGTTCAAGATTCTGCAACGAAACGCTTTCAGGCTCGGCGTAAAAATAGAGGTTTTCACGACTGACGAAAATTGGGAGCCTTGAAAACACCCGAGCGGCATCGAAAAATGAATGGCCGCAATATAAAATGCAAATGCGACTTTCGTTAAACTGTAGAGCCTCTTTCCCGTGAAAAAGGTCGTTAGAAAAAAAAGAGAGAGAAGGAAAACGGGCATCGCAGATGTTGCCTGAAAAAGTTCTGAAAGCGTCGCGACCTACATGACGCATCGCCCTGGAACTTTGATATTCCCCGGACAATTTATTTATTCTTGCCGCAGGTTATGCGAAAGTAACGTCAATCCGACGAGGACGTTGAAGGATCACGTTGATAGTTATAAATAGACCGCGCACAAAATTTTCTTTTCGACGTTAGCGCCCCTTTAATTAATGAAAATTAAAATACATTAAATTCCAAGTAAAGTGAAACTGTATTAACCCTCACGCATTCCTTGTGTCAATTCGAAACATTCTCCACAGTTTCTGATAATGTATATTAAACCCTGAATGTCTGAATGTATTTCATTTTCGAAGAAGGAATTTTCATATTTAATTGTACATCTATCTATAGCGTTTTTCGTTAATTTAACTGTGGAACGGATGTAGAACGGATAAGGGTTAATGTAACTGCATTAAATGAAAAATATAACGAACTTTTTTTTAAGTTAAAATCGAAACTGCACCTTCTGCTTTTTAATCGTGTTAAAAAAAAATTCTGCAATCTACTTAAAAAAAACTTTCGCGGCTGCTCGAATCTAACGATAATAGTAAACAAGATAAACAGGAAATAATCATTATCTTATGAGCCGGGTACGAATAAGAAAAATTAGCCTAATGAGGTGCCGTGTCTAGAATTAATCACCATCACTTTCTTATCAACTTTCTTGTGTAAGAGACCAATGTAAAAAAAAATCGAAGAAAATGTCAGGACTGGCTTTGCCAATAGAAGGATTAGAATCGTGTTTGGAAGACAAAAATGTATATACAATTTTGAGTATGAGAGGAGAGATGGAGGAAGAATGGTGCTAATAAGGTGCTCGAGAAAAGTTCAAAGAAGACCGAAGGCGCAGCACGCAACGCGCGTCGACCTCGATCACTGGCGTTCAGAATTTTGGCTCCAAACTTCCGCTTATCGATCGCCGCGTCACCAGTCTCTATTTATGGACCGACCGTTTCAAGCGACAACGCAAATTTACTCGAGGACTCCATTTGCAGGCGTATGAGATATTTCCTTGTTAAAATGCGACCGAGCTGCGTACAATAGCAGCAAAACAAGAAATCGACTTCGTAGCGGCGCCGAGCGAACCATTCACTGTTGAACGAAGTTAAATTACGCTCTGCTATTTTTACACGAGCAGAATCTACAGAGAACACAGACTTCTATAGGCCCTGATTTTTAATCTTTTAATCGAATCCTGCCAATCTATCTCTTGTGTGTTCGTCTTTTCTGTTATTATATTCTATTTTTTATATTATCCACATGTTAAACAATTATTGTTTTGAACAATTTGCCGTTATAGTAGTCGTAACAAGTGGAACATAGTACATCATAAATCGGCCAGGAGGTTCAGTAGAGTAAGCACATTGTGGTCAGACATTGGATAGTGTTGAAAAGCGTAAATCTTTTTCTTTTCTTTCTCACCTTCAGGAGATGAATATTTTGTACCAACATTTCCAAATGTGTTATTAACAAATGCATTGAACTCTGAAATTCTTTACGCTCACCAATTTTATCGTAAATGTATAAAATCTGTAATCCAGTTATGAATATTTGTGCAAAATGATTTCAGTACCAAAATGATAAGATAATATTGATTTTGCTTACAATATTTAAAGCATTGGAGACTTTTGTGAGCTATAAATGAAAATCCACCATCAATCGATAATTGATAATTAGACTGCGGATCTTCATGCAAAATAAAAACTTTCTACATAACTAGCAACAAACTGGGCTGAGATAAAAATGTAATTTCTTTCTTAAAACGTTTAATCGATTGAAAATAATATAACAGTAGCACTAGATTAGTCTACTGTTTCTGCTGTTTTAGATTGCACCTACTCATTTCCGTCATAAATGCATAAAATCCGCAGGCTATTGATAATAATTGTTCAGATCGAATGCAAGTGCGAATTGTCTTCGAGTAAATTAGCTGGACTTAAACGAGCTCCGAGGTGGAAGCGTTTTTAAATGAATTTGAACGGGGCGCGGTTTCGCCGAGATCGTTTCGGCAAACAAATCACCGAAACGACCGGCGAAAATCGCCGATAATTACACGCTATCAAATCGTTCCGGCGTGCAAACACGGCTAGGAAAGGAAGCGGCTTTAATGGGAACATTTTCCCCTAAGGATACAGGTGAAAACGCGTAAGCATTTGCATCCGAAAGGGCGCCTCTCCGTTCTCCCGGGTTATATTGAAATTAATTTTAACGCGGTTTTTAAGTCCGCGTTTCTTGTTGCCGGCAATAGAGGGTGTGTCGTCCCTCGGAGCTTGTCTAATGAATTCTTAAAAGATTAATCACTCGCCTCCGGAAAAACGGAAAATGTTTCATAATTCCGACTAACGAAGTGAATCAGGAATTTCGCGGAGTTTCGTTCGAACCACGGTTTTGTTTTATTCCATGGGAACGATTAAATTCACTTGTTGTTCAAATTAACATCATAATGACGGCTGTATAATTGTTTTCGATAAAATCAATACCAGTAATGCGCATGAATAATTCATACCTGCGCATTGTAATAACACCGATCATCTACCTGCTAACATGACCTATTTAACATATGGAATGTTGGCGCAAACCGAAATCGCCTGATTTTAGGTGAGAAGACCAAGGATGAAATATTCATTCTGTAAATGAATCGCGAGGAAATGATTCAAATAAATATTCATGTCTGACGATGTCTGAAATGTCTGATTAAAATGTGTACATATTCCAATTTTTGAAGTAATTCTTTGATAATAATGAATTGAATTGTATTGATGGAAACGTTCATGTGACCATGAAATTCATTAGAATCTATTATTATTCAATCTTTAGCTTTGGAAATAATATTCATTGTAAGTGAAATACGATGAGACGCGACTTGCTCAGATAAGGTTCTCAAATGCCTTTTTCCATCAATTTTTGAATGAGATTTTTTTACTTATACTTTCACAGCCACAGCACCTCCGATGTAATCTAATAAACTGATTTGATATCATTAATTAAAAGCGATTTTTAAGGTTCCCCTTTTTACGGCAAAAGTATTCATAAGCCTGTTAGTAAGTAGCTATTTTTAATAATTTTTCGAAGCACTTTTTAATTGTTTCTTCCAAAGCAACAGCATCTTCAACGTAGTCTAATAAATTGATTTGATATAATATTATTATGTAAAAGAAGATTTCTGAGGTTCCTTTTGGTACGGCACAAATATTGATAAGTCTATTAACAGGCTTGCGGTAGATCAAGCGTTACCGTAATTCTGTTGTTAATCGAATAAGGTAACAGTGAATGGTCCACGACACCAGGGAGTCGAATAACGGGCGATGTCTCGGCAATTTCGGTCCATAAATACGTCGCCGGTAGATGCCGGAAGTACACTGGCATCGGGCCGATCTCGTGATCGACCCTCTACAGTGATCTACACTGTACGAGCAGGCAGAAGCCGATTAACGCGGAAGAGAGGAAGCCAAGTGCAGGGTGCGGGGATCACACTTACAAGACTTACGATCGGCGTGTCTGGTCCTCTTGCGCTCCCTGGGTGTCGTCCTCGTCGCCGGTGTCTTCGTCGCGGTCTTCACCAACGATTCCAGCAGCTCGTCGTCGCCGTCTGTCAGATTACCATTGGTGTTCTCGTCGCGGAGCAGCGGGCCCAGCGATGTGCGTCCTGGAACGAGAATTTCGAGCGTGTCAGAAAAGATGAATATGATAATTATAATCGCGGCATGTGTTAGCATTAGCAGTATGTGTTACCAGTAGACAGTATTCATGACTGCAGATTTTTATTACCACGTTTTTATTAGCTCGCTTTCTTGTCCGTTTGTTTGTTTGTTCGGTACAAATTTTGCAATTGATTTTAAATTAACTTCCCGATGAGCTAGAGACTTGAAATTTTAAACATAGCTCAGAACAGGATGACAATGCAATATTCAAGAAACATTTTTAAAAAAGCCTATGCGTTTAGGAGATATAAATTATTAATAAATTTAACCGTTACACGTTTTTCTCAACAGCAGCTACTCTCTACACTGCTTACTATGTATTATCTTCTTGCGCCCCACGTTTTTCGTTTTAAATCTTACAAGTATTTTCATAGCTATTAAAAATTCACAATCACAAATTTTCAGGACTATCTGTAGGACCTATCTATCTGTAGTCCTATCTGCAGGACTATCTATTTTACTATCACAAGCGGTCCGAAAATGACTTATTATTCATTTTTTTACTTTCGTTTTTTATCACGTGTAACCTAGCTACAAGTTTGTTTTAGGATTTAGGTTGTGAATCAGATTTTAGGAAGAAGTATAAAACTGAGGGCCACATAACCACCACTTCCTTTGAACGTAGACAACATTTGCAGGATATTCTTTTTGAGGGCGGAAAGAGAGAAACGCAAATTCGTGGGGGGTGAAGGCGCATTAAACGGTGCAACGTCGTCCGCGAAATATCCGTTTTATCTTGAACAATTCCCAAGATACATGTTCGTCCGGGCTTGGAAGAGGCTTCGGTTGGATCAGGGTGCGGAGGCTTGCGCGGGGCCATTCTTCTTTCGCAGCAGCTCTCGGGCTAACTCTTCACGGAAGAGTCTTTCTCGTCCGTCGGTCCGCGGGGTAGAAACTTCGAAACCGTCAAAAGCACGGGGAGTTCTTTGAGAGGTTCTTTGAAACTCGTCTGAAAGAAGCCTCCATCGGCGGTCTCACTGGCTGTGTAAATCCGATACGAACACGTACTGGAAGGGCCGCACGAAGAACGGCGAAAAGGGGCGGTTTAAGGCGCGGGGGTTGGACGCGGAGGATGAGGACGACGAGGAGCCACTGTGCCGCGCCAGGGAGAAACCGACGGAATTTCCATGAACGAGGAAAAAGAAAGAGCGAAGTTTCTCGATGCGGTCAACCTAGTTAGTCCTGAATATCGCCGGGCACCGAGGCTTTCCGGTCTGGTATTCGCAGCCGGAAACCGCTCGGCACGTTAAATGACACCAATTTTATTTCCGTGGCCGAAGCCGGCTTCTCGAACGGCTTGATGCCCGACGCGTTTCAAATACCAAGCGATCGCATGAATGTGTAAATTGAGTTCGCGTATTCATGGAGGGCCGCCCGTCACCTTGACGAGATTTCCGATTTCATCGATTCACCGGCATCGGAAAACGGAAGTTAGTCCGTTCTACGCCGAGAAGTCTCGCGAGCTCCGCAAAAATAGTGACTGTACGCTACCGTACACTGAAATTGTTCCATTCGGGGAAAAATATTAGGCAAAAGTTGCTTTCGCAACGTGCATGCTCGATATTGCGTTAAATAAGCTTCCTTTATATGTAGTATACAGTTGTCAGTTCCAGGATGATGTCAAAGGAGAAATAATTTTTTGACCATTGTACAACAATATTTTTTTACGTAGCGTAACGAGAAAAATCCAACAAAAGAGTTCGATTGTTGAATGTACACACACCACTGCATTTAAAAATAAAAACATGGTCCCGCGGATGCAGTACTCTTTGCGCCATTCATTTTTCTCCTTTGACATTTTTCTGTGACTGCACTGGTGACGTAGATGTAACCAGAAACAATTGCCGTAGGCCACCCGTCATAGTTATGCAATTTGCTTTTTTAAAGAACCAGATTGAATTGAGTGAATTAAAGTTGCGTAAAATCTAAATAAATTCATTTTTGTCATTTTTATAAGGCAGTTACGTTTGCTCAGTAGGTTTTAAAGTAGTGTTAAATAGTTTGAACTTCTCTTTTCAATCCCAAAAAGTTCATTGGACATGGAAAGAATATTTCGGTCCCAACTGGTAAAGTTATGAAAATGTATTTCGGTCCCAACTGAACCGGTTATGAACGGCCGTCACAAAAGCGACAGTTACGAAGAACTGAAATAAAAGGAGCAGTTATAGAATCTTTGGTTGTCATTTTGGTAACTTATCATGGTCTCTTTTAATAACGTCTCCACAGTTATAGTAGAATATTTTTAAACTTCACACCTCTTTTAACATTCTTCCATCAACTGACATCTTTCTCAATATATCAGGATGTTTTTGCAAAGTGAAACTCCGAGCGTGACGAAGACCCAACCCAAACAGAAGATTACATATTCCATTAATGATTCCGCTATTTTAACATGGAAACAACAGAGAATACCCAAACAATATTGAATTCAATTATACACAGCTCACATTTCACAGTACCTCGTATTTCTCGCATTCATATGTGTAATATATAATTTGGTACAAATATTCGCAGTCTGTTCGTAATATTAATTATAAATAATTCGTTCGTAACAATAAATTATGTAACGCATCCTGTTCCATTCTGTTACACAAACGAGCCTGAAAATCTTTGAATTTCGACTAAAATAAATCAATTGAGTAATTTTGTTCAATTAAAATTTCTACTCTGTTCTTTTTTTCAAAATATGACTGCGATATTTCCAATAATAAAAAGCAACATCACATCCTAGACAATTAGTCTTTCGTTGTTCTCAAATTTTTTAACTGATCGATTCAACACTATGTATCACTTTAAATAAAAATAATTCGATTATACTGTGCAATATATCAACATTGTTAAATTTTTTAAATCGTTCTTTCATGTTACTTTCATATTTCACCTCCCGATTTTTCTCACAAATGCATAAAATCCCAGTAATGACGTTATTCGCAGGATAGCTTAACACTGCAGAGTTAAAAAAGGAAACTGAGAGAAACTCGCATCATAATATTCAAAGAAAAAATTATGTATATTTCAGATATTTCCACTGCGATTATCTTTTAAAAAGATAAGAAGGCCAACAATCCTCCTCTCGAAATCCCTGGTATCCCGGGGGAGCTGTTATAAATACCAACAATTGTTTCTAATTTTCCCTTCCGATTTTCATAATGAATTTTCATCATAAAGCCCACAGTCTAGTAACAACGCTGCTCGCAGGATAGCTTATTGTTAGCGTAATCTGCACTATGTAATAATTAACGAATGAATTTATACTGAATTCAGATATATTCACTGTGTCCACTTATTTTTGAGGAAGTCCAATAATAATTTTTAACGGCATCACGTTCGTTTACACCGCCTTCAATTTGTTTACCTTCCGAGTTTTCTTACAGAAGCAGAAAATTGATGTTTACATACTACTTTTTTAGCTGGGCCCATAACGAAAATTTAAAAGATGTGTTTGGTCAACTTGTATACATTATATACGCTCCCCGAAAATTGGTAAAAATTGCAATTTTGTCAGATTTTCAAGATTTACCACTTTAAACCAATTAACCAATTTCAATGAAATTTTCAGAGCGTATATCATTTATACTACATTACCAAACACATTTTGTAAATTTTCGTTATTGAGCCAGCTGAGAAAGTAGTAAAAACCAATTTTTACTATTTTCTTTCGCAATTCCGTCCAAATGCATTTGTTCAACATATATTTTACACATCATTTACTAACCTAATTCTTCTAGCCCCACAGAGAAATTCAAATCGTTTGATCCGTTCATATAAAAGTTATTTTTATTTAAAATGTGTGGAATCAGTTATGCTCCTTACTGTATATTTAGCATGACAATACTCTCGTCGAAACAATTACGAGTATTTCAGATGTATTTCCGCAGCGACTATCTTCTTACGAGAGTTCGAAAATCCTCGGCGATATCCCCAGGTTCGCCGGGTAGAAAGCTTTTAAAAATACAGTCCTGCCATCCGGCGTGCGCCAGGACTGAAATAAAAAGTCCCCGGGTCACGTCCCCGCGAATTAAAATCCGGCCACTTTATTCCCGACCTATCTCCGGTAATATTTGCCGAACCGGGCGAGCGTTTCATTAAAACGCTCTAAATCCTTCGGACTGATCCTGGGAACGGGTTTCGAACGCGCGAGGTCCTGGCCGGAAAACCGGTCGACGGCGGCCGTCCGACATTTTACTGGGGGCCACTCTCGGCGGCGGATACAAACCTCCCGCGGGTGGTCACGGATATGAATGCAATAAAGGGCGGAAAGAATCCCGGGTTCGTGGGGAATCCGCCGCGACAAATCGTGATCCTCGCGACACCGAAACGCTCCGCGGAATCCGCACCGTTTTACCAGGTGCAGGAAACGGTGAGCAGGGGTGGTCGCTCTGACGGTTCTCCCGCCTCCATTCCCACGACTTAGGCGGACCGTTTAGGTATTTTATAGGGGAGCGTACATAGGAATAAAAGGGGTGGAAAAGTTACGACGGCTGCAGCGACGGTAATGCACAAGACCAGCGCAACTTTACGAGCCGTAAAGGGGGTGGCGCTAGGCGGTTTTGACCCCTTACCTTCTCGTACCGGAGACCCGAGTAACAATTCGACTTTGGACCACCGTCACGCTAAAAACTGCCACGTTTGCGACGGACATTTTGCAGCGGGATCACATTCGGTGGGTCCAGAATGTAAGCTGCTTCCGGAGAAGATGCCAAATAATTGTAGCTTTGAATTTGGAGTTTGGAATTCGTTTCGAAGATGCGAAATAAAAATGTATGTTTCCTGTCTAGGCAGTTGTAATCGATTCTATTATAAAGTGCTATCTTCCAGCTTCAATTTAAGCACTCTAAAGTTCACAAATTCGTACGAGAATGTATTCAAAACAAAGTTCGAAATGAAAATTTCGGAATTTGGAAAAATTTGCGGTTTTTCTTCTACCAAGTTTTCGACTGATACAGTGGGTGGAAAAATGAGGAACGTTTTCTCTTGAGAATGTTGAAACTGCTACGAGCGAAAACATTTCTAAAAACATAGGAAAAATTTTTTCAGAACAAAAATCGTGCATCAAGTTCAAGTAGTCTTTTTTTAACAGCTGTAAATTGTTTGCAAGTTCATCGTCCGTAATCATTTTGAAGCAGCCGGTCTGCCCTATTCGAACCCGAAAAGATAAAAATTCGCCAGCCCCTTCGCAACCATAATCCGAAGCAATCTCGCGTGACCTCTACGCTATCAGTTTCCAGCATTGTCCGGCGTTTTCCAGCGATCATCGCCTGGCGCCCGTTGATGGCTAATTCCGACGATGAAATGTCAGAAGTTATGGCAGAGCGTGCCGCGATAACGTCGGGACGGTGTCTTGCCGGGATAGGTCCGCTGAGATTGCACCTTCTCCTCTCTCTCTCTCTCTCCCTCTCACTCTTCTCCGGTGTAACGAATGGGAACAATGTTTTTCGATTCGTCCGCGACACTCGCGATTCCGCTGTTTCTACAAGTCGTTCCATAATTCACAGGAGAGGCCTGGTTTTGCGACGCTCGTGATTCTGTAGCTTAATGGAAGTATGCGGGAACATTAGCTTCCAGGATAATGCGGTGGTCGTTTCTTGCCGGGAATTGAAAGAGAGTCGCCTAACGCGCGCGTTGTTATTATTTGTTTTGGTAACTGTACTCACAATACTTTGTAAAATTAAGAGGATTTTACGAGAAAAAGTGCGAAGGTTCGAATAAAAATTTCGTAGAACATGCACTAGTAATGAAACTGCTTCATAAATGTTCATTAATTCTTATTTCCCTTCCTGCACACATACATTTTAATTAGAATACACTGTTAAATTAGTGAAATTGTTGACGTTTCATACACTCACGAGCATAACTGATTCAACACACATTAAATCAGAATATAACTTTTTTATGGATGGACCAAACGACTTCAACTTCTCTGTAAGGCTAGAAGAATTAGTTTAGTAAATGACGTCTAAAAATATTTTGAAAAAAAATTGCGGAAAAATTCGGAATTGTAAAACTTGCCATTTTATGGTACACTATAAATTACGACTTGTGATCGTTTATAATTCGTAAGCCATTTAACCAATTTCAGTGAAATTTTCAGAGCGTATATCATTTATACTACTTGACCAAACACATCTTTTAAATTTTCGTTATTGGCCCAGCTAAAAAAGTAGTAAAAATCGATTTTTACTATTTCTTTCGCAATTCCGACTAAATGCACTTTTTCAAAGTATTTTTTAGACGTCATTTAATAAACTAATTATTCTAGCCTTACAGAGAAATTGAAGTTGTTTGGTCCATTCATAAAAAAGTTATTCTGATTTAAAGTGTGTTGAATCTGTTATGCTCGTTAGTGTATATCTGATTATTAGCAAGATCGATTTGCTTCTTCCTACGAATATAGTAGTTGGGCAGTTTAAAAATCTTTTTGGATACAATAATCCTAAAACAAATGATTCATTAGATTACTGGGGATTATTCTCGTTATTGTTGTTGGTTCACGATTGAAATTGCTATGGCAGTTGGAAGATCCATTAAAAAAATCTTTGGCATGGATCAAAGACTTTCAAACATGATATTCATCGAAATAAGTTCTTACAGCAATTCGAGTCAAAACAATGTGGTACGAGAGAATATATTGAAAGATATTTTTATCTAAAACTCCTTTCAAAATACTTTTGCGAGCAGCTGTAGCTCGGAAAGCAGGTCACCCGATCGAAGAACACGCTGTACACCAATAAACGATAAAGTCCGCAACATCTTGAAGAATCAAATTATATGAGGGCGAGCCGCGAGCAAAGAAAAATCGAGAAAAAGAATCGTGGTAACGGAGAGCCACGAAAAAGAGAACCATTCTCGGCCCGAGGGTATTGGGGGTGTACTAAACTCGACCGGTAAACTCGATCTCCGTGTTTCCCGCGAGCGAGCGAGCGGAGGGAACGGGGTCACCGATGTCTCCCGAAATCTCGATGTCGTTACTTTTCATTTTCCGGTAACGCCGTCAAATGAGTCCGCCCTATCCCCAGTATCTCTCTTGGCTCGAGAGCGTTTGCTTAAGGAGGGCATTTATCTCGCACCGCCACCGGCTAGAACATTACGGGAACGAGGAGAAATTTTCGCACTTTGTTCTTATCTTCGGGGGTGGGGGTACTTCTTGGAGGCTCACCCTTTTAGCCCTGCGGAGCTCGCGCTACTAAAAATCCCTTTCTCGGTCGCGGTATATCTCGGAAACACCGTGACGCGAGATGCGAACTTTAATCTTTGCGGAAAGAACCGCGCGAATATTTTATTGAAATTACACTGGGCTGTCCCAACATGTCTGGTCGTAATGAACGGCCTTAAAATATGGAAAACGTTTTGTTATACGTAAAATTGATTTATGTTGTAATCGTAGGTTAACAAAGCGAAACGACTTTCCGAACGACCTAATACAAAATAAAAATTGTCCAAGTTCATTGTACTGCATCATGTACGATTGCTAATTATTTTAATAATTTCAGAATAATACAACAATATCTAACGATGTTCTCTTTGACAAGTTCATACACCACAGTACAACTTCATGCAAGTTGGTCACGAGGATACGAAGAATGTGGCTATCATGTTTCGGGGAATTAATGGGGAGAAAATGTTCTCTCTGACGAAGGATACGACGGTTAAAAAAAAAAGGGGAAATCTCTGTCCTTCGATCGGGCGTCGGTATTATTGCGTTTTATTGCCTCGCGTTTGTTCTGTGTTCCCACTGCGTTTCGCGAAGCCAGACGTCGCGTAACGTAGAAATATGAAACTTGTCGAGAACAGGATATTAGAATGCCACGATCAGTGAACGCGGCCCGCGGAAAAAGGATTTATGTTGCAAATTGCGTCCCGACGCTAGGACCGACCGGTATTCGGGTTGCCGATTATTTTCGTTTAATATGTATAACAACGATGGTGGAAACATCGAGGGATGGATCGACGAGGATCGAATGGAGGAAAGAGGCACCGTTTTCGATCGCATTTCGAGACCGGCTTCATGGAGGTGCATTCGTTCAAATCTTCTCCATTACCAATTTTTACTAATGTCTTCTTATGTGTTCGCAGACTATTATTTTCCCGCTTGTACGTTGCCTTTTATAATAGTTTTATACACTACCTTTGCAGTGGGGGAGCTATTTAAACTTGAAAATTGAACATTTCTTCCCAGCTAGTTCCATTGTATTATATGTGTTGTCATAATTCTTTTCTAATTGTAGAATAATTGATTAATAAACCTGTGTTCTTTAAAATTTAACCATTGAATTTTATTTTCAATTCGGGCACGAAATTATGCAATCTAATATATGATTTTTTTAATTTTATGGATATGAAATTTATATAATACCTCATATACAATGCTTACACGAGTAATAATTGATTAGATACCAATATATTAATAATCTAAACAATATTGTGAATAATGGTACAGCAATTTTTAGTGGACTCCGAGTCTTATTCCTCGGGCGTCTTTTATGTATAGTTAAAAATGAATCCGATACAGCATCTGTGGTATGAATTGGATCGAGAAATTGGGAACCATTGTCCGAAATAAAAAAGAAATTTATGCGAGCTCCTACGGAACAACTGAGAAGTATATTACAAGAAAAATATGTATCAATAATGTCGAAACTACATAAAATATTAATAAAACAAATAAGTGGCTGCTTTGACGAGCGAAACGTTTAGTAATACATAATATCACTTCATTAACATTTTATAAAAGATATTTCAACTGTTAAAAAGAAATTTGATCAGTTTTGTATCTGTAAGAGAACTCGCGTCGTTTCGTTCGATTCTAAAAGAATTATTTAAGTGTGAAGAGTGTCCAGATACTAATTTTTTGAAAAATAACAAATGTTCGCACTGATTGCAGGACACAGGGGTCAAATAAAAATTGCATTCTTCTTTTAATCACCCTATTAAGCTGAAACTAATGCATTGATGTCCATCAATATTTTTTAGTAATCACTGTCCCCGTGAAATAAAGCGTGGTGGGTTAAGAGAGTGTAGATATTAATTTTTTGAAAAATAACAAATGTTTGCACTGATTGCAGGACACAGGGGTCAAATAAAAATTGCATTCTTCTTTTAATCACCCTATTAAGCTGAAACTAATGCATTGATGTCCTTAAGTATTTTTTAGTAATCACTGTACCCGTGAAATAAATCGTGGTGGGTAAAGAGGGTTGACTGTACGACGGAGAAAGATCCGGAGTGCAGCGACGTCCCTTATCGGAACGGTTGATTTTTGTAAGTACGTTTGTCCCGCAAGGTTCGCCATTGTCTGCGCAGCGCGGTGGTCATGAGAAAACAAAAGGCGGCGGAAGAGGGCACAGGACACCGCGAAAAAAGAAAAAGAAAGAAATAGTAGAACAGAGGGTACTCACCATCTTTCCTCTGTCTCCTCCAAGGCAGAGTACCGTGAATACTCTCGACGTCGGAGATATCGCTTCCGAGCAGTTGCCTGAGCTCGGCGTCCGCGCGATCCTCTTTCGTCCTGAACTTGCCAACCTGTAATGATCAGAGGAGACATCGGGTTCACAGATGTGACCGCGTATTCGACGATATTGCAGAAATGAAAACGGAGACAAGCGGGATATTAATGCAACGGTAGGCAAGAAAAGAAATTGATTCTCCCCGCGGCAAAAAAGCAATTTATTCCTCTAGCCGGAGGGTGAGGAGCTGGGACAGAGAGGTTCTACGGTGGGCGGGGAGGGAGAAACTTCGGGAGAAAGAGAAAGAGAGATAGAGGGTAACGAGAGATGAACAAGGGGAGGGGGAAAGGAGAAGCAGCACCATAATGCCCTTCACGCTCCGATAACTGTATTTGATGAGAGCGGAGGCCAGGGCCGGTGGCTTCGAAAGATTTTCAGCGACCACGGGACCGAAGAAAAATATGAGACCCGGTCTTGTAACTCACCTCTGTGATCATCTTCCCCCTGGTCTTATTTCTTTCACGGTGATTGGCTTTTTTCTCGAGCTGCTGTATCACCCGTTCACGGGTGGTTCTGTACTCCAACGCGAATTCGGACACGATACGGCAGAACTCGTTCGGCTTGGTGTCCTGCACCCTGTGCAACGGGGTGCCCAGCCAGAGGATGAATTTATGGAATCGATTTATGATCCGCCTGTGCACGATACCCAGCACGATTATCCTCTCCGCGCAGTCCGCCAGGAAGTCCGACATTCTGAATGAACAGAGAGAGAGAGGAACACAGAGTGATAGAGGTAACGTCCAGAACCCCGCCGCACCGTTAAAACCATTGTTTTTTGTCTTTCCGACAAAAAAAAAAATGAAATAAATCCTGCTAACAAACTGTGCCATTCGGTGATACCTCCTATTTTTTTTCCGTTCTTTTCTGTTTTTCGAACGTTTTGTGCTCGGGTGTTCGTCCCTTTTTTCCACGCACGCGTGCGCGCACCGTTTAAAATTCAAGCTTCGTTTGTCCCGATTCTTTCAGCGTCCCCGTTTTACATGGAAAGGGAACGCGGCGTTCGGAAACATCACGACAATTGTTTGTTTCGAGTACACACACGTATGCACGGAGACCTTTGCATTTCTTTCGGCGGCTTCGCGAACGGTGGACGTTTTGTTCGGGGATATCGAATTTTAGCTCGATTTCTGAGCACCAGAATGTGGATCTTCATGCATTTATGACCTAATCACATTTCTATACCGGAATTTTCGAACGTTTGGGGGCTCGAATTAAAGGCTCGGATTAAAACTATTGCTACATACTTCCTTTTATGACACCAAAATTGATTCTGCTACATTTCGTGTTTCGGTATAATACATTCTTCATAAATAGTATTTCTACTGGTCAAAAATAGGCGCTACACGGAAGCATGATTTTTTGTCAGCATCGTCCGGTCAGCGAGTAAATGGCCCCTCGCCGTAAACCCTTCTTCGGCCGATGTGCACACGCGTATCCTTAAAACACGGCTCAAAATACTCGTCGTAAAACATCGCGCTCGGCTAACGAGTAATTATAAAATGAAGACGCGGTCAATCAGCCGTGGCGAATTTTTTGCACGGAAAAATCCCCATTAGTTTGGACAGCCGGCTGCTGCGAGTATACGGGTGTCCAGGAAGACGATCGAGGACGAAACGAGCGCCGAGACAAAAACGAATTAACCCGACCGGCATTTAGGACGCCCCGTTACAGTTAATTAGCATGGACACGCGAGAGGCACGGCGATATTAAAGAGCCGTTCAACGAAATACAGTTTCCTTTTGACAAATTGTCAATATTCAAACCGGTACGGTTTCGTAAAAAGGAATGGCACAGCAGTAAACTTGCGTTCACGTTGAAGCTTGCAGTCTATGGTTTCATAAACCGTTGTTCGAAAAATAAATAAGGAACAGGCTCGCGTACAAAACCTCGTGGCGTATCTTATACTATGCCGACAAGGTGGCGGTATACTTTTTACTCGACGCTGAGTAAAAAGATCGTGCATCAAGTTTTAGGGGATCGTTGTAAAGGGGAAACTTCAATCTTCAAATTTATGGCAGATTCAAACGCGAGAAAATGTTTCCAGTGCTTTCAGCAACGTTTCAGTTTGTAGAGTTTTCAGGAAAACTCGTGTCCTCAGTTTTCTATCTGCTGTATCATGAGAAATCATTCTGGAAGAAAATGCACGATGAATCGTGCACGTTGAGGCTTCAAACTTTAAAGTGCTTTCTGCGTTGCTGTTCGATTTCTTTTTTACGAAACTATAACAGTAAAACGCTATCCTAAAATTGACTAATCTTTCTTCGTTACAGGAAATAACAATTTTTATTAAATGAAGTTCTACAAAAATCATTTCTCAAAAGGAATATTGATTTTGATCGACAGCAACTGCTTTATGAATAAGTTGCAGTGCAGTGGGTGAAGGGGGTAGTTCTCATTTCTCGATAATGCAAAGATGGGAGTCTTCAGTATAGTCGAAAGCTAGATAAAAGATCAATCTTTTACGTTTACGTTTAATTTTACGTTTACTAGGCGTGATTTTTAA
The DNA here is from genome assembly GCF_051020765.1 of Lasioglossum baleicum. Classification (NCBI taxonomy): domain Eukaryota; kingdom Metazoa; phylum Arthropoda; class Insecta; order Hymenoptera; family Halictidae; genus Lasioglossum; species Lasioglossum baleicum. The sequence goes on from NC_134938.1 coordinate 10,052,007, forward strand.
AGCTACGCGCGTAACTACACTCCTTAAAACAATTAAGGGATCATCTCTGCGTACCCGAAAAATTTCCACTAGTTTATATGATCATAACTCCGGCCAAAATAATTTTTTCGCTTTCTGGAGCCAGTTAAAGTTAAAAAGCCAATATTTACTTCAATGTTGAATAATTCTAATTAAAAAAATCGCACAATAATCAACAACCACACGTTTTACACAGGAAAGACAGCCCTTCCAAATTATATTAACGCGATTTATCAAAAAAATTTGTTTCTCCCCGTGTGATGTTCCAAAGTTGCACTAAATTTTTGTTAACCGTCAATGTTGTCTTTATCTGGCTACAACTTTGTAAAAAACCAACATAGGAACAATTTGAAACAGAGCATCCGAAACTAGACATTTCACGCTTTCAAACCATTGTTTAACGATATCGATACAGTAATTTTGGCCGGCGTTATGATCTTGTAAACTAGTAGCAATTTTTCGGGTTCGCAGAGGTGATCCCTTAATTCTTTTGAGGAGTGTATTTTCATAAAGCTGCGACAGCTACATGCTGCCTAATAATGCAAATCACGCCTCGTAAAGGGTTTTGAGGCCGACTGCGGCCCAGATTGATCCTTCATTTAGCACTTTTGACTACTGAGAAATGAGAAGAAATCCCCTTAATGAAACAAATTTCCTTGTGTCTGTGGGAATCATGTGTTCCGTATTAGCAGCCTTTACCTGTGCATCAGCCCTCGGCAGGAGTATGAAGCGTTATTCGAGCAACTGCTACTTATGCCCCACCCTGTCTCTTCCACGACCCCCCCTCCACACCGCCCAACCCTCGGCGACGTCGCAATTAAGTACGAGATTTGTCAGGTCCCCGGCACCACTATTGTTCCCCCGTTCACGGCGAACTGTAAATACGATTAAACGCGTCCTAACGCATGCTCCGGGAACAAAGGGGCTCGTAAACGGGCGACCTTAACGATGGCCAAGAGCTGCCGGGAACAATACCGAGAACATTCGGACTAATTGCCGATTGAAAATCCATTTCTTCCGTTGTCCGCCTCGTACAATAGGTACCGCGGAGCATTCTGGGCGAGAGCGATCGGCGGGTAGATGATTTCGATGATTGTTTTCATGGTTATCGGAATCGACCGGAAGATGTACGCGAAAAAGCATTTCAACGCGCCGCGGAAATGTTCTCCGAATGTAATGTCTGTTTTCCAATGCTTTCTAAAATATTATTATCTCCGTAAGAAGACATAATTGTGAAGATTATAAAGCTTGAAACAAATTCGGAAGTTCATAATCGGACCATTCCGTGGACGTCACAAGAATGTTTCATGTAAAGTGGAAAAAATGAGGACACTCGTCTCTGCTATATCATTGAAAACATTTTTTGTAATGTATTGATAAAAATAATCCGGAAAGTACACGTGACTCAAACAATTTTAGATGCATGATATGTAGATTCATCAGCGCGATTCGATGACGAGTTGCAACGAAATCAAATACACTCGATGATCACTACGCAATACAGAAAAATATTGGAAAACAAACTTCACGTTCTGCTGTATCGCAGTTGATACACGTAAATTGCTTCATTTCTATAAATCCGTGAACTCTGTTCATTTCCTCTGGATTTCATCTGTTTACCGATCGATCTAAATATATTCTTGTACACGACCGACCAAGTAGTTCCGCAAAAGCGATGTTCCCAATTTATGGACATCCGATCGAGCAGCTTGCGCTCTGAAATCTGATTCTGGCTAAATCCAGCTTGATTGGATTATCATTTAGATTAACACCAGGATGTGGTTTACATGTTTTACGCGCAGTTTAAACAAGCAATTAAAATTCAACTCGCGAATGCAAACGAAAAGATATTAAATGTGTTTTGATACAACACGGAAGCAGGAAAGCAAACTTAAATTTAAACGCGACGTCTTCGTTAAATATTGACAGAATTTTTCAGAATTTCTTTTTCCTCGATGGTCTGTGATATAATTCGAGCATCTTTAACCGTCTCCGAGTGTTAATGTACATCTGTAGCGTCACTTTTAATTACCACCTCAAAACGGTGTGTTTAATGTGAAATTAATCAGTACAAAGTATTAAGGATGTTCTGAAGGTACGATGGGAGACAAAAGTACAAGAAATTCGATATCCATCAATATATTGGCAATGAATATGTTGGCACTTTGGTAATTGCATTAATTTAGTAAGAATTATATCTTGTCAAATTTTCATAAATTTTGTAACGTTTTTATATACCTCCAGAACATCCTTAAGTAAAATAAAATTCTGTGTGAGTAAGAAAAAAGGACATTACTAAGGCGTACCTTTAGCAGAATTCAATAAGGAGTTTTTAGGACCGCGAGTTTAACAATTGCAGCCGAGAGAAAGAGATAAAAAGAAGAGACGAAATAGCGTTCGATATACGTAGCTGACTTACATAGATAACGCCTGGGGAGGAGGACCAGTATGAACAGATAAGAGCTCCGTAGATCCACCGCGAAACTCGAAGTACGAACAGGATAAGGTGAAATAGAAAAAGGATGAGGTAAAAAAAAGGAGTTAAAGGGAGCGGGCAGGAAGTCGGACCAAGGAAGGAAGAAATACGCTTCCAGTAATTAATGGTGGCGCCATTTGGAGCGGTGCCAGTCTCGTTCGTGGGGGAAAAAGTCTGTCGCGAGTTTATCGAACGTTTCTCGGATCTCTTTCGAATTTCGCGGCAGGAAGTTCGCAAGAAAGAGGGAACTCGAAGCCGTAGGTGTCCGGCCGGTAATCGAAAAACCGAGCGACGCAGTCCACGCGGATCGGAAACACGTTTCCGACAGGTACTTACTTGACTTTCATCATGGTGGAGCCGTCGTGTTTTGCGATCAGCTTCAGGTGGTCCCAGGATGCCTTGCACTCGCTCTCCAGTTTGCCGATGTTGGACGCCAGCTCGTCGAAATCGATCTTCGAGGCCCGCGTCACCGCTCCGATCTAAACATTCGCATCGATCACGGTTACAAAATAATCTCTGCGAAACAATCGGCTAAGATCCATTCGCCGAAACAATTTTTCAATATTTCTAGAGACGTTCTAATCGGTCGCATTTTCGAGAGAAACGTCTTCGGTTTTCCACCTGGCATTTTTGGCAAAAATGAATGATAGCAGGAATAGAAGAAGTCTGAAGCTTTAAAATGAGACCAGGATTATTATTGTGCTACAGTGGAGTCCAGTTTGTGCGACACCGATTATAATGTTTATTCTTTAATAACGATTATTCAATGTTTATTCATTCAACAACATTTAACAAAATATGATTACATATTCGAATACGCCACACTTGTTGCCACATACAAAACCTGCATGTTTTAATTTTGCTTCTATCAACGTTCGTTTATAATGATGTACTTTCTTTGTTCCTCGAATTTCGTTATAAAGGAACATGTTGTTTTAACGGAATAATCGAGCTTAAAATTTCACGTGTGCGCGATGGCCGAGATAGGTATAATCAATTTTTAATCCAAAGCACAAAGGGGAGTAACAACGAAATGCTGCGAAACGGAAATGTTTAAACAGTTGCAGCCCCTTTAGCAGCAACAAATTGAAAACGATTCGCGCGTGTATTCCGCAGCGACCACCAATTAAACGGGTTTCGGTGTTAGCGGATCGCGCGGCGTGCACAATTCCACGGAGCACCGTTTCACACAGTTTTCGCAAGAAGTTGTCCGGGGACAGAGAGAGAGACAGGAACTTCTGGTCGCGATTTTGCAAATGTAGCCCCGGTTATTCCGTCTTGCGGCGATTGGAAATGCCCCGTCCCCCGCAGTCTGGGAAGAGCAAAAGGGAAGGAGGTACCAGGGGTGTGAGACTAAAGTTTTATCCGGAAGTAAAGCGGCGGCACTCACCTCCGAATAGAGATCCGTAGAATCCGGAAACTTCTCCATCACCATGTGGCAAAGGTGATGAAGCAGCGAGTGCTTGTGAACCGTATCCTTCACTTCAGGTACTTTGGCGAGGTATTCCAGCTGAAAGCCCTTCACCTGAAAAAGGCAGAGAGAGAGGACGTGTCAGCGTTACGCGACGCCCGGAAACTCGTGTGCCGGCTAACTTCGACCCTCCAGGCTTCTCAAGCCGGACGCTTCCGGCCACTTTCCCCGTCTAACATAATTCTCCCGGAAACCTGCAATCGATATCCGCGCCTGTTCCTTCGGGATGCCGTTCGAGTCGTCCGCTCCGCGAAACTCTTCGCTTTTACGACCGGAGTTATTAACGAATTTTTCCCGCAATTCAAATCTCCCTGTTACACGGAGTGCCCCAGCTGAAGGAGGGCACCTACAGTCTGCGCCACGACTTCTACCGATATGACCGGTATTTCATTGTCTTTATCATAAAATTTTTTATAATTTCCAAAGCATTTTCAAGCACAGAAACCAGTCTTATTTTATAATCCATACTACATTGACAAATACCGAAGCTGGTATGCTTTGTGCCTCAAACTGATGTACAGTCTATAATAATTAGACAGCGGATCTTTAGGCAAAATAAAAATTTTTCATCTAAATTGCAACAAACTGGAGTGAAATAAAAATTCATTTTCTTTCTCCATACGTTTAACAGGTTGAAAACGATATAACAGTATTTTTGAATTATTCTAATGTTTTCACTGTTTTAAATTAAATTATAAATGCATAAAATCCGCTCTCTAATAATAATGTTATATGTATAACAGGGATGAAGCTGTAACTGAGTTGTTCGACGTTACAACCTGAAATACAAGAAAGGAAACATTGTGGATTGCGAAGGGTCGGGAAGCATGTTCTTTACCAGCCACCCGGTATATTGACCGGTGGCTCGCGTCGCGTGAAATTCTAAAGGAAAATTTAACGAGCTGAATAACAAATTTTATTCAACCTGGGGTCCGTTTTTGCTAATTTGCCGGGGACCTCGTCGAAAGAGCCACGGGTTCGCGTCGGGCTGCGAACGCCTGCGGCCGCGGCCGCAGCCGCAGAGAGCCGCACGACAACCTCGATAAATGACCGTGGCGTGTAAAAACACGGCGAACAACGACGCGAAGGAGCGATAAGAAATGATTAGTCGCGCGGCACCAAAGAATTGCAACCGGCTAATATATTCGTACGGAAGCGAACGATGATGAATGAAAAGGAATCGCTCCGTCGCGGATCAGCTGAATACATATACGTACAATATCGCACGAATATTCGTGCGAATCTACCATTCGTGTGATTTGAGATCGTCCGGCTCGCACCGGACACGACAGCCGACCGCCCTGTTTGCGTACCGAGCCAGTCCGCTCGTCGTTTGCTTAGTTTAAACAACAATTTTCGTTATTAATGTTACTTGCACAGTTTGAACAGTGCACTTAATTCTGCAGGTCAGCTGTGTTTGTACGGGGAACGCGTCATTTCGAACGAGCAACATCGCTGTGTGTTATAGCAAATTTTTTCATTCTTTATTAGGAGCATCGATGGTGAAAAGGAGATCGTGCTATTCAATTTAGCGATCAGATAGCGAGGTAAAGGCTGCAGTTTAAACACTGACCTATTTCTGCTTATTTGCTTCGCAATTATCCGAGTTGGGGAGGTATTTTCCTAGGAAATAGCCGAGTTTCTGTGCTCTTTTAATTTTGATAAGCGGTGGACACTATTTCTGATCACGCTATTTGTTGTGCAATTTATCGAATCATGGAAGGAGCTCAAATCATTACGCAAATGACATTCAAAAAGATTTACTCTACCGAAAATGTCAAGATAAACATCAAGAAAAAAATCACTGTCCTATTATCCAAATAGTTTTCGCTCGTTGAAAAATGTTGTCAGAAAATATAAATTAGATGCAACGTAGCCCCGTGGGTGGAAGCGGCGCGAATTCCGGCATATTAAGCACAAAGAGAGCGCAACGAATGGCGAAAATGGCGGTCAAAAACCGCACAGACCGCACAAACGCAAATCGTGCAAGCCGAAACAAGTATAGCCTACGTTTCGTCATTATCGAACAAAAGGGGAAACGCGATAGATCAAGAGTTCCCGATTTCGGTAGGATGGCAGCCGTCCAAGCGAGCCGAAACCCGGCCCGAGAGCCCGAGAGCCCGGACTCGGTCCGTTGCCTTTCTCTCCCGTCCGTTCTTTCCGTATCATCGGGCAACGGTTACACGAAAATTATCGACGCGGATGGATATCGATTCCGCGCGAACGGCGTCTCCGACGGACGGATTAAGCGGATATCATTTGGCTGGCATTCAATACCTACCTCATTTCCGTTGAGGAATATCCCGATCGAAAGGAGCGTGCTCAGAATCCCGCGGAACGTTTTATTCACTCTGAGGGTCTCCATTCCCTGCTTCAGATCCATCAAAGGTTCCGCAATTTCCTGAAGTCACAAAGGTGGTTCGCGATTATTTTCTTTCGCAGCCGCGTCTCGGCGGCGCGGCGGCGGCGGCGGCGGCGGCGGCTGACGTCTCCTCGTTGTGTCGTCGGCCTGCCGATCGTCCATTTTCCACGAATTCGTCGGGGCAACGAGCCTACCCACCGACACTGTTTGCTTTTCCCAGAGGCGACGACAACCACGACGGAAATCATTTCGGCGCGCATTCGATGTACGCTCACGGTCAAAGCAGCTTTTCCAGAGATCGCACGCGGTAATAAGGACAAATCCTGTCGTCTCGGAACCGTTATAATATCGATTTCAGCTTTTCAAACGGCTATGAAGAACCTCCGAATAGCAATCGATGTTTTCGACTATTATTTCCATTGATTGATTACGATCTCTACAACCAATACGTATCGGGTTGGAACGAAAGTTCGTAGCGTTTTTAAATTAAACTTTAACGATCAAATTAACCCTTAGCACTCGACTCAGCTGTTCATTATTCATAATATTGTTTACATTATTAATAGACAGCGAATCTTTACGCAAAATAAAAATTTTCTGTCTGAATTGCAACAGACTGGAGTGTAATAGGTTGCAAATAATATAACAGTATTTTGCAATTCTTCTAATATTTTTACTGTCTGAAATGACACCTGTTAATTTTTATTATAAATGCATATAATCCGCTGTGTAATTATTAAATATGTTGGTATTTAATCACTTACTACACATTTAATTACTACACATATGGAATGGAATTATTCTAGGTCGGAAGAAATGTTTAATTTTCCAATTAAAATAGCTCCGACTGCAAAGTGTTAACGTGTTTATTCACAGTTTTGTTCAGTAGCACGACGTTCTACCTCAAAAATGGCAGAAAGTAATAGAACAGAATGGAAAACATGTAATTGAAGAAATCTACGAATGAATGTATTCATTTTATCTTTGAATTTTCATTTAAAAACGCTGCATGCTACTTCTACAGAAATGAATTTCTTTCACAAACAAATTTTTGAGATAGTCTTCTCGTACAGTGCGCAGTTACGCCGACCCTTTGAGGGGGGCCGAGTTTGAAAAGTGGACGAGAGTGCTCTCCCATAAATTTAATAATCGAATATTAAATTCTTTTCGATTGGCGAGATGATGAGCCGAAGTTTATTGACAGGTTTACGGGCGAAGAGCGAGGCGAATAATTCGGAAACGAAAGCTTTCGTTCGTTTTTATTACGTAGGACTGTCGATCGTTAGTGCGAACGACGACGACGACGACGTGCCGTAAATGCAACGTTATACGAGAAGCTGCATGTCATTCCGAATGCAAATTCTATTAAGCAACGTCGAATACGAATGCGCGCGTAATAGCGATCGAATTGGCCCGTTATTTCTCACGAATCTCGTCTCGAATTCCACGGAGATAGTCCCCGGCCGCGACGAGGAAAAACGCCAGGTATGCGGGGAAGGAAGTCGCGGGTGAACGTTCCCCGCATAATCGCGCGATTTCTTCGCCGTGAACACGGCGAATACCGATACGCGATCGTGCTTTTAGAACGGGACGTGCATCAACTGCGCCTCGACGAACTGGCGCCTGGCTAGAGGGTGTGAAACACTTTGACCGGGATATCCAACGATTTTCACCGTCCGACAAATAGGCACAATCCAGCTAGAAAAATGTCATTTCAGAAAATACATATACATTCTACTTAGTCTTCTTCCGGAATGTTTACTGGGACTAAAGATACCCATAATTATTTATTTCGGAATTATTTAGAATTCTGTATGAGAGAACATCTAGTAATTGTGTCTTCGAACTTTTAATGATTATAGTTGATTATATTTTTTTTTGCGTCGCTTTATCATTTTAGAAGAACTCTAAAAAAATACCAGGGAATATTTGAGTCTGCAAAACATATTATTTAAATTTTCATAACTGGCCCAGATCAAAAAACTTGTAGAAATCAACTTTGGCTTTACGGAATGATTGAATCAGCTTTGATGATTTATGGAAGTCACTGTATAAAATCAAGTATTTTATTGGATTTTATGTCTGACGAAATATTGAATTATTCTACGTAATTGCGACTCAAACGATCTGATAACGCCGTTCCTCAATTCTTTCCAAAGCTGTGCGCTGCAAGCCATTGTTTGAAATGCAGAAAAAGCTGGTAATCACCGGGTGCCAAGTCGGGGCTGTGGATCGTTAAAAATTTCGCAGCGAAATTACTGCGACTCTTGAACTGTTATCAGATGCACTAAATCACGAATGGTAGAATTTTTTAACGACAGACTTAAAGAAGCTGCTGGATCAACACTGATCCTAATAATAATATCGTTGATGAACAGAAAAAATGTGCTCGGGTTTATAAATATTCGCATTCACGTTCCTCTAATAAAATATTACAAAACTTCTCTGAATTCTTTGCTCGCTAATATATTAATGTATAGTCTTAAAATACGAATTTGTTTAAAATCAGGTAATTGGTTTTCTGTATTATACATTTCGGTTGGCTACATAAGGGTTAAGTCGTCATTACAGATTCTGCACTAAACAGACGCACGATCGGCTAATTGGCGACGACACAACGAATCGCACCGGGTTATCAATATTTCACAACGGCCGCTTACCTTCTCCGAATTCTCGAAGTCCAACTTGAATGCCCAAAGTTTCAGTCTGGCGGGTAACTCCGAGATGGAGGCCAAAGTTAGAAGAAACTGCTCGGCCGATCCCAAAGGTAGGTCAGGATTGGCGGCCTGCGCCTCTTGTATCCTCGACCTCTCCTCCTCGGTTGGCAGCATCGTCAATAGTTTCTGTCGTGCGGGGCGTGAGAGCCAATGGGAGAAGGAGAAGGAGCGAACGAAGAACAGAAGCGAACACGAAAATTAGAGAAATCAGAGAAAACACGAACAGAACGGATGTGCGTTTCAACTGAATTAGGGGACCGATTGTGAACCAAGGATCGTGACTTGCTGCTCGAGCTCTCCCGGTCGGAGGATTTCGAACGAAATTGGGATCGTGACGAGTACTCGTGCTTTCTTCCGGGGAGAAACACAAGGAACAGGAAGAGATAAGTGTCAGAAAGGTATGTTCGATGCTTCAGAAGCTCGTCGTAGTTATTAATAATAAATAATAAATCGAGAGTCCTCGACAATAGGACGATCTTAACGACGTTCAACGCGGATGTAAAAGGATTCACAATGGAATTCTGCTTTCTGTTCTAGCGAATGAGACATTTAATTGGAATTCTACTCTTGCTAGTCTAGAATTTTTCGACAGTGTCATTACTAGACGGATGTTCATGCAATTTTTAAGTTTTCAAAGCGAATCATAAGAAAGTGGAATCATGTAAAATCTTATTCTCTGGAATTTTATATTCTAGCAGTTTTCGCAAATTTTCAGAACCTATGAACGTGTCCCATTTAAATGCATTCTATTGTTTCTTATCCTCCACTGTATCAATGAATAAGCATGCATTCTCGAGAACAATGGTATATTTATGAAAAAGTTCAACAATGTAACAAGTAGACCGTGGGACGTGATGCGTCTCTGTACAAAAGAAATGTTAAACGTAAAAAGAGAAAAATAGTTCTCACCTCGATACCCTCCCGGTTCATGATAGTGGCGTCCATTTTCAAGATGGCGGTCTTAATCGATCTCGGTGGCGGCAGCTTGGTCATCCCGATGTTGATGGCGTTCGATCGCTTATGGTCCAGCACGATGATCTCCTTGTTCTTGTTCATCTCTTGCTGCTTCTACTCGACGAATCAGAAAGCAAAACTGTTAATGGCCGACATCGGATACATCCAACGGCGAATAACCAACTTAATAACATGTCTGTTTCAATCTGTTCTCGTGTTTTGTTTAATTACGCTGCAACACTCCAAACCGTGAACTAAATTCAGAACCAACACCGTGCACGAGTGGTTTCCAAACGATATACACGTCGGTCTGCGTGAAATTATACAGGGTGTCCAAAAAATACATTTCTGACACATGTAATACCAATCTAAAAGTCCTTCGCTAGGGATGGGCGGGTATTTACTCGAGCCTCGGATCAGGATCCCGAAAATTATACTGGGAGGTCATGAATAGACTGCGGATTTTATGCGTTTATAGCAAAAATAAGTAGGCGTAGTTTAAAACAGCAAAAATGTTAGAAAGATTATTCTCAACCTGCTAAACACAATAGGAACGAAACTAAATTTCTGTCGCACTCCAGTTTGTTGCAAATCGGGTAAGGAATTTTTGTTTTGCGTAAAGATCCGCAGTCTAGTCGTGAAAAAGCGTCATACTTTGTGATTAAAAATTGTTGGGGTCGTCAAGCTTAAGGGGGTAGACTCGATAATGCAAAGATAGGGTTTTTCCCCATTTTTCCCCAGGAAAAAACCATATTTGCATTACCGAGAAATGAGAAGGCGCATCCTGCACCCTTACAATTCAGCTTCGGGTACCTGAATGTGCAAACTTTTGGGATTCCGACCCGAACCCGAATCAAGGCTCCGTTTTCGAGATATTAACGATTGAAGAACGGTGGTTTGATTTCTGAAATCAGCCCTGGCTCGTTTTCAGCAGTTATGATCTCCAAAGCAAAGACTCAATTTGCAAAATGAACTTTTCGATTTCCACACGAGTCAGGAATGTTTCATCGAGTTTTCCAGGCCACTCTGTATGTTGAACAACCAGGTGCATGTGAGATATTTGATTCCAAAGGGACGGAGAGCGAAAATGCGGAGAAATGGGAACACGATGGTAATGTATCCGTTGTTTCTGCGGATCAATCAGCGGTGAGTAACATTACTATCACCGGAACGAAATTAGGGTGGCCGGAAACGAACCGTGTAGAACATAATGGCCGACGCTACGATGTTGCTGCGAGTGATACAAGGAAACAGAGGCGCAAGCTACGACGGAAAATGGAAACCGTGGTGACCGCTCGCAAATCGGTTATAATAATAGTAACATGCGATCCGACAGCAAAGTTCAATTACACAGGCAGAAATTAAAATAGGCTAGCGAAGCGTAGAGCGTGAAAGGATTGTAAAATAACAAACAGGTAAGCTCGGTCCGCGAAAAAATGTAGAAACGCGTCGGTTGAGATAAAAATTTTTGTTTCGCGGGAACATGCGCAAGCTTTGAACAGTGTTTTCAATAACATCGGGACAGTACTAATTAAAAATGCGCCCATCCTGTTGGGAATTCTATAATGACGTCCGTAATCAAGAGATGTGTGTACCAACGGACGCGTTTCTTTTCATTATCGGAACCGATGTTTCGCGGATATTTTTGTTGGTTTCGAGGCTCGTTAATTAACGTGCAGGAAAGTGTAGAGAGAAGAAGAACAATTAGGTTGATGCGGGATTAGAGAACACCGGCGTTAAGTGAAGTTAAGAAATTAGGACTCACCTCCTGTAAAATTCCATTGCATGCCATTTCGTTCATTTTTCGTGCGAGCACCAAGAATATTGCAAATAATACAAGAAAAGATTAGTCGTATTGCATTAAACCACCATGACCAACCACCCAACCGCTAGCCGCCGTATTATTATTCGTAGATCGTAATCACGGGATATCGTTGTATGTATGTATGTATGTATGTAGCTGCAGACGCATATTAATTTACCAAGTGTTATTGTTAAAGTTACTTCATTAGGCTAACGGAACCGGTAATATTATGCCACGATTGTGATCGTTCGTGTGGAACGGTTCTACCATAATCCGATGCGAAGATTCAGAACAACCTGAGAACGCGAACTATTGTTCGCGACATTTGCAATTAACTACCCTCTCGTCGCTCTGAATTCCTAATTAAATCTCGTAGGATCTTCTGCGAACTTTTCGGAGTACTCACAATTTCGAAATAGCAATCTCGAGGTATAAATTGAATATCGTACAATTTAATTAACATAATAAACGAAAGACATATTAAAAATAAAGGAAGAATTATGAAAAGGTACGAGCATTCAGCGAATCCCTCGCATATTCATTATTTTCACAATTCTTGCCCACACAACGAACATTTTCTGAAGAATAACAACGCTAAATGTATGGAACGTGATAAATTCTATTCCAGGAACGATACAAAAGTTCGGCGGCAGTTTCAACGAAACAGTGACAGAGAATAATGAAGTTATTACAAGAACCGCACGCCGAGATCCATAAACGAAGTTTTAACAAGTACTTCGCGCAAGCAAAGTATTTCAACCCCGATTGGATAAATAATGCAACAGTGTCATTCCCGGTTAACGAGCAGCAAAAATCCCTCATTAACGATAATTGTGATTATACTAATTATATTTGCCCGGCTCTAACTGGCATACATAATTACTGGGACACGGACGCCCGCGTAAATACAAATTTTTATGGATTGATTGACAGGGGCTGGAATTAAGGATGTTCTGGAGGTACAATAGGAGACAAAAGTATAAGAAATTCAAAATCCATCAATATATTGGCAATGAAAGCCATTCATGAGTATATTTTTGTTTTTGAGTGTTTTTTTTCGAGTTTCTAGTTGCGTTTTTTCAAGGTTTAAATAGGGTTTGAAGTGGAATTTTATGAATTCTCCAAAAGAAGACGTGTTAAAATGTGCAAACTTGAAGTTGCTATAATTCTTAAACGGTGCAGTGAATCGAACCCAAACTTTGGTAATTGCATTAATTTAGTAAGGATACCTTGTCAAATTTTCACAAAATTTTGTTGCGTTTTTATATACCTCCAGAACATCCTTAAAAAGTGATCGATTTACTCTTTCGAAATAGAACGAGAGAATAAACAATGTCGCTTAATCATCCACTACAGAATAAACGCAGAAAATTTGTAGGTGGATCAGTATGTGTCCCTACTCTACCTTCCCCCACGCGTATCACGTGACTAATCCGGTGTTGGCGGGGAGAGGGTAACTGTATTCCCCTCGATTCGAATGAATTCTCTGCTAGGCAGTCAATATTTATAACCAATATTTACACAGCAAATTCCAGGCCCATCGAGCTTCATTAAATTCGCAATGAAACAAAACGAAAGAAGAAAAAACCTGAGACAACTAAGAACGTGCCGGAGAGCCTTCCCGGCATTATTCGCTCGCTCTCTTTTCCCTGTGAAGCCGTCGGGTGTTCCATATAATTTTTCTCGATTCACGCCGTCTTTCTTTCATCCCCTTCGCACCCGATCTCTCTCTCTCTCTCTCTCTCTTGCGGAAGTCTCGTCGGACTCTTTAGCCAGCACTAATTATTACCGGACCCCGACCTGAATTTAGAAGTTCAAAGAACGAACAACGAGAAGAAAGAAGAGCTATGAGGAGGAAAAAGAAGAACGGAGAGGGACAGTATAGAAGAAGCATAGTATAAAAGGATAGAAAGCTGATACGAAAAGGCGACCTCGTATTAGCCAGTAGAAATTAATTCGTGGCCCTCGCAATTAATCAATTGCAACTTTGCTTTAATATCGAGTCTTTTATGCTCCCCTCTTTGGTTTTCAGAAGTGACCGCCCTCGAAATGAACGTTGATGTAAGAACGTAAAACTCTAGTGACTCTATTAACATTTTCCAACGTTATGTTTATTTTCAACTGGAAAAACGCTTTTGCGATTAAAGAAATCATCTGAATTTATTTAAAATTGTAACTTCGTTCTTCCTTCAACGAATTGAAAGTAATTTACCGAGAGAATTTGCCAAGAGTCGTGTCAAAAGTGGTGTCGCCATTGGCTCGAGACGAGTCGGAGCGCGGAAAGAGCGGGGGGGATAAAACCGGCAAGTAATTACGGGAGTAATTAACGACAGGCCGAGACCCGTTCAAGCGGAATCTTTGAACGCGGTCGACTATGGACGTGATGAAAAATTTTCCTACGGTTTTCCCGATGAGGAACGCGGCGGGAAAAACGCGTGACCGAGAAACGAGCAGCCGATATCGCGACCGCCGAGGAATTAATGCCCGCGCGATATGACGCGCCGTCCGCCGGAGAACGTGATTCGATTTCGATTTTTTATCGAGGTGATCATTCGCACGCGAGAACGGAAGCGTCGCGTTAAAGCGTCGATTGCCCCCGCAGATTTCACGTTGCAAATATTGAACGTCTTCTCTCTGGAATTTCTACAATATCCTTTTAACCCCTTTTTCACCCCTTCTTTCGCAGTAATTAAAGCTGCTTCGGTGCCGATAATGTCCTGTATAACAAAAGACAATTTTTATTCATCCTGCATTTGGAGAGCTTAGTAGCCAATCTTTATATGAAAATTAAAATAATTTATCTTTTAAAATTGTATAATTTTGCTACGTGAATTTTTCGTTCGACAATGTATTCCAGTTTTCCGGTGTTAATTATTCATACGGTGGCCGCGGAATGACAAATCATCGGTGTGATGTATCTGTGACGGCGACGCTAATGAGAATCAATGCGACGTCTAACCGCGTATGCGACACGCAGATGCAACGGCACAGAATGTATTAAACAGAAGTTTCCAAGTCGCACCACTTAATCAGTATGATTTATGATAGCTTGTACCACAGATTCCTATTTCACGGGTAGTTTTACACTAGAATCCCGACACTGCGTACGAAAATGCTAATAAGTAGACTGGGAATATTTAAAATAAATATTTTCCGCACATGCTACGTAAATTTCCTTCCTCCTTTAACAATTTCAGTAGAACTATCATAGAACTACTTACTCGTGTGATTATTGTAAAATGAAATAAATTTTCCTTGTAATTGTAGTTGTCTTATTACTTTCTATTAATTTGATTTTTAAATTTACACCTATTCTGAGAATCCGTAGATTAAAAAGTAAAATGGCTGCCTCATATTACTACCCTCTTCTAACTAATTCTTGCCTTCTCACCCTGTCCAACTGAAAAATTGTACATTCTTTTTGTCAGTAGCTCGACGCAATCGGAAATACGCGCTTGTCCTCCGCGTTAAAAAATTCCTTTCATGTATACTTCACAAGCCGAGCTCCCTGTTTTCCTAATTGCTCCTCGGTGGAAGGCATCCGACTAAAAAATCTCGTGACCGGCAAATGCGCGAAAATAATACGTAAGAAACGTTGCCAACTATACAGCGACAAAGTCGTTTATTTACACTCGAGGAGCTCATCGCTGAACCACCGGACGCGAAGAGGACGAGACAACAACGAGGAGAGAAGAAGAGGCGAAGACAGGAGGGACGCAAATCCTTTAAGCTCGTTGACATTCGTAGCTGACCAACGGCGTAATATTTTCCATTCTACTACCGCCAGCCGACAGAAGGAAATGTTGTTCCGCATTAGAATTCCTCCAAAGCCAAGAAACTTCAACTTCGTCCTCTTGGCAATACGCAAACAATCGGCCAGGTGAATAATAACACTTTAGAGACGTCATCTGCACCTCGTACCGACTATGAGGAGTTTTTCAATGCGTTATTGTTACACTTTTTAGAATTCGAAGAAAGCTGGGTTAAGTATCAGAAAGTGTAAAGCACCGAGAGAATATTCTAGCTGAATATTCAAACTGAAAATCAATGAAGAGACTCGACTGCCACCTACAACACTACGTTATACAGTGTCATTTAAAAAAATGAACGTGCCCCTGATTTTTTGAAGAATAAATTATATTTGGAATTTGTTAAATATCGAGAACTGACGATGATTCAGTTCGAAATATCTTTCTCCTAATATTGGGTTGGGAAAAAAGTTCGTTCGGTTTTTGTGATTTATTCCACTGTAAAAAACCGAACGAACTTATTTGCCAACCTAACACATTGAACAACCTGCAATTAGCAAAAGCAATTATTTTCGCACCGACCCCTATATTTTTTCAACGATCAAATGATAAACATGGAATCGACGGATTCCCGCGGGCAAGTACGAGCTTCACGGTGAAGGTAAAGGGAAACGCGAGGGCGAAAACGAGCAACGGGATTTTTATCCTCTTAAGCTTCGACAAACGTTTGCACCCTCGTCGACGGAAGACGCGCGAGCACGAAAGCTCCCGGGATTCAACGGGACACGGAGAAGTGACGCGACTCGCTCTGTGTTATTCTATACGCAATCGAAAATAGAACCGTTTAAGGGCAAAGCGGTTTAAGGGGACGAGCTAACCCCCACCTGCTAGCGGGCTCGGATTAAACGCGTAATCCGTGTCAAAGGCATCGACAGACCGAAGCCTTAACACGCTTCCTGGCCCTATCATCCTTGTTCGAGCGAAAGCTTTAGCGTTTACACGTTTGTAAGTGGTATTAATGGAATCTTCGTATGGTCCTCAACGAAGGATTAACCCTTTGCCTTATAACATCCGGCCAAAGACGTCGCGCAGTGCCGGATTTCCTCGGTGAAACTTTGATGATATTCCTGTTCGTTTCGAGGATTTCCTCACCCATATAATTCGATTTGACAATATTTTTTTACCACGGTAAAAAACTACCCTCATTGTATCGGTGAAAAATTGTTTTCATGAAATTTTTATCCACGTATTTGTGACGTTTTTCTGATTCACGTGAAGCTTGTTCAACTGGCGATATTCTAGAGAATCTCTATTATCCGTACTGCTAGAATGTCCTAGTTACATGAGAAAGGACCCATCATCAACCACCGTCACCTTCACCGTGAAAACCCGGCGTGACAGTAGGTCGGCATGCCGCTCAAAAGCGACCATGAAGAATGATTTCTTTGACCCGGCAGGTTTGAACGTTTCATCCCCTTTAACCTCGCCGGCGAAGCCCCGAACCAGCGATCCGGTTAACCAGCCACGTAGCTTTGTGTATTCAGGATTGCGGGTGGTCGAGCTGTGGAATTTCCGCGCGATGAAAAGGTTCTCACGGCGGATACGGGCCGGTGCAATACCGGGAGCCCAAGAGCTAGCTCGTTGGTTCGCGTCGCGGTTTAACGAAACGCCGGCCGCGGAATGACTAACGTCGACGTCGGACATGCCCGCCTCGTGGTCGACGCGCCGGGGGAGCCCGAAACAAAGAAAACCGAAGATTCATGGGACAGGTCCGCGGTAGCGTCCTTTTTTCCCACCCGCGGAATTCCCTCGCAGTAATTAAACTTCCTGACGCCCCAATGGAGTTTTGAGAAACCGCGGGCGCTTTTGGAACACATAGTTTTTCATCGACTTTGGCAGAAAGACACACGTAGGGCGAGAGAGAGTGCTCGAGAATTTCAGAATTTGAGAACTTGGGAGCTTGAGAACTTGACGGCTTGGGTGTTTGGGGGCTAAGGAGCTTAGGAGCTTGGGCATAGAAATTTCGAGACTTGGGGGCTTGAGAGCTTGGACATAGGAATTTGAAAGCTTGGGGGCTTCAGAGCTTGGAGGCTTGGGGCATGGGAATTTGAGAGCTTGGGGACTAGGGAGCTCAAGAGCTTGGGGCATGAGAATTTGGAAGCTTGGGAGCTTGAGAACTTGACAGATTGGGATCTTGAGAATTTGACAACTTGAGAACTTGACAATTTGTGAGCTTGGGAGTTTGGGAGCTAGGGAGCTTATGAGCTTGGGAGCTTGTGCATGGGAATTTTAAAGCTTGGGGCATGAGAATTTGAAAGCTTGGGGCATGAGAATTTGGAAGCTTGGGGGCTTGGGAGTTAAGAAGCTTGGGACTTGAGAATTTAGGAACTTGGGGGTTTTGCGGCTTGATAATTTGAGAGCCTGGAAGCTGGAGTGCGTAAGAACTTGGGAACTTATATTCTCCCAAGTTCTGTAGCCTCCAAGTTCCAGAGTGAGATAAGCAAAGCTTGTTGGGCTTGAAAGCTGGAGAAAGAAATGGAAGGCAGACAATGAGAGAGGGGGTGGGGGAGCAGAATAAAAGGGAGCGAGAGGGGGTAATTGAGTGAGAGAGCGAGAGAGGTGTGAGAGGGTGAGCGGAAGTTAAATCCTGCAACGTCCATTGTTCCCACGCGGTCGCGAAAGTTATGACGCCGAAGCACGGACGAAATCCAATTATATTTTGCCGGTCGACAGATTTAGAATACGCCGGTCGGCTCGTGTGTCCTCGATCGCGAATGGCTCAAGGATTCCAGAGGTCCCACCCCCTAATCCCTTCAATATAACGGAAGAAATATATCACGCGAGATATTTCGCGAAACGAACTACACTCGCGCTACTCGGCCGGAAGTGATAGACTGGAGATTAATGTTAAATAACCTTGATGCGACAGACCGCCCTGTAACCTTCGATAAAGGAATAATGGATTTTTCGTGCCGGATGAAATATCGGATACATGGCTCGGATATGAACGTTCGTGAAGCTGCAATCGTCGAATGACGTATACCCCGAGGTGCGGAATATTTTTGTGGCATTGATCCGCCGTGTTTCGCTCCTCTTGTTCTAGAGAAACCTTATACAACCGTCGGAAATATGTATATCAGTTTACGCGAATTCAGTTCTTACAAATTATTATATTAAAATATTAAAAGAAACAGTTAGCAAACCAATCAACCCCTTTAAAACAAAAAGAACCACTTCACAGAGAGTGCTAAGCTATCTTAAGTTCCCAGATCTTCCACCATTTCTCACGAATGTCTGCAGAATGTTAAAATTGAAAAAGCTTCGCCTAAGTACCCAGCTCCTGGCGGTTAATTTAAATCAATAGCCCCGTCCGGCGAATATTTTATGTATCAATAACCAATAAATTGCACTTATAGATCCCCAGGCAGTGAATATGAATCGGGAGACCTTCCCTTCCATCATCCCCAATTCTTAGTATGCCCTTAAATTCAAAATTTCGCACAGAAATCTATAAAACTCCATTGGATATCGATACAAACAAAAATTCTGAAGAGTTGTTAGACAGTGTGTATCCCCAACTTCCGAATGAGCCTATCCGTCGTCGGAAACGATTCTGATGGTTAATACTGCGACCCGAAGAGAAGCTTTCGCGAGGGTAGCGGCGCCCAGCGCAAACAAGTACAATCGCTCACCTTGGTGATGAGATCCTTGGCGCGGCTCTCGAACAGGTGCTCGAGCTTCTGCGTGTCGACAGGTACGGGGGATAGTTCGTCCCACACCATCTTGTTCTTGTCGAGCCTGGACAGTATGATGGGATCGTCCCTGACCTCCTTCCAGAACAGCTTCACCGTCTTCTTGCTCTTCTTGGTGAAGGTTGGCGGCGGACTCTTTGGCGTGTTGCTGTTCTCGTTCGCGGCCGTCGACCTCGACGACTTGAAGTTCACGCCGAAGAGGGGCGGCGGCGCCTGGGGCAACGGCGGGGGCAATCTTGCCCCCAAGGGCGGAGGTGGAGGGGCTCGGGAGCCACCTGTCTGCGGCACCATTGGCGGAGGAGGTGGTGGCACCCCGTTGGTCACGTTCACCGGGCCGAGAACGTCGACCTCGTCGTCCGTATTCAAATCAGTGAAGTCGAGGTCGCACAACGCCAACGGTCTCTTCAACTTCTTCACCAGCTCTTCCCAGTGCAGCTCGTTCTCCGATTTCTTCGTTTCCTGCAACTTCGGCAGGTTGTCGCTGGTCGGCGACTTCAACACGTCCGCCTTTGACTTCGACTTCGCCAGACCCTCCTTCGCCTTCGAGATCAGACCGCTCATGTCCCCTATCCTGAAATCGAAGAGTCACCGTCAAAGATGCGGTAGAACTTTGTTCATGAATGTCGATCTTTCCTGCTGACTTAGCTGAATGGTAGTTAAGATATAGGGATTAATGAAGCTTTTTGAGATGAAAGTTGTGCGCAGCAAATCAATGCTGTGGATAGATGTAGACAATTATGGTTGGACACTTGCGACCAGTCTGATGGAAATGGAAATTGATTGCATCAGTTGTAAGAAACATAAACCACATAAAATTGCCTTTCTTTTCTTAACAACTTCAACAAGATATATATATATAATTTATGCAAGTTGACCAAATACACCATTTAAATTTTCGTTATTGGCCCAGCTAAAAAAGTTGTAAAAATCAATTTTTACTATTGTTTTTCACAATTCACATTTTCACATTTTCAACATATTTTTTACACATCATTTACTAAACTAATTCTTCTAGCCTCACAGAGAAAGTGAAGTCGTCTGGTCAATTCATAAAAAAGTTGTTCTGATTTAAAGTGTGTGGAATCAGTTATGTTCCTTACTGAACGTAATAGACTTGGATAAGTTTTGGTATGGACATTGGCAGTGCAGTTATGATGCGCGGTGAGAATGAATCGATACGATCGGACACATGGTCAAATTACCTGGAGACCTTCTCCTCGACCGGACTGCTGGGTATAAGATTTTGAGCCGCCAGCTTTTGTGTGAGATCCTTGACGGTTCCTTCCCTCTTCAGCTGTAAAACCACTCGACGATCCTCGTCCTCGTCGGTGTGATTGCCCTCGTCGCACTCGACACCCTCGTCCGGGCTCTTCCCGTACCATGGTTTCTTCTCCTCGGAGTCGAGCTTGTTCGCGGCATTCATCAGGGGCGTCAAGTCCTTCCTGCTGTTCGTCCTGGACAACTTATTCGAGGGCGAGTCCGCGTTTCGGTCGTACGACGTGCCGTTCGTGTAACGCAGTCCGTTTGTCGGGAAAGGACCTTCGTGGAGTCAACAGCAAATGCAATGTATCAACGCGTATCGCTGACTCTTCTTTTCAAACAATTAATGAGAAACGTGAACATACTATTATTTATGCACTCGAAGCAATTTTAATTCCGAAATCAAAACATTTCTTTCAATCCAGATCATTTTTACTCTGTGTAATCTTTGTTACATTGTGCACGTCGAGTGAAACCTGTTTTCTCGTACACACACAACAGTTGAGCTTTTTACAATTTATAGAATAGAGATTTTATAATCATTGAATTTATGAAGTTGCACACGTGGAAACTGATTCGATAAATTTCTTTAGCCAAGCACATATCGCAATAAAAATTGCACGAGATCTAAATAAATGGGGTCTGTCATTTTTATAAGCTAACACATTTTTGAAGAATTGTTACTCCGTCTTAAACGCTACTTCCTCCTTGATAATTATAACTGTTGCTGTATTTCATATACAATTGTGAAACAGTAATTCAGTAGACAGCGAATCTTTATGCGGAACAAAAATTTTCAACCTGCATTGCAACGAACTGGAGTGGAATAGAAGTTTATTTTCTTTCCTAATATGTTTAATAGGTTGAAAATAACGTAACTGTCCTTCTAAATGCATAAAATCCGCTGTTTAGTCGTAAGCAAAGCAATTCAAGGAGGAGCTGAAATTCAAAGGCGAGAAAAATACTAACTTTCCTGATCGTCCGAATGACCCACGGACGCTCGCATAGTCGCCGTAGCCTCTTGTTGCTCCCTGATAAAGCTCCTCTGTCTCTCGGCCCGCTCCCGTCGGCGCCTCAACGCCGGTGTCACGCCGACGTCCACTGAAACCCGCAGTAAATCACTTCTTTTCTTAGCTGTTCGCCACTGGTACACACACTGGCCCCCGATCATCACCCGTGACGACGTATAATTTACTGTTTACCGAGCCGATCCGCCTCGTTCTACGTTCACTCGTGTTCATTCCCACGGAACCGCGCCGATTCGATCTTTATATTGATTTATAGCCGACGACACACGAGCCGAAACGTCCGAAGATGGTTCCTACAAATTCGATTCGTCACGGCCGCCATTCTTCTCGCTTTTCCCGATCACGATACAACGAAAAATCGATTGGTGAACCTCTAGTGACGTCAATCATTCCTGATACAACTTTCGGGGCAGATTAAACAAGGTTCTCGATACGTTCCTTTAGATTATGGATGGAAAACTTCATGTAACAAGATTGTACTTGTTGTACGAATTAAGGTAAATTCTGTAATTTATTTTGCATTATTTGTGAGAAAAGCTCTGATCGTATGGGAAAGCGTATGGGAAATGCTGTGAACTATGTCTCTTTCTTTCCCATATGCTCTCCTTCTTTGATCGTTCATTATTTTTTTCTATGTTCTATGATTTTCTATGATTCTATCATTGAAACAATTGGCTGGTGATAGCTAAAATATGATATAAATATTCTTGATTCAATTTTGTCTAAATGTCTTGCAAATACTGCATCGAGAGTTGTTCCTGATCTTGTTGTCACACTTCATTAGGATTATTTACCATTTCCAATCTTAATTTACTTCTAAACATTACTAGACTGCAGGAAGTTTCACTTTTTATGCTGTAGCACAATAAAATCACTATTTTATCATCCTCTGGTGTATCACAGTTCGTTAGCATTTTCTATAATCGGAAACGAGTAAAATTGCGTTGTCTATATGTTAAACAAAAATTATTGTAATGATTTTGATGTATGTATATATGAAGCGGAAACATCAATTTTATGTTTAAAAATAAAGTAATACTAGGTACTTCATGTTATTCTTATTAATTTCTAAAAAGTCTGTTTTGTGTCCGATAACTGATAATGGATCACGGTATCGGATACCTTTACCCTAGGGTTTGAGAGAATTTACGTAATTATTATGTAATTATTCCTAGAACCATCCCAACCCAAAACAGTAAGTTCACAGAACCAAACTCTATACTTGCATGAAGAACCACAATGTGCAAACACAGTTCAACAGCAGATCTCGACGAAGCCCACGCGTTGCTCCGAACTACAAACTCTCTAGAACACACGAAGACGACGCAACGGTTCAAAGCCAACAGCGCCATTCGAGAAAAGAAAAACCACGTACCGCGTTTTCAGGTTGCGTGTAACGAGGGAGCAGGTGCTCTAGAACCGTAGAGACTGTGTTTCCCGTGATCTCGCACTTGACCGACACTGTGTCGGCCCGCGTGTTTTCCGCGACGGAATAAACGTCCTTGGCCGGGGTCCCCTTTCGAGCGGAGCTTTCCGCCCCCGGCTCCGCTCGGTTTCTATCCGCAACACGCGGGGGAACTGGAAACCGCAAGGTCTTGTTCTCGGGAGAGGGACGGCATGGTTAACGCGGAAATCGCCGCTCGTCAACGACGAAGTTCGTATTCATCGGCGCGGTCGAATCGTTAACGAGCGGATTTGCGGCCGCTTATCGATGACACGCGTGAGCGAAACCGAGGGGGGAGCGAACCTATTCCTCGGACACGAGAAGAAGTCGCAGAGGAACGTGTGAGCTCTTGCGAGGACTCTTGCGTTGCTGGAAAGAAGACCTCACTGTCTGATACTCGTTGCCGGGTTTCAGTTAAGGTCAGTGTCCCTTTTTCTGCTCACGTCGCTATTTCTGCTCAGCACGCAAGTTTTTTTATTTTTTATTACTTGAATTATTTTAAACTAGTTCAGTATCTTCGTGCAAAATGCCTGCGGCTGAATAGATAGCAGCACATTAATAGAAATAAATTGAGTGACATCAACTAAACAATTAGTCGGAGTGTGGAGGGCTCCGCGTCAGCTCGCAGTCAGTAGGGCTCCGGGACCACGAGGACCTTGGGCTACTTTGAGGCTGACCAAGGGTCCATCAATACTAGTCTACCTACAGCAATCTTAAGGTAGACAATTTTCTTTTTGTGATGGCCCACCTTCAACAATTCTGTACGGTGCCTTTCCTTTCAATCGATCGTAGCTTTAGTTTAAAGTATACAGGGTGTCCCAAAATTCCTTCAACAGCCGGAAATGGGAGGTTGCTGACATCATTTGGAGCAATATTTTCCTTTGCAGAAATGTTATACGCGGCTTTGTTTAGGAGTTATTAAAAAAAACACGGACCAATCACAGCGCGACCTAGACGCGAGTTGGCACAGTCGGCCAATAGACGGTTGGCGCGTCATGAGTACTGTGCCAACTCGCGTCTAGGTCGCGCTCTGGTTGGTCCGTGTTTTTCGTTAATAACTCCTAAACAAAACCGCGGGTAACATTTTTGCAAAGGAAAATATTGCTCCAAATGATCTCAGGAACCTCCTATTTCCGGCTGTTGAAAAAATTTTGGGACACCCTCTCTCTCTCTCTCTGTAGATCTTCAGCTTTAAAAATATTTAAGAAGTCTCTTCGCCTTAGAAAGCTCAAAATTCAAAAGCTCGGTTGTTGGGTTCTGACAATGAACTGACACTCAGCGAACAAGAGTTAGGATTGATACAACGGATGTTTGCTTTCTCAGTTTAACCTTCAGTTACATACTTGCACCTCGATTTGTGTCAAATTATTCGCATGGGGTCTTGTAGAACCCCAATATAATAATTAGACTGCGTGCATTGATTAGTGTGCATTGATTTCAGGACACAGGAGCCAAATAAAAATTGTATCCTTCTTTTAACTAACCTATTAAGCTGAAACTAACACATTGATGTCCTTAAATATGTTGAACGTGTCCACTGTTTTAAATTGTACGGTCCCATTTTTATCGTACATGCATAAAATCCGCAGTCTAATAACAATGTTTCAATTTTACAATAGTTAGGTCTCTGTTAACATTTTTTATTTAGAATTACTAACTGACAGGAGTAACTAAAGGTTAAAAGGAAGAGCTTCCCGCACAAAATCATAACACATGATAAAGATGGGTCCCATCACGACCGCTTCAAGCTCATCATCAAGAGCATCAAGGTCGTGTTTGGCAGAAGAGTTGGGGCCAACTCATGTAAATTTAACCGTGCGTTACTGCAGTTTCCCGATCGAGGAGAGCCGCGGAGAATCAGCCGGATCAACGAGGGTCTTACCTTTATTCTCCTTGTAGCTGCCGTTCAACTGAACCTCGCCAAGGTGACCCTGCGAGCTCTGAGAACTGCTCGACTCGTCGTCATCATCCGGCAGACTCGAGTTCAAAGTGTTGTTCAGGGAGTTCAGACCCAGAGAATGATTCAGCCGAGGACTCAGCCGCGCGTTCAAGGACATCGACAACGGTGACGTTCCTGTCGAGTGTCTGCGGGACTTCCGACGCTCGTGAGAGTCCACCAAAGACTTCCGATTCCGCAGCGTTTTCCTGCGGAGCAAAGATTATGCTTGTGAGACGTGTCCATCGATTTTGCTAATCTTCTACTCTTTGCACTGTAGTTCACAGCTGTTTTGCTGCAGCTGAATTTCATTGTTGCCATAAAATTGATTAAGGTGAACATTGAATTTGTATAAGAAAAAGAAAATACCTGCACTTACAATTTTGTTTTAACTTTATTTAACACACTATGGAGTAGTCTGTCCCATTGTTTCAGATTGTAACTCTATTTAGCAGTGCAGTTACACAAACATGTCAAAGAAGACGAATGATTCAAAGGGCACTATGTACATCCGCGAACCACGTTTTTTAAAAGCGCAATGGTGTATGCGTAATGGACCATTACAATTCTTTTTTAAATGGGAATACATACTTTTTGACATAGACACATTGGTCTCTGGATAGAAAAATGATTAGTTACCGAGATATTTAAAAAGACTCTATTGAAATGTATACATTATAATGGAGAACTTTCTTTCTTTAAAATGACACAATGAATCAGTTATTCTTCTCCAGGGTGGGTAAGCTCAGGATTAATTAGGCCAGGATCAAAGTACGTCAACTAAGTAAGGCTTGCTTTAATCTACGATAGTTAGATTGCGTTATCTATGTTGGGCTTGGATTAGCTAGTTTACGCCAGTTATGTTACATCTGGGTTACTTAGTTAACGTTGGTTAGTCCGTGTTTGACGCGGAGTAGTTATTTCGTCTCTATTAGGTGAAACCTGATCTCGAATTAATTATCTCAAGATTTGATTGGACCGATTAATTGGAATTAGCCTGGTTTAGTTACGTCTGTCATAGGTCATGAAACATGATAAACATTTTATTACAAAAAGGAACCTCATTATTTTACATTTTGGAACGGCTCTGTCATCTCGTGATATTCGCCATGATCATTTCAATGAAACCACAGGTGTCATTCAAGAAGATATCCGGAATTTGATTGTTTAATGGATGTAATGAGTTCGGGAAGTGAACGCTATTAGAGAGGATCAGTTGATAGCTCCATGGCTGAATTGTTCAAGATCAGTTTCGACCTATCGTGCATCACTGTCTCTGTTTCACTCATTAGTGGGCTAGCCATATTACTTACAACAAGAGAAGGTGAAAATTACAGTTACAGGCCGAACATATAGACCGGTTTTATATTTTCCATTTCACAATTATCGAAATTATGATGTTGCTTACATAGAAATTGATTCGATCAATTTCTTTATCCAAGCACACATTGTAGTAAAAGTTGCACAACATCTAAATAAATAGAGCCTTGTCATTTTTACAAGGTAAAACACTTTAATCGCTTTTAGTGCTCGGCAGATTTAGTGTTAAACATTTTATGTTTATTATGTGAGGTGTTATACCAATTTCGTATCCATCAAATTTAGAAAATCATAGGGAATGTAAATATTCTAGGTCGGAGGAAATGTTTAATTTTTGGTAATAAATTTTAGAATGCTTTCGGCGCAACGGTTCGATCGTTTATTACGAATTATAAAGCAATTTGGTTAATTGTCAAACAAAATCAACGTTTCGATCCTAGTTTGGATCTTTTTCAAGATTTATTTGAATCGCGTTTACTTTGGTGAAAATAAATTTATAATAAATGTGTGATACGCGTGTGTTACGTGCGTCGGACATGCTTGTTGTCAAGATACTGATGATTTAATTTCTGGGGTTAAAATTAAACCGACTTCGAAAAACGCACTAAAAAGTATACAATAATTTCCATTTAATTTATGTGAATACACACGAACTTAAATACAATACAATCTTTTCGGAGGCGGCGCAAAATTGAAAATTTTCGACACTGAAAATTACGAAAATCCTGAAATTCTTCTACATGCTTTCACAGATTAAAATGTATCTTCTCTTCCCACCTACTGATTTCCAAGCCCACCATATTCCAATGAAATCATAATCAGCAACATCTGCCATTTGGAAAATTTTTAATTTTTTAAATACTAAAATGTATTTTGGATTTCATAATGTTGTGTGTAGCTGATCTTAAGACGAATCCAACGATATATAATATTGCAACCTTGAGCCTATAAATAACGCTAAAATAGTTTTTTTCTACTATCTTACTGTTCCTAATATCTAACATTCAGCGGAGTTCACAACGGCATCACCACTCTACATTTTCGCAAATAAAATCGTAATTAATAAAAAAAAATGTAAAATTTTTTTGCACGGGACCATCCCGGGAACATACTCTACAAGATGCAAAAGGTTTCGTTCCGACTGATCCATCAATCTCGGCGTAATCAGTGAACATACATAGAAAAAAAAGCGAAAAAAAGGCACATACAGATCGAATTGAGTCATCTCCTCCTTTTTCGAAGTCGGTTAAAAATAGCTCCGAGTGCAAAGGGTTAAAGAACTGATAATAAATGGCACTGTATCAGAAAATAGCTACCTGATGTTGTCGTCCAGCTGGCGAATAGGCGATCCCCTATCGTTCCCATCCTCGTGATGCAGCACCGCCTCGTAGATCTGGAACTGCCTGAGCAGATCGAGGTCGGTGCCCTGCTTGGACATGTACCTTTGAATGATGCCCTCGATCCCCTGCTCCTCTAAGCAGTCCACCTGATCGTAGTAAGTGTCCTGATCCGGTATACCGTTCAGACACTTATTGACCAATGTGGTGGCGTAGATCAGCAGCTCCGTGTCCGCCGCGTCGTAGTCCTTCAGCAGCTTCATCACGTTCGTCCAGGGTATCATGCCTCTGGACGTATCCACGGATCGCACCGCTCTGACTAGCAGAAGGCTGTTCGTCTCCACGTATTCAACGAACACCAGCAACAGCTTCAGGGCAGTCTTCACTACCAACCGGAAACGGCTGGCTATCAACGTGTACAACCACTGGACCGTCTGACCATGTTCCATCACACCGTTCATGCCATCCACATAAAGCATCACCTGACCGAGGGCTGTTCGAACAGAAACAAAACAGCGTCAGTCTTATGGATACCCTACGGCGGCGTTAATACCTCAGTGCCTAGTTACACTCCTACATTTACAATCTCGACGCTCAAGACTCGATAATTAGAGGCACGTTTCAACATTTTTACGTTCGGAAAGGAGACGCTGACAAGGCATTTAAAGGCATGCCTACCTTTTTAGATGAAATGCCGCGAGGTGCCGTTTAAAACAGTGAAAAAGTTAGAATGATCTAATAATTCCAATCTAATGGTTTCAGCTGGTTGAGATTATTAAGATAAGAATTAAACGTCTATCTGATTCCAGTCTGTTGCAAATAATGCAGACAATTTTTAATTTGCATAAAAATCCGCAGTCTGGTAATCAATATTTAAGCATTGAAATGAATGTAACCATACAGGAAATATAAATCTTCTTTTCTCTTCTACGACATTTTTGGGGGACGAAGACGAACTTCCACTCAGGGGAGCAAAAATTTTCAACTTTTCTGAACGTAATATTATACAATTCGACGAAGAAATGGTAAAACTTGCTTCAATTCTGCTAAGTTGTTCGATTTCAAGCGTGTTTGACGGGTTAGAACGCTGCTAAATTGGTTTCCAGACATGGGTTAGGTCTTGGATTGCTCGCATAAAATAAACCGCATTTCACTTTAAAGTTACATAATTTTCTCATCGAAGCGTATATGTAATATTACATTAAGAAAAGTTGAACATTTTTGGACCCCAGAGTGAAAGTTTAACCTAGACATAGTTAAAATTGTTAAAAGAAGAAATACTGTCCCAGTTCCATTTCCCATGATCGACTCAGAAAATATTTATTTTGCATAAAGTCCGAAATCTAAGCATAACGAGTTTTGTGTTAGATAATTTTGCGGATCGAGCCAACTTGGTGAACACCGAAATCACTTCGGCAAGATAAAGAATGGTCCGAGCGAACTAACATTCGGAATGCGTCTAACTCTTTGGGAGCGGCTTAAATATACACATACTGGGTGGCGCTTCATCAATTTCGCATGAATCATAACCGTGACAGTCCCTTTGTCTTCCCAAACAACGGAAACTAACCCACACTACAACTTTTTCAGCAAAAGCACCGGGGAAAAAAGCGTCACCAGACCGACAGTGGACGCAAATATCCAATGAGAAGCTTTTGTCGCGTTCTCCGTCGGAGTTGCCACCGGCATGCAGAGTGGTAAAACCCATCAATTCTCTGGTCTGGCCGCGATCAGTTTCGATCATTTTTTTGTGCTGCACGCGGTCCTGCGCCGTTTCGACGTAATTGATTTTTTTTCACGAACACCTACACTGTACTTTCTATTCAATAGCGTCCAGTATTCCTTTTGCATCTGATCCAGCTAAATTGATCATCGACGGAGGTTAGTCCGATATTAATCTGGTGACAGAATGATAACGCTAGAATGAAATCCCAACAGAAACATCCTTTAAACAGGAGCCGAGTTGCTATGGCCGTAAAAAGTTATGAGATCAAACAAAATACGGCCAAGTTCGTTAGCTTAGAAATACCATTTGCAATACTGAAAAAAATCGTTTGTAAAAATTAGTTTAAAAGAACGCTGATAAATTTTTAAAGAGTTACACGGAGGGCTAAATTATTCAAACTTGACCGCTACCTAACACCCTCATAGAACTTATTTTGCTTCTACATTTAATAAAATAAACCGCAGACAAGGTCTTTCAGTTTTCAGTCTTTCTCCAATGGAAGAAAGGCCTTTGTCATTTCCAACTGGTTTTTATTATTGCAATTCACGTCTCAGTTCAGAATTGTCCATCTTCCAGACACCCAGGGTTTCATTAATTAATTCTATATTCAATTCAAAGTTGATATATTTAATTCTCGCAGGTAGCAACAAGGCGCAGTGAAAATAAACGCAAACGAGTGCGTCGCGCGATTCATATTTTACTAGTCTAAGCTTGTTGTCCGAAATGTAGCAGACAGTCGGATGAAAGAGAAAGACAAAGAGATGGAGGTGTTCCGTTTCGCAAGCCTCCGCAAAAATGGCTGGGTCGCGGGCGCGGAAGCGGAAATAACGGAACCGTCGGAAACCGGGCCGAATTACGCAACAATAACTATTCGCGAACAAATTATCAACACGTAGACGGAACGTAACGCGGTCTCGTGTCAGAAGTTATAATTTACTCGGCGCGCGGCTACAAGTTCTAATTGAGCGCCGCGCATAGCTGCGCCACAATTAATTATCTGGCCACAGTGGATTAACCAGTTCTCTGGCAAGCGTGTACAAGTAGACGCGCAGGTAATCGCGGTAAACAGCCCTTATCGTCGATAAAGCAGTGTTTACCGATGGCCAGGTGCTTGGAACTCCTTCGCTGGCTGATGTTCTTGTTTCGCGTCTCGGCTACCGCCGCTCGAGTTCACGGTAAAACTATCGTAAATAATGATAATGGCCCTTTCCATAAGAAACTGTACTCGTTATCGGAGTTCTCGAGTTTAATCCCAGAATTATCATCTTCCTCGGTCCTTCGCGATCTGTAGTGACCTTCGAATTTTTAAACAATGAATTTCTCTAGGGATAAGACTCTTCTGTTGGTAACGAACGAATCTAACTTGCTGTATGTGCATAATTTTAGAGAAAGTGAAAGAGACGCACGGGTGAGATGTTAAGAAAGCAACGCTCGATTTGGAATATCATTTTTCCAGGACACAGGATATTCCTCATCGAGAAGCGAACAAGACTGCCAATGCAAATGGGTCGAATCAGCAAAAACCCGTTGCGGAACAGCCGGATAATGGAACTATTGTGTCGATCGAATGAAACTTTTCTCTGGTGGAAAGATCGACCGGCCGGAAATTTCCGTTTAATTGATTCCGTGCCTGTCGCTCGTGCTACGGACTGGATTCTACTTTCGCGAACGTCTTTTTCGACCAATTATCAGTCAGCTGTGATAACCCCCGATTACTGGACCCTTGAACAGTCTCTCCGGAAGCTTGAGATTTCACAGGCATTGCGAATGTTGCTTCGGAAAATCGATTCTAAAATATCAAGTATCCTTTCTGTCCCCCTTTGCCGAAAAAATTAAAAAAGAAATATCTAGATCGAACGATTCTGTAGACATTTTTGTATTCGCGTCTCCTGCAAATTCCAATTAAAAGTTCGAAGTTTGTAGGGAATTATTAAATAAATTTGTTCACTCATTCTAGCTAAAACATTGTGTAATTGATCGTCATTTTTCGATATGGAATGGATGGATATCCGCTGTACAAAAGAGTACAGCAACTTAATAATCGATTGCGCGTAATAGTAGGTATTGGACACCGGGTGATCGCGAGGAGAAATACGAGACAAGCAGTTTTTCCGGATATAATGACCCGATAGATCAGTTTTCCGACGAGCAATAACGTAAAGATGCTTGAAAAACCGAATTACACGCGTTGCAAGTCATCCGGAGCTCATCAAGGCTTGCTACTCGTTAAGACTAATTGCCAAGGAAGATTACCCGCATGAAACGATTACCAACTCGAAAATGGTAATCTCGGCTAGGTAACATCTAAGACGATCCATCATTTGCAAAAATTAAACGGACTTTTTGGAACGGTGATCGTAAAAGAAATCACCCTTTCAATTTTACGGTAGCTGACTGTAAGTACCTCGACTTTTTCGCAATTATCAAGGTTGTTGAAACATTTGCGTGAGGAACAATCGAATAAATTCAAGGGGCATAGTGCAATAAGTTAAATAATATATAAATTTAACCTTCTCGTTCGTAGAAAGCTCGACAGGCTCGGTGCTGAATCAGAATTTATCGCAAGTGCAAACGAAGCTGTGGAAAGCCGGCAGGTAATCTAAAATAAAATGAATTTCTATCGGGAAAATTAATCCGCGAGTCTGATTCAGAAGTTCGGCCGATAAAGAACACGCAACTTAGTTTCCACTGAAAAGAAAACGAAAGAATAATAAGTAAGACTGGCGGGCGACAACTCGATGATCGCCGTTATCTAGCGTTGATGCACGTCTAGGCCGTGATTTATGCTCGACCGGAGGATGAGAAAAGGCGGGAGAAGAGAATGTTAATGCGGTAATTATGCTAATAATAAACATTACACGGCATAATGCGTTTAACACTCGCCACTCCGCCGTCCGCCAGTGATTTAACGTAGCGAACGCGGCCGCGTAAATTTAGCAATTTGCATGGTGCCGCGTATTTCACGAATGCCTTCCTGTGTGTATACGCGAATTTATATCGCGCGCGGCTTTTAATCCAATTCATCTAAAACCGTTTGCATACGGAAAAAAATGGGCCGGACTAATGCCACCGGAGGGAGCGGACCGCCACGCGTTAATGGATAAAAAGATAAAGGCTCGATCTCTAATGAGCATTTGTATGCGTGGCGTGTCGAATATCAAGGCAACGTTAATCCGCAACTGCATTCGATATCATTTCCGTCAGTGTTTCTCAATTTTTACACTCTCACTCGCACTTACGCCTCGATCTTCTTTTATCTTTTTAATCGGAGCTATCTGTCTCATACATTTGTAAAACTGATTAGTAGTCTGCGGATTTTATGCATTTACGAAAATGTGTGGGTGAAATCTAAAACAATACAAAGATTAAAAGAGTTTAACAATGTCGATATACTCTCTATTTTTAATGTATAAAAACTATCAACGAAGGAGATAAATTTTTACATTACTCCTACAGATTGCAATTGATGTACAAAAATTTTATTTTTGAAGTTCTTAGTTTGAACTAGTAAAAATTGTTGGTTCAATGATTATAGTCGAGTTTGTATCTTGAATGTGGACGTACGATTCCATTGACTGTTTTGATTTGAATACAAGTAATTCATTTTCGAATTGTTTCGGTTCTCCATTGTAATTTAATGAGTTTATTCGAAACATTTTTAAACGCAGCTTAAAAGGTTTTGAGAAAGCCTCTAAAGTAACTACACTCTTTGCATAACGAAAGCTTAAAGGTGGAGATACCAGGCTGGCGAAGTGAAAATGGCCTTCAGGAAGCTATAAACCATTCGCTGCTCGAATTTCACCCTCTTAACGAGATGATCATTGATACAGAGTGCACTTACTAAGCTATAGCTAGCACATTAATCTGCTATTTTGTAGGCGTGGTAGATCATGAGAGTCTCTGGCAAATCAGCCTAAGTAGGATGAGAAGACTGTACAAGTACCTATGGGGGGAAGCTAATTGTAAGCTGAAGGAATGTAGCTCTACAATGTTGCCTCGATAAATACTCGCTTCAGTTCCCTGGTCACGTGTATCTTTCAAGAGAGGCAACATTTCATGTTTTATTTTACGCGTCGAACATGTTGTACTGCCACAATGCAAGAAAATAAAATGTTCTCCGGATTGTTGAACACACGTAATTTCTTTTAATTATTCTACTGTTCTCTCGCCTGATCAATTATGACATGAACTAAAAACTTCAAAGAACGTTGAACAGTGAAACTAGTCGTAATTCCCGTGAACGTAAATGTTTCATGTTCACAAATCTTTGTGTTGAATTTACAAAATTATAATTTCTAGTGTACCAAATCGATTTGAGAGACACTGGTCAGTCCAGCCTCGCAACGAACTTTATCCTAAATTACTCGACCAACATCCCCACAATATCCAACTGTGAACATTTTATTATTTTTAAAAATCTATGATCCATGGTTAAATATTTCTCATATTCGATATCGATGCAGTTTCATTAAATTCCACAGAATTAAAATCATTGTGGAAATGGAACCGATTTATAAGATCATATCACATCACTTTGATACTCATTTTAAAAGAAACAGTCGTCCATGTATGGAGACTTTTCTGACAGGCTGTACATTGTTGTTAAACTTGCAGAATTAATGTAATTGTGGAAACCGAGGTGATTTGAGAGACACTGCGCCAGCCGAGCGTCACGTTTCAGGCATCGACGTCGCAATCGTAGCGCCGCTTCATCGGTACGATCGCGCGCCGGTAATGACAATAATTGTAAAGCGATTTAAGCGCGCCACGATTGCGGGCATTAGCCGGCCCGTTATCATTACACCGGGCCATAAGTTACGCCGCTAAATCTAATTAGAAGCGTACCGGTGCGGTGGTATAGTTTCGCTGGCCGAGCGCGCGACTCGCCGCGATCACCGGCTACTATCAGGCCCCGTTTTCCCACGCGATATCATAATCGACCGGAATACGCAAGTATTGGCAACTGATTTTTACGTGTACACCTTAAGCATATCGTTACGTATATTATAACGAGACATTTTTGGAAAAAATGAGTAGGCGTATTTTAAAACTGCAAAAATATTCGAGGAATTTAAAAATACTGTTGTTCCGAAAGAAAATGAGTTTCCATTTCACTGCAGTTTGTTGCTGTTTGTTGCACAACTAGACAGCGGATTTTATGCATTTCTTGGAAAAATGAATAGGTGTAATTTAAAACAACAAAACTATTCGAAGAATTAAAAAAAATACTGTTATATTATCGACTCAATAAACATATTAAGAAAGAAACTTGGACGTTTCTAAACTTTTTCATCTGAGGCTATAATGAAACTTTAATGAATGCAATGCTAGATCTATGTCAATGATACTCACGGTGAAAATTTGTGTGTACACATAATTGACAAATGAAAAACCGAGAATTTAAAAACACCATTGATGAATGTCCTTCACCCTTGAAAATCTGATTATATTGTATGTATTATGATAGTGCTTCTTAGGAATAGGTAAAAATTATAATTGGACAGCGATTCATTATGCAAAATAAAAATTGTCTGCATATATTGCACAATGTAAAGGCCAATAGAAATGTAATTCTTTTTTCAACGATCTAAAACAGCTGAAACGAGCTCATTGACATTTTTAAATTCTTTCAATATGCACACTGCTTTAAGTTTTGTCTTAAATGCATTAATAATCCATTATAGTTGGGCCGAGTAGCATCATGTTTCGTTGGAATTAGATGAATCTATGTTAGAATTGTCACAGTTGGAAAATATAAGGTCCAACGCACGAGCGCGCGCACGATCGCGGATTAACACGAGACGGCCATAATTTTCCGCGCGAAAAATCCACCGACAGCCAGCCGACGTACGTTACGGTAAGCACCCTCGTGTTACCTTTTTCCCTGCGCCTTCTCTTCATCCTGTTTCACCTCCTCCGCCACCCCCGAGGAGCAAAAAGAACGGAGAATGGGTGAAAGGAGGAGGGAGAAATGGAAGAAGAGGAAAAAATAGTGGAAACTCCGACGACATTGCGTCCGACGGCACAGAAAACGTCCCCCCCCTCCCCTGTAATTTAGAGTCATAATCCGCGCGCGGCCCGGAAACGCGGTTTCTATGGATTCGGACGCTGACACCGGGATCTCTTCGTTTCATGGAATAGAGTCTCGGATCGATGAAATACGTATTTTTCCGTCTGGTAACCTGAATCTATTCTTGTAAATCAGGTGAAAGAGAGCTCTCGTACGATTTCATTTTAGGATGAGTTCTACGAATTTTCTATTTGAATTCCAGCATTTTCCGCAGATTCAGAAGCTCTTGTTTTCTTGTCAGAACCCCTGTATATACATAATCATTGTACGAATTGAACGAAACAGGAATCAAATAGACACATTGTATTTTTCTATTCTTTTAACCCGCCCAATTGATTAAATTGCAGTTGCTCGTTTCTGTAAGAAATGCATAAAATCCACAATCTCTACTTGTCATTTACTTAACTTTTACTGAATACTAGATCTACCGAGCTTTAAAAATGGCTGGCATGTGTTGTTTTTATTATAATATGTTCTTATGTTATTATAATTGCAAAGTAAGAAACCGAAAGCGTCAATTCCTCATTACCCTGACTCGCGGCGTTAAACTGCTCACTCGGTTTCAAGAGAATCGAATCGTAAAAAGTAGAAGTTCCAGCAACGAGATCGAACAATCACGGAACGAACGAAGTCAAAAATTGTTTAAAGAAGTCGCGCATGGAATACGTAAAAACCCGTGCGGGAAATAACTCTTTTATTCCCACTCGAAACAATCAAACATTTTCGTGCGGCGATCTCATTCGGCGATCCGCGAGTCCGAATGCCGGTAAAACTATACGGTAATAGTTCGATTTCGATTTACGACTGACACGTAGCCCGGAAACTAGATTTCCCGGGTTTTCTGCTGGCCTCTGTTGTTATTTCTCCTCTTTTTTTTTTTTGTCGAAATCGGGACAGATCGATGCTGCTGGGTTTTATGCCACCGATGAAAATATGCAAATGTCGAGTCGCGGGATTTTACGTTGATCGCGGCCGATCAACCCCGGTGAATTCCTATTTGCGCGTTATTGCTCTCGCAGTATGCATGCCAGGCGTGCTGCTGCTCTCTGATTTGCGCGCTTCCGTTGCCGCGGGAAAATGCGGCCGCGCGGTCACGATTCAAAAGCCAACGATCGTCCCGTATTATCGCGACCAATTTTCGCGGCTTTGTGGCCCGCGCCCGCGAAAATTCTATGAATTATCGTGCGGAAGACGTGCTGCGCGTTCGAGCTACGCGCGGAATTTCGCGCTGCTACGCCAGACGAGAGCCGATCCTTCACCGCCGCGCGGTTTATCTTCACCTGTTTTGCTTCCGGGTATCTTCTCTGGGAAGATACCGACCCTCGAACCAACGAAGTGTACGATGCAGAAGGTTAAACTATTTTCCTACCTTCGTTGTTGGCGTTGGTTTGCGGAGAATCCTTGTGGCAAGAATTATTGCGAAGTAGCCTAACACGAGACCCATTTTTTAAATCTTCTATTCAAAATTACCACATGTTTTGAAGGTACAATATGTATTCTCTTGAAACGTTAGTATTTGATCAAATTCAAAACAGCACAAACATTTAAAGAATTTAATTACACCTAGAAATAGTACACCTTATAGTTATAAGAATGAGTTGATCAAACCCAAAGCAGTAAAAACATTTAAAGAATTTGTAATTGTATCTATTTAAAAAATTAGTATATTATAATTATATTATGACGAATATAATTATAAGGTATAATACAAAGAATTTAATTACACATATTAGAAAAATAAATAATTGTTTATGTAGTTGCTGAAGCCTGAAACTAACGCAGACAATTTTTATTTCGCATAAAAGTCCGCAGTCCACTAATCAAATATTATTAGAGCCACAAAATGAAAAATTCATTTTTCAGGCGACAGATAAATAATAACATCTACAGTGCTTCGTAGATAATGACTTCAGTATAGCTACGCTTTCCAAGGTTCCTAATATGTACAACTATTTCCAGCTGCTGAATATTGGCTAGGGACAAATTAGAATAGAATAAGAGTGATTGGAGATGATTCAAGGCAATGCTGACCGTCGAAATTTCGAATCTCGAGAATTTCAGGAATCCGTTGTTTTTTCGAGGACCGGTCTCTTGGCACCGTTCGAGGCCGTGACATAATGTAGGCGCGTTTTTCAGGGGACGTTCGTTTTGGTGTCAAGTTCGTTGCAAAAGCAGGGACCGTGCGTTGCCAAGCCGTCTCGACGATATCGCGCTTAATCGTGCACATGGGTCCAGTAACTGTTCCAACTCGACCGAACAGGTGTTTTATAACCTCGTCGCTTTGTCTCGAAATTCATATTACAACGGGATTCTTGCTCCCGTGCTTGCTAAAACCGCGTCACAGTTTACGTGCGATATTAATATCCAGTTTATGAACACTTTTACAAATGTACGTGAGGCAGAACCACAAAATTGATATACGAGTATTTGATCTTCTGAAGTATCGTACACTTATCTTTTAAAAATCAATAAAATTTCACAAGTACATATGCAGACTTTGTTCTTTCATTTTGCTCCAAAAGTGTATGGGGCCCAATTAGCCCCCTATACACGGTTGACATTCAGCGCCCGCTCTAGCAATTACTTCGCCCCGGACAAAAAGACAAATTGCCGCACCTTAAGAATATATATATATATATTTTTTAAATAAATGTACATATTTTTTATCTTCAATAAAAATCAAATAATTTTATTTAAATTTTAATAAAAGAGCAAATTTTCTATTAATTGGGTATTTAACACATCAATATTTTTCTCACAGTTACAGCCAAAATGGCGCCCCTAAATTGTGAGATTACAATAGCAGAACACAGAGAGATACGCATAAAAATTCGGAATCTATTAACGAGTAAAAATATGCATTCGTTGCCAAACTTATTGGGAGAAGGCAAAGCGAGCAACGAGCAGATCTTCTGAAAGTTGATCGACAGTCTCGCATCATCCAGATGAGATGGGAGTCGACTCCGCCAGCAAGAGCCAGCGTTTCGCTTGAGTTAGGGAAACGTCTTATCAAAGTTACCATTGGAACACTCCCAGCAAGCCGAAACTGCGTCGGCACTTTAATGAGCCAATACTGGGTAGAAGCGTGGCTGTAATCAACCAAACCTGACACGCCAACAAAAGATGTCGACACGGTCTAGGCTTCTCCGAATCAGAAGGCTGGATGCACGTAATAAATTTCCTGTTTACCGGAAAGATAAGGGACGGGCAGCACTCTGTCTCCGTTGAATTAGACAGTGAACAGCGCCTGGTCTCGAGCGGCCTTTCCGCCAGCGACAACACGCCGCGAACGAGCTTTGATTTACGCACGTGATAAACGTAAACGGCAAATTGTTTCACGAACCATCTGCCTGGACTGGCCGACGCTTATCGAGAACTCTTAACCGCTCGGTATTCGCTTAATCTAAATCGACAAGCCCGTTTCGCTTCCCTCCTCGCGAACAGTCGTAAAAAGAATTACGTTGAACCTCTGGAACGTTTCGGCGCGTCGTTCAAAGAACACGAACTTTTCATCTATACTTATTTGTCCTCCGTGTATATAAGTAAAAATTCTACAAATTGTACAAAGCAGGAGTCACATAGATATTTCATTATCTTTTTAATGATTGTAATCTGCTAACACATTGATATCTTTCTATTCTTTTAATCTGTCCAGTGGTTTAAATTGCGCTTACTTGTTTTTGTCGAAGATGCATAAAATCCACAATCTATTTATCATTTTATTTTCATAAAATAGTACTGTCATAAAACGAACGTAACGTTTACTCAATTCGTCATTATCCAATGATTAACTGTTCCGACTCGCGCCGTTAAACTGCTCAATTAGTTTCTAGAAAATTGAATCGTAAAAAATAGGCGCGTCGACTGCTGAATCGACGGCCATAAAAGTTCCATCAAATTCGTGTAAGTTATTTTGTTCAGTTTAAGAAGCTAAAACTCGTCAGAATTACTATTCTAGATGTTTGTAACAATTCTCAGGGATCGATTTTGGGAAACTGAAATCAGAGAACCCTGAGGCTAAAGTAGCCTTATGCAAAATGAAAGTTTTCTGCATCAATTACAACCAAAAATTTCTTTTCTTATAATATTAATTGAGTTACGAGTCTTAAAGTCGCCTGATATTTTCACTGTGTTTCGTTTCTCCTATTAATTTTTATCTAGTTATCATGAACCTAGTTCTATGCACCACAACGAGCAGAAAAACCGAGGGTACCCGATCGCGACAGGAAACGAGCATGTAGAGGATCTCTCGCGGTGAAAGGAAACAGCGATCGAAACGGAATTGTCTCCACGTTTCCGGGCGGGACCAGTTTTTCCGCGCGTCGATCCAAAAGTTTCTGGTGGATCTCTCGAGGTCTCTCGAGGAACACGAACTGGCTCAGCACACAATGCACTAGAAGTCTCGCAAGAATCGAAGACGAGCGACGCGGCCCGTCTTTAAAGGACCATTGTTTTAAAGAGACCTCCTGTAGAGTCAACCCTCCTAACCCGATTAATTCGTAACGTGTTATATCTGGATTCCACATTATAAAAACTCAGAACTAGTACAAATCGGATAAAATGAAATGAAATTTTATGCAAGTATTTAAATCCATTCTTTTTCCAAAGACTGCAAGCTATATACTTAAATGAGGGGTTTCCAACCTTTTTCCTACATCGGACCCCTTCAAAAGAATGATTTCAATAAAAAATAAATTAAATTTGATACAATTGTAATTTCTGTTCCGCGTTAAAGAATGGTTTACTTTGGGAGAAGAAACTAAAAAATACGCCGTGTCGAAGAATACCAGAGGGAAGAAAATATAGAAATACCGTTACAAGACAGGACAACACAGGTCCAAAGAATCGAATCGGAATCGAACATCCCTGCTGGAAAGAGAACAGGGTCGAGCCACAAGTGGGTTGCGGCGCGCGCGGAACGAGCTGGCCGGACGCGGAATTGGTCTTCTTGTGCTCGGCCAGGGAGGTTTACAAAGCACTCGACCGGGCTGCGTCGAGCAGAGCGGTGGCCAGGCAGAGAGAGATAGAGAGAGAGAGAGAGAGAGAGAGAGAAAATTGAGAGAGAAGAGAGTGGCTGGGTGAGGAAGGCACTCGAATCTTGCGCACGATGAAAGGGTGCATTCATAATCTGCAACGCGTCGCGGTTTCACGGAGCGGAGTCACGAGGCAACGCACAGCCCCGCTCGCGAAAGGCTGCTTACGTGCCGCAGTCGCTTTTGTAAACACACAGGGGCGCGCGTTAACGGCGCAGTTTGCCCGCGTGCTCCACCGGGAATGCATCTTGCATCAGCGTCGGGGATGCGCGTGCCACGGAAAACGCGCGTATCGTCGTCGCACAAAGACGAGAGAGAGCCCCGCGTCGCGTCGCTGATGCGCCGCCTCGTTACGTGTTGTTACCCGCATTACGACCGTATTATCTTATCGGTGTTAGCGAGACGTGCAACGCCCTCCTGTCTGCCGAGAAATCTCGGCTCCGGACTCCACGGGCCGACCTGCTCGCCGTCGAGCCATCTTCGAACATGATCGAATGCTCGCTCTTTTCGGAGAAAATGGGAGAATTGTTCCTGGCGATCATGCTCTCCAATGACTGAGAGAGGCGCCATTGAAAATTGCTGCACCATTATTCAAAATATTGTTTACATTATTAAATGTGTCGGTATCTGATCGATTACTAAACATTTAGGTACTGAATGAGGTATTATACCAATTTCATATCCATAGAATTTAAAAAGTCATAGTCTATGACTCATAGAGAATGGAAATATTTTCTTAAGTGGGTTAATATTTTCTTTTTAACAGCTAATGAATTTTTAAAACTGGACGACTCGAGTTGGACGTTAGAGAAGAATTAGTTCAGTAGTTAATGTACAAAAAAATTTGAGATTGTTATTGCTGGGAAGTTAGAAGGAAATCGTCACGATTTTTAACTTTTTTGAACTTTTGTGAACAGATAGTTTTATCTTTAACCCTTCTTGGTGCAATCTTGATACTTTGATGAACCGAATTACTGATGACCGACTTCTCTCGCTTGTTTCATATCAATAATCTTCTACACACACGCTCACCCCAGCTGTATGCTTTTTGCTCCTCTCAGACTGCCCTTTACCACTCTCGTCACACCTTCATTCCCCTTCTAACATTTCTAACGCCCCTCTCTCTCTCTGTCATCAATCCCCTCTTTTGTGCCTGACCAACACCCCGATGCTCTTGATACCCCTTGGTTCTACTTGACACACTTGACCCTCCTAGCGAACACCTCTCTGAACGTCCTTACAGGGTTTACTGTTACGCAGAGATTTAGATTAAGATCAAACTCCCCCCTATTTCGCCACACAGTG
This sequence comes from Lasioglossum baleicum, assembly GCF_051020765.1. NCBI lineage: Eukaryota > Metazoa > Arthropoda > Insecta > Hymenoptera > Halictidae > Lasioglossum > Lasioglossum baleicum. The sequence goes on from NC_134938.1 coordinate 10,093,769, forward strand.
GTTAATTTGCTTAGAACCGTGCTCGTAAATATTAAAAATTATAGTCTCGTATCCTGAAGGCAATGTTAGCCATCGTTCAAGCACAACAATTGATATTTCGTTTGACCACAATTGCATTCGTCCCTTTAAAATGAAGCATCCCCCATAGGGGTAGCTTTATAAGAGTGACTTTAGGACAGTGAACAAATAATAATTGTAAATAAAAGGAAACCCTTAACCCTAGAATTATAACATTCAACAAAATTGCATTCATTTAAATTTCGTACCAGTTTTATTGAACTATGCACTTCAATAGATCACTAAAAAAATTTCTCAGAAAAACATATTCATAATTTTAACATTTCTAAAAGAACAAAAATCAGGCTCAAGTCATCCTGACTCATTCGGTAGTTCTAGTGTTAATAGTGTTTAGAATAAATAACGTATAAACTCATGAAAAACGTCCGCTTGCAAAGTACACTTCACAACTTCTGATTATATTGTAGGATGAATAATATTGATTCAATTTGATCAACTTTACTTAGGTCCCCGCTCATCCAGCAATCTCCTTTCTCCACGATTTTGTAAACGGTACTATAATGTATACATAGTCTTAAGATCACGATTATTAATGCATGTACCTCTCTAGCATAATTAAGCATAACAAGTATCGAGCACCGTGCGCTCCTCGTGAAGATAAGCGTTTTTCGCTCGTAAACATTTACGATCGCAATTTGAACATTAATCTTTTTTTCTATCCGTGATCACGAAAATGCTCGAAACGCTCATCGGGAAGCAGGTACACGTTATTAGAAGCGGCGCGCCGCGCCGCGTCGGAACGACGTTATGCACGAAACAAGTTGTAATCTATCGGCAAATTGTCAGGATACTCACCTCGTAGTATGTAATTTTGGTAATTTTGGTCGGCCTCGCTGCCAACCTTGATGAGACAGGCAAGCCCGTCATTTTGCACAAACTCGTGCACCAGGTCCTTGTCCTCCTGCAAAAGCAAAGTTTATGGTAAGTAGCGTCCGCTACAGGATAGATACGTGGATATACGACCGGTGTTTCGTGTCTAATTTATTCCCGAACACGCGGGATTAGGTTACTAATCGACAGGTAGTGCCGTTTGTCGAATTCACGATTCGGACATGGAGATTTGAAATGCTAAAACACTTCGCCAGTCTGATACCACTCACGATCGGTGAAAATAATGGTCCAGCGATCAACGTGCTGATTGATGAACGTCCTAGATCCTCGGATAACACGATCAAACAGGTATTCAGTTGGCCAAGATGTCTCTGCACGTTTCGTTTCTGTCTTTTCATGGTATGTATTGCTAAATTCTTCTAATGTCTTTTTGATTTCGTGTTTGACCTGTTTATTTTTATCATAGATGCAAAAAATCGTGGTCTGGCAATGACGTTGCACTTCGTAATTTCAATGCGTATTTTTATGTCCCGGATATAAATGAATCTCGGTGTAATTTCAAACAATAAAAATATTACAACAATTTAAGAGTACTAATACATCTTTTACAACTTACTGAAACATATTTAGTGATAGAGAAATAAATTCCTGTTCGGTTCCTATGTTTTTGAATGATCCCATATGATTTTTAGTTTACATAGAGATCCGCAATCTAGTGATCAGTCCGGAACATAAAAATCTCCAATAACTTTGCCATTTGTCAACAAAAATACATTGAAATGAAATAAATAAATTTTCAGTGAACGGAAAATCACAGATGTTCCGAAGAAGTTAACGAAGCTTTATGATCGCTGTTGTCATGCAGTATAGCAGCAGAAATTAATATACATAAATTTTTGTGCGGGTCCTGAGAGACCCCAAGATACCGTTGCAGGGTTTTGAGGATCTTCTGATCTCGAGCGTCATTCTGAAGGCATTGCTTGGAAATTTTTTCGAAGAAATTAGACGGTTCTTTCGCGTTGAAGTTTCGCTAACATATATTCTCTCGTTCGGAAACGAGTGTACCCCCATAAATAAACGGTGAAAGACGACACATAGAAGATTATATCGGTTAACTGAATATTAAAATGATATCGATGGAGCTCGAACCATAGAAAAATTCCACGAGAGACCGTCTTCCTTGTTACAGAGAACACCCGGTCCGCGACAGGAATTTAGAAAAACGTTAGCGACGGAATCCGTCGGCCCGTTCTCGTTTGCCTAACAATCCAATTATTTCGGATCTCGAGTTGCAGGATTTCTCGGAGGCTGTCGCGTTCGAAAGACCTTGGATGTTTCGTGGGCGACGTGTCCCGACGAGAGGCGCGTTTAGCGGAAACAAGAGAAAAGCCGATTAAGGTCCGGAAGAGATGATCGGTTCCCGACGTTCCGATGGAAACGAACGGAGATAGAGAGGAAGAACGAAGTCGGGGCCGGGGTTGATATCCGATCCCGGAGGAGATTTATCTCTCTCCCTCTCTCTCTCTCTCGACGTCTCCGCCTAAGCCAGCCGTGGGGCCGGATAAGGTAAATGGAATTAGTTAGGCCGCCACGGGTGCGAAGTCGCGGACATAATGGAAAATCTACCAAGTTTGATTAAACTCGCCGGTTACCCGAGCGAAGTCGAGAGACGTCTCGCGATCTCATTGGACGATCGCAACCGGACAACACCCCGCGAACCGGAAGTATCTCCGCGAAATTGCACGGTCGATTAGCCTGGCCGGATTAAGAAAGCGAAATTGAACGTTGCATCGATGCCTCCGCGATAAATCCACTGGGTGCGACCCAAGAGCGACCGCGCTCCTCTCTCAGGGAAACAGGAGACCGGTCGGGGTCCACGGAATCTCGGCGAACAGGAGATCTCTGGTTTGTAATTAATTTCGTAGCTAGCCGGCTTGATAATTGAAACGATAAGGGATCCGCGGGAGAACGAATTTCAGGATTGTTTTCGCTAGATTTTCGTCGCTGAAGGGGAACGGCCGCGATCGTAAATAGCACCCTCCACGAGCCGCCTTGAAATGCAATATGAACGGGAGGGTTCTTTACCCGGTCGCTTTGTTGCTTGTAATTAGATCGCGGATCTTCGTGCGAAATGAAAGTTTTCGTCCCTACACAGAGCAGGTACAACACTTTTTGGGACACCCTGTAATTTATCTTCCAAAAATATGATGTCGAGATTACGTGACAGATGTAATAAATGCTGTATTCAAAATATTGTGCATTGCTGAGAACGTATTGTTCATTTATAGCGATCCAGTGCTCGGTCTATTTAACCTCCTCCCTGACAAAAACGGAAATAAAAAGACGAATGAAAAATTTCCGAACATTTTCTAGAAATGCTATTTGTTGTATATTATATCTTTCAAAAATCGATAAAATTTCACAAATATTGTACTTGCGCAGACAAATTTTTTTCTTCATTCCGCTCCGAAAGAAAAGAGGGTTAAAAGCTAACGAGAATACAATAAAAACTGATCGAGATAACGAAAGAAGATCAGAAGAAATACGAAAATATTATCGAGCTCCGGCTATCATGATATCCCTTGTAAATATCGGATTGTTTGTTCGGGTGCATTTTTGTCTCAGCGGAAGAGAGGCAAGTTCCTGCAGAACGGGTTAATTAGTGAAACAATTAGGACAGTTCGGCCGAACAAGAGATTATCGAGCACCGCGCGTTAGACACCGGCACCATTCATCACAATTCTAATATAATTCTGCAATAAACTCATCCATCACTTAGGAGCACCGATAGCTTCCGGTCTAATGGGATTTCTTTCCGTGTGGAGTTTTCAACTTCGAACACCACCGTAGTAAAGGGGATCCTTCTCTGTCGGCTAATTGCGAGATTTAATTGTAGGAGAGGGAGAGAAAGAGGGGAAAAAAGAAGCTAAGAAAGTCGGGGCTCGAATAAACACGCCTCCTACGGAGTTTGCTCTTCCTTCCGGAAGCGATGGAAGGAAAGTTCAAATGGATTACATCCGCCAATCAAATTCATTCTATTTCCGGTTCGAGAACTCGATCCACGACTAATTAAAAGGTATTGATACTGTGATTCGCGTGAAGTTCCATTTCACGCGAAATACAGAATTTCTTATCGACAGACTAAGCTTTTTCTATATCGGTTCTAACAAATTCAAATCTCTCAATAAGATTCTTGGTCCTACAGGGTGCTCGAAAAATGTTGCACTTCCTTTGCGAGAATTCCTTATTCGATGTTCTACGACGAGTACATATTTAGACAGATTAATTTCGATTTTAAAAGAGAGAAATGTTCACAATCTTCAACTTGAAAAATTGGCTTTCGGCCATTTTTTCGCGGTTTTCACTGTGCGCCGACTAGAAAATCGTTCAGACTCGAGGATCGCGCGCTCGCGGGCACGCACACCGCCCCCCCCCCACGTTACGCGAGCATTACGTGTGTACATACACGAGGTTGCAGGTATTCGCAGCTGTCGAGTACAATGCCGGCGAAAATTATTGGAATGCGACGTGCATGCCTCGCGTCGACGAATAACGAATTTGCGAGACAAAGGGCCGCGGTTATCGAGATACGACGGATAGAAAGGGACGCGGCTAAGGGAGAGTAGGAGGAGAGGGTTGGCGCGATGTAACAGAGAAGAAAGGAGAGAAAATGCACTTGCTCGAACCGCCATGCAAATATTTACTCGTCGAGCGAGTAGCTTCGCGTAAAAATAGCCCCTGTCTTCCTGCCCCCACCCCCGCACCCTGCCCTTTTCTCTCCGCCTATCAAATATATTTTCCTCCTCTTGCCTCCTTTGCGCTATCCTTTCCCTCTTTACTCTATCCTCTTCCCCTTCGCTTCGCGCACACCCCGTTCCATCTTTCTCGTTATCTTTCCCTTCCGCTGGCTGTCTTTATCGGCAGCGCGTGCACGGCCGCTCGCTCGGTCCTCCGTTCCCGATCCCGCAGGTATCGCGAATTGTAAACTCACCTGAAAGATCTGCTTCAGGGAGAAGAGGGCCCTTCGCAGCTCGCGGCCCTCGCTGTTCAGCAACTTTTCTGCAACAGACAAGCAACACGCAACCATTTATTATAATAATACCGAACGACTGGCGAGCATTGTTCCAACGAGCGATCGCCGAGGATGACAGTGCTCGACACCAACCCCACTCTTATCGGACTCGCTGTTTTTCAGAGGTACTGTCGGATTAACGTTAGAGTAACAGCTATGCGACTGTCTCTTACCGATAGCGCCGAACCTAGAGGAGGGTAGCGAGTGAACATAACATTTATACAATAAATCTCTTGATGTTAATGATCGTTTTATGAAATTTTTACTGACACATTCGTCACATTTTTCGAATTAAAATGATACCAAATATGACACTATTTGGATAGAAACGTGAATTCACGTGGACACTGGACGTGAACGAGCAAATATGCTTTCAATTATGCCGTGTTTGGTCTTGTTTTAATTAGAAAAGTGTCACAAATATGTTCATCATAGTTTCACAGAAAAATACTCGAGACATTACTGTGAACAGTCCTCTTTTATGTTTAAAATGTTTCTGTTTGAACTTACAATGACGCCCACTAATATTCGGACACTCTTAAAAACACCGTAACTTTTCAAATGTTGGACTATGCGATTTGAACATTTTTGAAAAACTAGAGCAATTAGTTTACTACAGGATGTGAAAAGAAATTTTTTAAAAAATTGCATTTGACCGGAATTGCAGAGGAAATACTAAATGTTGCATTTTACAACTTTTTTATGCGGGCCTATATTGAAATTTTTTTGAAAAATATGTTTTCTAGATCTCTGTGTGGGTTATACGCATTGTGAAAGTTTCATCGAAATCGGTTGATGCGGCGAAAAATGACAGTCATTGAAAGATGCAAGAATTCTTAGATTTACTGCTGTTATAGGCCGAAAATCGTGAAAATCTGCAATTTTTACCATCTTTAAACGCTTGCAGCTCATGGCAACGTCGATCGATTTTGAAGAAATTTTCAGGATATGTTTAATTGAAACAGATCTACAAAAAGTATTTTTTAAATGTTCAATATAGGCCCACATAAAAAAGTTGTAAAATGGATCTTTTAGTATTTTCTCTACAATTCTGATCAATCGCAATTTCCGAAGAAATTTCTTTTCACATCCTGTAGTGAACTAATTACTCTAGCTTCCCAAAAAGTTCAAATCGAATAGTACAATATTAATAAAGTTATCGTTTTTTTTTTAGACCGTCCGAATATTAATGATGTCCGTATTATATTAAACATTTTGCATTCGGAGGAACAATTAGCAGAATTACGATGCTTTTGGTAGAGCTGCATTGATCATTGTTATGTCGGACACGAGAACCGTTCAATAAGGCAAATATGCATAATACGTATTATAAGGATTATTTTCAATAAATCCCTCGCGATATCAACAGAAAGCTTGCGTTTCGAAACGGTTTATCGTAACATAATCGCACTTATAATCGACACAGGAGTACTTACTGAAATCGTACCAAATATTCGGAAATACCAGCTCGCTAACAAAAACTACCCTTCCGTTCCAACCCTTCAACATTCGTCCTTTCCATACTCGTTCTCTTTTTCACGCTACCTCTCCCATACGAGTACTCTTTACTCTATGCACACCTACAACAATAAACTGGAACGCGTGCACTCAAAATCTGCGTGCATTGTTTTAAACATTTTTCATTCGGGTTCAGATTTTTCAAACTACGCTACAGGCATGCATATCTTCTATGGTTACGCTTTGATTTGTGACATACACTCTGGCTCACTATAAATATTCTGTTCCACAAAAACACCTGCCATATCGTATATGGATCACTGTTGTTTCCATCCCCATAAATGATTCTGTTCCCTTCTCCATGTTTTATAACAATCCTAACAGTTCCTCTTGACCGAGAGAGGATGTTTATTATACAGTGCCATGTGAAACATTCAGCGTTCGACCTACTGCACTTTGACCCTCATTCGTCCCTCGTTTCACGAACTGAATCTGTCAAGATAAACAGTTTTTTTTATTCAAATTGATGAGCTCCTACGTTTTTCAGTTATGTGTTTCACATTAAAAAAATAAAAGTCACGAAGTTTCGGGCAAATTTGCCTACAAATAACAGAACAATATAACTGGACTGCGGATCCTCGTGCATTTATGGGTTATGGAAATTTTCAAAAAATGCTAGAACATACAATTTGATAGAATTCAATACTATTTTTATTCGTTTTGACCTACAAAGCGTGTCCCCATTAAAAATAGGATTTAATTTCATTGCACTTTCTTCTTTGCCTACAAATATTAAAAATTGCATAAACATCCGCAATCTAAGTAAAAAATGAATATATGAATGCTATGGTCCGAACCAAAATGAATGAAAACTCTTGGTTAAAATTAACGAAATAATGGCAATGTTCTCACTTCAGATTATTCATTTTTTAAGTATTTTTCCGGACAGTTTTTGAGCCGATCGCGTACTCTTCGGGTAGCAGCCGTTCGCTGGATCCACAAAGGAATTGTCTCAAGGTCTTCTAGGCTAACGGTTCAAAGCGGTTGCGGCGAAACACGCCGCAAACCACCCGGAAGTTCGTTCGGCGTAGGAAGATCAAGAACACGGCCGAGACACACCGGGCGCGCAACGCTTTTGTTTCCGACGTCGACACGCCGCGCAAACTCGTTAATTATCAACTTCGCTTTACGCCCGATCAGATGGCCTGCTCGTTCTATCTTGGAACACGGTTCTCTATCCAGCCGCGCGATGCGCCTATCTCCCGTCGAATCTGCTCGTTACATTCGTACAAAGGAGCCTAGGGAAATTAATTAGGGTACCCCGCCTGGCAGCTATCTGCGAGGCTCGTCGCAAAAATAACTGAACCTCTCCGGAGCGACGAAATACGCGCGATTTTTGGCAGAAAATGGGCTACCTCGTGGAAAGCGTTAGGCTGTCCTACACAACTGTGATTTCAGCCATATTTGCTCTGTGAATAGCTTCAATGTACAGAAAAGAAACTTTCCGCAAAATCGTTGTTAAAGTTTGCTCTTAATAGAAAAAGATTGGAACGAACATGTCGTAAATACTTGTAACCTACGTGCCTAAGAGTCTTCTTTTCTTTTTACAATGTTACTAACGTTTTCGTTATTCACTATACTCTGTAATACTCTGTGATTACATTATGTTGTAATAAATCTCATAAGAGATTTCCTAATAAAAAAAATATGTCACAAGCAAATAGTTATTGAGATACAAGCTGTTACATAGTTTCTGCAAAATTTGATTCTGTGGAGTTATACGTATAGACAAAATGCGTACCGTCTTCCTGCCTATTCAGATCATAAGTTTGAAGTTGCAAAATGTGAGAGAAAACCTCATATCCATTGTTATACACATAAGAATATTAATCCTATATTAGAAAATACTGATGTAAAGTGTACCTACAAATTTTTCAGAATCTTCTAAAATTCAATGGTAAAATTTTAAAGAATAGAGCTTTAATCAATTAATCAATTATGTAGTCACCATTCATTTCTACAATGATTATGAAATCATCTGCAATAAGGTTTTCTTTCATATTTTGCAACTTCATATCATATCGCTGCTCCGGAAGTATAATGACGCATTTTCCGAAGAACAATGACGTATTTACATGATACTGGTTACTGTGAGGCTGGTATTTATTATTTTATAAATTGCAATAACTTAAAAGTTGCAATAATAACCCACAATGTCCATAAACTACTCGCATAAAAGAATTAAACCGAATCTATAGGCCATTCTATTAAGACAAATTCGAATTATTTTTCTTTTGCTTGTCCTGTAAAATTTCAATTTTTGCAGTTGCAAATTGAAAATCGTAGCCGTCGACAGTTCGTATCGGGACAATGACTCTCCGCCCCATTTTTCGCCGGCGGGTAAGATCATTTGCCAGGCCTAATTAGAGGAAAACCGGTAATTAAGTCGGCGATTAATTTTACACGACGAATTTTCGTTTGCTCGCGTTCGCCGTTCCGCCTCTATTATCCGCCATTCCCCCTTCCTCTCTTCCTTTCATCCCACACATACGCACACCGAGAGACCAACATACACGCATACACGTACAAATCCGCGATCTTGGTCGGTCCTCTCTCTCTGTCTCCTTCTCTTTCCTTTTTCCTCGGGTGGTTCTATCATTCTTTTTCAATCGCGGCTCGACTGTATTACTAATAATTGAATTTCATTTCACCAGCGGCGCACTAAATTCAATTTCCCGTGGCTCGGCGGCCGCGTCGAGATTTTCCAGCCTGCTGGAAATTCAGTGGACAGAGACAGAAATGGAGAAAAGAGAAGCAGAGGGAGAGAGAGGGAAACGGTAGGTTACTCACGACGCTCGCCGACGAAAAATCGGAAAACGCATTATCGGGGGCGACGGGGGATGCTCGAAGAAATACGCGCGACTGCCGCCCCCGTTGAATAAAGAAACGAAAACCGGAAACTGTCGAAGTCAATTCTACGTGACGACCACCGCGATACATTGATTGCACGGTTCCGATCGCGCGTCTGAATACGCGCCTAATCGAGCATCGCACCCCTATCCACTGCTGATAATTGCTTCGCGCGGATATCAATAGGAATAATTCCACTTCTGCCGCAAGGCTCGTCGTCGCGTTTATCGGTGCATGCGCCGATCGAAAAATATCATCGCATACTTGCGCACTTTTTCTCGAACGCTATTATAAACGACGGATTTCACGCTTTTACACAGTCGCCGAAAAGTGCGCTGACGTTTACGCGCATAATTTTGGCGGAAACGAATTTCGAGTACCGATACTGTCGAAAATCCATCGAACAAGCTTCCGAAATTTTGGTAGAAACAAACTAAGTATTACAAGAACAATATTACAACACTGCAAGTACATAAAACAATAAGATCAACAATTTTACCGATATTGGTTTTAGGTATTGTTTTACTGTAAAAACAAAAATCATAATGAAGGAAAGAAATTATTATCCGATTTCAATTTTTGCACATTTTCATTACATTAATTCTTTAATAGCACTATGAATCTGTAATTCTGTGAAGTTTAATTCAATCACAAGAAACTCAATGAAAAGCCCAATACTTTTTCGAACAGAATGGCAACGAAATAATTTCATTAACTCGCACATTAAGAATATTGAATTGACCTCTCTTTCTCCGATGTGCAGAACATTTTTCGCTTCGTGATATTTAGAATTTTTAATCGCGAAATTAAGCTCTGTTTGACGACCGAATTATCAATCTAATTGAACATTCAAATTTTCCACGATTTTACAAAAACTAATAAAAATGGTCGTGAATCGATAATTTGAGATTTACTGACGTTCCGCTTGGACCACTTTTATAATGATCGACGCAATTAGTAAACGTACGTGTACGTAACGAGGCAACGTCGCGTTCCAGCCGACAAGAGACGCAATAAGAAAGTGTTAAGCTTGTATAATTCCGTTCTCAATTAACGGAGAAGGACTCTGTACTTAACGTCGCAAAAAGGAACAGGGGAAAGTGGACCACGATCGTTGCGGAGCCGTATTTTTCCGAAACCTCCGGGCGACTAACCAATTGAGCTAATTTCCATACTCGTGACTCGGCGTAATTCGCGAATTCACAAGGACGAGTCGTCTGGTTCAAGGACTTCGACTCGGTGGATTTATGGTTGCCGGTCAGCCGACGGCTACCGACGCCATAGATTACGGCAAACAGTCTCGGACGTGTTAAAAAATAACGGATACGCCGGAATCTATCGGCAGGGAAGATGAAACACCGAGCATTAGCGCGCCGATATCTCGAATCTCGTCGGCTGTCTTCGATTTGCATATTCAGGAGTGCCCGTGATTCCGCGAAATGTCTTCGGGTTGAGGAGACGATATAGGCCACGTTAAAAAGATATTAACAAAGTTTTAATAGACACTTTGTTGCTGTATAAAATAATAGTGCCACTGTCGCGTTTACGACGCTTCAAACCAACTTCATAATTGCCGCTAATAATGCGGTTTTATTATTAAGAAGGGTGCTCGAAAATTGATAATTAACCGTCCTACGCTGAGAATTTCATCATCGTGATTTCTCGAACGAATTTATGGAATATTCGAGATTTCCCTTGAAAATTTGCAATACATGAATGTTTAAACTCGGATTATAGGTAGATATGTAGATAGCTATTGTGGAATAATTCAGTAGGGAACTTGATACGGAATTTTAGATGTTGTAATTTCGTATGAAACACGAATATTGTAGTAATAATGATACTATATTCGGAACGAGATGCAACGTCTTAATGAGCACAGCTTCCAATTTAATTGCGCGAGTTATACATCAGAGCCCGACTCGACACCGGAACAACGTATGAAATTCTTGGTCGAGCCTCGTCGCGAATTAGAAAACGATCCGAGTGTAATTTGACGAGCGTCGCTGGGGAAGCAACGAGTATCGGTGTTGCGGACTATGACGGCAATCTTATGCCACTATTAAGTAATATCTTCCGCTAAAGACCACGTCTGCGTTTCTCGGCTCTCGTGTTATTGCAATCGGCGTCGCTCCTACAGCGAACCGTTCGTGTCTTCCATACTTGTCACTGTTCGAACCCTTCTATTTATAATGTGTCCATTTTGAACGTATCAAACACCGCTAATAAAAGTTTTACTCGTCGGTCCCAAAATACAGGAGCCACATCAAAATGTCAGTCTTTCTTTAACCTGTTAACTGTTCATGTCGAGTATGCTCGTTATGAAAAGATGGTATTTTTTGTCTAAAGATGAGCATACTCGTCATGTAGGAAGAAAATTGTAGTTGCTATTCAATCAAATTTAAGAGAGTACGCGGTGTATTATGAAAAAGCACAAACAATAATTCTAGCTTAAAAAATATGTCGGCGTTCACGTTCTTAAAATGAGGAAGAACAATTGAAAGATTAATGTTTTCGAGAGAACGAAAATAATACATTGATGTTTTTAAATACTTTTGCATTCCGAAGCTCGCCGTGAAACCACAGAACAAAATAGAAAACAGTAACCGAGTTTACCCGAGTAGCGTTTCACCACGGAGCGTGACGGATCAGACTTGTTCGCTGTCCGGCGCGTCTAAACAAGTGTTCGCATTAAAAATTGAAAACTCCCGCAGCAGGTTCGACGTCTACCGACGAATGGGAAAGCTGTCTCTCTAGCTCCATTCATGATAATCCTCGTAGAGCGGGAGTATGTTTCGCACGGCCACGCCCTCTTCGGTTGGGTCACGGTCCGCGGCGCCCAATTCGCGACTCCTTTCGCGGAAAAGGAGGCCCCGGCGACCGCATAATCGGCCACTATCACGCGATCTTTAAATGCATTATGCATGCCGTTTGTCGGGGAGAGGAGGAGGGTCAGCACGAGAAACAGAGAGACGAACGTACGCGAGTACAGGTAATTAGGAATCGCTGTAGGGGCCTTGCACGAGGGGCCCAAAGGGGTGGGGGCGGGGGCAGAACAGCCAAGAAGAGCCGACCACGTGAGAGAGTGAGACGAGAGATACGGAAGCTTCGATGCGAAAGAGAGAGGGGAGACGGAGCGAGAAAGGGGGAGGGCATGAGGACCCATCTTCTAAGAATAGCGGTCCCAAGGCCCTCGGGCCCTTGGCCCCACCGTAATCAGTGACCATATAAGCAGAAGCCTCTCCTTCTCTTTTTCTCCATGTCGCGGGCCGTCCTCTCTCTCTATCTCTCTCTCTCCTCTTTGTCCGCGACGTTGAGCAAGCTCACCGGCTCGTAACACAGCGGCCCTGGATCCTCTCTTTCATTGATGCTCCGGCGATGGAGCTGCCATTGGCCAGCCTGTTGCAACATCGAGAAAGCGGCAATAATGTCTATCCATCACACGGATTACCGATTTTTCGGGGCACCGACGCGACGCGCTCGCCGATCGAATACCTTCCGCGGAAACGGTCAATTAGTGGCCTCTCGCTAATTAAACGATTTACCGTTCATGCAAATGACCCGCTGTAATTTTGAGCTCGCGGTACAGCTACGCTGTTTTCAAAGCGAAAGCATCGGAATGGATGTACTGGCTTCATTAGCACCGTCTCTGATGATATCCAGCAGAACTTGTCACTTCAAAGTCTGTCAACCGGCTCGCTGTGTAACTCCATTTTTAATATTTTATTCATCCCACTTCTCACAGTTTAGAATATGTTTCCATAAAAATTTCAGTGGAAGTGGCAAGATAATTATATTATCATTAGAATACGGATCTTTATGCAAAATAAAAAACTTCTCCATCAATTGCAAAAAGCAGCGGCCACCTAGAAAATTTTTCTACTTCTAATTATCTTATACACAGTTGAAACTAATTTACTGATGTCCTTAAATCTTGTTAATATGCCCACTGCTTTAAATTGTACGTACCTATTTTAAGTAAATGCATAAAATCCGCAGTCTAATTATCATACACAAAGCTCAAATGCTGGAATTATTTGATTTTCCGTTTGAAAAATTATGATATGACAATAACAATCTAATGAGATAGAAACACGAAATTCTATTTGATACTTTTATCGACACATAATGGATAATTTCTAACTACGTTGCTTGGTCTTTCTTAATTTCACCGATGCTGTGGCAGTATGTATTAACTTGGGTGTATGTTGATAATAGACTTTTTTCAGTATGAGTATGGTGTAACTTTCGTGCTTGCGTCTCGCTTCGCGTGTTCCTAGGGCACGCTCGTTGCTCGCGTAAACGACTGGTTACTCTCACCGTGATTACGGCGAGGCAGGTTTTTAATTAATCGAATGTATTCATAAGCGAGTTAATGTGCTCGAGCAAACTTCGGGTTGCTAACAACTCCTCGAACGTACGGCGTGCTCGCGACAGGTTATTGCCAGACAATTACACTGTGCAACACATTTTTAACTCTCTTCTCGCGTATCGATAACCGGTCGCTGATTTTTACAGACTTTGATATGTCGAACGAGAAAAGTCTACCGAATCAAATAAAAATCTATAGCAAAATAGAAATAATTCTTAAAGTGCTAAATTCTACTTTGTTGTCAAAGCTAAATTTTTCAATGGCTGAGGAACACGAATTCTACATAAAAAGTCTTCTATAGTTGATATAGAAACAATTCTTAAAGTACTAAATTCTACTTCGTCGTCAAAGTTAAATTTCTCTAAAGTAGAGGAACACGAATTCTTCATAAAAAATTTTCTGTAGTTAAAATAGAAACAATCTTTAAAGTGCTAAATTCCACTTTGTTGTCAAAGTTTTTCTGAAAAGTAGAGGAACACGAATTCTTCATAAAAAAGCTTCTGTAGTTAAAATAGAAATGATTCTTAAAGTACTAAAAATTCTACTTTGTCGTCAACGTTAAATTTCTCAAAAGTAGAGGAACACGAATTCTTCATAAAAAATCTTCTGTAGTTAAAATAGAAATGATTCTTAAAGTACTAAAAATTCTACTTTGTCGTCAACGTTAAATTTCTCAAAAGTAGAGGAACACGAATTCTTTACAAAAAATCTTCTGTAGTTGACATAGAAACAATTCTTAAAAAGTACTAAATTTTACTTCGCTGTCTTTCTGAAAAGTTGAGTAACACGCCTTTCGGATTCGCGAACGAGGCGTAAAACAAACTTATAACTCTGGGTGGAAATGGATGCAAGTCTCGCCATTCGAGGGTTATCATGGTATAATACCACAGGGCCGCACGTTGTAATCTCGCTCTCTTATTAAACATATTTCTCCGCGATGAGATCCGTTCCGTGTTTTAAACTTTACGGCGTCGACGCGGCAGGAGCGGCGGACCGAAAGCGAAGATCGGCACGCTACGAAAATTTTTCTACAGAAACGCGAGCCAAGAAAATCCACTCTACTCTTCGGAAGAACGGGGTTTCGTTGAAAGAAGAGCCTGGGTAAACGCGTTGCACAGATTCCTTTTCGTAGACGCGGGTGAAATCGAAAATGTCGGTCAGATTGTTCGGCGATATCAAGACAACGTGCGAAAGAAAAGAAAAGTGGGCGCTAACACTGCATCTTGAGCATGTCCAATTGGGAACAATTGCAAACAGCAACTCTCTAGACTTAACTCTCTACAGCTCCGTGTCTGATGGATCAATGCTTGTTAACCTAATTTTGTGTTTATCCGTGATGTGACAAATGTATCTTGTTCTGTTCTAACTTCTTATCTCTGAGAAAAATTCATAAAATATTCTGTAATAAAAAAAATACTAAAAATTGTTTGAATATTTGAATACATTATTGCTATTAGTTTTTAAATAACATTGTCCACAACGGAGTGCCAGAATACTTACTGCAAAGTGATTTTGTTGCATGTGATTATCTTGAATGACTATTACACTGCGGATCTTTATGCAAAACGATAATTTTCTTCGTCAATTACAAGATGCAAGGACCATATAAAAATATCTTGCTATCTTTAACAATTGTAATAAATTGAAAGTAACATGTGGATGTTCTTAAATCGTCTTAGTGTTCTTACTGTTTTAAATTATATTCGCCCATTTTTGTCATAAACGCATCAAATCCGCAGTCTAGTGATGATAAAATAATCATTAGAGGATATAATTGCAACGGTGCAGCAGAAAATAAAATTTCTTGATAAGCATTACTGTATGTGAAGCAGCCACTATACACGGCAACTGCCATTCGTCCGAAAAAGGGGAATCGCGCAAGATGGAATCTATTTCAAGGCCGAGCGAGCTCGTCCGCTCAGTTGCTGAGGGTGTGCAAAATCCGATTCCGCGTGTCGCACGATGCGTGCGAACGAGTCCGTCTTGTTCTGGTAACATTGCACGCGAAATGTCTGCTCCGTTCCTTTGAAGAACGTTCGCCCGTAAACACGCGACACGCCAAATTCCGTAGCGACCCACGAATTGTATCGTTCCATTAAAATCAAGCTGAGAATGTCACTCAAGGATTCAGCAGAAATCTACAAGGTTTCTTTCATATTTCCCGAGATTGCGCACAATTACAGAGCCCCTATTATACACAATCACTATTTTTCATACGTTTAATTCGTCCCTTGGAACCGTTTAAGGGGTACTGCCACTCTAAAATACGAAAAGCTCGAATTTTGAGAATTTTTACGGGAATCTAATGAAAGAAATGAAAAATTTACTTGCAGATTTTTATCACCACAGACTTCAATCTGTGTAAAAATTTGTTTCTCATAATCTTGTTATAAAATGACGTCGATATTATTCAATAACTCCCACGATTTTTGACATAATCTTTAACGGAACAATTGCTCGATTTCTTATCCAGATCAAAAAAAGCCAGAGAATTATTTACGGGTTTTTTAAATGTGTCAGAATAGAATTCTGACATCGATGAAATCGTGACTGTTCATCAAGTCAGTGTAAGGATTGCCCGAACTTTTACTTAATTTCTGATTTGATTCCACGGTTCGCAGAGGGAGAAACTGCATTATAGAGAAATTCGATGAGATCTAAACGAAGTTTGCGCACGCCGAAATATCCGCTCAGAAGTGAAAGAAACTATTCCACCGGTGCTAATAAAATTCGAGAAGAACTCGGGAAAAGTCAGACCTCCCTATCTCCGATAACATAGGAGTAAACAGAGAAGAAGATTCCGCGAACAAGGTAAATTCAAATACAAGAGAAACGGAAGACTAAACAACCAGAAGACCATGCCTCCAAACTTTGAGGGTAAACCTGACTCTAAAACTTTGAAAGTGAGTCTGGAAACGACGAATTGATAAAAAAAAAAAAGGAAAAAGAGCGGAAAGGAAAATGTTAAAGAGCAAACGCGGAACTTTGGTCGGTCGGCAGTTCCACTAAAAAAGCTGAATGAATGAAAACTTTACGCTTTATGCATTTATATAGCAAAATTGAGTAGATGAAATTCAAAATTGTTGGAAAATTTCAAACATTGAATATGTCAATATATGTCAATATATTAAATAACATTAAATTTAATTTCTCTTCCGTGCAATAATAGGAATAATAATAGTATCCAAATAGTGTGCTTGGATTTTCTTTCTTAGGATATTCAATAGGTTCGTGATATTTTCAGAAGAACGCGGTGGAAAGCGAGGATAAATATTGTTGGATGGAAATATGGTAAATGAAGTCGGCGCACAAGTCTGACGCGTTGTCGTGTCTAATTAATACGTGGCGTGAAGGCGGAGGGAATGTTGTTCGAAGAAATTATAGATACGACCAGAAAGAAGCGGCGGGGAGCATCGAAACGAAACGGATCGGAGGTACGCGTAGAACCCGTTAAAATATGTAAAACACCGCGGCACACATCGTGCCCGGCCGTTCCCTTTCGCCTCCTCCTGCCCTTTTTGTCCTACGTGTTTTTTCCGTCGCTAATTCTGGACCTTCGATCATCTCCACCACCTTCGCAGGGTTCACTGAACTGCTACGGCCTGCAGGTGAATTCTGCGAAGGACCGGGCCGAGCGGATTTCGTGTCGCACGGTTCGACGAGGTACACGAACCAGGTATTTTCACATAAACCATTATACAGTTTAATTGCGTACAGGGAAGCGTGTATCAAGCTCTTGCCACTTAATAATTACTGTATAAATTGTCTTACTTCCTCAGATCAACTCTTTTATTTACCCTCGTAATTACGAGACAATTTCTTATGGTTTGATCGTTATGCATTTATGAAGAAATTGGCTGGGCGAAATATAAAAAAGTGAAAGGTTTAAACAATTCAAGAATGTTGTGCTTTTAATGTAACCAAGTTGTTAAGGGATGAAATCAATTTTTATGTTATTTCTGCTTCCCGCAATCAATGCAAAACATTTTTATAAAGCATTATAATATATATTATTAAGCATTATATAAAACTCTCATCAACTCTCTTTTGTATTATTTTCACGTTCTCCATACAGGTTGTTCCAAAAATGTTGTATTCCCTAGAAAAAGGCGATTGCTGAGGTAATTTGAAGTAACCCTTTCCTTTCCGAAAATTTTCTCCACGGATTTGTTAACAGTTATCAACGAAAAACACCTGTGCTTTGATTGGTCCTCGTTTTCTCTCGATAACTCGTTACCAAAAGTTGCGGAGAATATTTTCGCAAAGGAAAACCCACTTCGAATGAGCTCTGGAATCATCCCCTTTAATAACATTCAATTATGCTCGATTTGAGAGCCATAATTTACAGTTCAAACAGCCCACTAGTGTTTCGTTGATAGATTATATTCTCTCAGCGAATTTAAATCAGCGAATATTAATGAAATGCGAAACTGATCCAATAAGCTTAGTGGACATTCCACGCGTTTTATGAAAGCAGTGTCGAGGCGTACTCAAAAGGACGGGCACGATGGTAACGATAATTATATTAATAATTCTGGAACGACCGATCGTAACACTACTAAAATTCGCGGAAACATATTCCGCCGTCGCGACGACGAGATTCTCGGCAACAGCTTAATCGCATTTAATTACTCGTCACCTACTTCGCCGTTCTCAGCGGACGCATATAATTAGAGGCAGCCTGACAACCGATTCTAGACGTAATAACAAGTTGAACGAGCACCCGGTGACTCTGTCGCACAGTTTACCACACATGTCCGTAATTACTATAATTCGTATAGTTTCCTTTAGGAGGGACGCGAAAAAATACTTCGTTTGAAGAAGAGCCAGCCGAGCCACTGATACCTTTTACGTGTCCACGTATTTAGCACTGTAATTGGTGTTAGACGCTACGACTTGGAAAACAACTTCCAATTATTCTTCGCAAAGGAAACTTCTGTTGATTTAAGCATGATTAGTATCTCATTTCACAAAAAATAATAAGTTTACTAGTTAAATTGGACTATTAGACTATTGATTTTTGTACGAAATAAAAATATTCTGCTTAAATTACTGTTCTTAAATTATCTGTTCATGTTTTACACAGATGCATAAAATCCATAGTTTATTAGTAATTATAGCAATTTTGTTCTCACTTTAATTTATCTGTTTTTAACCACTGGATAATGAGAACAGTGTCTGAACAAGGATGCAATAAATAAGGCTGAATGGAAACAAATCTTCCACGTATGAAAATGATCATTTCCAATGTTTCCACACCATATCCGCTTGGTATACTCATTGTCAGTGTTGCAGCGTCGGAAAACGCACTTTTCCAGTTGCGACAGTGTATTACGAAAAGGAGAATAGATCTCAATGAAGTAATAACCATGGGGATGTGATTGTAAAATACATATTTTTTAGTAGCATAGTATGCAACGCGAATGGCCTATGTATGTCAGAAAATGATTAGTTTAGGAGTATTTTAACGCTAAACCTATCAAGCCCAAAACTGTATAATAATAATGGGATTTCCTATGAAAGCCATTTTATAATTTCAACAACCACGAAATAGAAAACCGTTCAATTTGACAGTGGTAGGTTCACTGTTAACTTTGAAACGTGTAGTAATAATTTGAACAACTATAAAACAAGAAATTTCCACTTTCTGAAAGAGAGTGACACAGATTACACTAACTCCTTGCATTCTGTGATCGCGTCACAGCCACACAAAACAGCCCATTCAAGCCATACGAAAGAGTATGCATCCACGTTGTAACGAGCTCATTCCGAGGCATAAATAATATGTATCTAATAGAGGAATCATAAAAACAGTCTCGCAAGCAGGCGACGCAATTAAAAAGCGAAATTCGGTCAAGAAGATGATTCTATCGTGAAACGGAAGGCACAATGGACGATTCTTCTCGTTAGTTTACCTTTTCTTTTTCTTAACGAACCGAAAGAACTGCACACGTTTCTTAATGCACGAGGTTCTGATGCCCGATAAAAAGTTCCGGCGTGAATTTGATCACGGAGCCGTTGTTGCTCCACTCGAGAGCGTGATTACGTCGCTTCCATGGCCTGCAATACGCCGCGTCGGGCGCGGGCGGCCGAGCTTGCACAAGTGTAAATGATCTAACTAACTGTAATCGTGATTGTCCTCGTATTCGAGAGCGTTCAATCTCGAGCACGTCGTTGCATCGCGCGCGTGCATCGCGAGACTCGACCCCATCGAACGGCTCCGGTCTCGAACGAACCCTTGAACTACGCTCGTTTCAAGGAAACGACGATCTTAACCCAGTGGGCAGAACATTTTTACATCTTTTATATATTCAAGACTAGAATTTATGTATTCGAGATATTTATTTTAGTTATAAAGTCTTTATAAATTAAATAAAACAAAATAAAAATGTTCTGCATTTATTGTGGGGGAAGCAGGAATAAAATAAAAATTCATTTCAATCCTTCGTGACTTCTTTCCATTAAAAACATCATTACGGTATTCTTCAATTTTTTTTGATCCTTTGCCGTTTTATATTTCACTCAACCAATTTCTTTATAAATGCACAAAGATCGGCAGTCTAGTTATGATCAATCGAACAGCTCCGGTCTCGAACGAACCCTTGAACTATGCTCGTTTCAAGGAAACGACGATCTTAACCCAGGGGGTATAACATTTTTATTTTCTGCTCTGAATGGGTAGTATTTATATATTCAAGACTATTTATGCCAAAAGTTAAATGGAATTTGAGAAAGTAATTAAAGTATTTTATGTATTCCCCATTTGGGGGTGGCGACGCTTGGAATTTATAAGATCAAAAGTGGTTAGACCGAGTGTTCCAAAATTTTGCATACATATTGGGCTGTATTTTAAGATAGGGTAGTTTTTTTTCAATAGCACAATAGAAATAACATTCTGATATTGCCATTTGCAAGAAATAGAAATTCAATTGAATGTTATTTCTTCCCTTAATGACTTTAAAGAGGAGAAATCATATATTGACATCTTCAATTTTCAAAATTTTTCAACAATTTTCAGTTTCATCTACTTAATTTTTTTCTATGTGTACTTAGAAGGTTTCTCTTTCTGTAAATGTCCAAGTTTCAGCAGTTGACAGTGCTCCTCGTTATTTTCTACGAGCAGTAATAGAAAACTATTTTGAATAAACGCCTGTGAAATGGCTGAAACGCTTCCGGCGAGGGTAGTTTGCCGGCCGATCGCCGCGAGTGACACGCAGCAACGCCGCGGGGACCATTTATTATTTCTTGCCCCGTCGAATTTCTCCCCATCGACCGCCGTCTTTCCCGTTTTCGCGCCGAGATTGACGAAATAAGATGTTTCGCCGGTGCTCTTTATCGCCTCGCAGCGATCAATCTTTCCTTTTTCCTTATTTTTTATTTTCGCAGCAGAAAAAGGCGTGGAGTGTTCCGCGCAGGGTGGCGGAACGACGACGACGACGGCTACACTCCCGGCGACCGGGGAGGAAAAACGGCGCAGCCCATTTTCACGGTGATTTCGTGGAAATCTCGTCGCGTGCCGCACGATTCAATTTTCCTGTAATATTCTGATTTAACGGGGCCGACCGCCTCGAGGAGAGGGACGTTTCTACGGCGCCGTCTTCGCGCGGCTTCACTCGGTTACTCGCTGGATAATTACGCTGTCGAAAGGAACCAGTGGAAATACAGTAATGCACAGTCTTTAACCAAATTCTACACGGTTAAATTTGCATCAGTCAGCTCCCAACTTTTCTCCCAACAGTGAATGAATACAATATACATATAATGGCACCACTGGAATAGGTGAACATGGAGTAAAGCTCATTTTATTTTCAGTAATTGTCGTCTCACCTGTGTAATTGTAACATCAATGGATGGGTCGGATTTTGGCTGAACTTCGCTTTAGGGGACCAAAAACTTGATAACTTTTTTATACATACATTTAATCTCACAAGAATTTGCCGAGGAAGATGCCAATCCATTGGTACTACAATTGTAAAGATTCGACGACAATTGTTTAAAATGAAATTTCTTTTATTGTACGTTTATTTGTTGTATTATCTCTGATATGGAGCTTTATCTGAAACGTTTTTTTAATTTACGTTAAAATAAACAAAAAACTAATCCCAATTGGAGTCTATTTTTCCAAAATTAAATCTTTTGAACGGTTCAATAAAAATTCATGAAAATACAATAAAATAAAAATTGCACACATCGCGCAACCCTTTATTCTCAAGAAACTCAGAATTTGGATACTATCAACACTAATAGAATTTCAATATTATCTCCATATGGACAGAAAAAATAATAGTTATAATTAGACTGCGGATCTTTATGCAAAATAAAAAATGTTTGCATTGATTACACGAGACAGAGCTAAATAGAAATTTTCTTCTTCTTTCAATTATCCTATTAAGCTGAAACTAATACATTGATGTCCTTAAATATTGTTAAATATTTGTAACATGTCCACAGCTTTAAATCGCATGTACCCATTTTTGTGATAAATGCATAAAATCCGCAGTCTAGTTATAATCACATGACAGACACGTCACAGATTTGGAGAAAGAAGCTGCTTCGTTATCAGGCGTCAGGAAGCCTAACCGTCACACATTGCGGTGATTAATGGTTCCGCCCTATGACTATCTAGGGACTTTTGCCGCGACTACACTGTTTTGCACTTTATACAGTGGTCATTACTCCAAGCGACGTTCTCACCGAACGATTTCGCTCGAACATTAATTTTAGATGAAATCTGTTTTTAGAACAGATCGATCGGTGATTCGCTTTCAATTACATATAAAAATCTTCGACTGGTTTCCAGGAGCAGTGCCAATATTACAGATCGTAATTCGATATCGCTGAATATTTAAGTCAGCTGAAAATTCTGTATAGCAGTTTCGATGGTATTGAACGGGAGATTCATCTGTGTAGTCGAAAATATTTGAAATAATGATTTGTTGCCACGTTTCCGATACGAGTTCCCGTGTCGGTGCGGCACGAGGTCGATTTGTAATTCAAAAATTTCGTTCCACGCCGCTTCTGATATTTCAAATGGAATATTCATACCGCGCCGAACGCGGTGTAATTTAAACATGGAAAGTAAAAATCTAATTGGATTAATTAAAAGCAACAGGGAGACCACTGTTTCCGAAAGCTAGCCTCGCCTATTTCGTTCACATTACTAGCAAGCTTTAATGAACCAATCAACATTAATGCCTTCATTTAAATTCGGATGATTCCATTCTTATCGATATACTTTACGTAAAAGTAATTATATATCCTGGTTGATCAAACTCGTTATCGGAAAGAAGAGCGAAATAGTTCGTTGTCTCTGTGCGTTACTAAATGGTTAATGAATATCTATAAACCGAAATCTGTTGCAAAATGCGAACGGAAATGTCGATCCATGAAACCACGGATTTAACATTTAAATGAAACATGGATATGGGACGTTTCGGTGGAAGTTAAAAAATTACGAATTACTCAGAAAAATATTGTACTCGGATGTATTATAACCGAATGCATAAAATTATATTTTTAACGCTATAGGGACTGCGAGTAACACAACATAAACATGCAGAACAATTTTATAAATATTTATGCTCCCTCACGCATCCTGTAACGTGCACTGTGTGTGTATCAGAAAAAATGGGTCAAACTGGCACTAGGGACGGATGCGGATAAAACTTCAATTGAATCATTTCAAATTATTAAACGTAGGGTGTAAACAATATTTCCACATCTAAAACCCATCACTATTACAATCACTAGAACTGTCTACCAGACAGAGTTCGGCAAAAATTTAATCAACGATTGACGACTCAATTTCTACTTCAATCGTTAATCGCAATTAACAATTAATCTCCTCGTTTACTCGTTAAAAAATTGTGGTTAACGATTAAATACTTATTAATCGTTAATTGCGATTAACGATTATTAATCGTCAATCGGATAATTGATTAATGATTAACTGCTGAAATTTCTAAATGAAATACATAATCAGAACTGTACGAATACTGAAAAAAAGGTAAACTGAGTTTAGGTGTATTGTCAATTTGGTCCATAATACAAATTCTGTTTACGTGCTTTTATGTTTTCTTTTTCGACGATTCCTTTTTTTAATCAACGATTGACGATTAAATCAATCGCCGGTTTTTCGACGATTTCTTCATGTAATCAACGATTGACGATGCACTTCATCAATCGATTGAATCCATCGCCGATTTTTCGACGATTTCTTTTTTTAATCGTATACATTAATCAATCAATCATGATTAAAATTTCAATCGATTAATGCCCAACTCTGCTACCAGACTGTCCCATAAGTAACGCGAATTTAATAATACGCAAAGCATTGTCCAAAAGATGCAAAATAAATATATTTTTCTAATCCGCAGATTATAAAGCGCATTTCTCGAGTCTCATTGCTCCGTCTGCTTTCTCTAAAAATACGCATTTGCATAAGCATCCTGTCTACTTATCGATCATCGTTCGCTAGCCTTCGATAAACGGCAAGTAGATTCGTCCGAACGATGTCAGACTATGGGCTCTGCTGGATTATCGTCGACGACTCTCGTCGATCCATCGAAGTGGATCGTGAGAGGCCGCGGTCAGATTCGGATCGGTTCTTTCATGTATACTCACCTATAATGGTGTGCACCCTCACGGACAGCTGTGTCCTGAGAACGATCGAGTTCTTTCGGCTGCAACACACAGAAACAAACGGAAAAATTAATGGAGGTCGTACACTGGCCAACACGGATTTTGTCGGAAAGAATGGAACTGCTGCCACGTGTAATAAAGCATATTGAATTTACTTTTTGGACTGAATGATTTTTATTATACGTGTTTGAATCATGAAATTGATCGAATTATTCCTCACGGCTTAACACTGGAACTACCGGATGGACCAGAATAAATTGTTCCTAATTTTTTGCTTTCACAATTCTTTTTAGAAGTGTCTATATTTAGTATACTTCAAATTGCACATAGTTGTGCAACTATATATTAGGTTGGCAACGAAATACTATTATTGTATCATTATAACCTTAAACAGTGACCATTGCTTTTGAACTGTGTATCATTGAGAAGTTCTGCAATTTTGCGATTAATTTAATATAAAATACCCGTGCTTGAAAAATATACACTAACGAGCATAACTGATTCAACACACTCTAAATCAGAATAACTTTTTTAGAAGAATTAGTTTAGTAAATGACGTCTAAAAAATATTTTGAAAAAATGCATTTGGTCGGAATTGCGAAAAGAAATAGTAAAAATTGATTTTTACTACGTTTACAATACGTTTACAATAACGAAAATTTAAAAGATGTGTTTGGTCAACTCTTATAAATGATAGATGCTCTGAAAATTTCATTGAAATCGGTTTACGAGCTGTAAACGATCAAAAGTGGTAAAAATTGCAATTTTTCGAGATTTTCGGCGTTAATATTTTCCAAAATATATCGTTACATTTTTTAGATGTCATTTACTAAACTAATTCCTCTAACATTACAGAGAAATTGAAGTCGTTTGATCCATTCATAAAAAAGTTATTCCGATTTAAAGTGTGTTGAATCAGTTGTGCTCCTTAAAGTATGTAAATGACTTTGTTTCAGAAAATGTGGAGGTCGCGAACTTAGTTGCCAACCTAATTTAATTTAAGAACCGTCTATAGACGGAAGTACTAAATATATTTAGTACTTACAATTTTAAAAGTGTCTATAATTCATTTTCTACATATAAAGAAGTGTTTCGGGGTGTTCGAAGTGCTCAATAAATAAAAAAAAAAAGATGAAAATAGTATCTCTGCCGTTAGGTGGTAGATAGTTGATTCCGAACGGTTGCCACGTGCACGACGGAGCCGTATTTCGACGGTGGTATTTGTGCACCCGCGGTACATCCTGTGTTGAACGCGTTAACCATCGTCGACCAGCGTGATCGTCGGAAAAGGAGGAAACGACGAAAATTAGGTTAAGCGTTCGAGCAAGGAGCCCGCCTCTTATCGGATGGAAAAGCATCGGTACGCAATCGGCTAATTATTTCTTATAGCAGCGTGGGGGAGGTGGTCGACTAATTATTCGTGGTCGCGAATTAATCGAGCCTACCAGTCGGTAATTACTTAATTGGAGCTGCGTGAGCCGTTGCTCAACCCGGGTTGCTACGGTGGTACGCGTATACGTGTGTGTATACACGCGGTGGCTCGCGCGAGCACGACTCCCTACGAATTAGGTTAAAGAGGCCGGGGCTTGCTCCCCTCTTCGGCATCTGTCTCGCGCACCTTGGCTAGTTGCGAACTTTAAGGCTCTGCGAACCTTCCCACGCCACGCGTCCCTGAGAACCTACTGCGACCGTGTAGACAATGGACTTCAGAGTCAGCAGGGAGAAGAGAAAAAATCGCGTGGCGTGGTGTGGCGTGGCGAGCAACTAGTAACTAGCAGAGAGACCCAGGCCGAAAGAAGACGAAGAGAAGCAGCGTCAAACGCATCCGGGGCGAAAAGTCGGGTACGTACGCGCGTTAATAATGTTTCCGCTCGTTAAACGAGCGAGACGGACCGCGATTACGCGTTCTCCTTTTCCCATACGCGCAACAGGCCCGTTCCCTCCACCCCCGCAACATCTCGATCCTCTTACTACTTCTTCTTCTTCTTCTTCTTCTTCGTCGTCGTCGCCGTCTCCGCGCCAACGTTCCTCCAGGTACACATTGCTCGCGATTCCAACGCGGTCCGAGATCGATCCGAGATTAAGCGGGATTGTGTCCTCGTGGAAACGTTGTCGGGTCACGACGCGAAATCGGTTCCAACGAGGTGCACGTGCACTCCAGGAAAAAAGTGCAGCTGCCTCCGTAAGCACCTAACGTTATTTCTTTTCGCGGAATTCCTTCCCTCGAGATTGATCCGCCGAGATTTTTATGCCTCGCCTCGTGAGACTTCCTCGCCCGTTTCCTCTCCGCTTTCCGATTGTCTGCGGGGTCTCGCTGAACCGACGCGCGGCGAACTCGCTGAGAAAGAAAATCAACGTTGCTCTTTTTTTGCAATTTCATTTTGAGTTCGATGCGAGCAACGCTCGTTGCTGTGGCTTCTTGATTTCTGAATCATTCGTGGTCAGTGTATTTAGCGTCTCTTTATTTCAGATAATTTGACTTTGAGCAGCATTGCTCGCCGATTGATATTTTCCTCCAAAAAAGAATTACTAAATATATTGCAAATGTTAATCCTTGCAAATAATTTATTTAGATTAATTAATAAATAATAAAGATTATTTAGTGCGTACAAATCATTTTGAAATCGGAGCTTTACCGATCATGTAATAATAAGGTCGAGCTCGTCGTTCCGATTGAGAAGTGCTGGGAGAAGCTCGTGGCCGTACAAAAGGGATATCGCTTTTCGAAACTTTTGATCCCGGTCGCCCGCGGGACTATCCCGTAAACAAACAATTTCTATGAGAATCGGAGGAAAGAAGCCGGGAGGCAGGGGGGAGCCGTCGCGGTCCCTTAAGAGACTTCGAACAAAGTAGCGCAGGGGTTGTGCTCGAATAAATTAAAAAGTTTCCGGCACGGGGCCAAGTTCAATGTCGGCCGGAGGCCGGCTTCCCGACGTCTTGGTCGTCGTTTACGTTTCCACGTAAACACGCCGGCGACGATGCCGTGTCTTCTTTTCGTTCGTATTGTATTCAATCCCGCGGCCACGCGTAATTGCCGCGTATTGTTCGTCGGTAATTGCACGAGAGAACAACCGTCGCCAAACATGTATGGAACGCGCGTCCCCTTCCACCCCTGGCGTAGAAAGTAGAATTTCAATCTCGCGTGAAACCGAGATAGAAATTTCGAAAGCTGCCCCCTTCCTTGTACCATCCCTTCGAAAGACAGGTGAAACGAACAGAGGGGATGGTCGTCGGGTTGAATTCGTTGTTCGCCGGGAACGCGACTTAAAGGAGGGAAACGGCACCCGCGACGCCCCGAAACAAGACCAGAACCGGAAACAAGGGGCGCATTCAACCCTGCCACTCCTATTGTTAACAGATCCAAGAGATTTCTTGCGGAATCCGAGAGATCCCGTTTTATTTCGCGAGCTGACGGATCGCGTTTGTAGACGGCGGCGCTCGGACCTCGCTCTCTTGGCCGAATAAAAGAGCCCTCGAGGCGATGGCTCGTGTAATAAACCGTTTTCGCTCAAAGTAATTTCGCAACTCATCATCTCGTTTTACGATCATTCCACGGGTTTTGTGCGTTATGACAAAATGGGACAGGCGAGATGTAAAATAGCAGGAAAATCGGGAGGATTCCAGTGTTCCACATATTATTTTCAGGCTATTAAAATTATTATTTTGCATTCACCCCTTGCCGTATCATGTTCTTTACAGTTACAGTGATTAAAACTTCTTTGTCTCCAAAAATGTCGTAGAAGAGAAGAGAAAATTTATATTCGTTGTATGGCTACATTTATTTGAATGCTTAAATATCGATTACGCGGGCGAATCAAATTTTATTTCATTTAAAAAGAAAGGTGTAACATTCATTCGTTCGTTCGACTGTGATTAAAATCTTTATCGCAGACTACTTTATACGATGCAATATTGTATTCTATTATGCCACATATTTTATACTGGTATATACAATTTGCATAAACATCCGCATACTAATGAATTTTATCAAAGGATTATGTACATGTCTATTATACCTTCGTATGAATTGAATTGAGATTGAAATGATTCTGGTACGGAGATTTTTTAAGGCGAATATTCTGAAATAATTTTGCTTCGATAGAGTGAATTGTTTTTGCAGATAGAAATTCGAAAGCGCGAATGGTTACACGCTGCTGGGATCATTATATTTTTCTTCGGGATATGAAATCGTGAAGGTTGAAGGATATAATTGGTGTGCAACTTTGTGAAAAAGAGAACAATGGAGGGCAAATATTTAAATAATTAATGTATGATAACCTAATTCTCAAAACGGAGGCGCGATCTTGGAAGAGCGGTGCTAACGGTGCTACAGTGAATGGACTAATTTTATAATCTTTAGCTTCCCGTCATTAAATTCTTTCGGCGCTCTAGGAAGCGAGCCTTCGCGGATCATGTGTGCCGCGCTAGATATTGTGGTTCGTCGGTGTAGAAACTAATTAGCTTTTTATTCTGCGCTATTTCGTATTTGACGTACGGCATGAGAAAATTACGAATGCATAAATTACATAATAAATCACCTAAAATGCATACTAAAACCCAGCAAGAGAGCAAATCTTTTCGTGTTACTAAATTGCTGCATTATATTATTTAATTTTCCAATTTGGAAAGACCTTGCGATAATTATAAAAGTGTTCAGCCTTGAGTTGCGAAACTTTTTCGTTACAATTAATAATGCCCGAGATGAACAACCAAATATTATTTGCAAGTCGGCACTCGGAGCTATAAATATGCAATCTAGCTTAACGCTACACAGAGATTTCATGAAAATTGGATGAGGACACTTGGCCAGCGCACTCCCGTGTGTCAGCAACAAAATCGCTCGAACCCAAATCTCCGGGCAACCTGTCGGGAACTCGCTCGCCTAAACTATAATCCAAGGTTGAAGATAATTATCCTGTCAATCAGATATCTCGACCCTTCCGCCACGCAATATTCCTCGGAGATGGGGGTTGTTCTCGGGCCGAAAACGGCCAAGGGAAAAGCCCCGGAAGCGTCTATTTAACGCCACTTGGTAACACCAGCAAGAAACGGTGGCCGTATTAAAGCCACTAGATGCAAGGGTATCGATAATCGGTATTCCAAGAAACTTTGCAGACTATCGGTCGCCGTCGTCAATTGAAAACCGCTTCGGGGGCCGGGGTTATCGCGCCGCACCCGCTCGTCGGGATCTTAAGGGGGGGATTCGGTCCTTTTTCCACCCCCGTTCCGGTCCCGGATCCTCTCGACGGAGTCGCGATTAATGCGCCATTAAAGGAGATTGGAAATCCTTTCGTCGGGACTTTCGTCGCCGTGCTTACGGACGGCGAAGTTCCCACGAGCATCGGCACCGTCCACGATTTTGCATTCCATTTGCAAGGGAACGTTTCCCTCGGCTGGCTTCCATTCTCCCGCGGGTGCACTCGGTGCCGGCGAGCTGGTTGCCAAGCGCTGCAATGCGATGCGCTGCGCTGCAACCCCACCGATTCGACCGGGGGTGAGAGATCGCATTTACATGGAGTTTCCGGCTCCTCGAGTCGATCTCGAGGACCCGCTAAAGTCGGCCCCCGCGATACCATCGACCTGTTTTGCCAGGGAACCACTCCGTCTAGCCAAGGTCGAATGTCTTCGGTGGCCTCGAGCGTGGAGAGCGCCAGAGTACTGGCATACTCACTATAATTTCCGAATTTTCAATTTCTTATGATCGCACGAATTTTATTTAGTCGAGATCTACCACACGGACGTGGCTCCATTGCTAATTTTCAAAGTTTTCCCTTAATGAACTTTGCCGGGGACCACTTCACCTAGCCAAGGTCGAAGTTCTTCGGAATTGCGTCTTCGGCGACCTCGAGCGTGGAGGGTGCCAGAGAATTTTTAATCTTTTCGTGGCACCCTACCTGATAAGATCACATGAATTTAATTGCATCAAGATCTACGATACGGACGTGACTTCATTGCTATTTTTGAAGGGAAGTTTTCCCTTAATGAACTTTCCCGGGGACCATTCCACCTAGCCAAGCTAACAGACTCGCTCTGGTTTTCGAATTTTTAATTTTTTATGATCGCACGAATTTGATTTAGTCGAGATCTATCATACGGACGTGGCTCCATTGCTAATTTTGAAAGTTCTCCCATAATGAATTTTGCCAGGGAACCACGTCACCTAGCCAATTTTTAATTTTTTTCGTGTCACCCTATACGTTAATATCACACGAATTTAATTCAATCAAGGTCCGCCATACGGACATTTAAGGAATTTTACTCAACCAATTAAACCTCCATCTTCCGACACATCTCACGCTAATATCTTTCGGTGTTAGCTTGATTGCTTAATGAAAAGTACGGAAATAGTAACATCAATGGACTGAGCGCTACAGCAAAGGGAACAAGGGAGTCGTCATAACGATTCTCGGAGTGTTAATGATAGCAATCAAAGAGACCGACGGATCTGGCGTCCTTGACCTTACACGCGCCACTTTGAATCGATAGAAACACGACTTTGTCCCTGTTTCGAAAGTTTCAGGAAGCAGAAACTTTCATGAGATGTGCAGACAACAAGCAGGTCATCCTGCTTCCAGACGGATGATGTGTTCAACGAGTCAGACATAATTTCCCGGCTGACGAAAAGTGTCCTCTTGTCAATCCACGCTGAAAGGAAGTCGCTACGTTGCACGCCGATTTCGAAAGTTTACGGAACAGTAAAATGTTTACAGGAAAGGATGATATCGAGTGTACATAAATTAACGTCAACGCTTGTGATTTAATTGTAGGTCCTCGCATAAGTATTCGATTCTGGAATAATTTGGGAGTGTAACAGTGAATACGGTTTCGTTGTGAAAATAATTTTACCTGAATTAATTGATTTGTTTTCTCCATTTTAATCAGTGGGAACTAATATAATGTTTTTAGATTCTTCAATTGTTTTCGTTGTTCCCCATTTAATCTGTTAATTTTTGTTATAAATGCATAAAATTGGTACGTACAATTTAAAGCAGTGGACATATTTGAAAAGTTTAAGAATATTAGATCCAGTTTGATGAAATAATTAAAGAAGAACGAAATTTTTATTCACTTTCTGTGCCTCGATGCAAGTATCTTTTATTTTGCATAAAATCCGCAGTCTAATCATAACAGATCGCTAACGTAAATCTGTTCTTCTGTTCCGCGAATGCCATAAACGCGTCAAGCTGTGACAATGAGACAATAACTTTTCGACAACGTTACACTGTAGCCGAAAGTAAATTTACAGTCCGTCTTCGAGCAGTTGATACAGTATTAAATTCAGCGGATTTATCGTGCCATGAAACGATTGGAAATGCAAGTTGAGCTTGGCTCATATTTGCGACTAGCCGGAGACAAAATATGATTCGGAAACACGGGAGGACAACGCAACGGCAAGCTTTGTCCTCGCGTCACCGAGATCATGCGAACGTTAGACGGCAGCTCGAGAGAATCTTCCAGAAAGAAATCGGCGAAGCCTGTTGGGCCTCGGCCAACTGGTCATCCTTGTCCCGGACTAGAGACGCCAATTGGCCATTGCCACCGCTAGTTAGCTGTGACAAATCCAGCCGAGATATTAGGCGAGGCAAAAGCGCGCGGGCGCGGATCCCAGCCGAAAAAAACAACGAATTCGGCGCGGCGTTACAGAATGCGCCGTTGCTCTAACAATTTCAAGAATCACGGCCGCAGTTATGCGACCAAGGATGTCGGCTCCGCTGTAAGTATGCCCGGAGACATGCGGGAATGTCGGACGGTAATTACGACGACGACGATTCGTTGGGAAAAGACAGCCGCGGAGTCCGCTCGAGTGAAACGCGGCGACGAAATTCTTTCGTTTACCGTCGATCGCACGCAAATTGCGGGACATTATCGAATCGAGAGCGCGGCGACCTTCGACCAGCTCTGTGTCCGATGACAATGCGCGGGGTATTTCGCCTGGAGTTGCCTTTGTAATTGGACTTTCAATTAAAGAATTGAAGAAATTGTTGATAGTAGAACTGATATAATGAGAAAATTACATTGATTTAGATTTCGTACCAGATTTGTTTAAGTATGTACTTCGATAGAGAAGTTTCCTAATTTCTCAGCAAAACATATTTATAATTTCAATACTTCTAAAAGAACAAATCAGGAACTTTTGACTCGACCAGTAGTTCTAGTGTGAAATACGGAAACAACTGTTTATTTTGTTTCTACTTCTTGGAATTTATGCAGAAAATGTTTATTTCGTAAAAAGAACAACGATCCAAACATAATCTCTTTATGCAAAATAAAAACTTTCTTCCTGATTCGCAACGAACCAGAGCAAAATAGAAATTTGTTTACCCACTTAATATGTTTGATAGGTTGAGGATTATACAGAGTATTTTACCTAATTAACAATCTTGGTCAAGTTTATTATTATTCACATGTTCAAGGTGGTCAAGTTAGGAGAAATACCCTGTAAAACAGCATTTTTTAATCTTTCTAATGTTTTTACTGTCTTAAATTACACCTACTCAGTTTTGCCATAAATGCATAAAATCTACATACGTTCTCCACAGTATACCTGAGAAGTATTTCAATCTCTGACGAAACTCTACCGTTACAACTCGCCGATAAAACAGACTCGTGTAACATCCACATAAGAAAACTAGCGAATAAATAAAATCGAGTAGCAAGAATGCTCGGTCGTTTATCAAAGGGACGCCGCTAACAGTTCCCAAACACGCTTACAATTAGATTTCACGAAGCCGTGAAGGGTTCGAGAGAACCCACGGAATAAAGCAATAAATTCCCAATTTATAGATTCCCCGTACACCTGGCCCTCTTATCAACGTCTTCTTCATCTCAGTCCCGGTTACGAAACGTCCTCTGTTCAGGTAACTCGAATTCATGCGATCCTCTCGGAGAACCTCCTACGAATTATGCAAGGTACCAGGCAGAGCACAACAAAGAACAGAAATAAGATGTCACACGTCGCTGCCAAGTGTTGAGTCACTAGGCTCGAAAACAAAATTCAATGTTTCCGAATGATTCGCCGGAAAAAAGACAAAGGAGCTATCTCGAAATAAACCAGCGAGGCTAAATTCAAACCGCGGCTGCTGTAAAGTATACATATTATCACTGGACTGCGGATTTTATCCATTTATCAAAGCAGTGGTCGTATCAAACAGATTTAAGGACATCAGTCTATTAGTTTCAGTTTGAACAGTTTTTTATTTGGCACCCGTGTCTCGCAAACAACGCGAACATTTTTTATTTTGCATAAAGATCCGAACGTTCGCACTCTGCTGAAATAATTGTGATACCTCGATGAAAAGAAAAGAACTCTTCTTGTTTTACTATTCTATTTTATCCCATTTGATGCGTTAATTACCGGAGAATCTACTCGCGTGATTTTTAGCGGACGGCGTACAACCGGGCCGATTAGCTTCCGGCAAGGACGCCGGGTGATTTATGCAGGATCGGATGACGAATTAATTATCGCGGGTCGTTCGATCGCATCGAGCATGCTCGATTACGGCGAATAAATATAGTAGTGAAATTCGCTGAATCTGCTACACTTCAATTTGCACGACCCGACCCCACTCTTCCTCTACCACTTATTACACTGTCCAACACCAAATTTGATTTCAATATACTGTTGGGTCCTCCTTATAGAGTTTTTTGCGCTGATTCCGAATCTGGTTTTAATTTTTTTCCTATACGTCCAGTTTTTGAGAAAATGGAGTTTTAAAAAAAGACATATTTTTCAACTTTAAACAAATATTGCGATGTTATTATAAAAGATATTGAATTGTTGTTTACAGCAAAAGATTCTGTAGACTTTCCCGAATACAGTGATATCCAATATTAATACATTATGATTGTTTAAACATGTTTAAACAATGATTAAAGACGGAGATACACCACTTTTGCACCAATTTTTGCGGATATTTTCGAATTTATCTCAAAAAATAAGGGTCCAGCGAAAAATTGAAGTATACCACGCGAAAGAGCAGACTTTTATCTTGAGAAACCCCCCTGTGAAGTTTGCATGGTCGACGTTTTTACCGAACCAGAAAGCAAAATATCTTCGCCCGACATGCGTTGACGCCAGTGGTGCTCTTCCACTAGCGCGGTCGTTCGTCGGGATACGGCGCGGCGCGCTGCGGTGAAACGGCGCGTGGCTATAAGCGCGCAATTATGTCAGCTTACTTAAATGTAATATTTTATTAAATGTTATACTATTGTTATTTATTATTTATTAGTATATTTATTCTGTATAAATTATTTTTGTATTTTTTAATGTTAGTCTCTCGTTTATAGTATATTTAATACAAAAAATACCTTTTGTAACAAAAAAATAATTTATTCACACACTACACTATTACACTATTTACAATGCTAATATATATGTGTACACTATTCAGATATAATACACTATATCGATTTAATATGGAGCAAACTATTTTAATTATGTATTTAAGTCAATAAAAATAGTCCCGTTTATATTGTGTTTGGACTTATTTTACTCGGAAGAATCTCGAGTGTTCATTGGCACTATAATTACAATACATAGATAAGACGACAATTACTGAAAATAAAATTTTTCAGTCACCGCATTGCAGACTTTCCTTACATTGTATGTATTCCGTTGTCCGTAGACCGTCATTTATTTCAAAATATGTATCGTGTTGGTTCTTAAGAAAACTGATGCCAGAGTTCAGTTTCGGCTTTGTGTTTGTTGAAATCAGTCGTGTCAAGCATTTCAAATCTGCATTGCTACGTATAAAACTTCATAAAAAACATTTATAGTTATTTATAGTATTTTAGTTGTTCTGTATATAATATATGTATTTTAGTAGTGTATTATATCTGAATAGTGTACACATATTTATTAGCATTGTAAATAGTGTAATAGTGTAGTGTGTGAATAAATTATTTTTTTGTTACAAAAGGTATTTTTTGTATTAAATATACTATAAACGAGAGACTAACATTAAAAAATACAAAAATAATTTATACAGAATAAATATACTAATAAATAATAAATAACAATAGTATAACATTTAATAAAATATTACATTTAAGTAAGCTGACATAATTGCGCGCTTATAGCCACGCGCCGTTTCACCGCAGCGCGCCGCGCCGTATCCCGACGAACGACCGCGCTAGTGGAAGAGCACCACTGGCGTCAACGCATGTCGGGCGAAGATATTTTGCTTTCTGGTTCGGTAAAATCGTCGACCATGCAAACTTCACAGGGGGGTTTCTCAAGATAAAAGTCTGCTCTTTCGCGTGGTATACTTCAATTTTTCGCTGGACCCTTATTTTTTGAGATAAATTCGAAAATATCCGCAAAAATTGGTGCAAAAGTGGTGCATCTCCGTCTTTAATCATTGTTTAAACATGTTTAAACAATCATAATGTATTAATATTGGATATCACTGTATTCAGGAAAGTCTACAGAATCGTTTGCTGTAAACAACAATTCAATATCTTTTATAATAACATCACAATATTTGTTTAAAGTTGAAAAATATGTTTTTTTTTCAAAGCCATGATTTTCAAAAACTGGACGTATAGGAAAAAAATTAAAACCAGGTTCGGAATCAGCGCAAAAAACTCTATAAGAAGGACCCAACAGTATATTGAAATCACAAAAAAAGTTGAAATTTGTTGGACAGTGTTATTAGCGCTTCCGGCTCAGACTTAGGCAGAGTTTATTTGAATATTTCATGAATAGAATAAAAGAAAAATGTTCAACGATTGCAGGACACAGGAGCGAAATAAAAATTGTGTTCTTCTTTTAATTATCCTATTAAGCTGAAGCTAATACATGTCTTTAAATATTTCTAACATGTCCACTGCTTTAAAAAATTATACGTGCCCATTTATGTCATAAATAGACTGCGGATCTTTATGTGTTTATAGCAAAATTGAGAAGATGAAATTCAAAATGGTTGAAAAATTTTAAAAATTGGAGATGCCAATATATGATTTCTTCTCTATTAAAATCATTATTCAATTATTAGAGATCCGCAGTTTAGTTATAAATGCATAAAATCCACAGTCTCTTCTCGACAATAGAAATAACATTGATTCATTTGAAATATTATATTATTTCTTTACTGCAAGTTTGTTCAAGTAAACAATGCTCGAAATATTATACAACAGAAGGTGTTGGTGTAAACCAGACTCGAACCAGATAGTCTCGTAGCACTTGAGATCAATTTCACAATTATTTCAAAAATCTCTTATATTCTTCACAGGAGACATTACGTCTATCACGTTGAAAACTGCAATTAATGAAGATTATTCGTCTTCGCTGTTAGGCAACGGTTGAGTGGTGACCGTGCACTCGCGTGGCGAACGGTGTAGCAAGCAAGAAAAATGGAAAACCTAAGACGTGGCATTTTGTAACAATAATACTGATCATCTACTCTCCCCTACCCTGTAACGCAAGAGTTCCGGACCCCAAACTTCGCGACTATTGTTACGATCGGCGCCGAACCAACGATTACGCAAGAATTCTAGGCCATTGGGGTCCGCGGCGCAGGGTCACCTCCCCTTTTCAGTCCATAAATCACTCAGAAATTAACCCCTGTAATTGGCCCCCGCGTACACACACTCTCCACCCAAGCCCCGAGTATTTAAATCGACCTCTACTCCGCTCGCAGTTATGAGAACGCGGACGTGCAAAGCGCACGCACGCTTCCACGAGGACGTTTTTACGCGGTCGATTTAATTCGCTCGTATAATTAGTCGCCAGGCTCCTACCGAAGTCCGCTACTGCTCTCTCTCTCTCTCTCTCTTTCTCTCTTCTCAAGCGCTTCTGAGACCGTCAACGGGCTAATTGGACCTCTCAATTTGTCGCGAGAGACGAAGAAACGCCTCGCTACGGAACGATCTTCGAATCTAATTGCCCGGGTAATATTCAACGGAGTTATTTCTGTTAGAAATCTTCTTCCCGGAGCCGTTGCCGCGGGGGCACAAGCTAATAATCATCTCGTCAGCAAATAAGGTCGTTCGCGATTCGATAATCCTTCCTACTTCGGGATAATTATCTTGTTATTACTAGACCGCACAGTTTCTGCATCTATAACGTCCGTGAACGTATAATCAATAAGTCGGGTACGTAACAGGATTTATAGGAAGGATTCTGTGCACTGGTTTGTAAAAACGTAGTTGCAACGGATTTCGGACATGGTTATTACTAGACTGCGGATTTTATGCATTTATCACAAAAATGGGTTGGCACAATGCAAAGCAGTGAACATGTTAAAAAGATTTAAAGACATCAATGTATTGGTTTCAGCTTCATTACGATTCATTATAACGAAAACGAGTAGGTGTAATTTAAAACAGTAAAAACATTAGAAGAATTTTAAAATACTGCTGACATTTTCAATCTATTTCGATCCAGCTGGCTGCAATTCGGGTAGACAATTTTTATTTTGCATAAAGATCCGCTGTCTAATGTTAAGAGATTAGAGCCAGGTAGACATTTTGTTTCATCTCTGATCATATTAACAAGTTAGAAACATGGTGTCAGTATTGTTCAAACGTTTTTTTATTATTATTGTTATTTATTATGAACGGACCGAGGTCCCCAGAATTTTTAAACGTCATTAACTAGGGAAAATAGGCCAGAAACTGATTTTTCGATTTTACCCCATAACTACCCTCCCGATCGAGATACAGGGTTGAAATTTTGCACAGTATGTTTTTTCTTGGTGCTCTATCGAATGGCACATCGTCGATAAAATTCGGTTCAAGGGCATTTTTGACTATCTTATCCGGCTATACCCTTTATGCTGCACTCTCTCTAGCATGATTTCGTAATTTCAGCTATTCGGAGACCATATAACTGAAGCAAATTCCAACTGGGGACGGACAAGGCTAATATATAGCAATCTAATTGTGTGTATTGAGCGAAAATCAGTAGAAAAGCGTAGTATAAACCCGAGTGTTCTTGAGGCGGAATTAACAATGTTATGAACATGTTTGGAAAAGTTCAAGGTTGAGGAGAAATGAATTTTAATGTTTCACAGTCTTGTTATAATTTTAAATGTGTGGCCACAGATGTTAAATAAATTCGATATTTTTCATTCATTTCGTGGAAACAGGGTGTCGAACAACAAAATATGGAGAAACTTCGTCGACCAAAGTTTTTACAGAATAAATAGGTTTATTTAGACGAGATAGATGAACGAGTTAGGCGAAAAGCAACATCATCGATTATCCTGCGTTCCCGAAGACGTTAGCGAAACAATAGCGACGATGCATCAAAATGACGCAGATTGCGGAGGCACATCAGATTGAATCCTGGCGGGCATCTAATTTTCCGTGAACGGGGAGCCACCTCTGTGCCGGAAGCGATCCGTCACGAGACAACGGTCCGGAAAGTGACCGCGATTCCGCCAATAAGATGACATCAACAGTCATCGGTATCCCGTGGCGTTGCTGCGGCAGATCTCCGAGAGAGCCTCATTGTTGCCCCGATTCGACCTCATCGCCTCTGTCATCCCATTCACATCCCGATTCGTCGCTCGATCACGGGGGATTCTCGTCGTCCACGCGACAGCCTCGGGATCGATGATCGATCGACGCGTGACCGAGCGCGATTCACTTCCGTTCTCCGGTGGACGTCGACATGACGATTCAACGAACCCGACGCAAAGGAAACCAGCAGAGCTGTTCGTTCCCGAGGAGTTTGTCGAGGAGTCGAGTCACGGGCCGTGACCGACGGAACACGCCGAAGTGAAAGTCAAGGAATGAACAATCGTGGCCCGAGTGTCATCGAGTCGTGAACCGTTTCGTGATTGCGTCGCGACGCGAGGGACCGCGTCGACTTTCGGGCTGATGATGGGCCCCGAAAGGACAATGCCCGGCTTTCATCGGGACAGGATCTTGCTTAGCTTCTGTATGCACCAGGGCCTTCTCTTTCTCCGACTCTTTTTTTTTCTGCACGTCATTCCGTGACGCCGATATGCAACCGACGCGACGCGGTAGAAAATCAAGACAATTCGAAAGACGTCGAACTTCTACCGTGAGTCTTCCTTAGAGTTTTTCAACAGCGGTTTGATGATGATGATGATGGTACACGA
Organism: Lasioglossum baleicum; assembly: GCF_051020765.1. Lineage (NCBI taxonomy): Eukaryota > Metazoa > Arthropoda > Insecta > Hymenoptera > Halictidae > Lasioglossum > Lasioglossum baleicum. The sequence continues at coordinate 10,133,202 of NC_134938.1, forward strand.
TGAAGAAATGTCCAAGTTGATCTTTGGATAGCTTTCATTTAAACTACTCAGTTAGATTGCAAGGTTTCGTGAAAAAGTTTGACGCGATCTTTGGCGATTGCTCCCTGCGATTTAGAGACGAGAGATTTTTGGGAGAAATTTGTGGGAATTATAAATGAGAAGCCTGCCGTGTGTAATTGCGAAGTTAGAAGTGAGAAGCGTCTGCTAGAATCGAGAGATTGTTATTTGCACGATGGAAATTTGTGGGAACTATAAATAATAAACATGCGCCGTCCTAATAGATCTTAAAAATCTGTTTTCCGAGAAGTGCTACAAGCATTTCAGCATCGGCAAATTTCGAAATGCGAAAGAAACAGTTAAAAAATGAGCTCCGCGACAAAGTTCTACCCAATTTGAAATTATAATTATTAGAACGGACAAGAGTAATTTAGGATTGTCAGTTGAATTGATGGCCGAGTATACTGTGATTAATTGACTCATTAATATCGTCGAGAAATTGCTGGTTCTAAGGAGCAAAAAATCGGCTTTTTCAGAATGTAACGTTTTCACCTGACTTCCTACAGAAAAAATTATTCCGCGCTCCATGGTCACGCTATCCGTCAAGATTTTGCCGTTAAAATTGCAAGTCACGTCCGTAATCGTAGTACAGGTTCCACTATTTTCTTCAACGGTGTGAATCGAATACCACACGGCTTTCATCAATCTTTCGAGTTAGTACGCTACAATCGATTTCGCTCGAATTATATTACTCGCTCCATTTGCTCGAAATTAGTGAAATTCGGGTCGGGCGATTCAAAATTTCAAAATGTAGTTGACGTTTAAAACTCGAATCAAACATTGAACGCACGGAGGATGAAACAATTCAGCAAACGGACACAGAAATCCGTTAATTGAACGAACTGATTCATCCCAGTGCACAATTGTTCTAATAGAAAATGCTCATTAGGAAAGAATTTTCTAAAATTTCAAACAATGAATGCAGACAATTTATATTTTGCACGAAGATCGGCAATTTGGTTGTAACGTATTAAATGCAAGGTACTCCCTTATGAAAAAAACGATAGGAATTCCCGAACACGATGGTACGTGGTACAATTTTGAATAACGACGAAGTGCAAAACATTTGTTCGCTTGCCGTCACGTAACGAGCGCGTTAATTGAAACTTAAAGTGACCAAGCTGGCCGGACGTTTCTCTTTCATCGCAGCCGATCGATCCGGTGGATTGTCCGAGTTCCATGGAAACCTGGCCAGAAAGCAAATTCCAAATCGGACTGGAACCTGCCGGCCCGGTTCCGCCGACTGCCATCAGCGTACCCTGAATTCCCTCGATTATCTCTTCACAGGTCGATGGAGGAAAGCGCAATTTCGCGCGACGCGACGCGCCGTCATAATTTTCGCCCCACGATTTTTCTACCCTACCCGCTCGATTTGATAAAACGACCAATGACGTTGACAGCCCCCGCGCACGCCACCTGCGCGAATTTTCTCAGCGGGCGAAATTCACTTGGACCGCGGCCGATCGATTCCGTCGAGATACCCCGATGTGACCATTCGCTCGTTCGTTCCAATTATTCAAATGCACCCTTGCACCTGTTGCGCCGCAGATGCGGCCCCTTGCCGTCCACCCGCGCCGCTCCATGCCGTTCCGCCTCACGCTTTTTGAATAATCGCCGGAGACAGCCGCGAATATATTATGCATCATTCCGTGAGAATTTTAGTCGGCTTTACCGGCACCCCGGTAAAAGCAAAGATCATCGTTTCGTTGCTGATGTTTATGGGAAGTTGCTTCCGCGCGAGAGTGTCCGTACCGAACGTTAAAAATTATTAAAATGTCTCAGCGTGCAAAAATAACAATGTGTGAATCAATTTCCATTTAAGCAACTTCATAATTTCAACAATTGTAAGATGAAAAGTATAGAACATATGGCCACAGTAACGGGACTAAAAACGTCAACAAGTTAAACAATTCTTTTTCACTATGAAAAGAGTTGATGAACTGTTTTAAGGTACCTAAAAAACATTTTTAGATCGAAAAATACAGAGAAATACAAATTTTTTCTAGTACCTTAAGATTTTATATTAAATTATTTTTTATACTGAAGAAAATTACGTAATTTGTCGATCTTTTAGGCCCGCAGTAATTACTTATTTCTGAATAAACTTCGGTCGTATTTTGACGCTACACTGAGCTAGTAATTTGTTAAATCGCAACTATAATCCCGTACACATCCTTTAATCGACTGGAGCTAATACTCCGGAGAGTTTCCAGATAGTCATCCACCCATCCAAGTCCAAACTGTGTCCAACGTACCTAGTTTAACTTCAGTCATCAGACGGAAACTAGAGTCTTTTGCGTGATGGAGTCACCACGGGGATTCAATGTAATCAAATTGCGGAATGTGGTCGACGTGGTTGGAAATTAACGAAATCCTATAGAAGTTTGACTATTATACACATGCGTCGTTCAAGCACGAGCGTTTCGCATCGTTCAAAATTATATGTACATTTTCAACTTGAGGCATTCAAGAAAACTATAAATAAAAATCACTTTACGAAACACTCAGAGCACCCTTTCAACTCACACTCTCCATTGTAAAGTTTCGTAAAAATATCTGAGCGCAGCACACAATTTTCTAATCTTAAAAAGTTAGGTTACAACAAGGGGGAGAATAATAGTTACAAAGTAAATCCAATTTCATATAAAGCGCTGTTCATAAATGGCTCGATCGAATCAAAAGAGAAGAATAAAAATTAATATTTCCATTTTGAAAAATGATAAAACGATTGTAGGATGCTGGGAAAGAATGTGTTGTATATTTTCTGACGGCAACGATCGCATCGTCACATATCACTAAAGATCCTCGATTTCCGAGTGGAGTAAATCGACTTCGATACACAACCTACAACTTCCAAACTCCCTTTCGATTAAGCTTTCGATCACGCTCGAGCAAGCGATCCCGTCGAGCAGAATTATCTGCCGAACTGTCACCGGGGTTACAAGAACAATTACCAGTAAGGTGGCATCCCGTGGTCGCAGTCTCATGTCCCCAGACTAATCCAGAGGCGACGGTGCACTCGGCTGGATCACTTTTATTCAACCACAGCTACCAATACACTGCGCACACGAATTTCGCGGTTACACTGCGAGAACCACTAGATTGCGAATATTTCTGTATCTGTACAATTTTGAGGAGAGTAATCACTCTTTTCAGAAATCCAATAGACGTCCCAAAATGTATAGACGAGGAGGGTGTACACTGTTTAACACTGAAACTGTTTACCGAAACTGGAAAAAGATGCACACATGGAGAATTTATTCGAGAAATTACTTGTCATATGATAAAAATCGCTAAAAATCTAACATTCTTGTTATTCGAATAAATTAAAGTACTTTCTAATGTTCAACCCCTTGCCGTGCAACAACTAGCCAGACGTGGAGAAAATTTGTTCAAGAAATTAATTTTAAATAAACACATTCTTGTTAGTTTTATGAATTAAAGTAATTTCTGGTGTGTGTAAACCTTTGTCGTGCAACAACGAGTCAGAAGTTTCGAAGCACAGTTCACTGAATACAATTCTATCCTATCGTAATCAACATTCAAGCATGAAACTCCGAATTTTCATTCGCTAAACGAATAACGAAATTCTACAATAATTGCTGTATCCACGAAGAAAATCGCACGGCAAGAGGTTAGCATTCCACGGAAGAATTTCACGAACTGAAATGTTGATTCGGAAAGATCCCGTACAGCAACGTCCTCGTTTTCACAGATCGTTCGGTCGAATTTGCACAAATATTCGCAGCGTAGTGATCTCGCGATCGCGTCTACCGGAGAGAGTGAGAGAGAACGCGTGGTAAGAGGAGAGGGAGAAGGAGGGAAAGAGAGAGATTGTTGAACAGGCCCGAAGAACACTCGCGACGGTCTCGAGGTCTAGGCAACGACTGGCTGCTACCAGGATGGCCTGTTGCCGGTCTGGTCCCAGCGTTCGCCACAATAGAACCTGGTGGGAGATCAAAACGCTGACTGGTCGCTAATGCACGCGTATATACAAGCACAGACTCGCGCGATACATTCTTCGGTGCACGCGTGCTTTCAACGGCTCGCGATCCTCTCCTCTCCGCGCTCATGTTCACGCGCGAGAACGGAACCGTGACACACACGTGCGAGACTCGAGGAAAATCCACCTGGAGGGTGTTTAGCCAGTGACCCGACGCGCCGCTTGCCAATCGTGGGAGTGGTTCGTTCAGGTGACCAAGTCGACTGACAGTTGAACGTTTTTCCGTTGTTCAATCCAGTATCATACTTTTTCGAATAATCCGCGAATAGCTGCCAAGATACTTTTAGGTACAGTGACTCCCACTAATATTCGGACACTCTTAAAAAGGCGATAATTTTTTTAATATTGTACTATACTTTTTTACTACTATACTATACTATTTGAACTTTTTTGAGAAAGCTAGAGCAATTAGTTTACTACAGGATGTGAAGAGAAATTTTTTCAAAAATTGCATTTGACCGGAATTTTAGAGGAAATACTAAATGTTGCATTTTACAACTTTTTTATGCGGGCCTATATTGAAATTTTGAAAAATATGTTTTGTAGATCTGTGTGTGTTATATGCATTGTGAAAGTTTCATCGAAATCGGTTGATGCGGGGAAAAATGACAGTCATTGAAAGATGTAAGAATTCTTAGATTTACTGCTGTTATAGGCCGAAAATCGTGAAAATCTGCAATTTTTACCATCTTTAAACGCTTGTAGCTCATTACAAGGTCGATCCAATTTGACGAAATTTTCAGGTTATGTATAATTGATACAGATCTATAAAACGTATTTTTAAAATTTTCAATATAGGCCCACATAAAAAAGTTGTAACATGGATCTTTTAGTATTTTCTCTACACACATTACATTTCTCTCTATATTTCTTTTCACATCCTGTAGTGAACTAAGTGCTCTAGCTTCCGAAAAAAGTTTGAATCGTGCAGTCCAATATTAAAAAGATTTATCGCGTTTTTTAGAGCGTCCGAATATTAATGGGGGTCACTGTATGTTACCGGGTATTGGACAAGAACGTGAGTAGAGCCTGCTCGCATGATAAACCAGACGGGAGAAATGCGAAAAGCGGGGCCCGGTCTGGCTAAAAAAAAAAAAGGTTAAGACTGAAGATGTTTCAAAGAAGTTAACGAAACTTCACGATTGCTGTTGTCGTGCAATATACTAGCAGAAATTAATGTACAAACATTTTTGTTCGGGTCTTGAGAGATCCCAAGATTTTGCAGGGTTAAGAGGATTGTTTGGAGATTTTTCTAAAGAAATTAAACGGTTCTATTGCGTTGAAGTTCCGCACACATATTTTCACTCGTTCGGGCTACGCAATATCATCTCTCGAAATTAAAATACCTTGTAGAGATAGTGAATCGAAGAGGGGTCATATAAAACAAAAGTATCTTGTCGGCCAACACGATTCTACGTGCTGAAAACGCAAAAACATGAAAATCGATTTTCTCCGGAATCTTCCACGACCTTCAACAAAGAAGTACATGTTTTCAATAAGAAGTAGCTCGGTACTTGCCAAAAACAAGAGTTTCCACAGTTGCATAACTAGTTAATGCCTCGACTGAATGTTCTGCAACGCGTGGTTTAGTAAATCTGTCCGCGGAATGGCGAGCGGAGGTGTTTTTAGCTATGTGCGTGGGTGTTTGACGGTTTTCTTTCTCGCGGAAAATTGGTGCAGGTTTTGTCGACTGTGGTGGTAGCGCGGACGTGAGGGCTTTTATTGTTACCGTACAATATGCCATGAAAGTGCCACAAGACTCGTAACTGGTGACAGGAGAACCATGATTCTGTGACATGAAATCCTGTGAAAATCAAGGGCGAAAAATGTGCACGGGTTCGTCTGCCTTCTAAGTAGAATCAGAAAGCAGGGAACAGACAAGCTGGTCAGGTCCACTACTCTAAATCAAGTTTAAATATTTATTTCTACATATACTGTACATGCATCCTCGTTGGACTGTTTTGGACCATTTAAATAGATTTCCAAGTTTCACTGCACTAACCATCGCGATTTTATTCGTCGCAAAATGGTAAAAATAAAATACGGCGTTTAATTGAACCCGGTTTGCACACCGAACGGGCTGAGGGACTCGGAAGTCCTAATTCGATAAGCGAGAAGCATCGCCGGAATATTTACAAGCATCTGCCAATTGGAAATATCAACTAACCCGTTCTCCAATCACTGTTCAGATCCGATTCAGAGCCGATGCAGTCCCCGGCGCGACGCGCGGAGACGTTTGTAGTTTGCACAGTCGGTTCAGTGCTCGAGGACGTCTCGTATCATGCGTAGAGAGAATAAGGGGACACAATATCCGTGGCACGGTGTACGGCTGTGTGCCGGCGCTTAATTTACTTAACACGGATACGCAACGCAGCCCCGGGTATCCTCCACGCTCCAGTAATTACGCATGCAATTTCTCTGCAAGGCCCTTAGGGCACGTCGAGGTCGAGCGATCTCGCGGCGCCAACTCCCCGACAATTTCGCTTTTCGAATCGAGACCACCTTCGGTCCGGCACCGGCCGACCATGAAGGATTGTCCATGCACGAGGACCAGCGAGAACCTCGGCGCAACGTTGCACTCGACCGCCGATGCAACCGCCAGCCCTCAAACGTTCGTCTGGTCATCGATCGCCAAGATCGCGCCTCATCTCGCTCTCGTTCCTGCGATTTAACCCTTAGCACTGGAATGATGACTCTGAGGCGCCACTAAAAATTGCTCCACCATTATTCAAAATACATTTACGTTATTAAATATATCGGGATCTAATCAATTACTAAACGTTTAGCTATTCTATGAGATATTGTAAAAAATCATGGGGAATGTAAATATTCTAGGTCGGAAGAAATGCTTAATGTTGGAGTTAAAATAGGTCCGAGCTCAAAAGGTTAACCCTTCGAATATTCAACATTTCTTCCAACCTAAAATAATTCCATGTTATATGATTATTTTTCATGTAATATGGTGTAATACCTCGTACAATACTTAAATGTTTAGTAATTGATTAGACACCAACATATTTAATAATGTAAACAATATTTTGAATAATGGTACAGCAATTTTTAATGGCGACATCAAAACATCAAGTAAAGTTTCCAAAGATTGAAATTTAAATATGATAATTCAAAATTGAATGTTAAAACGTTGACAAATAATCATTGAATTCAACGTCTTGGAAAAAAACATGTGTGGCTTGTTTGAAACATGTTTATTAAATAGGACACCATCGCGAAGAACGTGAACGTAAATAAATCTCTGCTTTAATAAAATTCAGAACAGTAAAATCTTTTCAATATCGCGCATAAGAAGATTTTACCAGTGCCATTCGAGGCGATAATGATCTTCCGAAATGTGAAAGCGTTATCTCGTTAAGGAGGTATAGATTTCTGTTAACTGCGTTCATTAAAGATTGATGATCCGATCTATAAACCTGTTGATATCCTTCTAAAGAACATAGTCCTCGAGAACGCGTTGATTCGATAGAACGTAAAAAGTAATTAAACATTTCCTATATAATTAAATGTTTAATGCTTCGTTTTACGTTGCCGATTGTAAAACGTTACGAACACCAGAACGCTCCAGCTGATCAGTCTCGTAACTGCCGCTAGAAGATACGAAAAAACAAAGCTTAAAGACATAGTAAAACGCCGATGATCATTAATTACGGAGACCAATAGCGATAAAAAAGAAACGGCTGCAACATCCTCGGTTTACAACTGGCCTGATAATTACACCGGTATTATTCGCGCGTACACGCACCGCGTCGCCGACAAACCGCAGAAAATGAAACTATTAAGTTCGATTTACATTGACGCGGCAGTCACGCTACGATCACGATCATGCTTCGTATAACTGCTACTCGAGCCTGGCCCGAGGCCTCGTCATAGCGTGCATGATCTCCCCACGTGGAATATAGAATTATGAATTTACTTTGAGCATGCACGATTTTTAACGACCATTAAATGTAAATCAGGTCTCAACATTTTCCATATAAAAAACGAAACCATAAATAGAAGCTTTCCCGACACGTGAACACGTGCTGACCCGTTCACATGTTGTGTCAAATCACTTTATAGATGCGAAACTCTCTCTTTGCATGCAGTTTTGATTAATTATATTTTAATACGACATCAAAGTCCAAATCTAATTTTTGAAAAGAGACTAGTTCGAACTCTAATTTCCACAATCCACATAAATCTGTTGAGTAATTTGTTGGGTCTGCAGATTTGAAGGTTCGCACGGAACTTCCTGGATCTCAATTAAGCGCGAGTAACGAATCTTTGGTCGCGACTGCAGATTCTAAGAGACGGTCTTCGCGAAGCAAACAGCATTAGGATCGTTTAAACAAGAAAATTGTTGTGGTCTGGAGCCACAAGCAGCAAAGAAATTCGAAGAAGTTATTTGCAAAACGGTAAACCCCAGAAGTTAATGCCAATTACGAAGACGCGAGTTTCTCTTTGTTTTATTAAGGCTTGAGAGCCGCGAGATTATAAACAAACACGATTCCCATGAAGATTCTACGAGCATTGAAGTCGCTTGGTTCGTAGTAACCATAAACATGGCTTCCTTCTCGAACAATCTCCAATAAGAATACACACAATTTTGTAGTTCTCCGAACTGTACTAACTTGGTCAAGTCGGGTGAAATTCTTCAAAGATACCGTGACCATTTTTACGAAATTTTAATTCTTACTTATCCAAGAGAATGTTTACCCTTCGTACATGTCCTATGGAATTAAACATTAAGTACACTTCGAATTATACAGAACAACGTAAACAGACTACCTTTTGAATGTGTCGCTTGTTTTTTATGGTTATCAAAAATGTTAAAGAAAATCATTTGGCTCGAACAAGCAGGTATTATGAAAAGCAAACAATGTTTCTGAAGGTGATGTGCTTGGAGATTTAAAGGTCATCGATGATTTTCAAGATAAATCCACAGATTTACCTGAAAATTTGACCTTGATACATTTTCGAACATAATATAATAATTATCATGAATATTCGAGTTGTAATAAATATGGCAGAATTATAAACAGATAAATGCTACGTCAGCAATTAAGGGTTTAATAGAATGTCTATAGAACCTCCTACGCGCAGCAACCCCTAATCAATGACCACAACCCGCATAAACTAAAGAAAAAGAAAAAAGAATCTCACAGCAGAGTCACAGCCTCCACTATATCACAACCTTAACAACGAGTGACACACTACCATAAATTACCCGTTCTATCTCTTCATGCCCCTCCATGAGAGTGACATTAATTTCCCAGCAGCCCCCAAGTGGCGTTGCCATAGCGCGTAACGCACTTTAAAGCCGCGCGTTCCTTGCAATTTCAACGTACCCCACAGGACCCATTCTGGATCAACCGACTCGTTTTACAAAATATTCTATTTCCTTCAAAAAAATCCCCTAATTTTCCTACTTTTCTCACTGACGATTTCTCTTGACCAAACCACGGGCAATTCATCGAAGACACAAACTCAACACCCACCCACAACAGTTCGTTTTAATAAAAAATTATCTCTCCCTTTTTTCTCACCCTCTTTCTTCCACCCTCTATTTTTTTACTCCCCTCTAAGACTATTTCTCGTGACCAATGTAGGAAATTCCACGAGGAGATAAACTCGGATCCAGATTAGGACAATTCGTCTTAAAAAATGTTTCTTTCTACCCTCTTTATTTTTTCTACCCTCTTACTGACTTTTTCTCTTGACCACAGAAAATTCCTCGAGGAGACAAACTCGAGACCCGATTAGAACAGTCCGCTGTAAAAAATTCTTTTTCGTCCCCGATCTTTCCCATCCCCTTTCCTCCACCCCTTATCTTTTTCTACTTATTGCCTTTTTTCTTTTGACCAGTACAAAGAAAGGCCCTGGAGGATTTAAACTCGAAGCCCTCGTGCAACAACGCATTCCAAAAAAATATTCTCTTTTGCACCCCCTGTTTTTTCAACTGCTCTCAGTGATTATTTCTCTTTGCTAAGACAAAGAATTCCACGACGAGATAAACTCGGGTCCAGGCTAGGACAGTTCGCCTTAAAAGGTGTTCTCCCCTCCCCTTTCTTCTTTACCCTCCTGCCACCACACTTCCTGCTTTTTCTACTGCTCTCGTTGATTATTTCTCTTGACCAACACAAAAAAGAATCCTCAAGGAGATAACCTCGAATCCCGATTGTGATATTTTATTTTAAAGGATATTCTCTCTCGTTTTTCTTACTCACCCTCTTCCCTCCACCCTTTATTTTTTTACTTCCCCTACTGACACTTTTCTCTTGACCAATCCACGGAAACTCCCTAGGGGAGACAAACTCGAGACACGCGTACGACAAGATGGTTTTAAAAAATTTTTCTTACCCTCTCTTTCCACCACCCCTTATTTTTTTCTACTCCCTTCACAGACTATTCCTCTCGACCAGTCCACAGGAGATTCCTCGAGTAGACAGACTCGAGATCCGCTACGACAGTGTGTCCGAAAAAATATTCTTTTTGCCCTTTCTTCCCTCCACCTCCTATTTCCTCTACCCCTCTCGTCGACTGTCTCTCTTGACTACGTCGCAGGAAGCTCCTCGAGCAGACAGACTCAAGATTCGTTACGACAATGTATCCGAAAAATATTCTTTTTGCCTTTTTTTCTTACCCTTTCCTCCACCTCGTATTCCTCTACCCTTCTCGCCGACTGTCTCTCTTGACTACATTGCAGGAAGCTCCTCAAACAGACAGACTCAAGATTCGTTACGACAATGTGTCCGAAAAATTATTCTTTTTCCCCTTTCTTCCCTCCACCTCGTATTCCCTCTACCCCCCTCGTCGATTGTCACTCTTGACTACAAGAAAGCTCCTCGTGCAGACAGACTCAATATCCGCTCCGGTCAGTTCGTTCGAAAAAAATATTTTTCACTCCACCGCATTCCTTGTATCCCGAATTTCACTCCGTCGCTTGCAGTGGCTTTCTCTCTTTCTCTTGGCCAAGCATCCGCAGGAAATTCCTCCGTAGAGTAGGGACAAACGCTGAGGCGCATCCACCACAGAGACCGGTGGACGTCCGCGGATAAAGCAACTCGTTAATCTTCGGTTGTTAGCCAAGATGGAGTGATACGTATCTCGAGGTTTCTGTTGCAGACGGATGATTCGTCGAGGGTACCGCTATCACGGCAACTGCCTCGGCTGCACGCCGTGAGACCGAAGGAGAAACTTCGATACGAGGACAACGAAAGGGTCTCGGTAACTGGCGTGGATACTGAGGGCCCTTGCCTCGAGTACTTGACGGCCCTTGATCGCTGCTCGATGCGGCTCGAGGATAATTAGCCGCGGTCGGTCATAATTAGTTGACGATCCGCCAGCTATTAAATTATTACGTTGTCCCAGAAATTCTGTCCACTGCGCTAGCTTCGTGCCTGCAATGCGCCTCGGCCCTTTAACCCTTCCCGGTGCTAAGTGCTCTCATTCGGGCCAAAACGTGCGTTAACCTTGCCATTCTCCTCCGTTACTTTGCATATCTTTGTTTCGCGCACGGTAACCTCACAAATAAAATTTAAGGGCGGTTTTCCCAGGGACGGAAGGGCCCAGGCGGGGGCATAATGTCAAGACCGTCGTCAGTCTGGTAGAAGCAGCCTGAGCAGGTCGCAAGCTTTTACAGTTTTCACTATTTACACAAAAATAAAATACAGGATACGCGGAAATACTGTGTCGTCATTGAAAGTTCCTTAAAATAACCTACCACTTCAAGACATTTCCAACAAAAATATCTGCTCTCTCTCAAGTTTACATAAAACATTCAAAAAGATTCTTGATACGTCGGCTCGATGCAAATATTAATGTCCGAAATGCAATCTGTAGGAACTGAAATCGTATTAAATAGAAATCCTCATCGTTCAGCGATCTCTTCGACCGGAAGTAACTCGCAATCGCTGGAAGGCAGGTCAGAATTATTTTCAACCGAGTTGAAATTCAATCATATCGAGGATTCCAGTGAAACTGCGATGTCGTCGTCTCGTTTCGCAGAAGTCTGATTAGGTTTCTGATCAAATGATTCTTCATTTATGGTAGCCGCCGACGTAAGCGTAATTTCATCGACGTCGAATCGAATATAATCTTCTGGAATATTTTTTAATGCATCCTATTCTGTCTGTGCTTTTTCCCCCTACTCTCTTTAGCTTGTTTACCCTGCCGTTTTTCAACTTTCCGCAGGAAGCTTCACGGTTTTTGATCTTGTTCTGGACATGGTCCAAGAACCGGCGGCACCTTTTTTCTTTCGTTGTTTTTTCATAATTTACCGCGTCAACGTCGACGCGTCCACTCTCTTTTGTTCAGAGGGAACGATTACACTTTCGCGTTTAAATTCTTTTATGCTCTTTACAAAACGTTTCCACGTGACGTGGCGCCAGAAAAACTGGAAACGTAAATTTGTCCTTCGGGTGACGGCAAATGCCGCGCGAAAATAGAAATGACCGTAGGCTGGAATTCTAGCCTGATAGAGTAACACAACTCGGGTCTCTCGTGACCCCAACAAAATGTCTGCATGACTGTCTTTCGCTACTGCATTGTGCGGTCACTGAAAATATCAAATTTCTGTAACTTCTTTCGAAATTCTAAGTGTTGAGAAAACTTCCACACAATTGCAGGAAGGTCCTAATACGATACTTCGTAATCCAAGTGAACATCGTACCACTTAAAGGTTAAAAAGAAACGCGAGGTAAAAGGCACATAATAATAAGAACCAAAGTTGAAAGAAAATTGTTACGCGTTTTTTGGGAAGAGAAGATTCATTTGAACGCGAGGAGAAATAATCAAAGACTGTGTGTTTCGTTCGGCGAGGTAAACTCAGTAGAAGTTTCACGGTTCCGCGTAAGTTTGAATTCTTTTTCCATGGCAATTACTTTTTATCTCGCTATTTCAGCTTACGTTTTCACCGTGATTGTGTCCCCGTACTCCGCCACCGTTCGTTCCTAATGGCCCTGGGTGTTCATAATTGCCAACCAAACTCGCTTAAACCGATTGTTATTGTCGTCGCGAGGAAATTGCCATTTTATCCTGCCATTCGGCTGTTATAGCCGCCATTTTCTTAAGGCGCGGAAACTTTGACCGACATTTTCCTGCAGGCATCCTGATTCACGGCGTTCGTCTATCCCCGAAGAAACGGATTAACATTATAGTTCCTCGTTACCGTAATTGTTTTCTTCTCCTTCCCGGGACGACGCCCTCGCCTTCGGGAACACGGCCATCATGGCGGAAGGAGAAACCTCGATTTAAATAAATTACAAAAGCCACTTCACGCGCGGTCCCGTATCAATTATCACCGGAGCGAAAACAACCGTTTCCTCGAAGCGGCCCGGGGCCGAAAACAAAATCGGCGCTGGTCCTCTTGGCTACAGCACCGGTGAGTCATTCGATACGGGAACCGGGAATGTGCCGTTTTCTGCTAATTCATTAATTCTAACCCTTTATGGAAGTTTTGTCGGGTTAATTATTCTAGTAGTCAGCCATTTGAGATCACTAGTTGGCCATAATTTACTTTTGCAGGTAATTTTAGGCTATTTGGTTCCGAGAAGACTGACGATTAAAATAATGTACTTTTCTAAAGTCTGAAATACAGTCTACATAAAAAGGTATAGTTAGATTGCATGAGGAAACTCAAAGAACCACTGAAAATACATGCATATGTATTATTAAATTTACTGGGAATATGTTAAAGAAAAGAGTATGTACAAAAAGGTTCGAAATGTTTGTTATTTATGTTTAATCGATGGCGTGCCGATGCTGTTGATATTGACTTTTTAGCGGTAGCTAACACAGTGGCAATTAATCACTGGACAGTTGTAATCCGTGGCATCGATGCATTTGTAACACAGATCCGTACCATAAAGGGTTTGGCTGGGTAAACATGCACAGTCGATCCCTTCGCCATTTTTATACATGTATATTTTATAACGTTTATATGAAGCATACACGAATTTTTATTATGCAAAGTTTTACCTAACCCTTAAGTTTACCTTCCAAATGTACTTTAAAATGTAATGATTCAATTAAATTATATTTATATGTGATATTCGTCTCTATTCAAATGGTAACTAGCAACTTAGTAAAATTTTATCCGCAGTGAATAAGAATTTGAGCGAATCTTTTATTGAAGGATGTTCTGGAGGTATATAAAAACGCGACAAAATTTTGAAAATTTGACAATTACCAAAGTTTGGGTTCGATTCACTGCACCGTTTAAGAAGTATAGCAACTTCAGGTTTGCACATTTTAACACGTCTCTGATGGAGAATTCATAAAATTCCATTCAAACCCTATTTAAACCTTGAAAAAACGCAACTAGACACTCAAAAACAAAAATATACTCATGAATGGCTTTCATTGCCAATATATTGATGGATTTCGAATTTCTTGTGGTTTTGTCTCCCATTGTACCCCCAGAACATCCTTAAGCAGGCGTTTATTTAAGAGCTAAAAGATTCCCGACGTTGCAAATCGTTCGTAGCTATTCTAGAAATTTCGCAGTCACGGTTCAGTCGAGTTTCCGGAAAATACAGTCCCGCACAAAGAGTTCTACTCCCGAAAATGTTCAATTTGTTTCTACTTTCCTCCGTTCCCAGTTCGAAAGACAATCTTCTACGGACCCATTCCGCATTCGATCTCCCAAAGATCCATTCTTCAATCCCGCTGAAAGGAAAATTTACACCCCGAGGAGCGCGGGAAGGACCTCGAATTTTCTCAAAAGGTACATCGAAAGTTCACCCAGACGACGGGTCTCTCCCTCGTTTCTCTCGTCCCCGTTCGAAAACGGGCGTATCACCGGAAACGGGTCGCCACCTCGGCGACGAGACCGCAAAATCCGGAGAAAAATGGCCATTCGCGACGCGACGGAGAGAAAAATCGGCAAGCACGGCACGTTCCTGCTTGCAGAATCTGGGATCTCGATCGCGCCGGCATTTTGCTGGTCTTATTAGCAACCGTGTTCGCTATTAGCCGTCGCTTTTCATTCGAGTCTGACCCTTGGATCGATGAGTTATTACGTCGCGGCTCCTAAAGCGAGATAAGGCGATTGTAGAGCACCACCTTTGGTATTACTGATTCCACACACTTTGAGTCAGAATAACTTTTATATGAATGGACCAAACGACTTCGATTTTTCTGTAAGGCTAGAAGAATTAGTTTAGTAAATGACGTCTAATAAATAAGTTGAAAAAATGCATTTGGTCGGAATTGTGAAAAACAATACTAAAAATTGATTCTTACAACTTTTTTAGCTGGGCCAATAACGAGAATGCAGAAGATGTGTCTGGTCAACTGGTATAAATGATATACTCTCTGAAAATTTCATTGAAATTGGTTAATTGGTTTACGAATTATAAACGATCAAAAATGGTGAAACTTGCCACTTTATGCTACACTCTAAATTACCACTTTTGATCGTTTATAATTCGCAAACCAATTAACTAATTTATACCAGTTGACCAGACACATCCTCTGAATTTTCGTTATTGGCCCAGCTAGAAAAGTAGTAAAAATCAATTTTTACTATTGTCTTTCACAATTACGTCCAAACGCATTTTTCCAACGTATTTTTTACACATCATTTACTAAACTAATTCTTCTAGCCTTACAGAGAAATTGAAGTCGTTTGGTCCATTCATAAAAAAGTTGTTCTGATTTAAAGTGTGTGGAATCAGTTATGGCGACTCTGAGGCGCAACTAAAAATTGCTGTACCATTATTCAAAATATTGTTTGCATTATTAATTAACTATGAGATATTATATCAATTTCCTAACCACCAAATTTAAAAAATGTAAGAAATTAATAAATGTTTCATTTTCGAGTTAAAATAGCCTACTGTTTATCGAACTGTATTTCTCAACAAAAATGCAGTTTAAAAAGAATCTTCTTCGACACAAAAGACACAACACTTTCGTTTCAACTTTTTAAATATGATTTGTCATTCTTGAGATATTTCACGATAAAGAAAATACTGAAATTTTTCAAGGGCTTGTTCACACACAACGCAAAACTTACTCTCCTTGTGTGCACGGTTTCATAATTATTTGAATGAATAATAACTCTTCCCAATCTACATTAATTTTATACAACGTACGCACTATTATATTTACGATTTCTCCGTGATTTTTGCAAAGGTCAAAGGCAAGCGGAATCGCAAGGCATTGAATCGCACGACGAAATATCCGTCTCGATCCTAAACGCATACGGCTTCCATTGGAAACAAAAGAGCCATTCCAGCGAGTCCATGGAATGGCAATATCGAAAGGGCAAAATACGAATGGGCACTGTTCTAGGAAATCCCTTTCGAAGCGAAGGTATCAAACTTATCGAACTGCGTTCACTCGTCGACTTACGAGCGAGTTATGTTCCCAGAAGTTCTCCGGTAAGTTGAGCCATTCGTATCCGAGCCTCGAGCTCGCCCCGGCAACGTAACGGCTAGATATTTCTTGAAAATCGGCGAATTCTTGGGCAATCGAGCCGTTTAAACTCTTCTTAGTTTTTCCGAGTTCTATCACGATCGTTCGTTTGTCGATCATTTCAACGTCGAACGAAAATGTACGAACGTTCCTCGAGGATGATGCGAATCAAACTTCTCGTAAAACGGAATTTGAACAACATCGATGCGTCGTGAATTACCATTTTCTATGCACATCGAAGTAGCTTTATCGGTAATAATTCGCTACAAGGAACAGGAACTTTGTCACTGTCAGTTTATTTTACATGTTAATCGAGAAACATTCCTATATTTGTTTCTCAGAAATGTTCTCTATGAATCGGACGCGATTTTGCCGGGTAAAGGATCAGAAATTTACCCACAAGAACTTTGTGTTCATTGTCAATTTATTTTACAAGTTAATCGAGTAATATTCATATTCATTTGTCGTAAAGGACTTTGCTAGATCAAGCAATATTTTTTGTGTTCGTCTTTTGTAAATTAAATCAGGAGATCGAGGTCCGGAAATCTATGTAGCTGTAGGTCTCGAAAGTTCGGGGTAAACTCTCGAGTAAATCGAACGTTAACCAGCTGAATGTTTCAGTGCTGGCAACACAGCAGCACGGTGGGCGAACATTTTTCGGCCCGATACAGAATTAATCCTGACTAAAAGTGCAAACTCGTCGCAGTAACCGATTGCACATAAAATTGTCGAAAAACGTCTGTTTGCTGGATCCACGGTAATCACGCCCCGCGACTGTCAAATGTTTATAGTTCCCCGTGTTTCCTAGGCAAACTCGGACGCGCGTGGGCGCGTTATTTGCATTTTATTCGCGGTTCAACTTCGAAAAACCCGAACGCCGAGCCGCGCCTGCCGACCAGGGTCTGTAAACACGTCCAGTCGGTAACGCGTCCGGTTTTTCCGGAAAAAAGTTTTCGAATTATTCGACGCTCGCTGCAGAAAAGTTCATCAGACCGCGCCCCGCAGCTTACGAATCCCAGACACACGCTGCACCTCGACCGTTTTCGAGGAAATTTTTCCGAAGAAAAACGCCGCCGCGCTGAACGGACAAAACAAAAAACCGGGAGCCGGTTTCTCTCGAGTCGCTTGCGAAAACAAAAGAGTTCGCGCACTTACAAAAACACAGAACTCTCGCGGAATAGGTCGATTCCTGGTGGAGAAGATTGCGGCTTCCGAAAAATTGACGGGAAGAAAAATAACGAACCGCGTGGGGGTCGTTTATAAATTGTCTGCGGAAGCTTGCGCGCGGGTACAGACTTCTTCCCTGCAGAAAACCAAACATTATTTACTCCGGATATGGCGGAGACCGCGAGCAAAATCGTGTAAATCGTGTAAAAAAAACCTGCAGTTTTGCCGAATATAAAAGCACGTGTAAATTGAGAATCAATTTGTGTTTTATCAATCTGGTCCATACGTTTTTAGTCGACGAAACATGTTTCTTATTTAGTGGAATCGAAAGGAAGGAAGACAGATGCGATCGATGTCTTCAGTAAAATATGTGTTGCATTCTTCAAACACCTACAGCTAAATTAATCTTACGAAATTATTTTAAACTGAAATTTGTCTGACATAAGTGAACTGTAGATTTTATGGATTAACGACAAAAATTAGATGATGCTATTTAAGACGGGAGGAAAACTAAAATAATAATTAAAGAATATCTACTATTTCCAACTTGTTAAAATTATTAGTGGAATAACTTACTTACTAATGTTTTCAGGGTCCGTCACATTGATGGGTTCTAATGTTTTTAATTTACAATTACTGAGACTGTAAAGGTGCATGTTTGAAGAATTATTAAACAAATTTGTTTCTTGGCTTGGTTGATCGGATTTCGCGAAGACCCGTGGCACTGAACGGTTAAAGAACGCTCGCATTTCGCGAAATTTGCACACGCGATAAACGCGTGACAGCCGACGGCTTTCTCGCAGCATTGCTACCAAGCATCGCGCGAATTCGAGAGCGACGCAGTAAATGTTTCCACCGGCGTACATTATCGCTGCAATATCATCGACGTCGGGAATAGAAAACCGGAAGGATCGGGTAGAAAAGGAAACAGACCCGTCCATGGGTATTAGTCCGAGTCTACACTCCTGGACTAAATGATAGCACGTGTGTGCTACCATTAATTTCTTGAAAAGGCATGTAGCAACGTGGAAATGTAGAAATGTAGAAATCTAGACATGTAGAAATTAATTTCCCGAATGAAACACACAGTATCGTAAT
Source organism: Lasioglossum baleicum (assembly GCF_051020765.1). Taxonomy (NCBI): domain Eukaryota; kingdom Metazoa; phylum Arthropoda; class Insecta; order Hymenoptera; family Halictidae; genus Lasioglossum; species Lasioglossum baleicum. Next base: position 10,151,941 of record NC_134938.1, read on the forward strand.
TGTTGCGATGAAGATTTTCTTTGTGAAAATATATTTAATGTTGCTTGTTCCCTCAATCTACATCGTCTAGAAATGTTTTAAACACTATTTAACGCAAAGTTTAAATATTTTATTCAATGGAACATTATTTTGTTTTGTGCTTTGTATTATCAAAATAACAAGGATTATTTGAAATGGTGTTTGAATGGTTTATGTCTATGTATAAATTTATGAATGTGCTATCATTTATGTGAACGTGATTTACTAACAGGTTCTTTCTCCCTGATTGTAGCGTGTTTCATTCAAACATTCTGCGTAGATTTCGAGAAATTAGAGGCAGCGCGCACGTCGCTATCATTTTATCCAGGAGTGTAGTTACTCGTTGAAGAAAGACGGGGCTGAATGAGCGAGGGCCCTACGTCCGGCGTGGTGTCAGCACGAAAGGACGGAAACCAGTTTAACGTTGGGAAAGTACGTCGAGGAACATCCCGAATGAAAACCGGTGGGACACGAGACCCCCCAGGAAATATATTTTCGCGTGTCGTCCACGTCGACATCGACGTCGCGCGTCTGCCAGTGTTTTTAACGGTGTCCCGTCCCGCGCGCTGGCACGTATGAATATTTTCTCGTGGAAAACGAGACCAGACGGCGGCCCGCGCCGCATAGCCTGCAGAATAATTTCTCTACGGTCCTCCTGCATTCTACTCCTTCGTTTCCTCTCTTTGTTCCCTGATTTCTCGGATCACGAGGCGACCCGGCTACGTTTCCGCCGTAAATCATCTTAATGTCGTTTAATTTCATCCGTTTGTCGGGAAACCCGTTGGAAATGCATTAAGCGCCAGAAAAAGCGCTGACCTCTGTACAGAGAGTTTAAGTATGCAAATAATTATGTATTTAGATATTGGAAAATCTATTTCAGATAGTTAGTCGGCGCTTCAGATAAATTTTTCGTGGATTTACGGACCACTAAAGGCATCCATCCTAATTTTTAGCCAGTTTTGTGTAATGTATACCCAAAGAAATAAGTATTTCGAATAATCCCTCGTGGACGTATCTTTTCAATCGCAATAATTATAAATTAAAAAGTCAATTTAAAAAAAACTATCAAAAGTAAAAAAGAATTGATATTATGAATTGTAAGAAACATATTAAGCTTCTCAAAACGAACTTTCCAAATGATTTCTGACTAATACACTCTTAAGGCTTGGATAAAATTGCATTAACTCATCTCAATTATAAATGCATAAAGTCCGCAGTCTAATTATGGCATGTCGTCGAATTTCTAAGGGACATAAGACAGGAACCAAGTGAAAAAATTTTTACCGGTGAGATGAGACTTTCGTTTTGCATTCTGTATTTTTTATTTTGTCACTGGAGCAATTAACAAAAGTGAAACGAGAGGTGACCGCGTTAATATTAACGTTCCTTTCTTAATGAAGTTAACTCGCGAAAGTAATGCAGCTGAAAATAAGAATGGAGGTATAAAGCAAGATAAGATTGCCATGAAATTTTAGTGATAGTAGGTGCAACGAGATGCATGCCTTCCTGCTGCGTGCAACGGCCAGGTCACGCCTCTCCCTTCTCTCCTCCCTGTCTTTCTCTCTCTCTCTCTCTCTCTCTCTCTCTCTCTCTCTCTCTCTCTCTCTCTGAAACGTGTTCTTTCCCCGATAAGTTAAAAACCAGGAGCGTGGATGATTTATAATCCGCCACATTTCAATTGTTAGAACGATGCGTGCCACAGCTCCCTTATCTAGACTCTCGAAGGAAACTGACCGATAAAAACCGAGATGATTTACAATCCGCGATGCATTTTAATCGCCGCGCCATTGAAACTGCTCGGCCAATTTCACCGCAGGAGGATAATACCGATTCACTGGGAAATAACCGTTCTGTACAAATAGAAATTGATACTAGCCGTCGGAAAACAATTTCTTTATTAGTTCTAGTTCGCTACTAATCCATTTACGGAACTTCCTTATTTTTTATTATATTTTTATGAGACTTTCGCCAACGTATTTGTGGCATTTTTCTGATTAAAATGACACTAAACAAAGTTGTACAGGGTCTAAGCAACAGCGCGGTCTCGAGGGTTTTTCTTAGATCGAGACTTTACTGTATTTACATTTGGGAAGTTTTTGAAGCTCCCTTAAAAATGTAGGACACTTAATTGTCTTATAGTTGTAGAATGAAGTAGTCTCCTAATCGTTTGCACCCGAAGTCTATTGCGAAATTAGTTTCTAAAAAGTTCGAATTTTCCATGCATTGTTTGTGGATGAAATTGAATCTGTGCGGCACGTTTTTTCAGGAAATGCTTCCGCTTTCCTCCCCTGTCGGTGGAGTGTCCAGCTGAAAGTCGATCCGCGTTCTCGGCATGTATCGACTACCGATGGAAAATAATTATCGGAGTTTCGGCATCGATGATGTTTTGTGTGGCGAGACGCGGCCGCGCGCTCGGTTATTAACGGTTAACTTTATTGTCAATAACGCGGCGGGGTAGTGGAGGGCAAATGTTTGAGGAAACCGGTGGATTTACGAGAGAGAGAGAGGGAGAGATGACGCTGGCAAACGAACCGTGAACGACCGGCTGCGCGTAGAACAACCGTTGTTTCGGGACGATAGAAATTAAATGGGCTACGGAGCGGGTCCGACAATGGGGAAACATTGACAAGGGCTGCTGCCGCGCCGCCAATTTCAATGAAATTTGATGGGATGATAGATCGATATCTACGGTAAACGTAATCACGGGTCTAGCAGAAGTCCGTTCTCTGTCCTGAGAAAAGCGTGTGTATCGGAAAATCAGGTGCTTCCCGCTTTATTCAAAACCGAGACACAATATTGAAAGTCGGATTATCACATCGGCTCATCATAATTGCTATAACAGGCTTTCAATTTGTGGAAAGCGTTAATACATTCGACAAAACTGAGACAAAATGTTGAAAGCCTTCTTTACCTCATGGTAATTGCTAAATGAGGCTCCCAATTTCGACAAATGTAAAAATTCTGATTTTTACCTCAATTTGATGGGCACTATCTAGCCTCAGATATTTCGAGATCATTTGTTATCGCCCTTGTATACTTATGATCAATTCTTATGTTTTCGTCTCAAATTGAAAAATATGAAATTTCTATGATTCCACTGTTATTATGTCCACAGTTCTATGCCGCGTATATCGGTCAGGATGAGTTTCCGTAAACCGTAACGTACGTAAGATGCGCGTGAATGATAAATAGATAAGAACTGTTGCAAGTGTAATTAGCCAGGAAGAAATATGAAGGTGCTAAACTAACCGTAGTGTTCTCGAGCAAACCGTTTACTTCTATTTTCTTACGAGCTCGGTCTTTGGAGCTATTAAAAAATGGTTTCGAGAGTGTGAAGGGTTAATTAACCCTTAAAAAATGGCCACGACATTATTCGAAAGTCACTACATTAAATTCTGTATTCTATGAATCGCAAAAAGCTCCACCGTTGTATAAGAAAACAGGTTCAATTTTGTGTGCCCAATTTAAAAAGGATTACATTGAATAAAGATGATATCTAGGTTTAAGAAATGTCTTGATTATGGAATTAAAAGTGCTTCGACTGAAAAGGATTAATCAACCGTTGAATCAATTTCATAATTTACAGAGAATAAGGTGTAGCTAACAATTTGAACCGGTGGTCTAGTTTCAATTCAAATGGAACCCGCGAAAGCGTGGGTTGTTTGAAAGGATGTAGCAACGATTGAAATTAGATGACGAACCGGAGCAGTTTAGGAGCGATTAAAAGCAGATTTACCTAGAAACCGCGTCGCCGATCTTTGCACTTTGATGCCGAAGGCAGGACTCGTTCCATCTGGCTCGTAAATAATTCGCCAGCGCGAGTTTATGCGTTCTCGTGATCGACGAGCATAAAAGCGGACGGTAGCCACGGAACGAATGATCGATGATGCCTGGATCAAGAGGATCAGGATATATAGGAGTCACGATTGAGCTCTGTTAAGTACCGATCGAAGAAAATAATCCTCGGGCTTTCAACGGGGATTCTCCATACATTTGCTACCCCGTCGGAAGTTAATGGCCGGAAACTAACTGTTTCGTCTACTAGATTGCTGGCCATCTTCCTCCGATACGTGGCTCTACCTCGATACACTACGCTAAGCACACCACACTACTCCCGAAAACTACCATAGCCTGAACGTTACTCTGGCATTATTACGCAGGTGTTCAACGAGAGGTACGAATGACAAAATTTATTTATTTCTAGACAAAGATCCCTGTTCAACATTAATTATTTTGGAAGAAAACTGCATGCTGTATTTGCATGCTTAAAGTTGCTCGCTGGATGCCGCATGTGCCAAAGATACATCGAATAAAGGTAATAAGTGAAAAAGAAACGTTCCAAGAGAAATTACTCGAGAAAGATTGCACTAGATCAATTACATTCGTTTCGATTCGGAATGATCGACGCTCGCGCAGCAGCGGCGCAATTTATCAGAGTTTTAAAATAGTTTTCATAAATAAATCGGCTACATCCTTCTGGCGAGGGTCGAAGACGCGACCCGAGAACGAACCTCTCCACCGCCTCCATAAATCCTGCTCTAATGACGGCCGAACTAATTATTTCTAGTCCCGATCCCGATTACGTCTATCGTTATCTCTCCTCCCTCACGTCGAAATCGCTTCGCTCGGCCCCATCCCTTACCGGCGCGTCAGGAAACACGCCATTCCGCGATCGATCATCCCACTCTTACGTCTTCTTCAGGGACGAAGCGTGCACTAAAGTGCGAGCTTTAATAGCTGGTTACACCGGCCCCGGTTTCACCCACGGTTAGACCACCGAATTCGAAACGGTTATCGACGGAGCGATCCTTGACGCTTCTGATGTGATCAACTTAGACCCCCCCTTCACTGCTTCGCTGGTCTAATGGTGCTTCCATTGCTGCGGAATCCATTCTCGAGTCGTACGATTCTGTAGACCACGACTTTCATCTTTTTTCTTGGATCAACTATCTTCGTAATCAAAATTCTAACCTTTAGAGGGCTGGGACAGACTTGCTTGTTGGACAAGCTGCATGCTGGATGTGTAAACAAAATGTCTCACTCAAGTGTGATCCCCAGAATATCTTCTTCAATTTTGACAAAGTACACAATTTTTTATATGTAATTTGAATGGTTTCAAGTGGTGCTTTTCTCGTAGTTTTCAAGGCGATCGATGTTTTCTTGTTAAATTACTACATGTATTTTCGAGAACAATACATTCAAATATGTACTGTGGCATGACCTTCGATTGACCTTGAACTCTGAAGACGAAGATCAAACTTAAATTTCTGCTAAATTTAAATGCCAACAACTGTAAATCTGTAGTAAGTGTAGTAAACACAATTTCATAGATCGAAGAAACACGAATCGGGAGAAATTGGGGTGCATTTTTACCCCCAGGCACGTATAAGGGTTGAAAGAGAGACTGAAAATATTCCTCCGTTTTTGTAAAAATGTTTAGAAGAGGATCTTTCGAACAAGCAACAATTATTACGTTCGACTTATTAACCAGCACGATTAACAAAGCTTTTTTTCATCTTATTTGGTTCGATCTTTAACAATCTTCACAATTGAATGAACTTGAAGGCTACACTTTTTGCAGGCGGCTCAATCCCGCAAAACCATCGCCGGCTTCGCCTCCTTTTGCGGTTTCTTCTCCCATGAGACCGGCTCCGATACGCTGGAGCCTTCAACGTTCAAACGACGCAATTCCCGAACAGCTTAATTCTTACCACGTCGTTAGAGTTTGAAATTCGATCTTACTAACGATCGCAGATTTTTTACGAACCCTATCGCCGGTATCATTACTAACCGGAATCGATTCCAATTTCACGAATGCTTAGATGTATACGCATAATGATTCTATTTATGCTTGGTCAGTTACGTCCGTAATATTGCTGTAAACAGGACAGAGAATTTTATACGTTTCTAACAAAGCTGATTTTGCTATTATTGAGATCTGAAGGTCGTGCTAAGTTTCAGAGAAATGTGTCGGAAAGATCCAACTGAAAATTCCAAGGCCTTTATTAATCTTACTTGTATGTACTATTTTTAAATGTATATGTACAATAAAGAATTATATACTGGAAGGAACGTAATATTACAGAGGCGAACCTAAGAGTGCTGTCTTCAGTGGACATTGCTTTTGTTTCCGAACATTAATTTCATTATCAACTATAAAAATAACTACGTCTCTAAAAAAAACAAAATAAAATCCGTCTTGTGTTACCATTTTTGTTCTCATTTCATTATTGAAAAACCGAATCATTTTTACGTATTCTTCTTTACTAGGGTTTCTTTAAAACACGTAGTAATTTTAAATAAAAAAGGGGTCTCATTAGGCTACTTTTAGAGAAATGTGCCAGAAAGATCCAACTGAAAATTCCAAGGCCTTTATTAATCTTACTTGTATGTACTATTTTTAAATGTATATGTACAATAAAGAATTATATACTGGAAGGAACGTAATATTACAGAGGCGAACCTAAGAGTTACGTCTTCAGTGTACATTGCTTTCGGTTCCGCACATTAATTTCATTATCAACTATAAAAATAACTACGTCTCTAAAAAAAAACAAAATAAAATCCGTCTTGTGTTACCATTTTTGTTCTCATTTCATTATTGAAAAACCGAATCATTTTTACGTTTTCTTCTTTAATAGAGTTTCTTTAAAACACCTAGTATGTTATTTTAAATAAATATGTGTCTCATTAGGCTGCTTGACCCTGCCGCGTTATCACAAATGTGGATAATTTGTACGTTTTTCAGGAAAAGTTGCGGTACCTGCAGACGCGACAGAAGTCCCTTCCGCAGTGGAGGAAGCGTATAGTGTTTGGTCGGGTAGTTCTCAGGCCGATCATAGTAACGACACAATGGCCTGTAGGTTCTGTTCGGCCCGCGATAGATCACGAAAAAGCCGTTGGTAACGGCCCTTGCACACACGACGAATCCTGAACGACGACTGAACATTGACGGACAGGAGCACGGTGAACATGTCTCTGTCCTCCGTTCTCGTCCTGCCTCTGATTCTCTCTCTCTCTCCCTACCCGGCGCGAACTCTCCATACATCTTGTCGTGTTCCTCAGGCTCTCTCGGCTCCGGCTCTCGACCCGGTCCTCTCTTTCTGTCGCGCGGGTTTGCGGTGTCCCGTGGTTGAAGAGCGAGTCTTGATTGCCGGCAAGTATTCAGGTGACCGTCCCACTTACGGGGACGGCTTCTCTCGGCAACCGAGACAGAACTGGACGCAAAACGACCACCGCACCGGTCGACCCAGGGAAGAACGAGAGCCAGACAGAACAGCGAAACGATGCCGATGCCGATGCCTTGCCTTGCCATGCCGCGGTGCAAACGTTCCATGCCCGCCGGGGCCCCCGAGACGGAGTTTAACTTCGTCTCGAGTTCACGACCGTTTAGGGGATGCCCACTGTAGACGAACAGATTAGCTTTCGGACAACTTGCCTCCAGCCAAGAACTCTTCGACGATATCGCGCCCCGCTATCGCTGATTGAATATTGATGCGAGGAGCGGGTTACGCTGAGAACGTGCGAATTCGTCCGCGCCGCTTTGATAGAATTAATTTCGGCCAGCTGGATTGTTAAGGGGCTACCCAATCGTAACACGCGCACTTTAATGGAATTTTTGTGTTATATAGAACTCCAGAAAATGTTTGACACGTATGTTCTCATGGGAAGGGGGTGAAAGTAACCCTCAAAGTCGGGGTGGAGAAATCCAGTTTATTGAACATCTCCGAAACCTAGACTGCCGTCTAGAAAATTTCAACATCCAATTTGCACGTATTTGGATGACGAATCTTTCATCTTAAAAATGAATTTGTTTAGGAAATATGTAAAAATTAACTTTGTTTTGGCGAAGTTTTTGTATAAAATGTTACAATTTTTTCATGGAAATTTGTATACGCAGTCTACGAACCTTCATTAAAAAATGGGAAAAACTTTTTTACTTTCGCAGTCGTAGTAGTCATATTATGTTCCAAATTAAACTCACAGCCACAGCATATCGCCATAGATTCTTTAATCTATATGTACGATCTGTTTTGACAACAATTCGTGTGATGTTGTACTAGATGGATTGCGCTGCACATTCTTAATGATTCGCTGAATGGTAAAAGTTCAACACGATTTATAAACGTTTAATGAGATCATTCCTGTTGGAAGACTATGACGGCGACGCCGAGTAAAGACACAAAGTTCCATTCAAATCGTCGTGTTACGATTGATGCTCGTTTTAACCATTCAGGAATTGACGAAGCGTTACATTATTGTAACCTTTTGTACGAATTGTTCCTTCCTCAGAGGTGGTACTCTTTTATCTGTGTATTCGAACCGGTTCGGCTATCAAATTTTATTTGCGCGAAACAACTGTCGGCAATGAATGAATGGCAACGCCAGATTTATCGGTGCGGCAGGATATTCTCTTTTTAAGCGTGAAGACGCGACAGCGATCGACGCTCGATGAAAACAAAAGGGCAACAGTTGCACCGACAATATTATTGTAACAATGAAAGTATCAACGTGTCAGTCGTATGAAAGCATAAAGCTCCGCGCGAATTCATTATTGAATCGAGCAATTTGATGTTACAATACTCTCGCATATGAAAGTATTAATATTTGTTGCAGTCTTACCTTCGTTGCTGCGTACAACACATGAAAGTATAAAGTTCCACGAATTCATTATTGAATCAAGTAATTTGATGTCACAATACTCTCCCACGTATCTTACAATTTGCACAAAGTTTGAATATTTTAGAGTGAAAGAAAATTGTTCGGTAGGAATATTGTTCACATGGGCACAAAATCCTAGTAATTGGTTTGACAGAGACCAGATCAGTTTCGGAGATAAGTCCTCGGGATTTGAGTAGGAGCATTGAAGTCAATGAGTGAAATTTGATGAAACCGTTCAGTAATTCTTTTCTCCTTTCTTAGGAAACTACTTTCAATCGTCTCGGTACTGATGCATAATCGTGATTATCAAAAGGTGTCGAATAACGATGCTCGTTTGACATACGAAGTCGAAGATCACCAAATAAAGATAATATAAATAACCCACATCATCTACATCCTCCAACCTATTTTCACCGTAACGCAACAGAGTCCTGAAAAACGGCTTGTTCCAGCAACAACAAGCATTTTCCCATAAAGCTATAATTACCAAGCCGCAACAATAACGTCTCACATCCGAACGTCAAACAATCGTGGCACGCATTAACGCGATCAGGATCGTCTGTGTACCATCAGCGCAGCGCGGCACGATCGTCCGCCGCGCCATTGTAATTAAACCGTTTCCCACTTTCCGCGGCCAATGAATCGCATTATCGAGGCGAGACTGGGTTAATGAAAGAAGCATAAATAAAGCTCATCGATCGCGCTGACAGCTTGCCGAGGCCCGACCTACTTCGGCTGGTTCCCGGCTTCTGGTTCCGCAGCTCGTTGCGGTTAAACGCAATCCTGGTTACAGCTAGCCAGCGAAGAAGTTGCCGGCGCGCGCGCGAGCAGGGCCAGTTACAAGCGTGTGTAACTCGGGACAAGCCGGGTGGTAGCGTGAGCTGCCAAACCATCCCGAAGCGTCCTGGGAATCGAAATAGTTCGCCGGGCCGAACTCCATTTGAAAACTTCCCCATCAAACGGAACGCGTTACACCGACGGACAGTTCCGGAAGGACCATTCCGTTCCGCGTTTCCGTTCGCCGCCCGCTGAAATTCACGCGACGTCAGAGCCTCGCAAACCGAAAGCTTTTGTCGTGCGATAAGCCGAGGAAATCGCGAGCAACGCCCGTTAACTGAAGAACGGCCGATTAGTTTCCGGCTGCGGGATCTGCTGCTCGAGCTGCGTCCGACGTCTTTTGTACGCGGCCGCGTTTCCCGACGTCCAATACACATCGAAATACCATTCGCTCAGATTTTTTCCCATGATGGATGTTCAGCTCCGACGTGCTTATCGGAGCTTTGCCATGCGAGCTTGAGTCTTGGTCGACTCGCTCTCCGATGTCAAATTAACGATTGTGTTCTGCGGTCTATTTGCACAGAGTTTCAGATTGTACGTTGCCTTACGCGTTCTAACATACTATTTCATGGACCAAGGTTCCTAGGTAGTCAATCGGTAAACGTTGAAATGCAGAGAACTTAAAAAATGTCTTCAACGAACCTCACGATGTGAGAAGTTTTGAGAAAAACATCTCTTGTGCAAGATGTCACAGATTATTTCCAATGAATTGTGTTCTGCGTTTTATTTGCACAGAATTTCAGGATGAACGTTGCCTTAAAACGTTGAAATGCAGAGAACTTAAAAAATGTCTTTAACGAACCTCACGATATGAGAAGCTTTGAGAAACATTCTTGTACAAGATGTCAGATTATTTCCACTGAATTGTGTTCTGCGTTCTATTTGCACAGAATTTCAGGTACGTTGCCTGAAAACATTGAAATGCAAAGAACTTAAACAATGTCTTTAACGAACCTCACGACGTGAGAAGTTTTGAGGAACGTCTCTTGTGCAAAATGCCACATATTATTTCCATGAATTGTGTTCTGAGTTTTATTTGCACAGAATTTCTCAGGTACGTTGCCTTGAAACGTTGAAATGCAGAGAACTTAAAAAATGTCTTCAACGAACCTCACGATGTGAGAAGATTTGAAAGACGTCTGCTGTGCAAGATGTCACAGAAGCGGAAAACGCTGCTCGGTGTTAAACTATCGAAGAAACAGCCGAGTCGAAGGAATCACGAGTGAAGCTCGGGTTCAGAAGATAACGAGGCTTCGAGAGTATCGCGAACCGTTCAGTGACAATAGTGGGTGGCTGAATCGGTCGGGCCACATGGAAGCGTGTGCACGTGCGGCCTGGCATTCACGTTCGCGCCAACTTAGAACACCGATAAGCTGAGTATATTCCAGATAAGAGTAAATCTACCGAGGCGTACGTTATGCTTTTCTCGGTGGTATCATACTTTTATATTCCCGAGCAGGCAACGAGTTCCTGCGGATCTTTCGTTTCTCATTGGACCGCGGAACTATTTTCCGTGTGAAAGGCACGGACACGTTGAACATCGGAACGTCTCAGATAATCCTTGCCAAGCGAACCTGTACTGGGTGGTCCGATAGAAATTCGGAGTGTCCAGCTATTATAAATTAATGGATGTCTGGGCGAAGGACCTGTCAGGTTTTTTTTTAATTTTATAGGAGCGTACTCAGGAACTTATTTCGCTCTTTAACATTTAATAAAACAAACTGTAAATAAAGTCTTTCAGCTTTCAGTCTTTTTCGGTTTACGTTATTGCAATTCTTAAATGATAAAATTTAGAAAATCCGACAGGGCTATTTGTCCAGACACCCATCCGAATATAAACTTCCAATCGAGTTGAAAAATCCGCTCTGCGGCGAGGAACACAAAATTGAAACTATTTTATTTATAAATGTGACAACATTTTTTTGAGATATCATATATAAAATGACTAAATCTTGGTCTCAAATTCAGTGTATAAAAACCATTGGCAAGGGAAGAAAACAGACCAATACTGTGCGCATAATAACTCGGCTCTTCCGAGTTTACCCGAATAGCGTTTCACCTCGGAGCGTGACGGATGAGACTCATTCCCTGCCCGGCAATTGTGTACGCGGTGCGCCTAAAGAAGTTTTCACTTCAAAAATCTCCGCCAAAAGAATGTTCTGAATATGAACCATCAGGATTTCGTCGCGATTCGACTGGCATAAAGAAAAAGGCTGATCGTAAACTATGAATGGAGGCACACGTTTTCGTAGACGGTATTCGAGCCGTTCGGTTTTTATGGGTCCGGAGAATCGGGGATAGGCGTGAACGGACACGGAAATTCGACGCGTGGAAATACGGTGTTCCACGGCTCGCGAAAACGAAATCTCGCGCGCGCGTCACGTTATCGGCGAACGTGTTTCACGAATAGATCGCCGCGCCGTATTCCGTAGCAGTTCGGTTTACCGTTTTCCGCGGTGCAGTAAAGCTGTCACGCGGAAAAGGTTAGTCGTAGATAAACAATAGAAAGGGGAAGAGCGAGGCTACGAAAATCCGAGAGCGCGGGAAGAGGATCGTTAGCGGAGATCGTAATCTGCTCGTTTTTATTCATGGGCTCTGGCGCGGCGCTCCAGTTATTACTTCGGTAAAATTTCGTTTAGGCGAGAGTTAAGAACCCGAATGACCGTTAAGCCAGATTTGTATCGTAAACATAAAGTTGCCGCGGGACCACTATCGCCGAGCAACACGTGTACCCACACCGACGCGTAAATGAACAGCGTTCGCAACAACAAATCTTCTCGAACGCTCGTGAAGTTCGCCGACGTATGCCTCCGTGACGTTCCGTTCTGCTTGATCTCGGGAGAAATTATTTGAGAGCCGCCTTGTTCGAGATTCACAACTTTCTAACAGCTTGTCGTAGAAATCGAAATTTCATGGAACATCTCCGACGTGCTCGGAATTCTTCGGACTTTTATGCAACCGTTTCAATTATGCTTTTTTCTTTTACTCTTCGAGAATCGAGACAGTTGGAAGTTGGTTGTACAGTGTGCACATTTGCTAATGAGAAAGTGTTCACGGTGCTTTTGTTTTACGCACTTAGGATAGTGTCGTACGATACAGACTTTTTTAATTCTTGTGTTGTACAGTATCGTCCGCTTAAGTGTCGCATTTGCTCGTAGACACGTTTCCAGGATTGCAAGGGTTTGTTAATAGTCAAAAGCGCTGGATAAAAGATCAATCTAGACCGCAGTTCCCCTCAAAAGACTAATTTTTACGTTTACGAGGCGTAATTTTCATTATTCGGCAGCATGTAGCTGTCGCAGCTTCATGAAAATACCTACATTACGCCCCGTAAACGTAAAAATAGGACTTTTGAGGGCGACTGCAGCCTAGATTGATCTTTCCTCTAGCGTTTTTGACTACAGAGAAAGCCCATTTGCATCCTCATTTGTGAAAAACCTCATTTGTGTAACATAGTACAAGGCCAGGTATTATTTGTCGACAAAATGTTGTTTTCCATTATTTACGAAATGGTGAGAGACAAGCTCTAGCGATTCCTGTTTTCTTACACCCTGTACATTTCGCCGGCTCGGTCCTCGTCTCCCTTTCCCTGTTCACCTTGTTCACCGTCACTACTGGAACACGTGGCTCGCGCGAGTGCGTGTCAGCGTGCAAGTAAGCCGTTTACGGTACTGACCTAGCCTAGAGGCGGTCGAGCGTGCGCTGCGCTCTGCTCCGCTCCGATCCGCGAGGCGAAGGCGTAGGTATCGTAATCAGCGACGCCGAGCAGCAGATCCAGAAGACGCCGTTCAGCGTGGGAACACGCCACGGGAGGTCACCGGCTCGGGATCCTCGTAAAGAGAGGAAAAGGGAAAAGAGGAGGATTGCCGGGAGGGGATCGAGAGCCTCGGCTCAGGTCGGCCCCGAGGTCTGCGATCCACCGTTAAACTACGGCCAAAGCGGATTCGCTGCCAACCGGAAGCGAACTCCTGCTCCATTTCCCTTCCCTCTTCCCTCTTTCCTCAACCCAAACTGGTCCTAATCGAACGATTTCACCCTTTGCGTGCCACAATTTTTTAACACTTTGCGCTCGACGACGAGCAGGGACAAAAACGGTAGGACACCCTATTAATTTGTTAATTTTTATCCAGTGGATGACAATTAACCCTTGGCACTCGAGTAATGACAGAGTCGTCACTAACAATTGCTGTACCATTATTTAAAATATTGTTTACATTATCAAATATGTTGGAATCGAATCAATTATTAAATATTTAAATATCATATGAGGTATTACATCAATTTCATATCCATAAGATGAAAAAATCATTTAGAATGAAATTAATGTAGGTCGGCAGAAATGTTTAATTTTCGAACATTATTATTGATTGTGTCTGTAAGGATATTGACATGATTGAAATGCGTAACATACGCATTTTATTTATGAATATTCCTTATAGTCGGAAAATTCTACTCGAACGTGATCAAATTTTACGGTTCGAACTATAGTGCAGTGTGTTCATCCCTCTTCCTACCCTCTGCAAACAACAACGACGATGACGATGGTGGACTCCACCAAGTTCCCAACAACAAACACATTACACTCAAGAAACTTCGCCTCGACCTCTGTCAATTTTTCCCCGTATTGCCAATTTTCAAAGTAACCTCACGTTGACCTACTCGAGCTCTAAACCACATATTGGCTCTTGTTTTATTTTCTCGGAGAGATCCTAAGCCTTCGTCTCCTGCAAGACGTTGATGGTTTTGAAAGTCCAATAACACTTTTATCCATTTTGTGATGTTTATTATCTGGCCGAGCCTCGAGTCTTACTATTTTGTTTCCTTGATGTTACAACGTATTTCTAATGTGTCTATTGTTGCTCTTTTATGAAATGTTGTCAAAGTGTAAATAACTGTTTGGTAAGAATTCAACGACTACTCGTATCTATTTATTCGGTGAAGCAATAGTTATTTATAAACGGACTGTGGGTTTTATGTACTTATGAAAACACGAGTAGGTGTAACGTAAAATAGAAAACGTACCGGAAGAATCTAAGGATGCTGTTATTCAATTTTTAACTTGTCAATATTCTTAAAATAAACCTCGATCTAACAGCTGCTTCTTTAGATTGCTTCTAGGACTTGAAACTTTTTATAAAAATCAAGAGACATTCTGCTTGTGCATCGTTTGTTAAAGATAGACTATTTAAAAAGAGTAGGAATAAATGTTTCAACATTTTTCCATATTAGTATGATTAATAAAACGCTGTCGATCGTAATCGAACGGTTTAGTACCACCCTGTAGATCTGACCGCGAAGTTAGGGGTCAATGAGAAGGTTAGATGGAAAGCGATGCAAACAAGGTTTCATTCAGCGTTCAATTTGAAGCTTAACAGCGATACACGCGTACGCATCGAACAGTTTAACTATTAAGATGTAATAAAATATTATTACAGATGTGATGTATCCCAGCGAGTACGCACACGTCAGCGTGAGCTGTCAGCTGTCAGTTATCTATCCGACGGCACTATAGTGAAACTGAGCAGATGTTTCCGAGATCATATTCACAATATGATTCAATAAACTACGCGTGTAGTTCGTTTAAATCGATTACATAGTTGCTTGCGATGCTATCCACAATTTTACTGTGGAGTCAGTTTACAAATAATTGTTCTGTCGAGTGGATTGAACAACTATCGATTCAGATCGATTCAGATCGATTCAGAGGAGAAAAATACAAAACAACTGTTTCCTCGATAACTTTATCCAAGACTTCGTATTTAACTAGTTTCTTAACGAAGTCGTTTGAAATTCACTTTTTTCCGGAACATTTCTCGTTTGCGTATAAATTGGCTAAGAAATAGCAATGTTGCTGTGCTCGGTGGCCGGCTCTTGCTGTGATAAAAATTATTCGAGGCCGTTGAAAGGAAACATGACAAGAAATACAAAAAATACCATAAATACTCGATGAAAATAATATTAAGGCTTTGCACATATGATTTTTTTCATTTTATGGATACGAAATTGGTATAACAACTCGTACAATACTTAAATGTTTAGTAATTGATTAGATACCAACATATTTAATAATGTGAACAATATTTTGAATAATGGTACAGCAATTTTTCGAATGCCAAGGGTTAGTAAAGAACGATGCATTTATTTCCTTAAAGAACCACCACAGGTCTGCTGCTCTAAAAGAACCACAAAGGACCAACACTGCCTATTGGTAAAAACCTTGGGGTCTCATATGTCTACCCTCTGCTCTTGGGCAACGTGTCAACCGCGCAAAAACAGAACTTGGTGCACCAGCATGTCCGCAAATGGAGGTCGGTGACCCGGGGGTCAAAAAGAACTCTGTCGTAATTTGATAGTTACCGATGCAACGGTGACCGCCGTGCTAATCGAGAGTGTCCACTCGATCTCGATGTTCGATATCGATCCGACGAACCTTTGACCGATATGGAGAGGGTCTCCCCCCGACTCGGTCTGCCGCCTCTTCGATTCTCTCGGGCCGGGATGACTTTTTCGAACAGCAGGTACCGCTGATCGTAGAGAACGAACCGTTATTCCGGAGCACTTTTCTCCGTATAAGTGTACGCCATATAATATAGTTATCCAGATACCGGCCGCCGATGCTCCGATGCATACGGTCTTTCTCTCCTCTCTCTCCCTCTCCCGGTATCTTCGTAACGCCAGGCATTATGGGATATCGTCGGTGCAGAACACCGGAGTCGATGGGGATCCAGGAAACGCCACGATACACCCGACAATGGAGTTATTGGACCGAGACTCGAAGACTCGTCGAGATTTCTACCGATACACGCGCGGACATCTTTTTAGAAGGGATATACCCGACTGAGATACTCGATACATATCGAACGAACGGGTGACTGCGAGATCTCAATGGGGAAATAGGCATGGTTGCATCGAACCAACCTTGCTGACACCTCTCCGCTGTCTTGTCACCACGGCTTTTGACACTGGGCCGAGTACGGTTCAAGAAACTCCGACATATCGGGGATAAAAGCGTTGCAGGCGACGTAGAGTTTCCTTGAAACAGGAGAAATCCGTTCGTTTTTCATATTTGTCCTGTCGTTGTTACTGTTCTAAAGAAGATGATCACGAGTGAAAAACCATTTTCACTAGAACATTTTTATCGTGCATGACGATCCACTGAAAACAATTTTAAGAAGGTTTAAAAGGTCTTCCCTCGTATCATCATCTTAAAGACTCTGTCCATCCATGTTGTCCCCCGAAACATCGGTCAGCAGCGTCCCGTACGTTCACCGGTTAATATGTCAACTGTCCAGGGATTATAGCGCGAATTCCCGAGTTTCCTAATCCCGTCGTCCTCATCGTTCATCGCAAGATCTCGATCGACAGCGGCCGAGCAGCCGTAGGGGGCAGGCTCGATGAAATTGCGCCGCGTATCGCGCGTATCGTTCGACAGCCGCGCCGAGGACGACGCGTTGCAACGGGGGATGACCGTTGCAGTCGGTGTGCACCGTAATCTAGGCAACGTCCCGGCGAAACTCCGACACGCCGGTTCTCGGGGCGTTTGTATCGTTTGTACCTGCGCGTCGGTGCTCTCCCCTCGGGATTACTCCGGCGGCGGACGAGACTCGGTATTACGTGCGCGTGTCACGATTTATACTAGTCACGATAAGCCGGGCCGGCAGATAAGCGACCGGCCCGCCACGCTTACCCCCTGCGCTGTCGCGGTCTCGTGAAGTCAGGAAGAACGTTTGACGATCATCGACAGCTGCGTCGGGCGCCGCAGTTTCCCTCCCTGCTGGTGGTGCATCAACCCTTATGTTTTAGATCGTTTGCATGTTACTGTTCAGAAATGTATTATACAATGTACATGATGTCTCATTTCAGGCAATCCCGTGACTAGGAAGAACGTTCGACGATCATCGACCATCGATTATCATGTGCACGTTGATAAATGTACAGGATGTCTCGTTTGAAGCGATCTTGTGAAGTCAGGAAGAACGTTCGACGATCATCGACCGTGATCATCATGTGCACGTTGATAAATATACAGAATGTCTCGTCAGGAAAAACGTTTGACGATCATCGACAGGTACGTCCGTCGTCACAGTTTCCTGATGCACCCTGCCGGTGCATCAACCCTTGTGATTTAAATCGTTTGCATATTCTTGTTCATTGTTCATAGATGCACAATGTACAAGGACGTCTCATTTCAGGCAATCAAGTAAAGTTAGGAAGAACGTTCGACGATCATCGACTATGACCATCATGTGCACGTTGATAAATGTATAGGATGCCTCGTTTGAAGCGGTCCCGTCAAATCAGGAAGAATGTTCGACGATCCGATGATCATCGATTATCATGTGCACGTTGATAAATGTACAGGATGTCTCGTTTGAAGCGATCTTGTGAAGTCAGGAAGAACGTTCGACGATCATCGACCGTGATCATCATGTGCACGTTGATAAATATACAGAATGTCTCGTCAGGAAAAACGTTTGACGATCATCGACAGGTACGTCCGTCGTCACAGTTTCCTGATGCACCCTGCCGGTGCATCGACCCTTATGATTTAAATCGTTTGCATATTCTTGTTCATTGTTCATAGATGCACAATGTACAGGACGTCTCATTTCAGGCAATCAAGTAAAGTTAGGAAGAACGTTCGACGATCATCGACTATGACCATCATGTGCACGTTGATAAATGTATAGGATGCCTCGTTTGAAGCGGTCCCGTCAAATCAGGAAGAATGTTCGACGATCCGATGATCATCGATTATCATGTGCACGTTGATAAATGTACAGGATGTCTCGTTTGAAGCGATCTTGTGAAGTCAGGAAGAACGTTCGACGATCATCGACCGTGATCATCATGTGCACGTTGATAAATATACAGAATGTCTCGTCAGGAATAACGTTTGACGATCATCGACAGGTACGTCCGTCGTCACAGTTTCCTGATGCACCCTGCCGGTGCATCGACCCTTATGATTTAAATCGTTTGCATATTCTTGTTCATTGTTCATAGATGCACAATGTACAGGACGTCTCATTTCAGGCAATCAAGTAAAGTTAGGAAGAACGTTCGACGATCATCGACTATGACCATCATGTGCACGTTGATAAATGTATAGGATGCCTCGTTTGAAGCGGTCCCGTCAAATCAGGAAGAATGTTCGACGATCCGATGATCATCGATTATCATGTGCACGTTGATAAATGTACAGGATGTCTCGTTTGAAGCGATCTTGTGAAGTCAGGAAGAACGTTCGACGATCATCGACCGTGATCATCATGTGCACGTTGATAAATATACAGAATGTCTCGTCAGAAAAAACGTTTGACAATCATCGACAGGCACGTCCGTCGTCACAGTTTCCTAATGCACCCTGCCGGTGCATCAACCCTTATGATTTAAATCGTTTGCATATTCTTGTTCATTGTTCATAGATGCACAATGTACAGGACGTCTCATTTCAGGCAATCAAGTAAAGTTAGGAAGAACGTTCGACGATCATCGACTATGACCATCATGTGCACATTGATAAATGTATAGGATGTCTCGTTTGAAGCGGTCCCGTCAAATCAGGAAGAATGTTCGACGATCCGATGATCATCGATTATCATGTGCACGTTGATAAATGTACAGGATGTCTCGTTTGAAGCGGTCCTGTCAAGTCAAGGAAGAACGTTTGACGATCATCGTCAGGTGTGTCCGGCGCCGCAGTTTCCGTCCCTGCTGCCCAGACAGAGACGTCATCCCCCGCATGGAGGTCTGGTGCATCAACCCTTACGTCAATAACCGAGCACCTACTTTCAATTTGTTAAATTGTTTGTCCGGCGCTGTAGTTTCCGCCCCTGCTGCTCAGACAGAGAAGTGATCCCCCGCGCGCGTGGCTGGCTCATATTCCAATTGATAAATGTACAAGATATACAAAAATGTTCTCCCGGCGCCCCACAAAAAGTCTCCTGGCAGGAGTTCGAAAGGAATGCGGCAGCAAGCCGTCCGATTGAATCATTCCACTCGCAGAAGACTGAAAGTCTTTCAAAAAATGTGCAATTCTCGCGGAAGAAGAATGCAGGTTGAACGAATTCAGGCTGAATTTGCCAAAGCGTTGTATCGTATTCGACAACGCGGGATCCAACAGAAACAAGCAGTGTAGCGAGCATGCGGCCGGAAAGCGAGGCGTTCTTTTTGCGGGTGGGATGAACGACATCGATCAACGGATCGAGAACAGGCGAGGGACTGGTAAAACACGTCGGTCCCGATCAATTTCCATTAGCCTGATTTATTTTTCGGTGGAGGCGGATACACGCGTAGAGCTGGCCGAGTATCGGAGGGGGTGGTACGGGGTACGCAAACCGATTCGTAGGTGGTGTCCGGTCGGGTACAACGGTTGTCGGTGGACGATACCACAGTGCTACACAACGTTACAGCGCCGCAGGGACACGCGAATACGGTTCGGTGTACCACAGCAGCCGTGGCAGACAGGCGTGGAGAGGGTGAAAGGGCGCGAGAGACCGTATACGGGGTGAGGTACGAGCGTACCGTTCATGAAAGGCTAATGAAGACGTGTCGTTGGTCCGTGTTCCCAGAATCCCTTGGCTGCCACGCTTGGGTCAGCCTAACGACCCACCGCCACGGTGTACAGTCCTTTCGCAAGCTTAATTGCCGATTATCTCCGAGGATCTGATATCGATCGCGGAGGTCTGCCCCTCGCCGGACGGCAGCGCGACTCCGCTTCGCTTCCGGCATGCTCGCCGTGCGTGCTACATCCCGTCTATCCCTCTCCCTCCCTCTCTCTCTCTCTCTCCTGTTTTTATATGTTTCTCTCTTTCTTTCGCCATCTATCGCCCTTCCCGATCGCCCCAGACCCCCGCAGATGAAACACGCCGAGAGCGGACGCGGCGTATTTAAGCGTCGCGCTCGGACTTTTGCGCGTACATCGCGATAACATCGAGATCGGACGATAAGCGAGCGATAAAAGTCGCGAGGATCGTCGGGATAAACTGGCCAGCTGATTTATGGCGGAGTCGCGAGCGCCGAGGGGGACGAGCGCGACGCGTGATCTACGGGATCGCGGGATCGAGATGGACGCACGGGAAAACAGGGGAATCGGGACACTGTGGCCGATGAACACGAAAACTGGGACAAAGATTGAAAAAAAAATTATTTTATAAATTCGAAACAGTTGTATACTTCGATTCATCGATATCAAATACTTCTAGCAATCTCATTTCTAGCTAAGAACAGCGAAATTAATTTTTTCGAAATCACCTTGCCAAGCACAACGCAGTTTTATCCACGGGAAACATAGTGCCACTAATCTCCTTGCAAACGGATTGGCCCTCGACCGAAGATTCTCGTATCGCGACCGATCGAATGCACGACCGCGAGCAAACGGGGGAGAGACGCGATCGAGCGTGAAATTGCGCGAGGTCAATGATATTATGAAGTCGTAGCCCGGCCGGGCGGCTACGTGTTCTCCGGGCAGAAATTATGAAATTCATAAATCCTCCTAATAAAACGGCCGTCGAGATCGATGGAGAAGCTATTCCCGGTAATATATATCGGCGATACGGCGAGGAGGAAAATGGTAATGCCGATAAATTACTCGGCCGAGCTCTGGGGCCAGTGCATCGAATCGAGATCAATAGGTCGGCTGACGAAGCGCGGGCAACGTTATCCCGATTCAATTCTAGCCGGGGCTCGTAACGCCGTGTAACGATCTAATTTGTTACGTCCGTACTTGACAAGAGTCGCGAAAACCCGTCATTCGTGCAGGTGCGCCTTAACGAGCGTTTGCGCGGGAGTACCGTGAAAATGCCGGCCCCAGGCGCACGTGCCCGTTGCGATCGTAATTCGAGACGCAGTCTCGCGTCGAGTAGGATCTAACGGTGCATTTAGTCACCAGACTCTAGTTAGGCCCTAGATCCTAGGGAGCAAATTGTACTCGCTGCCGGTGGAGCATCGGGACATTTACGAGTACATTCCTAGTGACATTTAGGAATTCGCTGATATCGAATACCATTGCAGATGAAGAACAATTTGTAAGAAAAACTCACGGTCACCCATCCCACTTATGTTTAACTTCGAATGCCAACTAGCTAGTCACATGTCGAAGTATTCACGATCAAAACTTTCGTTACACGTGGAACACCTTCGTTCTATGTTCTTAGAAAGTTTGCACTCCCACATCCTCTAGAATTCTGGTCCTTTGTAAGCTCGAGACCTTTAACATCTCGGCCCTTTCCAATCGTGAAAACCTTGGAATTCTTCCGGCTCCTAACAATAACAGCCGAGCACTTCTGTGCCTTTGCACAGCACCTAAAATCCGTAGAATCCTTTGCGTTCCGAAGACTTCGAAAGACTCTTCGCACACTATCTAACTAGAGGGCTATTTTAGTAAAAGATAGAAATAAATTTAAAGAACAGTGCAGTGAAATAAAGGACTGTCCAGTTAAGTAATGGACGTGGTAAGCATGGATCCAATTAATTAAATACAAGATTACCAGAGTGATTCGTAGATTTATCGAACAACCTAACCGGGCTAAAGTAATCACCGGAGTGAAAGAACCTCGTCGATTCCAGCTAAGAAAGACAGGCGCTCGAATAAATCACTCAGAAACATTTAAGCTGAAATCAATCGAGCCGATGGGATCTTTTTGCAGGCTGGTCCGGGAGCAAGCGAATTTTCTTCCGCTCGAGCGTGTTAAAGTCCGAACGCACGGTTCCCTCGAAAAACCCCGAAGTAGCAAAATCCTACGAAGAGCCCGGGACGCGGGGCAATATACTCAACCACGATTTAACGTCTTCTCACGTTTCAATCAGTCAATTTGTAACCGTTCTAAGCGGTAGGGAATCGATCGACCAGGAAAATTGGCTGGTCCGGAGAGCTTGCTGGAAATACATACGTTCAGCAGTGGCCGGTCTACCAAACCGAGCTTCTTATCCAGCCACGATTATCGACACTTCCGTAGAATCGAGCAGCTCTTAGCTGCCGAACGCTGTTGCTCACGATTCTACAACACGACCTCCGGCTTCTATCGGTAGAATTATAAGAGCAACCGGACTCTCATAATCAACAAATCCTATCGAAATTCTACGCGTTCAATGATCGGAGATTTTCGAACCGTCTCGTCTAGCATAAACTCGATTGAAACCCTAGGATAAAATTGAAACATTGCTTACGAATCTGTAAGTGAAAATAATAGACTAATACTAGTTTATTCCGATGGCTAGATCGCCTTCTGTATCAGTTATCTGTGGTTGACATTTTTATACGAGCTTTATTGAAACTTTGAGTACGTTTCGTTTTCTGTGGATTCATACTTTTATAATATGACAGCTGAAAATTAGTTTAAATCGTGAATCCATTTGTAAGATTGAATCCAATGGCCAGTATCATACTTAAGAAATCCCACGCAACGGGAGTGAAGTCCCTGACGTTTTGTATCAACCGGCGGAACATTTAATCCGTAAGAAGAAGGATCACCGAGGCGAAATAGAAAAACTGGTGGCAGAGAGCAAGAGGTCAGCGTTATATTTCAATTTAACGAGACAGAGGAAGATGAAATAAGAAGGAGAGGACGTTGGATCCGGTGAAATGAAACGTTAAAAGGAAGGTTCGCCATCGGCCTCTATGACTTACTGCAACTCCCAGGCGACGCTTCGCCCGTTTGCGTTGCGTTTTCATTATTTCCAACACCGGGGAGGCGCCGACGCTATTTATTCGATCCTTTCACGATCTAATAAAATTATAAATTATAGTCAGAACCGTAAATACATCCTACGTTACTTGCATCCTTATGGAACATGTCTTCCATTAAATCATTATGGAATTGTTTGTTGATTCAAGTCAACTACGTTGAATGAATCTTCGCATCAAGGAGCTTCGACGATCATTTTCTAGAAAGTACATTGTATAATTTCATTCGGAGAGCGGATTCAAGTTAAAATTTCTGGAAAATATGTAGTTATTATACGGCTGGAGTACGGACGAAATCGAAGGCCCCTCGGTGAAATGGAATTGTGACATTCGCGACTCTCTGCAACGAGTCGGGAGCACGTTCAATTCCAGCGATGAACGAAATAACGACCGAGCGAGGAGACGTCTCTAAACTTGAACAAAATAAGTAGCTCCCATCCGGAGAACTCTTTTTTTTTCTTCTCTATCGCGATCGTTCCGCCCATCTGTTCCGTCGAAAATCCTCTCCCCGAAAGGATTTCACGGGAATGAATTCCACGGGCAAGTCGACGAGAAGAGGGAAACATATATCTAGCCGTGACGGGGACCAGTCGATTCGCAACGAAACAGGCCGAAGAAAAAAGTTGACGGAACTTGACGGTAATACGGATTGTCGGAATGCCGAGATTTCTCTTGGGGACTTCGACGATATGCAAGAATATCGGTCATCAGCAGCCGTGCTGCGCCCGGCTCCCCGCATTAGCGACATCCGAAGCTCGGAGGACTGGGAAAATCATTTTGAACCACTCCGGAGAATATTTACCGACTGTAACAGTCAGACTAGACTCCGTTTGTGTAAGTTTACAGTTCTGTCGTCAGTGAATTTATTTTCCGTCTCACCAAAAATGTAGGAAGAGAACGAATTTTATAAATCCATCATCGAATGAATAAAAATATATTTGAAATATATGATTAAATTCAAAATGTTTTAGGTCGACAGTGAGAACGAATAAATTCATAATTCATCATCGAATGAATAAAAATATATTTGAAATATATGATTACATTCAAAATGTTTTAGATCGACAGCGAGAACGAATAAATTCATAAATTTTTCAGAAAGGAAAACGAAATGTTCTAGGTCGACAATGGGAAATGGAAATTAGATGAAAATGCATGCAATAATTTCAATATAAGGACGTCCCTAAATTCTTCTAATGTCTTGCACCGGGACCAATTTAAGCGTCCACGAACAAAGAATTCCCATTTTCCTTCGAAAAACACAGACAGCTACATTTTTCCGGCGAGTCAGTGCAAACACAATCGAATTCCAGCCTCGTTATTGTTTTTCCCGCGGATCGCGAGGAGCCCAGGCTGATAGAGAAAAAGTCGCTCGGTACAACTTCGACGTTGAAGAAGCGTGCTCGTACCTTAATCTAGCGCAATCATCGCGAAGAATAGAGAACCACGGGAAGAGAGGGGACAAGGGGAAGGGAGTCGAAACAATATGGAGCGGTGTTCGCCACGAAAAGTAATTAATCTGATTCGCGGGAGCTTTCGAGAGGCGGAGAGCGCAGCTGCAGTTGCGTGAGAAAACGCACAGGATGGGATTCAACCAGCGGACTTGCATGCGGTTTTTGCGGGGTTTTGGTGCTGGAGCGGCGGCTGTGTGTGCACACGGTTGCAGCGGTGCACCGACGATGTTGCGCCGGTCTCGACGTAGATCCCGACAGGGATATTATACCGCGAAAGGAACTCTGACTTGGAAAAGAGATTTCACCGGGACGACGGCCCACGGAATTAGTAGAACGGGGCCGGCAGAGGAAAACAGGAACGCCGGATCGCAAAAAGAACGGCACCCCAGGGAAAAACGAGTGGGTGACGAGCAACGGCGCGTCGTGTATCCCTGGGATGAATAAATAAAACCTGCTCGTAATTCTCGGGAATTCTAGGCGATTCTCGTAGAACGGCTGCAAAATGCGAACAAATTAATCGTGGTCGTCTCCGGGGCTGAATCCGCCTCTCTAGATCGCTGGATTTTTCTTCCTCTTTCAGAAAATTGTGCTGCTAAGATGTCCCTGAATCAGTGGAATTTTCAGAGCCTGAGCCATTTCGTTATCCTGTTTGTGATGTATAGTGCTTAATTTCATCCTTAAAATAACAAACAATTAATTTTTCAAGCCCCTCTGTATACTTGTAAAGACTATTAGATTAAATTGCCGTTGAAGATGTTTAAAGGAAATGTCCATCCCTTAGTTTAGTGGATGATTCTAGTAAACTGAAGGTAAAATGAAGCACCAGAAAATTCTATCAAAGTTCACGTTCCCTGTAGACTCTAAAGTTTGAAACTTGATCTATTTATAAGTCATGAAACATCGCAGAAATCGTAAACTGCAAGACAATGCAATTGTCGACTTACTCTACGCACTTAATGAGATGAAAGGTCTTTCGATTCTCACTTCCTGAGAGATAACCGCAACAGCATAAATTTGCACGACCCTCCGCAGTCCACGACCAACAATCAGTGACGCGGAATGTGAAGATAATCCGGGCCAGTCACGAGATGAACCGTTAAAGAACAAATCCGAGGGGCGAGTCCCCGAAAACCAATTGAGATGCAGAGAGACTCTCCGCGCTTAAAATCCAAGCAGACCGGAAAGGACAGAGGTAGAAAAACGTGAAAAAAGGTACAAGAATATAAAACGAGAAACAAGAGGAAACAGGGGCGGCTCGAAGCGACGAGAAAAAACGAAGACTCGGGGGAGCGAAGGCAAAGGGTGGAAGAGAAAAAGAACGGCGAGAAGCGGGAAAGGGAGAAAGGGTTGGTACGAGGATAAAAACGATACAGAGGTGGAGGAGAGGGATTATTGTACATTATACACAGAAAGCGTGTACGTACGTCGAGTTCGGGGGAGGGAAGGGACGGCTTCCGGAGAACGTTCCGGAGAAAGACACCTCGAAGTGTCAGCCCTGGGGAAGAAAATAAAATCCTTTTTCAACGTGGAAGCTCCGGCAAACTATGGAATCAGTCGTATATGCCGACGCGCGTCGTTCATTTAATTAAACCTTGACGGCAGACAACATTTTATTCCGGTTCGGCAACATCGGAGGGTGACGCGAGGATGGACACCGAGGAGAGCTTCCGGTCGGATAAGTAAGCTTACTCAAAATACCCACAATCCTATCCGCGACAAAAGCATAAAATTTTGACGAAGCCAAGGATTCAAATTTGAGATATTTGAATTCAGACGTGGAATATCGAAGAGCGCGATGCAGGTTGAATGGGAATTTCGCTGAACGACGCTGCAAAATGCAAAGACGAAAGAAACGCATCTGATTTCGCCGAATCGAAGTTCTCGCGTCCCGTGAAAGATGCACTCCTCGTTTTCTCCCCCCGCGTTCGCACCCCCGAGGCGTCAAAAACGGGCGAGTGCGTCGAAACTACTTTGCAAGTAGTTCCTCGCGCGACTATACCGCACCGGTTTGAAACCGGTTGCACGGAATACTCGCATCTGCAGCCAGATATCCCATTGTCGCGAGCCGTCTCGTCGGTTGACCTCCTCCACTTTGTCAGTTCACAGGGAGATTATGTTAAACCGAGAATGAAAACGTACCGCGAATACCTCCGGGGCCGACGTCAATCGGAACTCTTCACGGTTCGCGGCGCAAACACTCCTATTCACAACTTCTTGCAACCTTTCCTTACTTCCAGAGATCTCGTTTCTACTCATACTTCCACCCGGCATCTTGAACTTCTCCAACTTTTTGCCCCGCTGCTGTTGCTCAACCGTTCCGCGCGCGCATTCGCTTCTTTCGTGCAATTTACTTCGGACTTCATTCAGCTTCTTCCGCTAATTTATGGAACTTGCTGGAAAGTTGCTGAATTAACGCTTTGACTGCCGAGCCAGCAGCCTCAAAAATTCCGCGAGATCAAAGCACCCTTTCAACCTTCGCCCTCTTGCACATCGTAGACACGAAAACAATTTGGTATACATTTAATTCATAAAATATCTGCACAAATCATTCTATTTATTTTTTCTAGAAGCTAAGTATCTGTACCGACAGCTAAAAAATGAAACTCCAAATTAAACTTCATCGTTGGATGGAATAATCTTTAGAGAACGCGACAAGTTATGGTGGTTCAACCAGAACGCTGTTATCAGAAATGCAAAAATTAAAAAAGAATTGAAAAGATACTTTCTCACCTCTTACGAAATTCTACCAAATTATCACTAAGAACTTAATATCTGAACTTACGAAATTGCATAAATGGTTACTTCATTCCTCGAAGCAAGGAGGGGTCTATGCATTACTTATGTGGTTCCGTCAAAGTTTTCTGGCGAACGATCTTTTTCTTTCTCGTTTTATCAGCATCCAGCTATATGTATATCGAAGCGGAAACTTCTTCGGTAGCAGGCATTCTTCGCGAATGGAAGAGTTCGGCATGGCGAAATTGCTCATCGCCGAAAAACCGACAACAGGAAGAAAATAAAAACGGAGCAGGTGAACAGAGGAATGAGAGGCACGCAAGTGATAGCCGACGAAAGGCAGCGTAAAACCGAGGGAGCCACTTGTTCCGAGTAGACAGTTCGGGAGCTGCGAACTTCCAGAATTTTCCCGGAACAAGTTCCCGCGCTCTTGAACCAATTAAAACGCGGGGAAATTAAACTAATTAAAAATGCCTGACCAACTACGAGCTGCTTCAGACTTCCACGGACGTAATCTTGCCTCGTAATGCCGAGCGGGGCTTTAACTCTCGGTTTCGGCGCCGTTCAAAACCACTGCTCGCCAAACTACCACTAACAATAACTTTTTAATCACGCGGCGCTATTGCGGGACGCGTTCACTTCAGGTAACAAATTTTGAGAACGCCTGGAAAATATTAGCGACACCGACTACTGAGATCATAAGGAGCTTTTTAGAACACAAACTCTATTCTTCCTTTTTTATTTAGTAACCGCTATGGGTTCCATTAAGAAAAAAATTGAAAGTGACGTTCAGGGGCCCTCTACTCCTCCATCTAGAAAAAAACCATTAACATAGAATTATGTCTTCCTCAAAACCATACAACTTTTGTCTGAAACATTTTTCGATATCATTAACATTCTCTCTGCGTATGGGGTGGATAAAAACGGAAATGGAAAATTGGCGAATGGAAAATTTCCTAGGATTTTTCTAGGAATGCTATCTGCGATATATTTCAAATTTTTGAAGTATACTGATCTTTTAAAAATCAATAGAATTTCACAAATTTTGTCTTCGCATTTTGTTCCAAAACTGTATGGGGTCCCAGCAGAGTTGGGCAAAATGTAATTTCAATTACAATTACAATTACTTACAATTACTGTAATTTGAAATTGCAGAAATACAATTACATGTAATTGCAATTACTTGACGAATCACTGTAATTGTAATTGTGGTCCGCAATTACAATTACTGGTTGATCCAAAGTAATTGCAATTACCAAATACAATTACATGTAATTGTAATTTTGTTTCTGCAATTTCAAGTAATTTTAATGCAATTACAAGTAATTGTAATTGGCAGTTGCAATTACTTAACGCCAAAAACAATTACAGTAGTTGTGAAAGGAGTAATTGCAATTACTTAACACGATCACAGTAATTGTAATCGAGTCTAACAATTACTTCAGTGTAATTGTTCTTTTAAACCACTAATTTTTATGTTTTGGACCATTTAACCGTTTTCTTATTGTAATTATAGTCCACTTTTGTAATTGAAGATGTAATTAAATACTCATGTAATTAATTACTGCCCAACTCTGGGTCCAATGACACCCCTGTACAAGGTTGCAACATTAGAATAGCAGTACACAGAGAGGAGGTGAATAATTCCAGAGACATTCTTTTATGGGACACCCTGCGGGATGCCCTTGGGACAAGTGATACTTCGGTCCCAAAGTTTCCAGAGTAATCGGCACAACATTGCAGTGATTTTAGAAAACACGGGGCCGCAGGAGATGAGATATGGTCTCGGAAAGTAGAATGTTGGTATACAGGCCGTACAAGATTCCTGATCGGCACAAAGCCGGCAGAAACATTGCTGGTTAATGACGAACGAGGAAAAACCAGAGGAACGAGTGTCACCGGCGCGGCCTCGAATGAAATATCTTTAACCTCTTAGCGGTACGGAGGCTTTGGGAGCGACATTGGTCGTCGTGTGTCTTCGCAAACGATCCCAGGATTAAAGGCGTACCGACCGGAACTGGTCGTGACCTCGTCGGTTTCTTGCCTACGGGATGACCTTCTTCGGCTGGGAAATTACACCCCATGGATTATGACGTTGCCGACGACAACGTGCCGGCCGATCCTGCGGAACGTCAACGGTGAAAGTCTGGGAGACCGAAGTTCCCGTTTTAATTCAGTCGGCGGCTACCCGTTAGAGCTAGACGTTACACGCACACACACAGGCTCGAACGTTGCGGATCTTCCGCGGTCGTACCAGCAGTTATTAAAAGAAAACTGTAAAAGGATCGGTTTTTTGCCTCGCCGAGATAATTAAATTTCACTTCGTTAGAACGTAATTTCTAGACGAGCATTCAATTTATTCAACAGGATAACCTGGTCTAATGAAGCCTCTCGCTCTCGATTTGCATACTAGATTGCACCGGGAAAATAAAAGTTCAAGAAATCATTGCAGCCTCTGCTATCGGAATCGCCGGAGATTTGAACGGCGATCATGGTTAACTGATCTGATCGGACAGTAACTACGCATAATTGTTTCTCGAGGTACGTGCTCAAGGTTCAGATCAATTTTGATTGTTCTGCAATTTTTGTGATCCACCAACGTGTTAATATCTTGTGATTAGTCTACGGATTTGATGCATTTACGACAAAAATTAGCAGCCGCAGCTTTAAACAGTAGAAACATTAAAAGAATCTAAGAGTATCAACCCCTTACTTTTGTCCTGTTCACAGTATTGAAGGAAGTAACCAATTTCTATTTGGCTCCGGAGTCTTGTAATTAATGAAGACAATTTTTTTGTTTCGCATGAAGGTCTGCAGTCTAGTTATATACAATTTGAGTTACATATTAGGATAATATTTTCAAATTTTGTGGTCGGTGGTCCCCGTTTTTCTCAGCAGAAATTATCAAAGAAATCATTAGCCTTGCGTTCTAAAATTGGAGAACAGTTTTGAGAAATATGAGAAAGTTCAATTAGATATAACGGTAATGGATCTGTAGCATACAGGACGTGGACGGTGCAAAAGACGCGATGAACCAGCGTGATTCCCGAAGGGTTAAATCTATAGAAAATTTCTCCTGATTCAATTCGACCCTGGGAGACAAGATTCGCGGAGAATGATAAAAAGCCACGGTACGTGGAAGGCGCCATGTTCCGCAGCATTAAATGCACGGAGCGGCACGGTACACAATAGTCGATCAGCGGCGGCAATGCGACGTCGTTGCACACGGTGGCATCCCTCGAATGCACGGATGCACGGATGCGAGCGAGCCGGAGATCTTCGAATCTGGCCGGCGCGCGGCGACCGCGAAAGGCAGAGGGGAAGCTTTCGTTTACGAGGCGTGAAGTCGATACGATCTGCCTGCGGCTCGTTTCCATCGGAACCCGGCCAGCCACCGTCGCCGTTTCCTCTCTTCCTTTTCCCTTTTTACCTCGCCCTTCGCCTGATTCGAAAACGAGCAAAAAACCAGGCCAGACGGGGCCACGCCATCCAAGATCACGGGCCGCGGGTCGTTAGAAAACCAAAGAACGGCTGGAATTTGTTTTTCCGGGAAGATCCGCTTTGTCCGATTGAAAAGCGGAACCTCTGATTTCCGACGGGGGAGAACGTACAC
Organism: Lasioglossum baleicum; assembly: GCF_051020765.1. Classification (NCBI taxonomy): domain Eukaryota; kingdom Metazoa; phylum Arthropoda; class Insecta; order Hymenoptera; family Halictidae; genus Lasioglossum; species Lasioglossum baleicum. The sequence goes on from NC_134938.1 coordinate 10,182,944, forward strand.
GCGAGAAACGGCTCGGTAAATACGGCGAAAGCGACGAAAGGGATTTCTGTACCTATTAAAATTCAATTTGCCAACCGGAGAAATTCGAACGTCGCCCTGTGTCTACGTGTGTCGATTTCATTTGCCGCTGGCTCTTGCTGCTTGCTCGACACACATCAAAGTTTCACGGGGTTGAAACCCCTCTTTTCTTGTGGCAGGCTACAGAACACATCATTGCTGTGGACACGAACCACTTTTTCCTGTTGGATTTATTCAGGGAAATTGCGTGGAATTAGGCTGCAGACCTTTGCTTGTTTGTAGCAGTGCTGTGCAGATTCGAATGAAATCAATAATCTTTAGGAACAGTCAATTTTGACAGACAGATAAAATTAGAGATAAAATTGATAAAAAATGATGTGTAGATGCTGCTTTGCAAACGGATTAACAATTATAACGATTACTGCTGAACAAACCAGCCAGTTTAATGCGGAACAGCATGGGATTTCTCTGGATGATAAACCGTGCACCTTATTTTTACAATATTTTTGCACATGTGTAACAGCATTATGAGTATACGTATAAAAAGTAAGGTATATTTTATAATTTATTTTACGTCCAGGCGCGGAAGATTTACATTTTTAATCATTTCTCAGCAGGAGACAGGCTACACTCACTGTACGTTATGATAATTCGCGGTGCGTTACTGCACTCGCTATGAAAATTCAGTATTCACAAGTGTGAAATAAAATCTTCCAACTCATTACTAGTTTGTGGATATTTATGCGAAATAAAAAATGTTTACATCGATTCCGAGCCACAGGGGAGCCAAATAAAAAATAATACACCGATGTCCTTAAATCTCTTTAACTTGTCTACTGCTTTGAATAGTACACAGTCATTACACTCCGTTGAAGAGTGAACTGAAAGACTGGAACTTAACAAGTTGACTTTAAAGTAATAAATTCAAAGGAGCCTGAAGCACCATCACGGTAAACAACAAAATTGTGAATAGTGTAAAGCATTTCTGCGCCATAGAACTTTGCGACGACCGAACCGTTTGTCACCGACAATTTAACGGGGAAAGACAATAACGCTCAGGCTACAAAGTGAAGTGAAACTTATGGGGTAGCAGGGCAGGTTTCGGAAAGTCTGTGATGTACAAAGGACCCCATTTCCCCAATGTCCGGACTAATTGCCGGCGTAATTAGCGAATCTCGTCCATGAAATTTGCGGAGCAAATGTCAATCTAGGAAACAGCCGTGTATTTACGGCACCGTGTCCGATGTTTAGACTCGGGAGCGCGACGATAGTGATTTAACGTCACGGGGAAACTGTTTGTTGAGTTGTCAATGAGCTGCATGCATCGCCGGAAGCTTAAAACTACGGAATCACAACGAATACACCGTAATCCTATCGCGCTTTCAAGTTCGATCTATTTGCTGGACAGTGGTACTTGAAACACACGTACAAATTGAATTCAATTTATTATTGAACGAATCTGATATTCACAATTTTAGATAAAAAATAATCCTTTTTGGGATATAATGGTACTTGCAAATTCAATTCGATTGAAAGCATTGTTGAAGTAATAATGGACAACAAAGAATGCATTTGGAAGAAAGATAATTGTAAAATCATCCGTGACATGATTGCGACATTGTTACAATCATGTTGTTATAAGATGCCAGTTTAGAAAACTATGAGAACCAGACGTTTGTAAATGTTGTAAACGTTGAAAATATAAATACAAAGAATTGAACAGTGTCGACAAATGACTTTTTACTGACTAAAATCGTTCAAGAAAGAAACTCGTAATAGTTTTCCAGGTTTCAAACGTGAAGTGTTTCATATTACACGGAGCCATTACACCAGCAAGCTAGCGATGGCAGTCGATAAAGGCTCGCCGGCATTTTCAGCAAAATGTTTTTCGCTAAGACGATATTTACGAAGGTACAATAGACCTTCCGGAAATCCGTGGATGAACGAGCCTGAGCGGGAACACGTATACGGCCGTGCGTCGTCATAAATACGCGGGGAACTACCGTGCATGCACCGGTGTGTTTCCGTTTGCGGATATTCCGTGTGTGTACACGAAATACGCATCAGCGACGGCGGCGGAGCTCTCCTACACGTATAATCCGCAAGGTCTGAGCGCTACATCTGCATAAACGGGACAGTGTACATATGCGTCCGTGACTGCGTTTCAGTTTCGTGGCACCGACCATTTCATTTACGGCGACGCGTTTCATGAGAACCCTAAGCAAACAGCGGAGGGTGTCCGCGGCCCATAAAGGCGGAGGATATAAGGCTGCGAAACCCTTTACTAATCTTCGCGAAATAACTTTATTCGCGGTAACTGAATCGCAAGCTAGACTGTACAAACAGCGAGAGTAGGTACAATCTCGGAGAACTTCGGTTCGCTGTTACGACGCAACAGTCGTTCAAACATGTACCATAATTAGCTGGACATCTTCTTTCTTAGTAATCAAGCTTGATGCCGTTGAATGGCAAAACATCAAAGAGCTTTTAAGAATGAATATATTCGTAAACAATGGTAATGTCATTTTTGTTATTTTAGCCTTACAACCCTTTAAAACAACCCTTCTGACTTGTGAAGTTTTTTAAGCGTTCACTAGTGGAACATGAAAAACGACACAATGCCACCTAGCAGCTAGACAATGAAGATGAGTTAACACGGTTATGAGCAAGTGCAATTTAAAACAGTGAAAATATTAAAAGATTTTGAGAGTATCAACATATAATTTTCATCGCATTAAAATTATTAATGAAGAATATAAATTTATATTTAACTTCTGCATCTTGCAATTGATGGACAAACTTTTTATTTTGAATCAACATGGGGAGTCTGCTTATGAAATAATATTTACAGAATTGATAAATGATACTAACAACTGAAAAATCAGGTTTATCGACTTGTGTCACTTGTATCACAAGCCTGCGATATATTATTTGATCGATCTTCAAATTTATGAAGTTACTACACCGCGAATGGCGATGTAGCTTATCTCTGACGAAAATCTCTGAAGCTCGTTTAACACAGACGGCTACGAAGAGATTCAAAACCTCGTGCGATTACTAGCGTGGTTAAGCAGCTTTTAACTAGATATTTAATTCCACCTCGGGGCTGAAGTGTCTAGGAAGTGCAAGGTTCGAGCAAGAACGCGAGCAACAGGGGACCTGCTCTTGGCGGAAGATAACCGCGGAAAAATGTAACGTGCCGCGACTCGAGTTTCGACGAGGCAAGAAATCCCTTCGGCACGAAAGTTTACCGGTAACCTACCCGGAATGATTTTACACTGTGAAATCGTAAAGTGTCCGGTATCGTAATGTCAAACAAGGCGCGGATCCAGCGATGCATTCGCGCACGATCGCAAACACATAATACGGCTATCTGCGCGCTTCACTGCTCACAATACTCCACTGTCCATCCGATTTCTGGCCACTTGAGCGCCCGTTGCTATCTCCAATAGCTCTTAGAACTGGGTTCCAAGGAACTTAGGATCACGATACCCAAACATGTTTGTCCTTGCAACTTGTCGACTTGGATTCGCGTTTTCCCGACTAGGGTGTCCGTATCTCACTCATTCTCCTTGCTCCTGTCCTTCGTTCGCGCAGATAAGAGCACTAATGTCCTGGACTGTGATAATTAAAATGTATCGTTTATGGTATTTTATATAAAACTCGATAAGAGTGCTAAGTTTTACTAAAACATAATATTTTCGGTGTTAAAAGTGAATTTTTAGTCATTCGTCCCGTTAGATACTCTCGTTCGTGATAAAATATTGTGTTCATTCAGAATGGATCGAGTGAAAAGATTACGCAAACTATAGCTGCTAGTAAAATTGACAATGAAAAATTAATATCACTATACAAGCTCAATTGTTTTAAATGGAACAATGGAACTTTTATTATCTCTGGCACATGGGAGGATTGAACAAGATTTAAAATTGATTAATACCTTATAAGATAAATTAATTTGACTTTACTGAATTCTTGTCGAGGAAGTTTGTAAACAATCGGTTGGTAATCAGGTAGTAATGAACGGTAAAGCCGGGTTGTTAAGCTGGTAGAGATGGTGTAACAAGAAGTGGGAGTTGCAGATTTTCCGGGTAGAAAGAGTAACCGTGTGATCAGGCCGAATAGTCGATTAACGATTAACAGTAACTCAACAGGGCTGCAATTTATATCCGTCCGATGTGCCACAGGAACGTCCGACGCGTTCGAGTCGATCGTAAATTTAATTGTGTAACGAGGCAACGGCTGATCAAGGCTTTCTCCGGTCTCGTCTCTCGCGTTGATCTCTGGCTCCCGATCGACCTCACCCCTTCGCGAGGCTGGCGTGCTAACAACTCGTAATTACCGGTCAATGCGGCGAGCCATTGATCCCGAAGACCGTTCGTTTCCACTTATCCTAGATCCCGAAACGGCCTCTCTTCGATTCCCACCGCCGAAACCCGAAACACGGAAACAAACCACCCCCGAGTTTCGAACTTCACCGCGTGCGTCGTGTCGTGTCGCTCTGAGGTCGATTAACGCCTACCCGGAGATACTCCTGAATACGCCTAATTGCTCAAACTTTTCTACCGTCACGGCACCGCGAACAAAATTGCCGCGAATCGCTGCCGGGAACGCCGCCACACTCGGCCCGAATCGCAGAAAGCTCGACAACATTCGTGTCTCTGTTAATTATGCATTATTTCATAAAAATTGTTGAATTTTGTTGAAAAACGGATGAATTTTGCGCTTGAACTGTCGATACGCAGATGTTTAGCAAAATATTGATCGCGTAAGAAGTATTCGGGAAAAGCCAGTTTGGAAATTCCTCGAGTTTGCATTAGTATGCATCAGAAAAACCAACTCTAAGTCACGAGCAAACACGTTAGCTGAATGTGCAATCTCTGTTTTCTCGACAGCGAAGCCCGTACGCGAAAACTTTATTCCGCACTTTCCACAGATTTTCCGACGAGGAATCACCGCTTCTTTCTTGGAAAAGCATCGCGTGTAGGATGTGGCCGAAATAGTCGTCTTTATTAATACGATGGTAGCCGGCTTGTCTCGAACAAAAGGAGAAAGTACATAGTTCAATTGATTTGCTCTTTTTAGAAGCAATTGATCAAGAAGAAAACTCTGATCAAGAAGAGTCCTAATTTCAACGGACACTTAGTTACCCTGTTCCGTGGATCTCCAACCGCGAAGCGATCGCGGGCTTTATTTATCAGGCCGCGAAACGTTAGTGTGAATTTTATCAGAGATTCTGGAACATTTAACAGGAAAATCGTCGGCCATTGAGGATTTATTCAATGTGCGGAGAATCTGAATGCACCGTGGACCGTGAAATAACAGAGAGGTAAAGCGAGCGGAAAGTAAAAGGGGGTATAAAGAAGAATAAAAGGGAAGAAGAGAGAGAGAGAACACGAGAGACTGAAAGAACGAAGAGAAAACGAAGAGAGTAAAGGAGGATTATGAAATACAGGCACGTAGCGGAACCGTATTTATCTTTTATGCCACTTACAGATGCAAGCAAGGGCGAGACAAAACATTGTCGTACCATTTCGACTTTTTTATCATTTCCATATAAAGGGATGATTCACGGGACGCGACTCCTTTTGTCCGTCGTCGTTCTTTTGTACATGTCGATCGAGGTTCACGAGGTGTTAATATTCATCGGGCGCGTACGCAACGATCCCTACGAGGCCCACGATCCGACTGGACGAGTGTCACGATCGTTCGCGGAGCCACGGTCATGCTAACGAAGAGGAATCCGAAAGCAGACAGAGTCCACGGAGGCGGTCGGATCGTAAGTCACGACTCGTCAGACCACTGACCGGTATAAAGAGTTTACGAGGCGAGCCTAGGCCGAGCCAGTTAGTTCCACCTGGCAGTAAAAGGTGTAGTTAACTGTCCTGAAATATCGTCTAAAGCTCGGCCAAGATCCTCCACTCTCTCGTGCTCTCGCTGCCTCCACCCTCGAACCGTTCTCGATTCTATGTATTTATCCTTCCGACATCTTCGCCATCATCGCTGCACTTTGCGCCGCTCCTTCTGACGACCTTCGATTCGATGGATTCGCTCAAAAGTCTACACTCCCGTCCGTAAATCACCACTTACTGATCTTCGACGAAATGGTTATTAACGGATACAAGCTTCCAGCTTGATTCTATCGTTTTATTTTGATTAGATGCAGCTATTGTACGATATAATGTTTGAATGCAAAATTAAATATATAGAGTATACAGTTAGGAGCAAAACTGATCACTAGACTGCGGATTTTATGCATTTATGACAAGATTGGGTACATGCAATTTAAAGCTGTGGACATGTTAAAAATATTTATTAGTAATTATATGAATAATAATTAAAATTTACGAGACGTAGGATATTTCTCTACATTTAAAAAATAGTAAGTACCATTTTTATTTCATAACATACATCCTTTAATAATAAAAGATCGTCTGCATCCTTTAAATAAGTGTCCAGAACTTAGAATTTGTATTCAGTGAGATTTGCGACACGAGCAGCTGAAATCCGTCTGATTTTTAATTAGCATTTGAGTGGATTGCATCGCTAGAGGCGTTTCTCGGATAATTATACTCATGCTGTTACTGATATAAGTCAGACGCGCCACTACATCGTGAGCTCGTTATTTACCGATCTGGGAAAGAACGAGGTTAGAGATGTGGAGCAAAGTACAGTGAAAAAGCGTCGCGATACCCGGCACGTTTCAAAGACACACGCTTTTATGAAATAAGTTGCCGAAAGTATCCGGTAAACAAAATGGCCGTTAAATTCCACCAGGGGTGGAAAGAATCTCGCAACAACGTGCCGCGTTCCACCTGTCTCGAACTTTTCGCAAAGATTCGAAGCCGACCGAGAGAGGCAGAACTTTCAGCGACAGTCCGAACTTTCGCAACGACCTTCTGCCGATCGAGGAACAGCGAAGTTAAAACGGCACGTGTTTCGGCGAAATTGAACTCGCCGTACTCTTTGCTCAGGTGCGTCGCACTGGTGACGTTTATCTGTGTTTGTCGTACACGTCGTTACCGAAAAATTAAACTTAGTACCGACAGTCGTTTACAATGATTAAGGAATCGATTAAACAGTTTAGTCGCATCGGAAAGTATTTTTCTTATAGCTCGTTGCCGTGTGATTTTCTTCTTCGAACTTGTTGTCTTCGAGCGGTTCCCAGAAGAAAAGTAGAATTTAATGATTAGCGCGTTGAGAATAGAAAAAACGACGTTTATTATAACAATGACTTTTGTAACAGTGTTGCACTTCGAGTCTAATAAAATTTGATTCACTTGATGGACTGTGGTGGAGATTGATTGTCACTCAGTGTTAAATATTGACCAGAAAAGAATATTATTTTCAACATTTGTTACGTGTTGATTTTAGTGTCAGATATTCTCGTAAATAACCCACCGCACCGGCACAAAGTTCGGCCACCTGTTCTCTTATTTCCATTCTGTGTTCTCCGAAAATAAGCGAGATGAAATCACTGACCCCTCTGATGCAATCATCACATTCGAGCTTCCTAAATGCGCAAGGTTTTGGCGCGGAGAAACAAATCTCGTTTTCTGCTTTTCACGAAAATACGAATTAACGTACTGTCGAATGTTTAATCAAGAAGATGTACTAATTCCGCAGTCTAATGGTCGAACATGTCAAACAAGTGACACAAATTTAATTGAAAATAACATAAAGGTATGTTTAAAGTCGTCTAATGTTTTTTAACCTACTGATTTCTGTCATGAATGCGTAAAATTCGCTGTATTGCTATTTAAATTATTTTTACTTTGTCCGTCGCAGTTGCGCAAGACAGTGATTAAGTAAAACAGAGCAACAGCCTGCGAGTCGCAGTTATTATGATGCAACGTCCTCAGGTGCATAATTCAATAGTATTGTATGACATCCATAGCAGCGTAACATCCCTTAAGACGTCAATTAACCAGTCAAGGCGCGTTTAAATTGTCTGCCTCCGACATTGCGCTTGCAAACAGGATGACGTTAAACAATTTAAGACGTGGAAACGCCGAGTGCTTTTAAAATGAATGTTGCATCGAAAATGATGGCGCAGGATACTAGAATTATAATTGTAAATATATTTGTAACAACAACGGACGGGCCTCCATAAATACATTAGTTCGCGACACATTTAATGTATTATTAAATTCGTTAGCTAAAGAACAATAGGCCAGCATTACTACATAGCATATTACGAAGAGTACACCGAACAGGGATTACAACCGGATTATCCCGGAATAATTCCGTAAAATTTGAATGATAATGTTGCAGCATTAAAATTATTAACTCACAGCTTCCCTCTGGTATTACGTTATTAACAATACAAACTTTGAAACAGATTATTATACGCTCGAGTATTTCTGTTGGAAATATAAGCTCGCGCAATTGCTAAACCGATTTCATCGCTTACATTTTAATTATTCGAGGAACGATGAATAATGTATAGATCGAAGGAAATTACGGAAGTTCGGGCAAGTTGTTTGACCGAAAATTTTTCATTCTCGATAACATGAATGCGTGTAAATCATTAAAGTATTTTCGTCAATTTTTATTCCATTCTGGAAATTCGCGTTTGAAGAAAAAATTTCTTACTAAAAGAATACTTCTGAAAAACTGTTACCCACGTGAATCAAAATAATATTGGCACAGTTTTTATAGAACCCAGATAAAAGGTTCGGAATTACAATGGACACAGATCTGACGAAACGTATATTTTAAATTTTCAATATAGCACCACACAAAAAAGTTTTTAACAACTTGTAGTGTTGTCCCTGCAATTCCGAGCAATTGCAATTTTTTTCAAGATATTGTTTGCACGTCATATAGTAAACTAACTTTTCTAAAGAAGTGTGCCAATATTATTTCTATTCGCTGTACACCAAGAAAATTTAATTTTCTCAAGCAAACATCACTACGCGTTATTACGATAAGAAACGATTCGTTGGATCCTAGTCGGAGAAGATTCTCATGAATAAATTTCCGTCCGGTTAAGTTATTCCGTAAAAACGTGAATTCGCATTAACGTTTTTAGGCCAATTGCGTGAATGGCAAGCGGAAGCGTTTTAGAGGATCGGTGGCCATCTTGCCGGAGATCAAAGTTCAGTAACTGTTTTCGAATGTTCTTCCTCGATCGTCTCGACTCGTGGACAGCCGCCGCGCCGGCGGCGGAACAATGCCTGTCAGACATTTATTTATAATAATGAGTCGCGGTAACAACGGCGAGAGGTTGACTCATTGTCGCCCGGATCGCGCCGCCGACGACGACGATGGAAACGCGAATAGATATTTATAAAATGAGAAACGAGAGACGGCCAGCCGATGTCCTGGGAATAGATCTCCGAACCCGGTTACGCGATTTATTCCTAGCTGGGTCGCAAACCGTCGATATTCAGAAATTGGCCGAACAGAAGAAGGATCGCGAACGGTTATTCGCTTCAATCTGTGTCATTTTTCTGCACTCTATATCCATACTAACTATATCGGTCCCCTAAAATAAAGTGCAAAGCCTTTTGCAGAGTAATAGTATCGTTTCGCTCTGCGATTTCTTCAAGTGGTCGCAATCTGGAGCGAATCCTGGACGAAATAATCTGAGAAGGCAATATTCGCCACGATCAACGGAACGAACGTGATACCGGGGATTTAAGGGCGGAAAGAAGAAGTCGAGAGTGTTTCGCAGCAGCTGCTAACGATAGTTCATCGCGTTAAATCTTCTCGAAGTGGCGCGGGAACAAAGCAACCAAGAAGGAGAGATCCTCCAGAAAAGTATCAGTTGCGCGAGCGGCAGATGCTCGGCTGTGCGCGATGTTAATGTTTCTGCGATTGGCCGTGAATGTTGCATCCCGCCACCCACTTCTGCCCATTTCTCCGAGCACCTTGGTAGTTTCTTTGTTGCCTCGATACGCGCGAAAAGTTTCATCGCGAATGAATCATCCTACCGCATTATCAATTCTAATGAATCTTATCCCTGACCGAGCTGTGCACACGTGGGTACTGTATTTCCTAATCGTTTGATGATGATTAGACTGCGGATTTCGATGCATTTATGAAGAAATTGACTGGGTGAAATAAAAAAAAGTAAGAGTAATGTTGTTTTTAATGAAATAAAGTCATTGAGGGATGAAATCAATTTTTATTTTACTCCTGCTTCCCACAATCAATGCGGAACATTTTCATCTTGCGTAAAGATCCGCAGTCTAATGATGATCAAAGAAAATACGTATACGAAAATAAGTATAGATAATTGAAAATATTCTTTTTCAAAACCGCTTTAAATTAAAAATTTTCGCCATACTGCTGTGTAAATTACCATTCGTCGTTTCTATGCGATCCGCCGTAATTATACGCAACTCATTACTCGACGTAGGATTCTCTAGCGTGAATTAAAGGAACTTTTCTGCCCGAATTAATTAAGAACAGCGAGGTCGACGGTGGAGGTTGCTCGAAGGGAGAATATTAACGACGCTTCGGGTGTGTTGGAAAACACTCGAGAGCAGCCCCGGTCCGGAATAAAACAAAGGGACGATTTACTAACGGCGTGATATTTAATATCGAACACTTTCGAGAAAGAGCAGCTCCGTTTAAACGGAATTCCTTCAGGCTAAACAGGTTTCTTCGGCGTCTGCTTCTTTGCTCGCGTGTAATAACCACGAACAATACCGAGTAGAACCTGAATCGTATTAACCGGAGCAGAAACACGCGCGAGAGCAATAACAACTGTGTGCGTGTCTGAAAGATGAGGAATAAACTTTGGCCGTGCGAGAGTAAAGATCAATAAACAGTTGCTCTTTCACTCCGGATAGTTCTTTCCAGCGTATACTTAATATTTTACGCACCTGTCTATTTCGACCGGGCGATCTCTTACATGTGTCAGCAATATATTGCATAATAATTAACCGCCACAAAATTTGTGAAACTGTTCTTCGAAATCATTTGATACTCATTTTCTTTCGTTCCGAGAACACGTAGAAAGATTACTTTATTTTTAGTTCTCTAGGCCGTTTCTCCACAAATTTTTGAGGCATTTTCTACTGCACTCGTACTTAAAGAAAAACTAGAACACCCAAGTGACAAGTGGCCCTTTTCTTCAAATAACATAAGAGAATAATTTATTACTAGAATAAATAAGATGAATAGATCGAATTTAAATCAGGATTTAGTCAATGACTTTCATTGTCTGAGAAACGTGGGTTAATCCACGACCCAATCAAACGTTAGTAGATGTAGTTTTTGAAGAAACTTTGCACACCAGAGGCGTCCGTTGTATGTATGTAAGCAGAGCGAAACTTCGATCAACAGTAAATAGCGGCCGCTTTACATTGGTAATGCGTTTACATCGATAAAAAGGATCCAATAACTGAGCTCCGTCCACAGAACTTCAAGTTACACAGACAGTTTCGATTCTGATAGTTTGGATACTCATTTGTCCGAACTTGGACCGAACAATTCCACCGGAATCGATCTACCCTGACCCAAGCACCGCACAACCGATCGACTTTTCTGAATTCGTTTATCTGAATTCCAGTCGAACGTACTTGAAGCCGCAGCCACTACAAAATTGTTTTTTCTCGGGGAGACAAGGAATTGTGCAAAACAGATCCTGTCATTTGAACGTCTAATGGAGATTGCTTTCATTTTTTCAGTAATGAAAGCAGAATTAGCAAAGTTCATCACGAAATAAAAAAGAAGATTTTTAGTAAAATAATGGAAAAATGTACTTGAAGAAGAATGTATTCTTTGTTTAAAATAATATTTTCGTGACTTGATGTGAAATAGAATTTGTTCATTATTTATAGTCATTATTTTATAGAATTTGTGCATTATTTTATAGAATAAAATTAACCCACAAAGTTAAGGCTACATAAATAATTGGATTTCTTAAACATTTGTATCAGACATATTTCGTAGTTCCAAATTATATACGAATTATATAAAAACCGAAAGAATAAAGTATAGCATCCCTTGTGATTCAGAGAAGAACATTACAAGTCGATCTTTCCAGTCCATTTCCTCGGCATAGTACTTGACGGTTGCTTGTATTCCTCGCCATTTCGCCAACACGTATAGTCTCAATTTTCGCAATAGCTATCGATTGGGGAGAATGGTGATTCGTGCAAAAACCAAGAAACAATGGGTCCCTGAAGAACCCTATCCCCAACGGTCGTCACAATAAAAACTGTATCAAACAAGTCATTACGAATCGATGGAACGTATCATCCCAGCGAAATGTGCTCTAACGTTCTATCGAACGATTCAATCCTCTCTTAAAATCGTTTACAGACCACTCCATTCTTCTTCAGCGAAGGACATCGCGTGGCATTACAAAAGTCCGCCTAATGGATGATAATTGAATAACGTAAAAAGTGCAAACAGTGGTTGAGCAACACTGTCAAACTCAAATTTGGACTGTGAACTATGAGCTGACGCTTTACAATGTCTTTTGCCTTTTGTTTATTCTGGAAATAACACAATATGTACCTGGGAGAAATATATGTACACTTTTACAAGAATTGCAGAACGAAGCCTAAGTTGCAAAACGAAGCAACAATTGCCGAGGATCTCGAATGCTCTATTTTCAAAGTCATTATATTCTTTTACGAAGTACAATGAAATGAATAGACGAAATGCAGAACCGCGACTAAATAAGAAGGATTTAAGAACGTCGTTACATTGTTTTCAGTGTATTAGCATTATTAAGAGAAGCAACACGGTTTCGTTTAACTTTCATTTCTCACGATCGACTCGGAGAACTTTTATTTTGCATAATGATCCACAGTCTAGTGCTCAAATTAGTAGACCCACTTGCATAAATTCACGAGTTTAAGCTAGATTGACATTGCTGTTTCGTGAAGCATTGACTACACTGCTCGAAAAATGAAATTGTCAGTCTCAATTTCTTCTGTAAATGGTATCAAGACCATCTCCAACAGCTCCGTATATTCTACCGAATTCATCTTATGATTAATTCGACAGATTGAAGTTACGACTCATTGCAACATTACTTTCTTTTCTTAAATCGTGTCAGTAGTATTTGAACCATCTGGCACATCCAAGTTAAATTTTTTCTTTCGTGTGTCCAGGACATATATCTTTGTGCAAATTCGAGACGAGCTTGTTTGCGTCGTTCGTTGAGTGCTGGTTTCTGCAGCATCTTTGTCCATTTAAATCGCCCTGAACTTTTTAAAATTTGCTGTACACGCCTTGTTGTTAGACATGGTCTTAATACCATTTACAGAAGAAATTGAGACTGACAATTTCATTTTTCAGCATGATAACGCCCGCAATTCATGCATCAAGACAAACAAACGAGTGGTTAGACAACAAAAATATGAGGATTTTGACATGGCCAGCTTGTTCGCCAGATTTAAATCCAATTGAGAATCTTTGGGGAACACTTGCAAGAGAAGTATATGGCAATTGTAAACAGTACAACTCTGTTTCTGAGTTATGGATTGCGGTGAACGAACCGTGGACATCCGTCGAGGCAGAAACTCTTCTTACTGTGATTTCATCAATGCCTAATCAAATTTTCGACGTTGTTCGGCGAAATGACAATTATACTAAGTACTAATTTGTAAATATAGATGAAATTTCCGATAATCTTGATGTTATCTACTTTAAAAGAACGTGCGGCTTTATGAAAATTTTCGCAGTTCGTTTTTTGTTAAACTATATAACTTTACGTTTTCCTGTAAATAAATAATATATCTATGAATGTAATCATGTAAATGGTTTCCTTTATTAATCCTAAAATGCTATCGTGCATCATCAGCTTCTCGTTACTATAACATAATTATAAGATTACGACAAAAAATCAGGTGGCTTTATGTGCATCGGTACGTTACGTTGGCGGAAAAGAAGAAACGAAAGACAGAGGTGATTACAAGCTGTTAAATACACGGTGTACAATTTAGACCGGGAATGCCTGGAGACATACGGCTGGAGCCGCTAATGGAGGAAGCGTGTAAATTCCCTGTCATTCACTCATAACAACGCGAATTGCTTTATGCTCCTCGGCTGACGCCGGCTAATGACGTTAGCGTGACAACCTGCTCAAGTTACGTTCCATCGCGGCGACGTTAATGAGCCGATTTATTAGCGTAGTTTATAACGCGGTTTGTATAGATCGCGACGCGCCCTATCAAGAGGGCCATCGGCCATTATTATGCAAAACGAGTTTCGGCCAGCAGCGTACCGTAAAAATCGCGGATGCAAATACGAAACGGGTCCCGGTCGTTCGGTCAGCCGAGTTTTCGGGACGGTTCGTTAGTTACCGCGGGAATAATAATATCGTCCTAGACGCGCCATTTAAAAATTTCCATAACAACCACGCCGTCCTCGCGATCCGACCCAATCCCGATCCCGACACCAACCTCCTATCTTTCCAGCCGCTGCCGGACTAAAAAAGAACGAATACGCGACTACGGCTGATAAATTATTTAAGAGATCCCTGTTTGATGCTAATCCGGGATTTCATATTAGATCCGCTAATATGCAATGCATTAACCTTCCAATAAACTCGTACATAATACGTTTTAACCTTTCAACGCTCGAACCCGAACGAACTGTTGCTTTTTATAGAAATCTAAAATCCACCGTGTATTTTAGGATGTCTGTTCTTAATGTCCCCGGATTTTATAACCACGGATTTACTCGGATCTACTTGGTTTTTTAATGTGTCTGCTAGAATGGGTGAACTCTCACGTTTCTTTGCTGTGTCTGCTAACAGTGGAAATGTTAGGGGGTTAACGTTTAAATGCGTAATGTTGGCAGTTGGGGAGGTAATTGTTGTTTCATTGTCTGGGAACAAGCACCGCATTTTTTGACATATTATTATTTTGTGGAAGGATGCGTATTAAAGTAACTGTTCGGTGTTTCTTCAAAAATTACAGAGGATGAACGTTACCTAAGTACTCTAACGACCATTCATTACTGAAAACTGAAACGTGAGTATCTGTCCATTCAACTCAGAACCGATTCGCTCATAAACTGAAAACAATCCCACCAGTATTTGTCATAATCCCTTCTCCTACGATATGTTAGTACTCCGTTTCACACTGAAATATTTAGTGTTCGTGTGTGTGGGTGGCGTGAGACTTGAAACATAAAATTCACAAAGGGCAAAGTGCAATTTCAGAGATTAAAGTGAGCAAGTAGAATTTCATGCGCAGACACTCTAATACACGTGTACACTTTTCATTCGCTTTAAAAGTCATTTGTGCAAAGCAGAGTTCACGGAATGACGGGAACATGTTTTCTTTTTTTGTTTCGCGAACCACTCAGGTGAATTAATTTGGTGAGTGGTTTACAATATTTATTGTTGCTATACGGACGATACGAGTGTCTGATGCATTTTAGTACAGACAAGGGTAATGCAGGAATAACAATGATTTTTAATTAAATTGTATTCTGCAACATTAATATTCTTTTACTTAGACAGGAAATATACAAGTACGCAGCTACTTTCATAGTTTCTTTCGTGGTTTCGAAACGAAATAAAACGCTTGAAATCATAGAGAGCTTTAGAGAACAAAATTGGAAAGATTTCAGAGTGCAATGAGTTCAGATTCCGCGAGTGAACTCGAAGTGTCCGCAACCTAACACTGTCGCCGTCGCGTAACATCGGTATCAAACTTTCATTAAATTCCCATCGATCAAAGCGACACCAAAGCGGAACCCTGCGTCGATAATTTCAATCTAACCCTTTCACGTGCCTTGTCCTTTGTGCCGGCTGCATTCAGCGACAACGGCGCCGTAGGTATACGCAAATCGCGAGAGCAACGGCGACAGGGTCCGCAGACCTTTCTCCTTTCTCCCGTGACGATAATGACGCGAGGCATCCAGCCTTCTGGGACGTGCATATGTACACACCTTAACGATCCATGGGACCGATACGTAGGAAGAAGCTGATTACTCATCGCGCGCCGTCTATGCCGAACGTTTAGCGACTTATTGTGCCTGGTTATTGAACCCCTGGGAGAGTATACCCTGAGAGAAGAGTACATACCCCCCGCCTCGCCAACCCCTCCAGTATCACTATGGCCGGCATCACTATGGCCGAGGGGCCGTTACACACGCGGATACACGTACAGCTTCCCATTATAATTATACTGGCGCGGCCAGTGTTGTACCGGTACCTACGTGCATTCAAACAGGTTGCGTAAGAGCCACCTCGGGAAGGAAGAGAGCCGCCATGACGCCATTACATCAAGTTTATTAACCGAGATTTAGGCGAATCACAAAATTCAGGGAGTCCTTTCCAGACTGGGCAACCCTGGAAGTCTGTAGACCGCGGATTTTATGCATTTATGACAAGACTGGGTAGTTTAATTTATTCGTTACGCCGTTATGAACTTCATTAACCTTCAATTACTCGCATAGTGTAACTGTGAAACAAAGGTGTCGACCATTAGACATTAGAATAAAAGATGTAATGATGCTCTCGACGCACTGGTTCGATCTAATTTTACTTCAAAGCGATTTTGCATCATGATCTAAACATTTTGATTTTGATCTAAACATAGATCGAAGCGTCGAACATTTCATTCAAATTGCAAAATTGCTTTGAAGTAAAATTAGATCGAACCAGTGCGCCGAGAGCATCATTACATCATTTATTAACAATTATATGATCGATAAAAACAGGAACAGTAGACATTAGATATTAAAGTAGTCACTTTATTCCATAAAAATTAATTTATGTTGGAGTCATATAAAATTCCATGTAATCATTTAAACAGAAAGCGGCGTGCGAGTAACTCAAGGTTGAAGAACGGAATAAATTACACCTTGGCCCTTGTGTGTTTGTTGCAGTTGATGCAGACGATTTTTATTTTGCATAAAGTTCCGCAGTCTAGTTACATGTATACAATGTGGCCGAAAGTCACTAGATCATTTAAACTTTGAACTTATTTATAAGAGAATAAGTATGAATTTTTAAAAAATGAAAGGGTTGGTCCATTTCAGAATGGTCTAGACAGGTGTGTATTATACTAAATAAAATAAATTTATTTTATTGCAGAATAGAAATATGACGTGGACAAGGGCCTCGTACGAGATACAGGGGGAACGATCTACTAATTAGGCATGTCCGACGACGTAGGATTTTCATAATACCCTGGCAGTAGCCAAAGAATCCAGCTTTAGAAAGGTCCGAAGTGGAAACGAATCGGAGTCGTAGGTTCGGAACGCCGAAGCGGCCGACCGACAGAAGTTCCAGACAGTATTCTGCCGTGGCTTAATCCGCAGGTTATGGCAGTAGGTTGCCGCGAAATTCTAGGACGCGATCGAGGCGCAACGCGCAAGCCCGGAAAATTATGGCGATCAATCTCGCGTGAATAGGTTCGAGAGCCATGGCCGGGGCGAGCTTGTCCGGCGCTCGTGTAAGTAGATCCTTCGAGAAGTGGAAAACTCGGGTCACGATGGGTTAATTAATTACATTTGTCTCGGCGCGCAATCTCGCTGCAACGAACTTGAGCCCGTGACGGCTGTCGTCCGGAGATCGTTACCTCATTAACGGATTAACGAATACCACGGAACCCGCGGGACAAGAAATTGCGAAGCGATCCGATCGCGTCGCCGCACTACACGCAATACCAAAGCATACTTTCATCGAGCATAGTGCGCTCTCTTGTAGGCTAATCACTCGGGACCGTTGGGCAACTAGTAACGAGGCTGCGCCGCGTTTTTATCCTTTAAGTGGACTTTTCTCGGTTAGCTACTCTGCTTCGTCAATGACGTCGATCTTGTATGTTTTATACGTCCAATTTTTCACAGTAACGTTAAACAAACATAACCTGTAGGACATGTAATCAACATGTTCTGTAATTTGTATATTTCGGTGGTTCCTTAATTATTCCTTAATTACAAGATGTCTACGATGTTTCGCTATCATCAATATATTTAATTTATAATAAAAGCAAAGTTATAATGTCAGGAATCCACTGGTTCAAAAGTTAGCTGTTGAAATCACAACTATACACTATACACGCATAATTTGCATAGAAGTTTAGTTAACAAAAGTTCTGAACTGAATGAAGAAATTCAGTTCTTGATTCCTCAACATGTATTTGAAAGATTCTACAAGTTTGAAAGCAAAAAATATTTAAAATTGTTTGAGGAATACAAAAAACAAGGTATTAAAAAATTTAACAATCTGTTAAAGTAAACAATACAAGTGTGATTATTGATGATGATCTTACAAATGGCAGCAATGTTTCAGATGCAAATAACAACGTTAAAGATCGAACCTGTGGCGCCGAAATCAAATTGTTTATTTGCACTATCTACGATCCACATAAAGGAAAATTCATACACGCATAATTTTTGCACCCGTGAATTCCTAACATTAAAACTTGGATTTCGGGCATTTTCTCGCCAAAATCAAAATACAGGATTACATTTAAGAATGTTAAAAATTTTTATTTCCTGAGGTGCATTCAGCAGTACATACAACCAGCCTGTAGGCTGCAATAAAATTCTTTCATGGGACGTTTCATGTACAACAATCAAGCAACACTGTAATACGAGTCTTCTCATGATCATTTATAGGGTGCAAAAGTTTCCAACAAAATCGAGAAACATAATTTATGCTATATATTTATAGAACGACTCGTGCAAAAAATGCAATTTACAGAATTGTAAACTCGCCTAGGGAAGGTCGAGTTATCGCAGCTGGTTGCGAGCTTCCGTCAAAGCAGCGTTTGCAGAGTATCGTTCAATATAATGCCCGGAAATTTATCCAACAATTTCAGCTTGCGAATGAAAGTACCGCAACGGTCGCCGCAATCAAACTTCGAAATTATTCTCTGGTAAAAATTCCACGGAATTATGAAGGTCGACCTGGCCGTCCCGTGAACTCGGGTTTCTCGCATCCGCGAATTTCCGGGAAACTGTTCGGCGATTCAGGCGCGTGCGCTAAGGGTGGGGCTGCACCCTCGAACAATTTGTTACCGCACGAAGTAGACTTTTCGCGAAACACAGTGACTGAACGGTCGAATTAGGGTATGGTATTTCTACGAAATATCTGATATTATTTATTAAATAAGTCAAATTCAAGTCTCCTGAAGCAATATATCAGTCAGCCTCCTTGATAAAAATTTCTAAAACTTGACGAATTATAAAAGAAACACTCTGTAATCCGTTATGTCGAATGTGGTATGATTTTATCCAGGAGTGTAAACGACTGATTACCCACGCGAAATCCCTGCCACCATCTTCGCGTCGCGGCAACGATCGCGCGACGATTTTCCCCGCGGACCAGCGACGCGTGTACGCAATTTTCACGAGAGCAATTCGCACGGAAAATTCCCGGTAATCCAGCAGAGGATTGCCGCGGCCGTGGGTGGCGAGCTATTGCGACAAACGATTTGATATGGGAACTGGGCGCCGTCGCGTGTGGGCACGGCCCTGTAATTTCGCATTTTACGCTCGCTTCGGCTTGAACACCGGGTTGCGCCGCGCTAGGAAGTTCCGCCCGCTTTTTACCAACCCGCCGAGGGAAATCGGGAAGCTTGCTCGAAAGATTCTGGTTATCACGGCGCCGGAAGTAATGCTCGCGGAGCGTTCACCATTATTTCCAAGATTTAACCCGTTAACGCCGATTTGACAGATTGCCTGAAAGTTTAGTTTCAGGTTTCTTTCAGGAATAGTGATTGCATTAAACGAAGCAGACGACGTGGTCCAACTGGAACAAATTCGACGCAATTAACCCTCTAAGATCTGTGCCTGAGTCTGCTTTGATCCGGAACATCAAAACCGTCGTTTTAGTGCTCAATTTGTGGCAATTAATTAAATGAATAGCTGTTGCATTGGTGATGCAAGGAAGACTAATGTGTCTACTTTTAATTGTAATTATTAGACTGCGGATCTTTATGCATTTTCCGCTTACGAAATACTTCAAAAACGGCTAGAATATAAAGTTTGATCAATTTTGTACAGTTTTTATTTGTTTTGGATCTACAAAGACTGTGCCCATTAAAAATAACATTATATCTCATTCCACTTTCTTAAGATTCGTCTACAAACATTGGAAAATGCATAAACATCCGGAAAAATCGTCCGTTGTCCGAGGTTTAATTCAATCAATAACACCCAAAGAATCTTCCCAATAATGTAGTTCGTAATTCCTTCCATTCGGCATCCTCGTTCTGAATCGGGGCCGACCGAAATTACAAAGTTTCGCGGAGACGCGTCTCGAGGTGGCGTCCGTTGAAAATGCATCAATAGGAGCGAGCGGGTCGGCTGCGCCAGGTGCTGCATACCAAGGAGGACCTTGCGCGGCATTCGAAAAGGAAAGAATTCGTGCCGGTCGTTCGCACGCCCGCAAAACATGGTCCAAGGGCCGAGATGGTGTGGGGAAAACGGAGAATCGGTGAAGGTTATCGACGTGTCCGGGAAACGTGCACGGGGCGTCACGGTCGCTCGACAAATTTCACCCAGGGAGCCAATATCGGGGGCGTCGCGAGACGCCACTGCCACGCCGACTAAAACCATAGAACGCGCGTTCCCATTTCGTCGAGGATGAGCCTCGGGTCGTGTCGCTTCCTCGGTGAACAAGTGTAGCCAGCCACCGGCGACATCGATGAGAAAAAAATCGCACTGGCCCAGCGGTCGTTGAATCGACCAATAAGGGTGGCGGTTGTGGACACAGACAACACCGTGCGTGGTAAACGCGTGACACACCGGTTTGCGGTGCGTGGAAATCCCCGGATTTCGAATATTTCGCCGATTACCTTCGGCAAAACATTTATTTAACCTCCCCTTCCCACCCTCATCCCCTAGAACACACGCTTTTTTCGCCGGTTCCCGCCGACAACCGAAAGCCTCCTACTGATAAATAGAGTCGCGATTCGACGTTTTATTCGGGGCTTGGATTAGTTGGGAATTCAGTTGACTTCGATTAATACCTTTAAACAACTGTTGGTACACAGGGTGTCCCATTTATTATGGTTCTCGCAAATCGAAGTAAACTCAATTTTGAACGGCACTAGATGGCCTTGGAAGTCGAAAGTTCCGCATTAAAAAAACAGAACCACCACGAGATGTCTTCCAAAACGGAGTAAGTTTTATTTGGCATATTTTTTCAACCTCAAGTAAGAAGTCGAGAACTTCAAATAGCCTGATCCAACCTGAAGATTCTTCCTATCACATAATTAATGAATGCAGTAGTCGCTGTCCAATTATACCATCGGTTCTCGAATCAGAAACATCGAACGCGTAGGCAATTTCTCACACAAAACGGAGTTTTTCAACGACAGCCCGAGGACACGTCTGCGTTTCATTAATTCTCCTCTCGTTCACCGCGAACGGAATATGGTCGATGGCCGTAAACAGGCCGAATAACGCAGAGCCGCTTTATCGTAATGAATTGGAATTAATAAAACATGAACCGCAATAAACAGGGAAAGAAGCCGTGTCGAGTCTTGACCGAGACATCAACGCGGAGCCGTAAAATCCGACTGGCATCAGCAGAGTGTCCCGCATCGTCGTCGAACAAACCTAAAACACCTCGCACGCGAGCAAAATTCCTGTACCCTGATTTCCATCGCGAACGACCATCGCCGCGAGCGATGGAAAACTTCTTTAGAGGACCCGAACTATTTTATTTCCCCCACCTTCGCGAGTTGAAACTTCGGAAGAGCCTGCAGTTTCCTCGGAGATGCAGGGCGAGCCGTGCTTCGCGCGATCTGAAAAAGTTCTTGATCGATCGCGTGGCCTGTTTGATTCGCCACGGACGAGATTCAGCGTGTTCCAGTCGGGGAAGAATAATCGCGGTTGCACAAGTGGCACGAACGCTGCAGCCCGTGGGATGTAATTTTCATCGAATGAGTAATTCATATCGGTTTCGACCGGGCAAGTCAATCCCTCGCGAGAACAGGCACAATAAAACGCGATGAGTCTTCGCCGTCGCGCGATGAGTGAGCGTACGCGTGGGCCACGCTCAAGAGAATCAATGAAAAATCTGAAGGTGATGCTTGGTGCAACATTTCTAAACAATGAATCGGGACACGTGGAACAAACCAGCGTTGCGAAACTCCGGCTGGCTCGCTCGAAATTAATTGGTCGAAATGTCTGAAGCCCACTGAACGCTGCATGCCTATCTAGATGTGGTTTCGTTCTTTACTTTATCACTGGACTGCGGATTTTATGCACTTATGGGAAACGTGAGTGGGTTGAATTCAAAACAGTGAAGAAATTACAGAAATTTAGAGTATAGAGTGCAAGATATTTGTATTTGGCTCGTGTTTCTTACGATCTATGAAGTCAATTTCTATTTTGCATAAAGATCCGCGGTCTAGTTATCACTAAATGCGGGTCTTTATGCCAATGAAAAAATTTCTGCAACAATTACAAGGTACTGGAATCAAACGAAACTTTGTTTCTTCCTTTAACAATTTTGATAAGTTGGTGATAATGCACCGATACTCCTAAATTTCTGTTACCTTTCTACCGTTTCACGTTTCACCCGTTCGTTTTCCCCATAACTGCGTAAAATCCAACTATAAAAATCTTTTCCCCGCGAGCTCATTCTGTTCCACATTTTTTCTTAGCAGATAAATCCGTTTCTTGCATGTGACACACAATTAACGCTCCACTCTGGAAACGTTAAGCGTGAAAGTTCTCTTACCGGCAGAGAACTAGAAAGGATTCTGTGCTGTACAGTTCTTGTCAGGACAGGTTATAAAACAAAAACCATTTTCAAAACTAATCCATTAGTTTCTGCTTCAAAGATAGAAATCCAGAAAGGAGAAAACGTCATTAATCCTAATGGACGCAGCGCGATTACGCGCTCGGCCGCTGAAACCGTCATCGCTGGAGGGTTTCGAGCGAACAAAGTAATTTCCGCAAAAGCGGAAAGAAAATCGTTTGAACTTCGGTTTCGGGGAGTGCAGAAAACACGCGTAATTCCGACGACCGAGTGCAGATAGCGGTAAAACTCAGGCGAACTTGACGTCCAAGTTAATAAGATCCCAACTCCACCTACGCTCACGCGATACGTCCTCCCGCTCGTGGTTGCGGGAACGACGCATCCAAAGTTTCCTCATATATCTTCGAAATAGTTCCCTGTATAATTCAGTTGTCCCGACGCGGAACAGGTAAAGCACACCGAATCCCGCGGGATCAGGCCCGCGGTGCTCCGAGTTTCCGATTCATCACGGAAATCAACAAAGTAGACCATCGAGTGAGCCCGGATCATTTCCGCGCGATGATCTTTACGATCAGATCATAGAAATTCTAGCTCTAGAACACGTGGCAACTTTTAATGAAAGTGTTCCTCGTCGAAAGTTATAATTTTTTGAAGAAATGGCTCTAGTACGAGGCTACATTCGCCAGACCAGCACCTGGGAGCGTGAAACTTGTTCAACAGCAGCCATTGCTGTCCCCGGGAGTATAGTTGACGGAGAAGATTCTATGAACTCGTAAAATATTTTACACGAAATCGCGGACACCTCTTTCGCACCAGGGAACAAGCTCTTTCGCGGAATTCCGAGGGCGGAGTGTCTCGAAACTCGGACAATGGGCAAACGTTCGCTGATTGTTTACGGCGTAACACATTTTTATGGACTTACTTTGTCTGGAAGCCCTCGAACTCCTCCTGCTGCTCGCTGATGGAGGCTTCGAGGTCCAAGTAAGCGCCATAGTCGCCGTCCTTGTACAACTGTAGCGCTGTGTCGTCGAGCTGTAACAGAAACAGGATTTACCGTTTCAATTCGCGGACGAAACTTCGTGGATGATTTGAAAGTGATCGAAATCGAATGGACAGAAATCTACTCGATTTCTTTAATGAAATAATATCTTTTCTTTGAAAATGGATATCCTAGAAACTCATTCAATCATTTTCTACGAAGGAGTCTTTGCAATTTCTTACTAACGTTTTGACATGTTCCTGCAGGGGAATGAGGAAGTAATCGCTTATCGCCTTAAATATACATTGATTTTCCGGAATGTTTATGGGACAACAATTTGGCAGTGAACGGCGCGGCGCCGCGTTAAGATTACCGTGCACGTGAAAACGAATTCCGAATAGATGGTTAAATTAGTTAGTTGAGTATTCAACGGGAACTTATTGTGCAGGAGCGAATGACGTTAGCCACTTCTTCCTTAATCGCCGCTAATCTAGGTAGACGCGTCGTCGTCGTCGTCGTGAAACGATCGTGTTGGAACGCGAGGCAAGGCGAGGCAGAGGCGAGTTCCTTTATGTCGCGTAATCTCGAAACAGGAAGCCGCGCGAAGCTCGTGCAGTCGTCGCCTAATTTTAAACTCCTGCCACTTTGCGAACTAGACGGATCTGCCGTGGCGGATGCTGCGTCACGGGAAACTCTTCGCGTCGCGTTTATTGCTCGAGGATTTAAACGCTTCCTGATTTGTCCCTCTCGAGATCCTTCTTCCCGCGAACATCGCTTATACACCGCTACACAATTAGCCCCTATCCGACCGTTTCTTTCGCTATCAATTATGCCGGCGGCCGTCTAATTCGCGGTGCTATATCATTTTTGTATAATCGCTTCGCAGGGCAATTAACAAATCTATTTTAGAACAACTGGAATGCGGACCTTTGCGAAGAATGATTCTGCATCTGTCGAAATGTACTTCGTTCATTTTCACACAAGGAACGATCGGTTCTATTTCAGTTTCTTTACAAACCCGTTGTTCTGAATAAACTCCGTTGATTTATTTATATAAAGTGCGATTTATTTTAGTACATAATCTAATAGCATCGATTGCAGGGAACACTGGTTCGATAAACATTGGTCTCTTCCCTTAGCGACTCTAATAGATTGTAAATGATTAATAATTAGCTTAAATTGACTTGTTCATTGAATTCTATAATTTAATTTAACAAACACGGAAGAAAGACACTGTTTAATCGTACAATATGTGAAATCGTGCTAATTTTCAGAACTTTTCTAATAGATACAAATTCGAACATCACAACTCTGTGGAATCTTCTTTGAATAACAAACAGAGAAGAAAAGGGAGCGGTGAAACTGTATTTCGTCGGGAAAGAATAGTATTTCGGGATTCGTTGCTCGGGAACCGTGGCGCCGCCGGCGACGCGTTAATAAAGTTATTTCTGCGGACTTTGTTAGTCACATTATTTCTAAAGTAATTAAATTACTTTCGCGAGTCATGGCCCAGGCAGGGTTCTATTTTCGGCAGCCGAGTGACGCAACCGTAGGATCAATGTTGTATATCTAGCGCGCGCGGACCACCTGATTCCGAATCAAGAGATTATCATCTTGCGTACACAGGAATCGCGTATGCGGACCAAATGAACCGCGGATAAATTTAGCTGATTAGACACATTACCCCGGATTGTTGACCCGTAAGACGCTTATACATACATAACGTGCGTTGAACTCATTCCTCGGAAGCTCTTCAATGAGGAAAATGATTCAATCGGGCACGAACGAAATCCGATTCGAGATATAGAGAAATATAATCGGATGAACGTGTAGCATCGAACGGGACTCCTACGTTCAAATAGTATTACATTCATCTAATTTAATTTTCTTTTCTTGTGTTCCGAATTATGTTGTCCCCATTTTTTATGATTAAAAAAATTCGATGATTGTTTAAGCATTACATTTTTTAAATAGAATTTTTGCGATCGTTGAGTCATAAGTGCAAGGATTGATAGCGTAAACTGAATAGTACTATATTTTCCAGAAGTTTAAATCGTTCATAGCAATGATACTTGAATGAAAAGATGTTTAAATTCATAGTTGAGCTTATGAAGTAGGTATCAGACGGGTTATTAAACTGTTTTAAGCAACAAACACTGTGATAATGAAAAAGCCAGCAATATTAGAGAGACCGACAACGGGGAGAAAATTATAGACCAACGAAGTAACCAAGCAAACTAACAAACAGAAATTATAAATAGATATTCTTAATACACAATGTGCATATCAAAGTTAATCGTGAAAAGATTATAACGCTAAGTTAACTACGTTTTCTAGATTACGTATTCAACCTGGAACGTCAAAGAACAGACAGCTCTGTGCTCCGACTAAAAACAGAAGCAGAGAAGAAAGTAATGTCGGATAATCTGAAAACAAGGAGACGAAAGCGAAAAATAGTGAAGTCGAGCCATTTCGGAAGCCGTAGGCGAAGTCTAGATGCCGATTTAAAAATAGTCCAGCATCCCAGGCCGCCATATTTGTAATCGTATTACCAGTGCCGTCAATGGAACAGTTATTTTCCGCTTCCTCTAAAAATACTGAAATGGTTGTTGAAACTATCACTTGCATAACACTAAAATAATATACTTTCGATGGTACAAACACCCAATGCAACCTTGAGAAGACTGCAAGAACATTTTACTCGAAATCGCATTTTGGAACACAAAAACTGGGATACCGATCTTTTTAAAATTTCGCATGCTTATCTCCGTCAATGATGCTTAATGATTAATGGAAGGATTTCTTTCTTCAACGCACGCTTTTCTGAACGAAAAACAGGTGTCCTTAAATTCGAAGTTTCACTTTAACAGCCGCCGGTTTGTTTCAGATCAATATTTCATGACACTGAACGATAGTCACACTCGTATACTAGATACTCGATTTTTATTCATACTCGATTTTGACAAAAATTGCTTCGACTATATCATAAATTGATATTTTTCTATAAAAAAATCCTACGAAATAAATAGGTATGTTTTTTCTACAATGGTGAAATCCGATTATTTAAGTATTTCCAAGTGTGTCTAGAACCCCTTGAAATATTTCGCAGAAAGGTCGAGCGGTCGCCTATTTGCTTGGTCTGGAGTGAAATCCGCTTTTTCGGAAAAGTAGGCTGGAAACCGGCGCGGAATGGGATAATGGAAAAAGAAACAAGAGACAGGCCGGCCCGGCGGAAGGACGAGTTCCGAGACCGTGGAACGGACGCGAAACGAGAGGAACGGAAATAGGAGAGAATCAAAGCGAAAGGGAGGACGAGCGATCTAGAGTGAAACGAGGAACTAGCTACGGGGGTGCGGGTGGAGGGAGGTGTTACGGGGGCAGCCGAGAAAGACAGAGGCGGAAAGACGTGCCGAGCGGCGAAGGGAGCTCGGTTGACCCATATTTCTAAAAATCACACAGCTTCAAAATAGTCCGCCGCCGGCGAAGTAAATGCTGGTTACATATAATGCACGCGCGTGCTGGCCCCTTCGCGCGTCGACTGCATTTCTCTCGTTTCTAAGCGTCCCGCATTCGATGGAAAGCGAATTGCTTGCCGGCTTACGTAATCCACGTGTCGAGGCTGCTCCAAGAGTACGATCTCTGGCCTTCAAGCCCATGACGAAATTGGTCAACCGGAAGAGAACGCGCGTTCACGCTCTGCCCGCCCGCAGACTCCGCTCTGACAGAGAGAAATAGAGAGAGAGAGAGAGAGAGAGAGAGAGAGAGAGAGAGCCGGAGACAATGGCGGCCCGCTTCTTTCCGGTTACTTAACCCTCGCCGCTTGCGCAACAATGAAAACTTTACGTAGAATATTTCCAAACTCTTCACCTCTGCGCGTTCAACTTTTTCCTAAGACTTTAGACATGCGATAGTGTTGACGGGTTCAGAAATGTTAGAACTACGGGAACACGATCTCTTTCGAGACATTTTCCTTACTTGATAATTGCTGGTGCAGCATTTTTTGAATCAGCCACGAAACCCTCCGACATCCCTCATCTCTAATAAGTTGTTTTAGCCGGAGCAGTACGGATTCCACATTGATGATGTAAATGCTCTTTTATTTAAGGTAATATCTGAGGTCTTGTTGAATTTTGACAACTATACTGTTGTCAATTTTGGAAGAGCATTACTGTCCAGATGTCTGTGGACATATTCGGGCCCATTAGGACCTCTTAGAGCCAACTTGAGGCCAACTGGAACCGAATTGAGTCTACTCGGACCGGTTCTGGTCAACTCGGACAACCCAGCACAGCTCAGATAGATATCTAAATAGCTATGATCAGATTCGTGATCTATGAGATTGAGTGTGTTCCAGGGAACAGAGTGGGACTCGTTTCGACGCCTTTTGTTTTGAACTTTCTACTTGTTTATACGAAGTTGCACTGCAATTTCTATAATCTCCAATTAGACGAGTGAAAATGCGGACGTAATAAAGAATATTAAAGCGTTTGATTGAATTCATTAAACACAGTAAATTAGATGATAGTGACTAAAAGTAGACGGTAAAGACAATCTCGAATAGCAAAGCGAATGCAACCCCGTTGAGCGAATGCACGCTCG
This sequence comes from Lasioglossum baleicum, assembly GCF_051020765.1. Taxonomy (NCBI): domain Eukaryota; kingdom Metazoa; phylum Arthropoda; class Insecta; order Hymenoptera; family Halictidae; genus Lasioglossum; species Lasioglossum baleicum. Next base: position 10,211,188 of record NC_134938.1, read on the forward strand.
GCTGAGAATCTAATTAATCAAAATTTTAATCCTGTTTTACCACGCTCTGATAGTTCCCCTTCTGATACACGCATCATGGGAAAGTTGTTTAATTAACCATTTAGAGTCTCACGAGCCTCGTGTGTCTTCAGTGTGGTCAGTTCAATGCTGCCGTCCACGAGAATTCACGTTTAAGCAACTTTATGTCAACAAATTCCGCCGAATCTGTTTCACTTTGACCTCTTTTCGTCGACGCGAGTATTCCGAATCGAGAAACTAATTCCCTAGAACCATTTATCACTTCATCACAATGATGACTTTTATTAGGGTCTTCGAATCGAAAAACCAATCCCCTAAAACCGTCTATCATTTGATGTTAAATTGTATGTTCATGTAAATTGTCAAAATGAATTCCAGAATACATACAATGATGATTTTTATTAGGATCTCGTGTTCGAGTATGGATAAAGGGGGAAAAACATTTCTGAACATCGATCGCGTAATGCGTGCAGATGCAATGCACTTCGGTCTCGACTTCAACGAACGCTGAAGGGGACGAGTTGACCGAGGTTTTCCTTTCCTCGAGTGCTTCCACGATTTTCCTTCGTTGACGTATGCATTGTGGCATTCTACTAGCTATCCTTCAGGGACCACGTTTGTTTGTCGAAAGACGTTTGAACAACTGGCAAACATCTTGACAACGCGCCACTTTTGATTCACATAAATCGAGCCCTTTGTGCGGGGAGCGTAAGACAGACGACAATAGAAGCGCAGAAGCTCGATTCCGCGTCGATCGGAATTATTCACGAGTTCTCTTTACCTTCGAAAATTAAAGAACTCCTTCCACGAAACAAACGACTATGAAATCTACAATAATAACGTGAAGTTCCATCTCCCTTTTATTGCAAGGAGAAACTCATTCAATCGCTTTCCAGATAATATTTTCTTTATTAGAATTTTTCTTTTATTAGAAACAATCGAATGGGTATCAGGAAGGAGGGCCTTTGTTTTTAAATTTTTAATCGCAAATTGCAATAATAACAGCCAGCTGAAAATGACATAGGTTTGTGTGTTTTATTAAATGTTAAAGAGCAAAATAAGTTCCTAATTGCGCTCCTATGAAATTTAAAAAACCTGACACTTTTTCGACAATAAATCGCTTTACGAAAAGAAAATCTATCGCACGACGTAGAGCACATGGCTGATGGGAAATTGTTAGGGGGTATATTCGATACAAGATGAAAACAAGAAAAAAAGATGATAAACCGGCGAGTTTATGGACCGATCCGATATAAGAAACGTGGAGGTTCGCGATTGAGTACCGGCGCTTTGACGGAAGCCTCGCGGGACGAGATAAACGAAAGTTGGAACGCGTCCCGGGACAATTAACCGGGGAGCCGCGATAGCCCCGGACAAGCCGTTCTGCTCGGCAGCGCGAAACTTTCTCGACCGACTCCTTTTTGTTCGCCGTCACCTGCTACGGGGGCCGTGCACGCGATGGAATAACGCGTTACGAGGCTCTATTCACGGAAAGACGCAATCTCCCCTCCGCGACAGATCGACAGGAACGAGATAACGTCGACTTAAGTATCGGAAATAGTCTTATCTGTCCCTAAGAGCTAGTCGATCGCGGGGAGGCTCGAACACGACACACGCGCGCGTTACGTAACATAATCGCGAACAATGTCAGGCAAAAGTAACGACACACGTAACAAATTGAACAAGCTCTTCGGCAATCACATCTTATTGTTCGCACCAGTGTACCGACGCTTTTCCTTCATCTCTTTTGTCCTTCGTTATTTTTTTAACAGATTTTTACCAATGAATACTTATCAGCCAAGCTGGAAATAATTTAATTTAAATAATTTAGCACTCCATGTAATTCATTAAAAATTAAATAGCGTTCTTTAAAACTAATTTTTTGCAAACGCTTTTTCCAGTACTGCAAGAGGTATTTCTAAACTAACGAACTTGGCCGTATTTTGTTTGATCTCACAACTGTTTACGGCCATAGGAACTTGGCTCCTGTTTACAGGATGTTTTTGTTGGGATTGAAACTGCACCAAACATGCTTACTCGTTTGATTCATCGTACAGGAATGTATACTATCCGTATTAATCAGTGGGACACGAGGCTATGTTCAGTGCCATTTTAATCAGAAAAGTACCACGAATATTTTATCTCGAATATTAAACATTTCTTCCGAGCTAGAATAATTCCATTCTGTATTTTATGGATATGAACTTAATATAATAGCTCGTACAATATTTAAATGTTTAGCAATTGGTTAGATCCCAACATATTTAATAATGTTTTGAATAATGGCACAGCAATAAGGTAAGGGTTAAAAACAGTTTTATCGTTGGGGTACATCCCGTGATAGTGGGAAAAAATGTGCACAAATATCGTGCACATCTTTCTCACATGTTATCGAGGCATTACAGTATTAAATCTGCCACGTCTTGAATTCTATAAATTCTTTATACACAATACACAGAGAACAAGATGGATATCCCTGTAAAAATGTTGAAGAATGAATCACCTTCGCGCCAGTTTCGACCACTAGCGGGACGCGAAGTAACGTTTCAGAGTTTACCTAGTTTTTGACTCCCAACAATAGATATTCAAGTTTGCAGGAAGGAATGCTCGAAATCTACCTCTTCCTTCGCAACAATAATTTTCTACACGTTAAGAAGTTTGACAACTTCGACGACTTCTAAGACTCCGCAAAGTTCGCGGGCTTCTACAATAATGCTGAGCACGAAGTTCGCGAAGAAAGCTTGAGAACGTGATTTTTGGGCTTCCGCGATATTTCCGAGCGGTCTAAGTCTTCGCAAATGCCAGCGTCGATTCGTTCCAGCGGGATCGCGTGTTCATGCAGGTGATTGGATAGGAAATAAACGACTCTCGGATCTTTTTCGTCTGTATCGAGAGTCTGGAACAGTAGTCTGCGGATAGTTCTGCGGGGGCTAAACAGAGCTAACAATAGGAACCGGCGTTTTATAGTTACGTAACCTTGCACACCAACGAATTTCTTCGATCTCTAGGTCCATTGTGTATCGCTGCGTTTGTGCGCGACGTACAGCGTTCAAGCAGACACTCCTGCATCCTGGCGTAATAATTGAATGCTGCTTGGTCTTCCTCCGCGTAAACCCTGAGTGGATTTACGTAAGACGGAGTTAACTCGATGCAGAGCAATTATACATGGAAATGCGGGAATATCGATTTCCCGGTGGCATTGTCCCGCGACGCGACGGTCCGACGGCAACTGTGGTGGATTTTGTCAGCAATTAGTCCCGGTTACGACTCGGTTCTGGGACAGGCAACTTCTGCTCTTGGCGAAGTTTACATCGTCCGGAAGGAGATCCGGGAATTTCGGGTAAATAGTAATCGAACGTTAATGAACTACGCGGAATTCCAATCGAATGATGCATTAACCATAGATTTTGAAGGAGGAGAGCTTGTGGTGCACTGAAAATCTTAATAGCTGAAGTTGATGCAATAAGTTGGCTAACTATGAGAGTCCACTGATTGGTGTCTAATGAAGGTCCGCTATTTCTTAGAGTCTAATAGCTCATCTCCTCTGGCAGCTACTTTCGTTATTGACTACAAACGGGATAGCGTGCGCATGCCTATAAAATGGCCGGAGATGTTTGCTCTAAATGTCATCAACCTAAAGCGAGGTGACAGCTACTTCATCGTCGGTATGGGGATGGCAAAGTACAGGAATGACGGTCTGGTAAATAAGTCAAATAGACTAAAACTAAACACCCCGGCACCTTAATCGTATAAACCTGGAGATGGACCGGTAGCTATTATGATAGGTGGGCTGTTAGCTGACCAAAGCTAGTCGAAGGAATGCGGATCCGATTGGTAGGGAATAGCCCCACCACTGAACAATAGCTGGAGTCTAGAAATTCCAGTCCACCCTCTGTGACATAGTATTATTGGTCGAAGCGGTCGCAGCTATAAAGTGGATCGCGTGACTGCGAAAGTGTCAAAGGCGAGGTCAAGCATCGGAGACCTTCGTTCGAAAGCTGAGCCACATAATTTAGGGTACCGATGAAAGCAGCTTCGGATGATTAATCTTGCACGCGGGGCGAAAAGCGGGGGAACGAGGCTCGATTTGAATTCGAAACGACCGCCGATGAACGGATGATTCTTAGAAGGTTTCGTGAGCGTCCGTATGCTTATTGCGCTCGAGCGAGTATGTGGGCGGCACGTGGGCACGCGTGCACGTTCCCTTTCTTCCGTGATGAACGCTAAAGGAAGACGTCTTACAGCTGTCGCAAGAACACAAAAGAGAAAGTAATCGTTTAACAATGACGACAGTGGACCCAGTAGACTCCCGAGTACATTCCACCGGTCGCGACACCAACAAAAGAGGAAACGACACTGAGGTAATGGTAGATTGGACTGACAATGAGCTCCGGCAAGACTATGTAGGGCGAGAGCTGGAAGGCCAGACTGCCACAAAATTAGCTGAGAACCGAGACAACGGTGCAATTTAACAGAATACAGACGGCTTATGTTAATCCAGGACACACAGGTTATACAGTGAGCACAGCGGGAACGTTACATGCAACGGAGACATACAATTAATGCATAACGTGTAAACCTGGATTGGCGTATTACCTGTTGGCGTTTAGCTGTCTAGCCGTTGAAACTAGCCATGAAAAGTTAAAGCACGATTTTAACGTGGGCTTTAACAACGTGAAAATAATCCGACCACCATCGATAACGTACGTAGTAACCATTGCAACTATAAACACCGGCGGGACAATCGTACTAAAGATAAGTCATTCGACGCGATCTATTTTCTAAGAACCTGGCAATCAGTTTCACCTGGCTATACCAGCTTCCTGTCCGTTATTAGAGTAGATTATAGGCGACGCTGTCCGCGATTGCGCCCTCGAGACCAGACAAACGTAACCGCCGAAGCGGAATGCTTTTCGACGATTCCTTTCGCGGGAAAAAGGACATCGGTTATTGCGCTACTAAAGCCTTTACAGTCTACTTGGGTGATCCGAGAATAAAAATTCGCTCGTAAAAGAGCCATCTTTTCGAGAAGTATCGTGTTTGAGTGTCCTGACAACTCTTCGCCTCGATTAGGTCGTAACCTTTAACATTTCCTTCTCGCGATGAAAGTTGCGGCTTCGAGACGTGGAATCGAACCGGCACATTAATCGCGAGGCGAGCAGCAACGGTACAAAAAGATGCACTTTTCTCGAACGATTCGGAATTTCGGAGAAAAATCAGCGTCCACTGACAAAGAACGAAGACACCTGAAGCTGTTGCAGCTCGCAGAAGGATAAATGCAGTGTTGTCCTCCGAACAGAACGTTGGATTAATCTTACATTTGCATTTTCGCTCGTTTTTGTCTCGGGCAACAGCGAGTTTCAATTTCCAGCGAGCGAGGTAATCCACCGGACCGGACAACTTCAAACTCGCTGCCGTTACAACCATAAATATTCCGACGGCTTTAAAAACGACCCGAGAGCGTGTCAAGAACTCGCCGAACTCGCCGAAGTTCCGGCAGCAAATTTCTCGCGAAACCGGGATGGAAAAACGAAAGAACCGGCGAGGAACTCGCTTAATCGCGCGATAAATTAGTTCGGTCGGCTCGGTCGGTCGGGGAGAGAGAAGAAAACGACGCGGATCCCGTGGCCCGCCGCGCCGAGAGCAACGAAAGGATGAGCATCCCCATTAGAGCCGTGGAAGGATCCGGGAGGTAATAGCTCGGCTCTAACTTAACTCTGCACACGATCACGCCCCGTGTAAACTACTGTAAACGCTGTCCGGGTTATTATGTGTGCGCGAGATAATGAAAACTACGGAAACAGCCAACGGCAGTTCTGTTTCCGGACCGTATGCCTCTGCCTCGCTCCGACACCCTGGAAATGCTGACCGAAACGTCATCCCGCGATGCTCCCTGTCCCGTATCGATAGCATTCTTATTAAGCCAAGGAAATAATTAATTCCGAACCATTTGATTGCCAGAGATCATTGAAATATTAAGCTGCACTTCGTCTCGCGGATTTTACGTTTTTATCAGAATAAATTTAAGCACGCACTCGTTCAAATATCAAATCACACTCTCAAAAAATACGAATTCAATGGAGCATTTAAAGAAACTGAAATTTAATGAAGATTTTCTTCAAATTTTTAAAAATCTCTTTGACACGTCACCTAGTAAATGAATCTTTCTAATTCCTTACAAGAGTTCGAGTCGTTCAGTTAAATTTTAACGGGGTTCAAATACGTTCAGATTTATTCGATTACCATTTCGACATCGAAATCGCTTCCACGAAGAGGATCAGTCTAATTTTATCTGCGCCGGGGCGCAGAGGCGAGGGAAGAAAGAAATGTAACCGGCTAACGATGTCAGAGTAATCGACAATGCGACGCGAATCGGGTTCCCGGCACCGTTCAATCATTCATGCGGTAAACAGGTTCCATTGAAGTCAAAAGCGAGCGCGCCATTCTTCGGTGCTCCCCTGCGCAAAAATCGCGGCCGTATTTATGCGAGAGCCGGAGAGCTCGGCGCTGTCTCGCGAACGGTCGCCCTTCCTGCAGGTGGTACTCGAAAGAACAGGATGGAAACGGGAACAGGGGACGAAAGGAGAAATCACTCGTGCCCCGGGAGGACAGGTTCCGCAAAAATAATCGTGAACCTGTGAACCGCGTTTCTTTCCGACGAACGACCTATGGAACTGGTATTTACGGCCTCGTTTCCACGTAAATGGGACAACCTCGTCTGCGACATGGTTTAATGAGGAAAATGTCAATTTGTAATCATTACCTCGGGCACACAGCTCAGGTAAGGTTTGAGTTTCTGATTTATAATGTTACTTCAGCTCTGACGAGGGTGCCGGATGATGCTTCGCGAAGTTACGTGATTTTAACTCTTGGACCATGTTCCACAAGATATCTGTTTGTTTAATTTTTAATAATTGTGCTGTAGTAAAAGCAAGGAAGATAAAAAATCATTAGAGAAATTATTATAAGAAATATTGATTCGCGATCAGATATGTCGCGGGTTTCGTACGCCAAAGATTAAACCTTCCACCATAAACTAACATTCGCAGCAGCAACCTAACTAATCTACACTGCTTTAAAGCAACACAAAGAAAGAAGAAACCGCGGAATTAAATTGCAAAGGGTCATTCATTCAGAAAATTCATTCGGGACAGCAAACATTTCCAGAAAGAAGCGAGAATAAAAAGCTGTTGAACGAAGCTTCGCGATTCCATGGCAAGGTCGGGAAGCGTGACGGTGAGCAGTGTGGCAGCCCGGGGCGAGCCGTAAGCAAAATTCGAGAGTGATAAACCGTCCGTAAATATTTGACAAGTGTTACGGTTCGACCGCGAGCAGGAACGCCGATATGAGAAAACAGCGGGGCCGACAACAAACAGAGGGATTAGCGGACAGATCTTGGGCGAGGGTGGCGCGCGGCGAACAAGGGGATGAAACGGAGACGGCAATAGGAATAATATCCTAGATACGTCCAACCAGCCACTTTCTACCCTTCTGTCTTACTCTCTCGGCTCGAGTATTTCGACCGAGGAGAGGATTCTTACCACGGAAAGATCCCTTTGTTCCTACTTCACAGGTTCTTGCGCGATAAAGAACACAGGCTCGAGAGGCATGGCATCTCATCTCGAGGGTTCCTCTTCAGCCGGCCTCTTCTTCTCCCTCTTCCTTTATTCTCCTCTCTTCCTCTTTCCACCTCTCTTTCCGCGCCTTCCTTTCTCTCAATCTTTCACTTTCTCGCTCTCAGCTTCTATTCCGTATCGCGGGACCCGACCAGACCCTCTCTCACCTGTCCGTTTCGTTTCTAGCTCGAGGACAGGCCACGCGGCCCCGACGAAAGCCGAAAGAAAGCAAACGGACGGGTTTACACTTGACCAATCGGCCGAAGAAGGACGAGGGCCTGCCCCCGAAGACGAAAACGAACCTTTCGACGGCGCGGTGGTCCGGGGGACAGATACTTCCAGGAGGACCGCTTTTAACGCGCTGCTTTTTTCAACCGGCTGCCGGAACGTGCGATGTTTATGTACTCGCAACGGGCCGGCCGCCGCGCCAGCCCGAAACGACGAGTTTTTCGGCTGACAGTGTCCTTGAGGATCGATCGCGGTCCTCGGGGACATCGGCGGCCGGTTCAAGGACCCTCCACGCTTCCCAGAATTAAAACGATCGGTCTCTTCTTGGCTCGGTGCGTCTTTTTTCCTCCGCCCGGGTAGAAGCTTGTCGATCGGCCGCATCGTCACGTCGCGGCCGTTGAAACAAGTTAGAGGATAGTATTCTCACAGGAACGATATCTGTTGCACCCTCATTTCCCGGATATTTAGGGTAGTCGAAATAAAATTGGGTCGTGATGTCAACAAGTTTAAAATTTTAGACGTCACAAGTTTGTACATGGTTTACTAGTGGTTGAGGGTCGCGGATCGCATTGGCTCTGTCTTAAAAAATTCTGAATTACATTGAGATCCTGCACGAACGAATAGCTCAGGAAACGAACCTAACTGAGGACGTACAGAAACTTCAACAAATATCGCATAAATGTTTCAGCATCATAAATCAAAGAGTGAAAATAATGTTCCAGATTAAGATTGCAAGTGATATCCGTTTATTATTTCATACTTCTTGATATGTTAAGAAATAAATGTTCTTCCGAATGAGAGTAACTATTCCAGGTAACTAGGCGTCACTCTACAAACACAAATACTGAAACCAGCGCTGAACCAGATTGCCAGAGCTATTGGTAGCCAGGCTCGAAGCTGGCAGGACGTAAAAATGTCCACTTTTCCAGAAAAGCATTCTCAAATCGACCTCTATCATAAATGATAGAGTAGGCGACGCATAAAGTGTAGCCTGCAGACTCGTTCTTAGAAACCATCGCCTGGACGACCGAGATCGCGACCCAGTTCGAATTAATTTCTGGTCGGTACACCTTCTCCTGGATCGCCGATTTATCAACGTCGCGGATAAGATAGAATTCAGGGACACGGTTTCTGTATCGGGCCCAGCTGCGCAATCCTAACACTTTGCTGGGAATCTGTAAAAAGTTCAGGCAACGATAGCAATTCCAGCCGTTCGATCTAATTAATGAGCCATTGATGACCGGCGAAGCGTGGCAATGATGTAATCGGTTGCGTCTAGTTCGGCCGACTGGTTACAAAATCGTTACAAATCGTTGACCGTAGCCACTGGTCTGGCTCGAGTCTTCCTTGTCCCCGAGGTTTTTCCCTCGTCGATCGTTAAACGACTTTTCCGGCCGTCGAGGTGAATCGTACGGGATAATGGGAAAACGTTCCTGGAAAGGTTCATCGTTCGCGCATGATTTACGAACGACGTCATTTTATTCTCACCGCTCGATTTCTTGAGCGAGAAAGTCCACGTATTTTTCCGATGTGACGATCAAACGAAAGTTAAATTGCCCTGTTCTCTCTCTCTCTCTCTGGTCGCGAGCCGATCTGCCTGGCTACCGGTGCTCCGGGATTATAAAGGCCTGATCGATCTCGTCTTATGTTTCCTGACACACGATCCGACATCGGACGCTGTCCCTAAGCGGATTATGATTGTGCTTTTAAGTACCATAGAGAGCCCGGTCTAATATCAGTGCCAGCAATTGGTCCTCCACCTTATTCGAACCTGGTCGTCTTTCGTTCATGCCTACGGTGAATCGCGAAAGCGTTCAATTAATCCGTGAACGAAGTGTTTCGTCATGGCTTCTTCAGGTGATTCTACACCTTTGGATCGGTGTAGAGTTTTGGTAAAAAAGGTGATATCGTTATCAAGGTCAAACTTCTTTAAAGTTGTCCTGAAAAACAACTGTCAAGCTTCGTAAACTATTTTATTCCCCAGTATTGGGTACAAATTAGACTACGGATTTTACGCATTTAAAAGAATAAAAACATTTATCTCTGTGCAAAATAAAAATTTTCTTCGTTAACAACAAGACACAGAAACGCTATAAAAATTTCTTCCAAACTGTAACAGTTCTGAAATTTACGAAATAAGCCGAAAATGCGGAATACATTATTTTCGTTGGAGACTTCGCTTTGAAAAAGTTTTCCGATAGTAAAAATACAGAATTCTGAGAACAGCATTGGATTCGTAAGTTTCTTTCATCATTTTTGCGAGAGTGTAGCATCCCCGGCAAGAAGGATGCTCGGAACAGTCCACGTACGTATGATAGATACCTTTCAATAGACGCTCACGTGATACCGGGGCTTGAGTTATGAACGTTCCCTTTACAAACGACCAAGGCGTGAAATGCGGCCGAGCTTTGAACAGTCTTCAATAATCGATACGGAAATCCGAAAACTTCACGGCCGACGGCTGTTGATCAGCAAACTTGCACGGTTCGAGGGTGTCCCCGGTTCGCATAAGCGTCATTCACGAAGTAGAAAATTCCACGAAACTAAGCTGACAGGGCATTCTGCACCTGACGCTCGATTTGGGTGGCCAAATGGCCGTCTCACTGGCGTGCAAACTTTTAACAAACTCTTGCACCCGGCCGCACTTCGTTTCTAGATACACTGGTTATCGCGAATATTCCGTAACTGGCCAAATGGCGTCGACGTTTTGAATTTTACAAAGGAGATTAGCAAACCCGAAAATTCAGGTAGTCGCAAACCTTTGGGACAGAGCAGAGTAAGTCCTTGCAAACATGCTTTTCGATGGCGGAACCACTCAGAAGAGCATAATTTTAGTTGGCATGAGAATTTCTGAAGAATTATCGGATAGAAAATGAATAAAGAGTTAAATCGACGCCGTCAGATTGACCATCATTGCGCAATTGTTCCTCGATCTAATTTCTTCTCCCAATAACTTTAATAGACACAGTAAAGTGACCCTAAATTTCGTTTGCTGCAACAACCTTTAATCTCGAGGAGCCGAACGATGAAAATAAAAGCTTAATTAAACCCAGCGCCGAACAACAAAATGTAAAAAAGGCGAAGCTCGGAGAGCTTCTCTTACAATTACGAGACAGCGTTTATGAAACAGTGTTTGAGCAACAAAGCGGTGGTCCGAGGCGCCAGCAAATAAAACGGGCTTTCCAGCATAATTAAAACCGTGGGATAATTAATGGAAACAGTCAGTAATTTCGATGGCGAGGCAGCCGAACAGATCTCATTTTTACGGAGCGACATCGCGTTCGGTTTGTAGCGAGCGTTTAAATGAGCTGCATCGAGAAAAACGAAGCGCAGCGAAAGAATCGTGAAAAGCGGATGATGAAATTAATCGGCGTTTTAATTAATTTCTCGCCCGAAGGGGGCTATCGAGCGGATAGCCGCTACCTCTTTCCCGACGCACGGTGCGTTTATAATCCCCGTCGGCCGGCATTATAGCGGCCGGAAAACGAGCTGCACGATCGCCTATAAAGGAAAGTTCATACACCATTAATACATACGCCGCGGCTCCTCTTTCGGTTTCAAGTCGCGTGATTTAGCGGCTCGCGGAAGGTGTGTAATCGGCTTATGGTTAAGTGTGCGAAAGCGCCGTCGCCGGCGAGCAGCTTCAACGATCTTCCGTCAAACGAACGTTTCAATCGAATGCGTGAATCTTTACTTTATTCTTTGATAAAAACCATCGATAAATGGACTGTCCTCACAACGACACACCCACAATCCAATAGGAAAATTCGTCCACCATTCTTCGGTCGATGCAAGGCACGATGCGAGGCACGATGACACAATTACTTATACATTGTTACATCTTTAATTGAATTTCTATCTAACTAAGTCCTCTCATCTGAGCTCCTGTGATCAGATTCAACGACAGTAGTTGCATCTATCTCGGCTAAACAGTTAATACAAATTCAATTATCCAAGGATTTCGCCGGCCAGAGTTCCACATCTCGCCGAACGGTTTATTTACAGGTAAGGAATCTGTTCTTCGCGGGCGCTGATTAAACAACGAAAGCTTCTCGTGGCAGATTTTATGCTAATTTAATCCGCTCCGAATAAAACGGTAAAGGAGAACTTTTTCCGCGATTTATCTTGCCGTAGGTAATTAGCATGGAACGGGGGGGGGGCAGAGACGAGGGGGTTGGACGGATGAGATTATAAAGCGGCGAGTTACCTGGCAAGGAGAAGTCAAATATTAAACTGCGAAAGTTGGCTCGCGGGGATCCCCGTGACTCGACTGTATTTTCCTTCTTATTTAAAGGTCCCGGCTACAAAGTCCGCGAGATACGGCCCGCTGTGTGATTAAAATCGTGCTGCGCTGCCCCTCCCCCGTTCGATTCGCTTATCTCGCCGAGTGGAGAGACAAGCGTTCGCGGGAGTTCCATTTCCCCGGTGCGATTACGAATGACGTCTCTCATTCGCGAGAGATCGAATTCGTCGGTTTCGAAATGCGCGCTCGATTCAGACGTAGGAGAACGCTTCGCTGTTTTGCGAGTAAAAATTTCGCGCCGCGAGCTCTCCGTAACAACATTACGTAATTTGGAGCACATCGTCCATTTTCTTTACAGTCGCAGTGATTAAAAAATCTTTACCTCAAAACATGTCGTAGAAGGGAAAAGAAACTTTATACATATTTTTTGATGTATATTATTGATTACAAACGAAAAAATTTTTATTTCATTTAAAAAGAAAATTCAGACTTGTTCGGCTTTATTTAAAATCTTCGTTACGAATGTGACTCGTTAAAATACGGCAAGGGGTTAATCCACGATTTCCGAGGTTTTTTCAATTTTTTTAAGGGGAGGTCCCCTAAAATCAGGGTGCCTAACATAATTGAAAACACGTTTAATCCTTCGAGGATGACGGCGATCGTCATTTTCGTTCTCCATGATGGATATTATCTTATGTTAGCAATTTATAATCAATTTTTTAATATTCTCAGAGTCGTCCCCGAAGGGTAGATAATTTCAGATTTCCATGCAACAAACATTTCCTCGCAACCCGCGACTATCCCAAACCGGACAGGTTCCGTTGCAAAACGTGGAACGTAAATCGAGCCGGCCGGGCAGGTCGTTAAGTACATTTAATTAGTATTATGAAACAGCTCGACGAATGGTACACGAACATTCTGATACGGCACGTCCACGGAATCGATTTTTACCATCCACGCGAATTTCGCGAGTTCCTGTCGGAAAAGACCGATTTAATTATCCACGTTTCTACGGGACCGGCGAGAGCACGGTCGAGCATATAAATCAAACTGTCTTGTCGAACGGCCGAGGAATCGTAATAACGGCGATACCATCGCTCGATCAACTCGTAATAAATATTTTCACTAAATACGGAGTTGGGCTCGAGCGCAAAGACGTGGAACAGACAGCTTGATCATGGAAAACGGTGGGGACCAGCTAATCGCAAGCCGAATGATACCGGCGCGGCGTGTGGTGATAAAACGTTCACAGCCTTGACTCGAATTCTGCCAAGCCCGCTATAAACACGATCGCGAAACAACCCATTTCCTCTTCTCGCGTGTATCAAACCTCCGCTAGGCAAACAAGGAGAGCTACGGATTCGCCGTCTGCTGGTTTCGGGTAACAGAAAACTGTAAATGCAACGGAGCCTTCGAAATAAATCCGTCATGCAATTTTAGGTATCGGGTTACGTAAATTTTCTACAATTTTTTTTGGAAGGTGGCGAAAATATACTCACAACCAACAATTTTCTGTAATATTTAATGTTAGTTTAATATTTAATATTTAATTTTATTCTCTTCTATGTGTTCTATTTACTAAATTACGAAATATATTCTACAAACCGCTTCATTCCTAAAAGAATCTACTGAAAATATATGTATAAATCTACGCTCCTACGAAATCCACGATTAAAGGAATTTACTAAATGCCACGGAAATTGAGAAATTCGAAATTTTTAATTTGTCAAATATCAAGATACGTGAGCATTTACATAGACGAATACTATTTTTATACTCTCAAGACGAGAACAGTTCTATGAATCCAGAATTTAACTTGCACTGACTCAATCTACAAAACGGGAAAAAAATGGCGAAACACTACCAGACGATAAAGGTTTCAGTTTAACGACCTGCTCTGACAAAATCAGTGCTTTATCTTACTTGCCAACCCAGCGACAAACTTCCTTATCTTTCAGAAGTCTGTTGTTTGCGTTTGAACCGTCTCGCTTTTTAATTCGTTTCGTAGAAACGACGTTTCATGGTCGCACCTGAACTTAAGCGAGCCTGTATAGTATAAATATTTAAAGCTTGTGGATTAGTAGTTAGACCGCGCGTTTTATGAATTTTGACCGATCTGTTTACATACCAGTTTTGATGTCTTTACAGTTTTATTACCATTTTTATTAGAAATGCATAAAAATCCGCAGTCTAGTAGACATAAAACTGTAAAAGGTTAGAAAAATTTAAGAATATTGTAATGTTGTTTCTGATGCAATAAAATCATTAAGGGATGAAATCAATTTTTATTTTACTCTTGCTTCCTACAATCAATGCAGAACATTTTTAATAAAATCCGTAGTCTAATAACTAGACAGCGGATCTCCATGCAAAACAAAAAAGTTCTACCGAAATTGCGACAAACTGAAGTGAAATAGAAATTCATTTTCTTTCTTGATATGTCTAATAAGTTGAAAATAATATGGTCTTAACACCTCACCTACCGAAAGCCTATTAATTTTTTCAATAATTGTGCTGTCCCAAAAGAAAACGTAGAAATTTTCTTTTACATTACAATCTTAAATTAAACTATTAAATGACGTTACTGAGGGTGACTTAGTTCACAATGAAAATTGTTGTTGCTATTGAAGTTGCTATTAAAAAGTGTTTAGCCACGTACCGTAAATTCTAAAAATTGTGCAATAATCACAGGTCGGTAATGTGTTCAATTGTACCTATTAATTTTTGTGATAAATACATTAAAAAACCCGCTGTCTGCTAACAACATACCGAAAGCGAGCAGTAACTGCGACACCGTTAGGATCTTGATAAATAAGGGATCGATGGGCCCGCGTCGTATTACGTCCAGTCAATTTCGATATTGGATCGCGGAGGGGTTAATAAACAAGAGTCGTGCGCTTTCACCGGGTCTCCGATTCGATCGCACCCGGAGGAGCCCCGAAGAAGTAGGAAGTTATTACCGTATGAATACCGAAGTGAAACCGGGTCTCGTCCGTTGGCTTCGATCGCTTCATTCCCGATCCTTGTCCCAATTCTCAGGGACAATGCACGCGGATGATCGCGTGACCGTGCCCGGGTCCGCGTGTGTTATTCATTTACATGGGCTTTCGACCTGTGGATGAGGCAGAAGTGGCTTTTGTTCCGCGCCCCGTCGCTGTCGCTGACAGCTTTACGATCTGTAGATCGTGATCGGGACGGTAACATAGTTTCTGGGGCACTGGTTGCGGTGTTCGACGTTCGATCCAGGCATCAACGCGCCCGTGATTGAAGCCGCCGAATCATTTCCAGAGATTCTATCTCTCTTCTCTCTTCTCTCGCTTTTTCTTTCTCTGCAGGCCGCGGGGGTGGCGAGCATGATCAGGGAAGTTTCGAGATATCGTTGATCGAAGATTGCGGACCTCGATAACGGAAGCTTGGTGATACACTGGTTTGGAAACACCGAAGATCCGGAGGGGAGATTTGAATATTGAAAAACGAACGACGGGACTTCGAATGCTTGTCTGTTGTTGGAGCACGTCGTGCACTGGTTCACTTGCAGAGTAATCTGCGAGATTCACAGAATTTCACAAAATTTGACAATTTTCCGGAACGGGATAGTTGTTAGCATGATTATCCATGTTAGTCTTTAGACAACAGTAGAAACGGCGTGCAATGGTCAGACACTACAAGGTACATATTACGAAGCATAATAAATAGACTGCGGATATTTATGCATTTATGAAGAAATTTTTTGGGTGAAATATAAAACAGTAGAAGATTAAAAAAGTTTTAAAACATCAATGTAACTTGCTTTCAATGTAACAAAGTTGTTAAGGGATAAAATCAATTTTTATGTTATTCCACTATCCCACAATCAATGCAAAAGATTTTTCTTTTGCATAAAGATCCGCAGTCTAATAATAGATATGTCTAGCAGGAAAAATTTTATTCAGTTCTTCCTGTAAAGTCAACTGCTTTCAATTATACCACTAATCTTATGGTGGTCATCAGTCTTCTCTAGGTGACTGTGCTTCCGTCTAATTAATAGCTAAATGACCTTGAATGACCTTGGAAGAAAGTGTTAAGGTCAGTAAATTCGTCTGGATAAAAACATACGAATAAGAAGAGGATTTATGAAAATTGACTAACGTCGAAAGTTGCCTAACAAAAGTAAGTTATTTTCAGCAGGATCCTTTGTTGCAAACGTATGTTTGCCCGAGAAGCCTGTTCACTTTCACGAATCATGAACATTTGCTAGAACGCGTAAACTTCAACGCGAACGTCGAACTTCATTATCAATAGTGTTAGCTTTCGGTTTGTGCGCGTGTTTCGTGTTTAGTTGACGCAAACGTATTGCAAATATCATAGTTTACCTTGTTAGGTACCGACTAAGGCCTGATAGCGAATGTGTACGCAACGTTGGAACAGAGTCGATGCGAACTTCGTGTTTATCGACTTGGAATTAATATTGGGGACGCGTGAATCGGAAACGCTTCTCTGTAAAATTGTCGCGTGAAAATATTGAACGTGAGTACACAACGAAAGTACTACATACACTTCATCAAACTGTATCAAATGTTACTTCATCAAAAACATTGATTAAAGCTTCATTATAGGCTCGGATGAACAAGTTTACAAAATTTTGTTTACCCGTTATTTAGTAAACTCGTGCTTATAACGTGTCGAAGATACTGAAGTCGTTCGATCCAATTAATAAAAAGCTATTCATTTTTCAAGGGTGTCAACTAACTCTGCAAAATTGAATTCCGTTTGCGAAAGAATGACGCAACCACAATTTTTCTAGGTTCCCTAATTGCACGTGGAAATTTTATTATTCAACCCGGTCTAATTTCGCCGATCAATATTTTGTATTGCAACCGCGGTTTGACGTTGCTCTTCCACTTATTACGCGCGCGTTAATCGCGGCCGAAGGTGGATCGACGGGTTACAAGTCTGAAATAATTAACACGCCGGATCGGTATTCCCGATCGCCGATGCTATCTGCCGCTCGCTTTTAACAAGTGTTCCCTCATTCAATGCAAATACCTGTGTATTGTCTAGCAGTACTTTCTGCGGTCGATTCGTCGATATCCGAAGGCCGCCGTATAAAAGCCTGAATGTAGATCGCGCGATAAATTAACACGTACGATTTACTTAGCCGGCACGATCCAATCGAGGCTTGATCTACGCCGCACGTCGCTTTGTTCCATTGTCGTTATTATCGGGACAAAATGTTGTCCAAATTGAACGCGGAGCCTGTCTCGACTCGACAGCCATTCTTCCTCGATGAAACAGAAACGTGATTTATACGTCAAATCATAATCACGATCGCAGACAGACGCTTGTACCGTGAAAGAAAGTACGCAACAGCATGGAAACATAGAACACTTGATTATTTAACCCCGTTTAACTCGCGTGTCGATGTATTATCATTTCTACTCGGGTTTATATTAATAAAAACTAACAGCTGGCTAGCATTCTTCAATTTTCCTCGGACACGCGATTCTCAGACAATAGCGAGATCGATAGGAAACAGATAGGATCGCACGTCTGTCAGAAGTAGAAGCAATGAGTCACGGACAAAGACATTAGGCTGTCGCATTAGAAAGCAAGCGTGTCTGGCGAATTTTCGAATATGGTCACTTTAAAACCGAATAAGGGAAATTGATTCTAAACTCCGCTGGCCTGTGTAACAAAGTTTTGCCGTTACAATTTATAACTGCTTAATTCGTGGCGCACACCGCACATTATAATGCAAATTTACAGCACTTGGAAGAACTACGCCGTGTAATTTACTAAAATAACAGCCCGGTCATCAAGATCGCGGAAACCCGCGACGTTCCACGAATCTCAGACCTAAACCACCGAACGCGATCGCGATCCCTTCCTCGTATCATAATGATTGCGTGTTCAAAAGGGATTAACGTTTGCCGACAAATCTCTCGTGGCGGTTTCCAACCGTGGAAAAAAGGAGGAGGAACGTAACGACACGGAATGGACCATAATGAAAGGACGGTAATGAAAGAAAATGGGTCAACGATCAACGGTCGTCGGGATTCCAGGATTGTGAGTCGAGGGTTGAGGGAAATAATTCTTCCAACTTTCTAAAGCGGTTTACAGAAATGTATCGTTTCTCGATTTAACAGGCACCTGCCGCCATGTTTTATCTCTCAATTATCGGAATTATAGAGATTTTTAAAAAATCTGTATAATCTTCTTTCTTTAAACCTCGGACTGCAAGCTACGCTTAAAACTACACTGCGGATTTGATGTATTTATGGCAAAAATTAGAACAGGAGAAACATTATGAAAATTTAGGAGCATTGATGCATGCTTTCCAATTTGTTAGAATCATTAAAGAAAGGAAGAACTTTTTATTTGGCTCGTATTCTTTGCAACTCTGATGGAGAACCATACTACATACTTGTAACCATATAACCGATCATGTTCAGGACTATTGACTGCTTGATTTATCAATTTTTTAAAGTATATGTTTGAAGGTACTTCTTGTAGAGATTTTAATCTTTCTACTGTTCCTAATGCAGCAGCTATTCATTTAATTAATTCTTCAATTTGTAAATTTCTTTATGAATGAGCATCCCAGAATTATGCGTTGAACTGTGAGAGGCAGAATACAGGATTCACACCGCGGAAGAGCTTCACTTTGTACGAGGAATTTGTGCGTTAGTCTTGTATGTCCAATTAGCAGTCTGAACAATTTCAATTGATCTGTGTGATTGCTCGAGGTGAAAACTGGAATTACTGTACAGTGTAACTCCATTTATGTATCTGTACTCCGCTTATATGAACGAGTTTGCAGCGAGTTCGAAATACATGAACCCAGAGCTAAGCTCTTATCACATGAATTGCGGTCGTACAATGGAACCAACTACACAGGATGTCTATTTTATCTGAATATAGTGAAATATCTTCTGGGGGAATAATCTTCTGAAAACCCTCATGGTGGAGGGAGAGTTCAAAATCAATTTACTTCTTTCAAATAGAATGTTGTACAGTGGGTGTACAAAGTATTCGTACACCTTTTAAAAACTAATAACTTTTTTATAATTGTACCCAACATCCTGATTTTTTATAATCAATTAGAAGCATTGGTTTACGAAGTGATACGCAAAAAAGATTTTCCAAAAATTATAATTTACAACGTTACAGGCAAAATAAAAAAGGCATTTTTTAAAGCTTTTTTATTTGGGCTCTTAATGAAAATGTAAAATATACGTTTTGTAGATCTATGCTAGTTATACACATGCTGAAAATTTCATCGAAATCGGTTGACGCAGGAAAAAACGACACGCATCGAAAGATGTACGATTTTGTGGATTTGAAGCAGAAATTGATCAAAAGTCGTGTAAAACTACGATTTTCACCATTTTTAATCGCTTGTAGCTCGTGTGTGTGATAATCGATTTTGATGAAATTTTCAGCATGTGTGTAACTACTATAGATCTACAAAACATATATTTTACATTTTCTTTAATGGGGCTCTAATAAAAAAGTTTTAAGAAGTCCCTTCTTTATTTTTGCATGTAACCTTGTAAATTATAATTTCTGAAAAATCTTTTTTGCACATCATTTCGTAAACCAATGCTTCTAATTGATTCTAAAAAATCAGGTCGTTTGGTACAATTATAAAAAAGCTATTAGTTTTTCAAAGGTGTACGAATACTTTGTACACCCACTGTATGTTTGTCTACGTAATATGATGAATCGATGAAAAATCTATGACCAGAAGTTAGGTGATATAAATGTTAGTTTGATACAGAGCTGGGGATAATAGTATTTTAAATAGTAAATAATCCCATTTATTTTACTGTATTTGTACAACTTTGAAAACAAAAAATTTTGTTTGATGCAGTAATTTTTGAAAATAAAATATTTTATTTGGTGCAGTAATTTTTGAAAATAGTATTTTACTTTAAGAATATTGAAAATATTTGGACTTTGTCTTTATTTTCAATATCAATTTTAAATATTATTGCTCAGAATAATGGTTCGCATTCAATAGATATTGCGAACCATTGAAACTTCATTTACTATCGAGTTTAAAATCTCGGTTTCGTGAAATCTAAAATATTAAATAGTATTTCAAATATTTTGTTCGCCAAATAATGCCCACCTCTGGTTTGATACTAGTTATGATGAGGGAGAATTCAAAATCAATTTATTTCTTTCAAATGGAGTGTTGCATTTTTATCTACGTAATGCGATATTATTTAGACAAAATTGGAGAAGGTGCTGAAAATCTTATTTTCTTTCATGCAAGATCGTAAAATTGTAAAAAAAAACTCGAGCATCAGATTAGAATACGCTTTTAACTGTTGTCTCATAAACCTAAATATTCGTGCATTTCTAAATGCTTCCGCCACGACAAGCCATAGCCTGCCAGGCCGTGAAAACAAATCTCTGATTAGATCGAGCATTTGCTGTCGGACGTCGCGTCCGTATTCTTGCCAGAGGAGCATTTGACCCTTAAACCCTTTGGCAGCGAGCGCCGTTCAAGGTGAGCCGAGCCTATCCAAGCTGTTACGGAGAAACTTACATAATACCGGGTTCGACCATTCGCGACGAATCATACGTTGCGGTATGCGGCGAGCTATGCGGCGCGGAACGTTGCAGCTAGTTCATTTCGTGACAATGGAGTGGGACCGTTGTGTTGTGGAACGCGGCGGGTTTCTTGGAACGCCAGCGATAAATTGGCTGGCGATTTCCACGAAAAACCTTTGTTTACATTTTCGAGCGGATCCGCTCCGCTTCGCTTTACTCATTGCCCACTTTCGGCACAGTGATTAGGGTGTGTAACGTTTCAACGCGTTAACGCCGGCTACAATCAATCTCATAATTAATGGCGTACACTTTAACGCTAGAACACGAGCTCGACGTATTTCAGATTTTTTCTTTCACAATCCATGAAGCTTGAGAAACATTTCCTTGAAAAGTATATTTCGCTCATGCACAAGAAAAACGTCACAACTCCTGTTCCTTTTTTTGTTTTGTTCTATATTACACAAAGTATCAATTATATTTTATTTGTTTTTACTTACAGCCGCAGCTAGTTTAACTATCAAAAGATTTTGAAGCGCTCTCCTTTGCATTTTTTTATTTTTTGACGTTTTTCTTGGGCATGAGCGATTTCTTTATTCGAAGGAATGATGTAGCGATATTGTTAAAGCCTTCTAATGAAGTATAACCTGAAAGTCAAAGTATATTATCGTCATTTCTATTTGTTTGTCTTCAAATTTTAGGGCTTAATTAGATTTGATACATTTAATTGGCACGAAAATTAATTTTCAAATATACAATGCAAGTAATTCTGCAATTATAAAAGTTCCATTGTGTTCCACTTGTATGTGTAATTTATAACACAAGCGAGAATTTTAATTGAGAAAAATAATTAAATGAAAACGTTATTTATCCCGACAAAGTGTTAAAGAACACAGATCGATTTTAATGCCGAACGCGACTCTAAAGAACGGTATGTATGTGTTTCTATTCTGAGAAATGAAAGATTGACTTTTGCAATTAACAAAGTGGCGTACGCGTCGCTGAAACGATCGTGCGAGACTGGGATTATTTACATAGCGCACAATACGGTAATTAAAAAAGTCTGGTTTTAATAGAACCGTTATCACGAGATGAAATTACGTCGCTTTGTGTGCTGTTGTTTTCGTTCATTGTTGAAAACAGGATCAAATTAAAATCGGGGAAGCCTGTCAAGGGAACAATGCCGGCCATGTTATCCCGCGAGTGCGTACCACCCGAAAACTACGACGCTCCGTGAAATAATTACGAGACCTTATCGCGCAGATAATGCAACACCGTTCTTTAGACACGCCTCCGCGTAACAATGATACACGGCTGCACCATGAAAATAGAGGAAAAATCAACCCGCCGAATAATTGCATGGACAAAGAATCCACCTCGAATTTAACCTCGAAAATGTACCTCGTCCCGGTATCTTAATTCGAACAATAGTCGAGAAAAACTACGATGCTACGCGGAGAAAGAATTCCCGGCTTCTGCCGAGACAATGGAAGATCAACATTGTTGAGTCAGTTTCGGAAACGTCGAACGCGTTCGCACGGGAGATTCCTTTATTTGCGAGACGGAAGCGTTCGTCCAGAAAATGTTTAAATATGGAAAAAGTAGAATAGTGTGCTAATTACTGTAAATATTCTTGAACACTCGTAAGAAACAAGGTTGCTGGATCACAGCCTTACTTCATGCATTTAGTTGTCAGTTTAACAGGAATGGCGTTTCGTTGCGAATGATCTATTTGAGATTTCGATCAATTTCATATGTAGACTATCGTTAAAAAATGAAATTATTGATATCCATTGATAATCTTTCAGGGTCTGTAAAATCACTCGTGAAGCTTGCAACATCCCCTAAAAATATGTATGTACTGAGATATTTGAAGCATACTTGTTCTCAATACCTGACTGAGACATTTAACTTGAATTCAATGGGTTGTTGATATTTGATTGGATAAACTGCAGACGAAATAATTGGAAATTAGTGCGCACTAGCTTTGTTTCATGCAATTATTTAAAATACTATTTAACGTTCCCTCCAACCTAATATCCATACATCGAGATTGTCTATAAAATCAATCGTGAAGCTTGCAACATCCCCTAAAAATATGTATGTACTGAGATATTTGAAGCATACTTGTGCCCAATACCTGATTGAGACATTTAATTTAAATTCAATTTTTTGTTGATATTTGATTGGATAAACTGTAGACGAAATAATTGGAAATTAGCGCACATTAGCTTTGTTTCATGCAATTATTTAAAATACTATTTAACGTTCCCTCCAACCTAATATTCATACATCGAGATTGTCACCGTGTTATTCAACGGTTGCCTATTTATGAAAATCGCAGCGATTATCGAGATTAATTCGCACCGTGTTATTAGAGACTCATATAATTAGTGCACAAATTAAATTTGATACAAATCGCAATTTTTGCTCCGTGTTATGAGAGTACCGCAATATAGGAGGGTTTACTGTGTATTGCGGAGCAATATAAATTCCTTATTATCACGCTACCCCATTTTCATGGAAACACCAACCCCAGTAGCCGGATTGGGGCTCAGGTGTCCCATTTCGGTTCACGTTAAAAACCGTAGACTCTAATTGAAGCGATTGAAAGCTTCCAGTTAAGGATGGCTGTTAGCTGAAGTCGTCGTTCACGGATCTAGTGTCAATTATTCATTAACGGGAAAGTATTTGCAGAAAGACGGTAGGCAACAATGGGCACGCTTCCACCATTGGCTTCGCAACAAGCAAACACAATTCCTCCGTTCAGCAAACAGTGTAGCAAAGGTCTCAATAAATTCTTTTAATCGCCGACACCGCCAAAAGCTTTTTCACACTCGTATGTGCAAGCCCGCGTGAATATCGGAGACAAAAAGGCCAGAAAAGGCGCGTGCTCATTTTTTTCCGACGTGCAAAATGCCGGTATTCACGATACGCTTGAGGATTCAACGAATACCACTCGGTATTGAGGGACCGACAAAAAAAAAGAGAAGGAGAGGAAATCCAGCCGGGCGACAAGGGAAATAAGAGGAGGCACGAGAGGCTCGTGCGAGTAACGCGACTCATTCGACGTATGCGTGGCTCGTTAGCGGCGACGCGCGATGTTAAACAATTAGAGAAAGAACCACTCGATTGAAAAGCGCGTCAGGGCGCGTGGGACGCGTGTGAATCTAACCGTTAGTTAGAGCCGGGCGCGTTCGTTATTCCTAATTAGCCAGATCTAACGTGCCACCAGACAGATACGAGACAAATCGATTCTTACCTGAATAGGAAAGGGAATGGCGAGCAGCCAAGGTTCCATCGCATGCTGATCGCGCTCCCGGTGCGCAGGATACATTAAAATCACTGTTACCGTACGCAAATTTCCCGGATCATCCGCGGGATCGATCAATCCGACGAGGATCGTGCTCGGCCTTCTTCCAAGACCGTTCGACCGGAACTCCTCGTCCATGTTTTCCATTGAAAACAATTGTAATTAGACTGCGGATTATATGCATTTCTAACAAAACTGAACAGATCAAGTACATGAAAGACATTCAAAGGATTTAAAAATACTGTCGTATTGATTTCGACTCTATAAAATGATTACGGAAAGAAATAAATGTGTGCAATTAATGAAGACGATTCTTATCTTGCATTATAATACAAGGAGTTGTGTGATTCTTTTGCCGATGATTCTACGCGAGATTTACTCTAATCAAATTTTTGTAGGAAAATTAACAGGAATGTTTTTTAATGTTGAAATTATTGATATTAATTGATGATCTTTTAGGGTCTATAGAATCACTCGTGAAGCTTGCAACATCCTCTAAAAATATGTACTGAGCTATTTGAAGCACACTTGTTGTCAACACGTGGTTGAGACAATTCCCATTAACTTGTGAAGAATTTGTGAACATTCGTTGCTGACTACAATAACATATTTAATTTGAATTGAATGGGTCGTTGATATTTGCCATTGCCTGTAGACATTGATTGGATAGATCGTAGACGAAATAATTGCAAATTACTTGGAAACAAGCAGAGTGACCGTGAGAATGCAAATATTGATAACGCGGGCGGTGCTGTACGGCACAGAGTACAACCGTATCGATTACGAAACCTTTCACCCGGCCGCGCGTAATCTCATTGGAAAACCTTGAGCGAAACCATAAATCGGGACCATGCGGGCACGCGCGCGCGTGAGAAACGCTGTTTACGTATCCGTAGAAGAAAATCGAGCCGGATAACAATAACTTTCTTCGAGACTGAGATTGCCTCGACATTAAAATTCGAGATTTATCGGGACGATAAAGATGTTTTCACTGGAATTATGCCGAATTAATTTTTCCTAGGTGTAATTACGGGTACAATTACACGAAAGAGCAGCGTTGTATGCAAATGCGTTAGCGTGTAATTCGGGCACTCGGTGAGTGGCTTTCTCCTGAATTTTATTCGGAGAGCCGCGAGTTCTTTAATATGCATGAAAGAAAGCTAGGAATTTTCGAAAATCTTTACTATGCCGTTGGCGTATCGGATTTACTTGTATCCGTGCACGGTGCAAGAATTTTCTTTAAAGGTTGGCCTCGATGCTTAGGATACATACTTCTTTTCAATGGCTTTGTGCTTCGCTCGAATGGAAAAGTCAATGGGACAGCTAGAAATATTCGCATAATACTACACATATGATAGTATGCGTGTTATACATGTTTATAATATTATTCTTAGCGCATTATTAAAGCCACTTATCTCCAAATCGAACTCTTTTTAGGATTTCTAATCTAAAATCCTGTTTGCGTTTTAAAAGTCCATCTCATATTCTACTGCGAGATCAAACTGATGTTCCACTTTAAACTCTATTTAGAATGCAGAACTGAATCTGGCATTTCGGATTCAATCGTCAATTTTAGACTCGGAAACCCAAAATACATAAAAAATTTATAAACTAAAGAATTCATAACAGGTTTGCCTGTGGAAAGACGTGAGCGGGAAACGGAAAAGACTAAGAGGACGCCACATCCAGGAGATCAAGCGTAATACGTGAGGGGTTAGAGTGGAATGGACAAGAATTATCCATCCCGTAGTACACCCTTCTAAAAAAAGGCATTTCTACAAAAATCGGTGACTAGTAATTTGCATTATTGTCATGAAATTCTCGACGCAAGAATCCTCGTGAATTTTTCATATCAAATAATCACAACAGGTAACAGTAGAGATCTACATTCTTCCATGGATTCTTACAAATATTAGTGTACATTCTCAAAACATGAATAAATAACTGGACAAAGTTTCAGAATGATACAATTATTCAATCGATTTTGGAAAATGGAGTTCACCATATATTATGGTACAATTAATTCTCCCTCAAGTAACATGAATTTCTATCTAATTTACACTGCTACGAAAATCGGTTTCCGATCGCCATCAGATCGTTTCATCTCGCTGCGCCGTAGCCATGAGGTTGAAGCGGACCTAGCAGGGTTGCAAACAAAAATGATCGCAACAAAGCACGATCCAGGATCGGTCAGCGCGAAGCAGAAAGCGCAGATAGAGGCCAGTACCGAAGCGAGCGATCGGTCTGCTTCATTAATGAACATCAACAAGATAGATGCACGATCCGCGGGCCGATCATCCTTGAATCAAGTCAAGCGGATCCATTACACGAATCAACAAGGCCACATTAATCGATACTTCTGCTTCTGGGAGCCGTGGACGCCGCCGCCACCGACCTGTCCTTGCACTTGGGCCTCAAGATGTCGCCTCGGGTCGATCCCATCAATTACTTGTATCACAGCCGGCCGTATCGGGTCCGGCATCTCTCCAATACCGGGGCGCCTTTTACAATTTCACCGCGAAAATAAAAGAACAGAGGAGAGCAAGAGAAAGAGAGAGAGGGAAGAGATTTCGACGCCTGGGGCGCTGACAGCCGTCGTCGAGACCGCGAGAGCCTTTCAGCGTCTGTGGCCGGGGTACCAATGATCGATTTAAAAATCGTTTGCGCTCTCTATTCGCGGGAGAGGCTGCTTAATCTCGAGTATCGCGGGACAGAGGAGCAAAACGTCCAGCCACGAGGAGTTATGCTCGACCGATCGAATCTCCGGGGGTAGCTCCCCCTTCTCGGTCGGTTCTAGCCGGGTTTAACGATCGACAGATATCGAATTCTCTCGTCGATTTTGCTCCCTCTCTATCTCTCTCTTCACGGCGCTGGCCGATTCCTCTCTCTCCTGCTTCTCCTTGGTCCGCTTCTTCATCCCTTTCTCTTTCTTTCCTCGACTTCTTTCGCTCGTTTTCCACCCCGGCTCACGGATATATCGGGCCGGATTATCGATTCGCTCGGAGGTCGTTCATTCGTTCGAAGGAATAAAAGGACGCTCGACATTCGTCCTTCGCAGGTTACCTCTGGCTCTCGTCCTTCGGCATCATTAAACTCGGGCTAACGACCCAGTTCCTTTCAAACGCCATCTGTTCTCTCTCTCTCTCTCCCTCTCTTCTTGTCCAGCTACGAGAGGGAGCTGCCCCGCTCACAATTAGTTCCGGCTCGACGTGTAAGCCGCTTTTCAACTTTTGCGAAATCTTTCGACCGACGACGTCCCTCACGAATTACCGCGGCGCCGCCGGTCGACTCGACCGACAGGTAATTGCGCGACTTTTCCCGTTTCTCGTTCAACGCACTCGGTTAACCCTTTAACCAAACGGGACACGGAAATTGGGTCGTTTTCCCCGCGAGAAACGCCAGGAGAAATCAAAGGATCCCGGAACGAGAGAGCGGTCCCTGCGGAACCTTTCACCGATGCGAACACGCTTTTGAAAACTTCGCTGCCCGGATGTTTCATCGAATGAACCGATGAAACGCTTCCACTTGGAATCCGCCGGCCAAGTTACCTCGGAAAAAGGAACTCGCTTCGCCAGGCAATTCCTTCAAGAAATTAGACTAATTCGCTCGACGTTCCGCTCGCGAGTTTAGAGCAGAGGAGACCCACCGGCAAGTTTTTCGAGATAATCTCAAAAGAAGTGATTGCACTACGTTACGATGACTCGTTGCTTCACAATTGTAACTGCTGTTGCTACAGACACATTTAGAAAAAATGTAGCAGTACGCAGAATAAACAAAAAGGGAAACAAAATGTTATACGAGGTACATCTGGTAACTGGGCCAAATTATAACTGGATATACATATTATCCCAAAGTAATACATAAATGGAGAGTTACCAAAAATTAATTTACTATATGTATAAGTATATTTTGGATATTATTTCTCACAGGACCAGTGAATTTGCCGTGAGAGATGGTTCAAGAGGTACAGATCCACCACTATAGAATGTATTTCTAATCTTCGATGGGAACAAAAGCGCCGGTATCGTGTGAAGGGAGAAGAATTCGGTGGCGCAGGGAGCATTTAATGCAGTAAGGAAGCCCGAGGGTTGAGACAAGGAATGGTAGTCAAGATAGGAGCAGCGTAGGCAGCTCGAGATATGGGGCGAGCGGTATAGTGCCCCCATGGGGAGTCAGAGTTAGGCAAGGTAATTGTCATGCAAAGTAAAGAGGCGACATTAGCATCATAAGCGAGCAAATACTCTGCATTCTGCCGTCCATTGTGCCCGCTAGTTAGTTCATTAATTCCGCAGGACACGCTACTGCCACCGGCTGAAATATACACGTGACTGCGTTCGCCTAACTAGACTGGCTGCCTTGCGGAAATTTTTACCCGGCGCTTCTTCAGGATTCATCACCGGAGAAAGATTGGAAAGCAACGTACGGTGTACGAGAGTCGGAAACATGTTATGTTAATCGCTTTCAGGGTAATCAAGTGTTAGCGTGCGTTATCCCGTTATATGTTTGAGCTTGCGGTGTAACGTGAAATAAATAAATTGCAATATCTTTGAAGCAGGTGGGTCGCATGCAGAACATTTTAATCGGCGTTGAGCAGAGCTCGAGAATCGTAAAAATTTGCAACGTGTCGTGTGTAATCAGTGTTCCGAGCGTAATGGCACAGCGCGGTTTCAAAATTAATTGTAAAAATGATTACCGTCAGAAATGGTTTCATTTCATCGCTAAATGCAACGTTGTGTCGTTTAAAACATGCACGTCGCATGCAGGTTTCGTTGCACACGTTTTCACACGTAACAACGGTACGCCCGCGCAGGAAGAACAATTTAACGGGACAATCTGAGAATTAATTTTCGGCGACGCTCGCTCCGGCATGCAATAGTAAATTTCATAATTCAACGTTACGTGCCGTAACACGGGCGAAACAAAAACGTCTTGCCGCTACAGATATTCTAATTTCGTTCTGCCTAATTGTTTTTCGGCGGATTTAATCGTAATTTATTCTGATTCGCATCAACCGACGTCTTCGCCAGCAAATACTCGTTGTCCTCGTTAGGTTAATCGTACAATAGACAATTTGACTGTGAGCCTAAAAGTTGAAGCAGCGTTCAAATAATTCTGCGATTCAAGACTCCAAAATATTTATGTTTGTCACAAGGAATTATTTAATCATCGAAAGAAATGTTTCGCATATTCCACTTTAAACATGAAGATCTACTTGTGACAGATAATATCCGACGTGAAACACGCTGTAGAAGCAAAGTGCTTGTTCGCAGATTCCGGCAATTGTACTCGCAAAGGGATCCGATTCGGGGATTCGCAACGAGGAGCGAATAAAGTCGGGCACAGCCATGAAATTAGTAGATGTCCAGAAGTTTACAGCAGATTAAAGTAGACGGGAAATGGCGGTCCGAGAGCGGAAGGCGCGGATGATCCTCAAAGTCGGGGCTAAAAGCATAGAAGTAGCTTCCGAGGCGCTATTGTACGGGAACACAAACGAGCACGGAGGGACTGTGAATTCGTATTCATACAGGCTCGACGCGTCTCGTCGTACGCGAGCATTTCCTTCATTCATGGCAATCCTCTCGGTACAATGGCGAATGAATTACAGCGAGTTTGAAAATGTTATCGGACGAAACACCCGTGTTCAATGGCACTTGATCGTGCTCCACGGAATCCTTGCACTAAATGAATGGCAGCTGCGGAGCCAAATTAGCGTAACCCTAGGAACTCCGAAAGGGGCCCTACAAAATTCTAAAAATGTTTCAATTTCACGTCTTCATTATCGCTAATATTAAAGATTAATGCTTGTATAATGCATTCCTTTGTAAAAGGTGTAACAGCTCCATTCTGCACCGACTTATTGTCAAGCTAAGTAAACGCAACTTGAGAAACAAACACTTTTTTTCTAACGCAAATATTGGATGCACACATCACACATCGGTGAGCAAACAGTTCGGTGTCGTTTGTGCATTCTGTCGAGTCTAATTGGATTTAATATTTCCATTGCACTATGACCTGGCTCACGTGTCTGTCCACTGATTGCTGTTTCTACTCGACTACATTCTGCGTTAATTTTCTCACACGGGTCCGCATTGCCTCGTTACAATTATTCCTTGAATAACACAAGTACAAAATGATGGAACATCGCGTTGATCCTTGAAAAACGGTGCTCGAATTACACCCTCTGTCCCAAAAATAACCGGAATGACTCTAGTTTAGCGAAAGTAGTGGTGCCATCTGTTAGTCGGAAATTGATTTATGAATCGTGAGCGTTTTTTACTAACCTGTAAAAATTTCATGACATTTCGTTCAGTAGAAGCCAAGATACGACGCATTTAATGATAGTAGTTTGTGTACATCGGTCGAAAAATGAATAAGGAACAAAGAATCTCCATTATGTACTAAGTTCTGTGTTAAGACGGTATAAGTGCTACAAAATCGCTTCAGATGCTTAAAATCGCTTATGGAGATAATTGTTTATCACAAACAGAAGTTTTTGAATGGCATCGACGATTTAGAGAGGGCAGAGAGGATGTGGATGACAATAAACGTTCAGGCCGATCAATTGAGGAATGTGTAAATAGCGCGGGACAGAAGAGATTTTTCGTCGCATAAAATTCGTGGTAAACTCAAGAGAAGAGGGTCGATTCTTTGCGGCAGGGAAGATGGTGTTTCTCTTTAAGCAGCAAGGATTCGGTAAGGTGTATCAGCGGTATCTTTCGCTTCCTGTGCACTTCTCTTTATCCCTTTGCCCCGTTCGCTTCCTATCTCTGCGGGCTGGTTCTGGCGGTCTCGCTCGCGCGTTCGGCTCCCCGTCCCGTTCTATCGTTCATCGTGAGATTTATTCGCGACCCTGCCGAGCGGATATCTACGAGCAAAGGAAGTCCTTTATTTCTGTGGCACGGCGAGTCGTACGCACGTGAATGCGGCTTTAACGTGGCTGTGGGGAGACGCGTTCGTTCGTGTGCTCCCACGACGAGCACACCGTTCGCTGCTTCGCTTTGCTTCGGTTCGTTTCGGTTTCTTTCATCACTCTCCGCTTCTGCTCTCTCGATTTTCGTATTTCCCGGGCATCCGAATATGCCCCGGTGTTTTAATTGATACTCGAGGCGACGCGACGCTCGGTGAAATACTTGGAAAATTTAGTTTAGTACGCTCGTAATTAAACTCCCCGCTGAACTCACCGTTTCAATCCAATGCGGCTTCCCGGAAACCAGTCGCAATAAACGTTCCGCGAGATTGTCCAGCCGGGAATCCGACCAAACAGTTTCTCGAGACCAGACGCGCCAAACGACACGCCCGCCGCCACTGATGATTCTTAGTCCTTCGGAAATTGGTCCGCTTTTATCCTGCCGTGGGACCTCGGGATCTCTAACTACCTTTACGAAGTTTTCTATAAATACCAATTTCCACTGTGTTCTTCATTCTCGCTGTTTATCCATCTCGGAAACTAATAAAGACCCCGCACACCAATTTCATCTCACGCGTATATCCCCATTCATTCGAGAAAGAAACGTAGGTGAAATTTAATTATCACCCCGCGACGTCTACCCTCTCAAACCGGTTTAAATGCTGAAGGTGAGAAAGCACCCAGTCGGATGACCCGAATACGAGCCTAACCCCAGCGAGCGTAAACGTGCATGTGCTCGGTCATTAGGGACGTCCCGTCTCGCCTAACATGCTCGAGCCCGAGCTCGATGGCTGCGAGAAGAAAACAGGTAGACGACAGGCGATTAATAACCATCGTTCAATTGCGTCCGGCAGATTCGGAGCGTTTGCATCCGAAGCTGGTGAAACTCCTGAAGCGGGACACACGTACCCACACGCTGTACCGTCCGGCCACCGTTGTAAAACCGGGCTAATCAGATTAGAGGGGACGAACGATTCGAAAACGCGGCGAGATTAGTCTGTAATTGCACACCCGGTCGTTTCGCCGTGAAAAGAGACCGATTGCGGTGCGATCCGAGAGCACGTTGACGAGATTTGAAACGAACGGTATGTATACGGCTCCTCACCGCGGTCGCGAGAACACCGCGCCGCGCGCCGGTTACACCTCCTTTGTCCTTACGTTCTCGTAATTACACAAAGTCGAAGCTAACGAATCGCCTGTTCGGAGCTGAGATAATTTCTGCTTTCGCGTTGGACCGGAACTTGTTTGCCGCGTCTACGCTGGCGGCAGAAGTCTTTTTGACTACCGCGGCCGAGACAAAGAGAAGTGGAAAATAATTGCTGCTCCCGGTTAATCAAATCCGACTTTTTTGCGCGGTGCAACGGTTTCATTAACATGCGCCTCATATATATACGAAACACGTGTTGTTACTTCCGGCGCGGCGAGTGGATAGTAGCGTACACGGAAAATAGGAGTATTTGCTCTATTTCTGACGATGAATTTCACCGCTGGATCTATTTATTGTGAATTATCCGATATTCCGATTTGAAGAAACAAATCATTTATGTTTATTCGTGGATTCGCGCGTTAAAATGAGAGAACAGGTTCGACGCTCCTGTCGTCGACTCATCGTGCGCCGGGGAAAGGTCGAACTGTATCGCAGCGAGATCGCGTTTCTCGATTTTTGTGTAACAAGTATGCATGTCCGGTCTCGTTTCCTATTCCTCGGACGCCCCGGGGCAATTCGATTCTTTCGGCAGAGTACACAGGGGCGATTTTTCGCTGGTGGAAGGTTTATTGGAACGTTCACTTGTATCTCGTGAGCACAAAGTGCGCCATTTTAGAGAGACGGTAAGACGGCTAAACCTGATTACTATTTTCGAGCGGCGAGCGAAACAGTTTCGATTTCCGTCGGGGTCCCTCGTAAAGCATATCCTCTTAAGTGTCGAACTTGTTTCGGATACGGTGTCTCGTGTCGCTGTCGATAGTCCCGTGACACGAGGCATCCCGAGCGGACGGACGCGTTTCAATTTGCCGATTTCCAAAGCTCCCCGGATCGAGCCGGTTGATCTCTGGAAAATTGGATACGTGATGGGACTTCCTAGGGTTCACGGAGAAGTTTACGAGCGATCCTTGAATCTTTACTGCTCGCTGCAAAGAGATCGCCTTGCACCTTGAACGCCATTCTTCTTCCGCTAGTACGAACAGACGGGAACCGACCCGGTAAACGTAATCGTTCGGGCAACATTCTCCGTTCCAAATGATCGCCGCATCAACGTCCGTGTGTCCTCAGCCACACACGCTGGACACT
Source organism: Lasioglossum baleicum (assembly GCF_051020765.1). Classification (NCBI taxonomy): domain Eukaryota; kingdom Metazoa; phylum Arthropoda; class Insecta; order Hymenoptera; family Halictidae; genus Lasioglossum; species Lasioglossum baleicum. Next base: position 10,244,341 of record NC_134938.1, read on the forward strand.
TTCTTTCAAATCATCTATTGTAATTGTTAGCAGTAATTAAGATATCTCTTGAAGTGGCGGCGCTGCATGATACGTGAGTTTGCTTAAAAGCTAAAACGCTTTTGGCTCATAATTTTGTTTTTTAATTTGCACACACGGTGTATTCCTATTTTACAACACCGTCATTTAAGAGTCTCTGAATTCGATTCATAACTTGATGTTTCTCGTGCACTTTGGAACGCGTTTTCACATCGGGTACGATGCGCAAGCAGAAATTTCAAAAGTGAAGGTATTGGTCACAGAAAACTAGGTCTGGGTTAAGTCCGAGTCCCAACGCTACTCCCTCGCGATCCATCATCTTCGAAGTACTTAGCGCGATGCGAAAGATCGATGCTCACGCTCCGCGGCCGACATTAGCGATCGCGATCGTCTTATTGCCCGAGCCTTTCTTCTAAATACGCTTCGCGGTTACATTCGTGCCGGCATTTGTCATAATTATACGGATCCACGTTAAGAGTGACTAATAGTTTCGCCGGGACGGGAAAAACCCGGACCCGTTCGACGGTGGGCTGCGCGCGGCATCCTTTTGCCGCGGCGAACTATCAATTAACGAGCAGTATTTGGATCTGACGGTGATGCACTCTGACGTTAGAATAATACGGCGGTCGGTTAATTAATCGTTCGTTTTTCTTTTATCGTAACCATCTTGCCTCGCCGCGCTGGTACCGTCTGCAGACGAATTAAACTAAACTCTCCGCAATGTGGACAACCCTTAATTAAAGCAGTTAACCGGGCGGTCCGCGTCCAGTAATAGAAACTTTACTTCGGCATAATTTGAATTGATTTACGATTGGACCGCAGCTTATAATTTCGCGCCGGATCGACGCCTCGTAAACAGAGAAATTGAACTGCCGCCAAAAAAACACTATCGCCAAGCTGTTAGCATACATTATTTATGAAATCACACCTCGGCGCTTCGCGCGATCCAAAATTACATTTTTTCCACTGACTTTAAACAGTCCACGCTATTTTAATCAGCGATAATTCTCTTCGTGATGAATATTTTCGTCGCTTCTGCTAATACGAAAATAGCTTGTACAACATTGGAAACGTAGAGAGCACTTCACGATAGCAAATTAAATCTGATTATGTTGCAAACAAATTCTGAACACATTTTAATCAGCTATAATTATGCCCATGATGAATATTTCCATCACTTCCGCTAATATGAAAATAGCTTCTACAAAATTGGAGACGTAGAGAGCACTTCACGATAGCAAATTAAATCTTCTTATGTTGCAAACAAATTCTGAACACATTTTAATCAGCTATAATTATGCCCATGATAAATATTTCCATCACTTCCGCTAATATGAAAATGGCTTCTACAAAATTGGAGACGTAGAGAGCACTTCACGATAGCAAATTAAATCTGATTATGTTGCAAACAAATTCTGAACACATTTTAATCAGCTATAATTATGCCCATGATAAATATTTCCATCACTTCCGCTAATATGAAAATAGCTTCTACAAAATTGGAGACGTAGAGAGCACTTCACGATAGCAAATTAAATCTGCTTATGTTGCAAACAAATTCTGTACACATTCTTTTTTGCGTTAGTACAAGAGGGTGCCCAAGATTCCAAAGATTCCAGAGTAATTACGTTACCGACAGCGTCGCCCTAATTACTTAATGAGATGTCGAGTGCCTCGAATTCGGTAAAAACCTGATTATTTCATCGACTATTAGTTTTGTCAGAGCCGCTTCCAAACGGTTCAAGCTAATTTATCGGAAGTTTCCCGCCGAAGTTGGAGCTCGCTTCAAATGTCTGGCTGAAGTACAAGTTTAGCTCAGTTAAAGAGGCTGTGTCGAAGCATCAGATATTATTTCGAAAATATTCAAATTCCCTGATCCGGCACGTCGCGTCCCGCTTCGTGCACGGGAATATTTTTTTGTTTCGTTGTCGGAGGGAATTTCGTCGCGTGAACAGTCGCGGGTTAAAGGTTTCTGGAACGCGTTGTTAGGATACGAGTCAACGGAGTAACTCGATTACATCACGTCAAAGGACAACCGTAGACGGGCGTAATTAGATTTTTCCGTAAACCAATTTACCTCAGCCCTGGATTAGGATTCTGTGTAAGTGTCTCGGTCACGGGAGAAATAGTCCGGCGTAACTTCGAATTAGTGCCACCCTCCGTTTCGCTTCGTGTCGAACGCCCCGAAGTAATCTTGCGAAATTAGGGTGGAGCGCGAGTGACCAGACGATTAACAAATTATTCTAATGCATCTGCCCGGAAGTTGCGGCGGGACATAAGCTGCATTAATTGTTTCGGTTATATAAGAAATGTTATTCGCTATCTAACTTCAATCTTCAACCTCTTAAAGTTTCGCAATTTGTGTTCCAATCAAACCTATTACGCTTTCAACTTGCACTGCATTCGTTCGTACGAAACTTCTAAACCGTTGTGCATCTTCGATATTGTAATTCTAATATATAAGTGTAGAACATATCTTTTTTCCTATTAAGTGCATTGCAACAATTGCAGCAAACTACGGCGCATCTATTCTGTCCACGAGCATTCTTCTAACTATCGAAATTCATCTGAGAGCTGCACGCATGAAATTCAAATGACCCCACACACCTGAGAGGACTTTCCGAGAGTTGACCCTCGCGTCAATCTCTGAGAGCAACAAATTTCTGAAGTACTCTGAAATAGACACGCAAATTGAGAATACTCTCGAGGGAGCAACTATCGACAGAAACTCTCAGATGGACACGTACCTTAATTGAAGATAGTACAACCCCGTTCCAAAGCTAGATACATATATTGGTGTTGGATTCTTGCATGAATCCCTGGTTTATATTTCGATTTATAGCACTCTTTATTGCCTTGCTCTTTCACTGTTGTAAATCGGGAAAGGACCCTGTTTGCCATGGCGTGCGTTCGGTGACGTTCCGGCAATTACGAGGGTCAGTGCCATGGGAACTCTTCGTTTCCGTTTGCCGGGTAACGGCTGGTTTTTCCATTTTAAAAAACATGTTGCAGGTATAGGTTTTCCTATGCAGACCTTGCCGAACTTAGGTGCGTGGTTCAGTTCTGTACGAGCACTTCGACCAAACGGTTGCTGAGCTAACAGCACCGCGCAACAAACATTTATACTTATATTTTCCAATAGTATTCTTAAATAAATATTATTTAACGTTTTGGAAGCAAACTCTGTTAATTATTCAACAATTGGGTTGGGGAATCAGTTCGTTGCGTTTTATGTTTTCTTTTATTCTACACGATTGTTTTGTTCTTTGGCGAAGTGTTGTACATCAATCGAAAGAGCTCTTTCTGCTTTACAAAACTGTGATAATCGTTGTTTTGAATAATTTAATTTTTTATTATTTTTCAGGCTTAGAAATGGTATATCCAGGAGGCAAAAAAGTCAACATTTTCGACACCTGCTATTCTTCGCTTTTCATCGAGGTCGAAAAGAATTAGCGGAAAAAATGAACTGCGATCATAAGACCATTCTCAACCATCTTCATTCGATGGGATTTGTCGAAAAATTGGGAGCTTAGGTGCCTCGCGAGCTTATCGAAAACAACAAAGAAAATCGCCTTCAAATAGCTTCTCAACATGTGTCGAAAATGTTGATTTTTGCATCCTGGATATTCCGTTTCCAAGCCTGAAAAATAATAAAAAATTGAATTATTCAAAACAACGATTATCACAGTTTTGTAGAGCAGACAGAGCTCTTTCGATCGATGTGCAACACTTTGCCAAAGAACAAAAAAATTATTGTAGAATAAAAGAAAACATAAAACGCTACGAACTTATTCCCCAACCCAATACTTGATGCAGACAACAAATGGTAAAAGGTCGGATTTTTCTTGGATGCACGACCAGCATCGTTAACAGGAAGCTCGTCTTCGACTGATAGATACTTCCTCCTGGCGGACTATTTAGACTTAAACGATCTCCGTACTCTTTGGGCCGAGTCCCCAGACACGCCAGGGCAAACTCTTGCTAACGCGTCCATTATCTTCATTTCCCTGGCGTTCGTTACCCTCTTATTTCCTTTCCCCGATGCTGACGTCCCTCGTACGTCCCACGGATATGTCCCGTAGTTCTTCGTGTTTCAACCCTGTCGCGCCCCCTCGACGTTTTATCATGGGCTCTGTCTCTCCAGGTTTCGCGCGCGCTTTTCTTTCCCCGACCCTCTTAAATCCCGACGATCCTCCAAGATTCGCGAGATAAAAAGCCCACGGAGACACGGAGGATACGGAAAGTGAATATTACGGGATGCGTGATGACTTCAAACGGCAGCCAGCATAGAATTAATAGAACTTTCTTTATGCAAAGTACGTCGCCGTGGCCACGCGTGTAACACACTGCTAATCAACGAGTGTTAATAAACGTAATTTTCCCGGCTAATATCCAAGCCAGTATCCTCACCGTTTCTCGGCAGACTACCGGAGACCTTTCTATTTCATGCCCATTTACGACTAGTCACTTTCGACTTCGACGCGTTGAAAAACCGTAAGAAAGATGACAGCCGCCAATCCTCCGGGCTCTATTAAACCCGAACCACTGTGTTTTGCGCGAGAACGCTCGCATTACATCTGCTGCGAGCTTATTAATAGGTTCCTCAACGACTGTATGCAAAGCGGGTTTCTACAATTATTTTACGGAAACTCTCAAACCCAATCTCGAGCAGAGATGCGAACACTATACGAAATGATTCAGCATTTGCCTACTCAGAGATCATGAGTGTCTTTCCGAAATGTGAAGCAAACTGGGAGCAACAACGCAAGTTTCTTGAAATTGTAGAAAAGAATGGTGACTGAATAAGTGATTAATAAAGCTGTATTCCGTAAAATTTAACCATTGAATTTTATTTTCAGCTTAGGCAATCATCCAATAAATATAGAAGTACTAATAGAACACGATGGAGCGAATGTAGGACTGATGGACGTTAAAGAAAGTCGAACCCCCACCACGAGTCCCGAAAACACGAGCTCTTAACGAACTGTGATGTAAGAACCATTTGTTTCCGTGAACGATTTCTTCTCGTTCTCCTCTCTCGCAGTAAAAACTAAAGACGGAAGACGCGCAGAGGGTGAGAGAGAGAGAGTTAAGGGCTGGAGAAAGGCGGAAAGGGGAAGAGCCGCAGATAGAAACCCGGGAACGGAGACACTGCATCGGGCTCTCTCCGTAACGAGACCGTCCTTAAAGGATAATAAGCTCGTGCGACGTTAATAGCTCCCGCACACGATGGAGGGAGACGCGTCTACGGAGAAGTGGATTTTGAATGTTCCCCGAGTGGATTTTGAAGAACGTCGCGGAACGAGAGTCAGCCCTCTGAAGAGGGTTCGCCGGTTAAATACTGGCCGGGGATGAATGCCGGCTAGGCCACTTAAAGGGGCTAGCTGCATCAGATCGGTAGCTGGCGCATTCAATTGCCTGTTATTGTCTTAAACGACGTCGACGGGTGACGAATCGGTAGAACAAGAACGATTTCACGCCGTCCGTCCCGGCCGTGAAAATCATTCGAGCCCCCCGGAACGACGTCCTTCCGCTTCTTCAGGGTCCCGCCGTCTTTCTACAGAAACTGGGAAATCATTGCTGGCTATGCTACTGCTTCGATGTTTTTACTGAAGTAGTAACATAAATCGTGTATAACTCATAACAGATTTTTATACAAGGTAAAAATATTGAACTGGAACCAAAATGATTATTTTCAAATAACATTTATTCAGTACACGATCCTATTTTATAGAAGCAATCACTCGAGGCTAAAAATATAAACAGTTCTCGTCCGTAACGGGTTGATTCTATTATGTACATTGAAATCCTGTTATTGGAGCGTTGTGATAGACGGAGTTACGCTATTTATATTGTATAGGGGTCGCGATAGCAGCAAGGTCAGTAGTGACGAGATTACGATACAGAGATAGAAATCGAGTAGGGTATTTTATTATAGACTTTTGTTATATAAATCTACGGTTCTTGCGAACGTGTGCTTGCACATTGAAGCAATTGTTGAGGTCTGTTGGTACGACAAAGGTCAAACGTTTAGATCAGGGGATTGCCAGTAACATATGTTTCCTATGCAATTGTTCTTTCGTTATTAATAGAATCGTACGCGCTTAGAACGAGCTCGAATATTCGAAACACGCAGGTAGAAACGATTTAGCAATGCTAACAACACCTTGGCATTATTCACATTTTTTTAAAACATAATAATTCTCTTCCAGGCATTACTTCCTCCTATACTATATTCGAAAAATCATTTACACGGACTTCCGCACTCTAATTCCTCGGTGACCTTGACTGACCTTGAGCGAGCTTGACTTCCAGCTACCACAATAAGCAAGAAAGTGTGTCATCGCGACTGAGAAAGAACTGAGTTACCTTCAAGTGTTCTTAATACTTTCACTGGGAAACGGGAGCCCCGCGTTTGATCGTGAAACAAAAACACGGTTTCGTCTTCATTCCCTCGCGTTTATCGCTTCTGTCGCCTCTAAAAGCAGAGAGGTCGGTAGCCTCTCGCGGTGGTACACCGTGTACACATTCGTGAAAGGACAATGAAACGGTTTCAGACGTTCCCGCGGGGAGCCGAACCGATCGAGCCCACGTGAAAGACGCCGGAAGTCCTTCTCTCGTTTCACGAGGCTCCCTCGATGGGAATCGGCGAGGTACGAGCCGGGGAGCCGAGCCGAGTAAAAGACGACCATTCCTAACGACACGGCCGGACAGACATCCTTGCGCGCCGATTGGCCACGGTGTTATTAACAGTCGCCGCGAGACGACGGCGATTAACCTTTCACAAACGACGCGCAAAACCCGGGGAGAAGGGGCAGCATGCGAACGGGAACGCTGATCGATCGGCACACCGAGAAATCAGGCTGCTGTCGGTGCTGCGAGAAAAAATCCCAGACACACGCGCGTTCTTCCGCGTTGTCCGCGAATCCAGGACACGATGCTCCTCCTCATGAAGCTGTTCTCTCGTTATTGTCGCGCGGCGAACTTTTACAGCGTCGCGGATGTCTCCATCGTCGTATGACGTCGTTCTGACATTTTTGGTCGCGTTCGTCTAAATGAGAGCTTACGTTCATTGTTGGTGTTGGAAAATAGAGATAGGGGAGGAAAAGGGATAACTCAATCGCACAACTAAATCAATTCATTTACGCCAGTTCAGTTTACAGCCTACACTTGTAAACTGCCAAGAAGTAACGACGGACTGATGAGTAAGAAGGCTATACGAACTGAGAGCACCCAGTTGTCTAAAATATGATGATGGATTCAGTTATGGCGCCTACTTCGAAAGAATAGGCATAGGGGCAGCTTGTAGTCATCCAGGTTGGCCACCCCAGGTCTAAATTATCAAGAGATCATTGCAACATATCATACAACGTCATCTCCATTATGTCGAGTATCTGAAGAGGTGAAAACGTCGCTCATACCGCATCGGGCGATCGTGTTAATCATTCCGTGCTCACCCTGTCGACGAATCGTCCCCCCAAAACGTTCGTCCCGCGTATAATTCTCTCCGGCATGTCAACGCTCGGTGCTCGCGAGCGATATCGACGGGGGGGACGAGCAGATTATTCACGGGCGAAAGGTGACGTCGTCGGGATCAGAGAAGCGTGATAGTGGGAGAGAAACGGGTGCTACGGTCGGAGGAACTCGAAGAAACCAAGGGCTGGGGTTCCGCGCACGTATACATAGGGGACTCGTCCCGCAGGGAGGACACTCTTTCGGCCGTCTGAAAATCTCGTGCAGCGCGCGCGAGTACGTAAGTGCGCTCTTGCTTTTCCTTTTTATCCCGCGGCCTTTCCCTCGACACGGCTCTTTGTAGCGGTTGCACGTGTGCAACCCACGTACGTAGCCCGGTATCGTCCGTATCGGGCTTCCCTATCAGCCAATTAGTGGAAATGAGATCGTAGCCGTAGATTAACGACCAGCTTCCTGTGACGTTCCGCGCTGGCACGTTTCTGTAAGGCCCCTGTCTGCGACGTAACCAATATATTTAAATAAATGCTAGTCGACACGTTCCGCGGACAATGTGTTCCCGCTGCAGCGCGTGTCTCTCGGAACCGCGCCGCGGGTCGGCAATTTCTGGTCGCATACATATTGTCTCTATTTATGGACACCCGATTCCGAAAAATTCGATTTTCTCTTTACGACCCGCGTTAGCGTTCGAGTACATAGCACGCTCGGCAACGCGTCGATCACCGGTGACCGGCGAGGGAAAGTTCAGTGTCGGTCACCGGCCACCACAATACATCGATTAGATTGAGCTTAGCAATGCTCAACACAGTTTTAGCTTATTTCGTTCTCTATCTGGTGAATGTGTTGCGCAACATATCATTCTATAAGAGAAGAAACATGTCTATCAAAGTGCCAATAATTTAGACAATGATTTTAACGATGATTTAAAGATGTTGAGGAAGAAACAGGTCGTAAGAAAGCTCCCCTAGTTCTGCACTCGATACGCCGAACGTTGCAGAGCATTCGTCCGAGGAGGCTCGAAAACGCGAATTACATTAATCTGCCGGTGAAGTATGAGCGACATACGACCATCATAATAACAGGCCAGTCGTCCATCACCGGTAATCGCCCGGAGTCGCAAACGTGTCCCCCATAACGGGCCGGCGACCGCATTATTCTCCCAATTCATTCTATTTCAGACTATTTAACGACCGCCGGCATACATTACCGGGTCCAGGTTGCACACAATTCGCCGCAAACCGTGGCCTCTAGAAATAGCCGGTCGGTTTCGATCGGGCCAGGACTCGGAGGTGTTACGTTATACCAAGAGAAGAGGCAGCAAGCAACAGAAGACGACGAGGAGAGAGAAGGTAAAGAGGGGTATGCCGGTGAGATACACGAGCGGCGTCGTTATTTGACATTCGGTAAAAAGCGGCGAGGCACCGGGCCGTGGATCGCGTTATATTAACAATATACTGTGCGTATGACAGTGAATATACCAGCCGAGCTTCCCGATTGTATCGCGGCTACGTGCATTATACAGTACAGAAGGCATTGTGCCGGCGATATACAGTGCGCATAATATATTCCGGGGCCCTCTAAGAACGACGTGCACTCTTGCAGCGTGAATGCGCCGTGGATCCTCGGCGGACAGTCTACCGCAGCCCAGGCGAGCCAGCAGGCAAGGATCAGGCAGCCAGCAAAGCAGCAAGCCAGGCTTGCACCAACCACGCTTACACCGCCCCTGGTGGTTACACGAAACTGGTTATAAACCAGAGAGAAACGGCCTAACTCGCGTCGCTCGATATGTATGTGCACGGCCAGGTGATTATGAACCTGCTCGATGCGTGTACCCGAAGAATGTACCGCGTTGTCGGAGCTTACCCCCGCGCGACGCCTCGTGTTAGGTCGTGTATACACGATGCTGCGAGCGCCTCCTCTCGCGTCCTCCTCAACGGTGTTACCACCTGAGCCGTTTACGGCGAAACGGCCCGCGAACCCGGGCATCATCCGACTTCGGTCAGCGGGACCGATCAACGGGGACCAATCGAATTGGGCCTGCTCCAGAGTTCAGAAGTCTGAGCATGAACACTGAGTTAATTAAGTCTTTCGGGAACTTGAAATCTGTTGCCAAGGTCGTCCGTGTGAACTACCATTTCCTACATTTGTTATCGCTAACCCCTGAGCCCTGAAGACTGAGTTAGTCTTTCAGAACTTGGTGCAAAAAGATTTAATTACAGACTTCAATGACCTTCAAATCAGTTGTCCAGGTCGCCAGTATGAACAACTACTTCTTGTATTTGTTATCGCCGCGTGGCATTGATTTCTTGGCCGATTTTCACGAGTTTTTCATTTGTGACGGTATATTCGAAAGTGTACGCTTCAGTAGACGACACTTTGGTCCCTTCGACAATTTTCTGTCTTACGCTTATTTCTGTGAACGATTGCAACGATTCTAACCCATGCGCTGATCCGATCGCGAGTCTATAGCGAGGGCCGGCATAGTTTCTGCCGAGAATGGGCAGCTCGGCCACGCGGGAGGTCGAAGTCGGGAGCTTCTGGGAACGAGTAAAACTCTGACGGTCCGCGAAATAACGATAAGAGAAAATTGGAAATTCCATGGCGAGCCCCGGCGCTCCCGCTTTTTACGGCTGCTTTTTTACGGTGTCTACCGAACGCGATACCGGGACTAACACAGCGTAAAGCTGTCCTCGGCGTGTCCTTGCGTCCACCCAGCCATACGTTTCCCTGCGAACGTCTTGGACCGAAGGCTACTCGGCCGAGGAATCTCCGGGATGCACATTGTGATTCTACAATCGTGACATAAAATTTCATAGGTGTGTCCTGCGCGCTTACCCGGTGCTACCAGACTGCATCGCCGAACGCTATCGCGACTCGGCCGTGTGCATTTCGACCCTCGGTGCAACAGTCTCTGCTGAACATGTTGCCATGTACCATCCCAGCAACGTAGTTAACCCTTAACCCATTCGGATGAAACTAATTCAGTCAGAATTGCACGGGAGTTCGTTATCAATTTAATTGCCACGCTCGCTACGAGTAGTATTTTACAGGGGACTAGTCAAACGAATTTTATACGTTGCTTAAAACATCTTTCGTTCATAAAATAATTATAGGAACAAGGTTAAACTAGAATACACTCTCTCTGGGAGGGTCTACATAGTTTGACACGAACTTTCAACAGTGTTTCATAATTTCATGTCCACTATTCATCTCCACCAATTCGCTGAGGAATACTATCTTCTTCGCGAACACCGTGTATAATGGTAACCACACTCTCATAAATTACCCAGGGCAATCTACATACTCCCGTCTCTCGGGTCTCAGACCAAATAACTAAATTGCATTTTAAGAATTCATAAGTGCCCGGATCATCGCCGAGACCTTCATCAACATCACGCTCGCATAAAGTCATTTGGATCTGGACGTTGTCGTCGCGGGTCGAAAGCGTGGAGAGGTCAAAGACATTTTCGAGCGGAGCAAACCCGAGGAGGAATTTTGACGTATTAGATCGACCTCACCTGTTCGAGGTCCGTGCGAGTGTACTCGTATTGGTACGATCGCCGCACGAAATCCAAACCAGTTTTCTTCTATGGAGAGAGAGAAGATGGCACTTCTCCGGTCCCTCGACCATTTCGTCGATCGCCGAGCTCGCACATTCGGTCGTAATGCTGATATACACGGTGCTCGAATGGAAGGAGCACCTTGCAGAAGACGGACCATCGAAAAACTGCTGGCTGCACGAAGCATTCAAAAAATCCTCGGAAATTTTACCATTTTTAGAACCGACTCGTAAAACCAGCGGCCTGTGTCGCTTAAACTCTCGAGCGGAATTGAAAATTAAGGGGGTAGCCTTCTCATTTCTCGACGGTAGTCAAAAGCGCTAGATAGCAGATCAATCTAGCCCGCAATCGCTCTCAAAAGTCCTATTTTTACGTTTACCACTTTCATAAAGCTGCGACAGCTGCGTACTGCCGAATAATGCAAATTACGCCTCGTAAATCTTTTATCTAGCGCTTTTGACTAATGAAAAGCCCCACCCTGCAATCCTAGAAACGAATCTACCCCCTTAAATAAATACAAGTAAATGATAGGCTTCCTTGGAAGCCACGGAAAAGTTTTCTAATTGGAAAAATAATTGTCCGCGTATAGAAGACTGGGAAAGAGCGAGCAATAAATAAAGAAATAAAATTGAAGTCTCCTTTAATCAGCGTTTGAAGTTGTTCATTATTGTTAACTGGCCAGAGTGCATGAATAACGACACCAATGTGGCTTGTCTTTAATCACCGAGGCTCAGAATTGAGGTTCATTTATTCGATGAATAAGAACGCGAAAGAACAAAGATCGACCTTAGAATAAATCAGTGACTCCAGGGTCATTACCACGGGAACAGAGAAACGCGGCGTATAGTTACGGAGAGCGCGGGTTTAATTCGCCGATTAAGTGGACCTACAAACAGTACTGTTAACGATTTTTATCCCCCTCGGGGTGACACAATCGAGCCGGGAGTTTAATAGATTGACCTTCGTGCCCAATCACCTCTGATGCATCAAAACGACAAACACGAAGGATGCTTGTGCATCTGGTGCTACGAGCCGTTTAACAGGATGGCGATTTTATTGGTCCTGACGTCAGCGTTATGGGTTTGTTATCGATGCTGCATCAATTGTCCTTTTCGAGACCGTTTAAGGACTGTATTTTTAGAAAGTCCAGTTGACCCTGCGAGAAACTGTCTTGTCCGTGTGCGCTGTAATCGATTCTTCTCATTTCTGTGCTCAACAGCATCACCTGGCAGTATTAATCCCGTGGAATTTATTACATGGTATACCGGTGATACCTACGCTTGTAACATTAATTATAATGTTCTAGAATCTAAACTTTCCCTCATGGATGCCAGAGAATTATAAATGGCACGAGATTGTCTTAAATTCTATCATTAATAAATTTTCTAATTAACGCGGTTCGATAAAAAGAGCATTAAAGAGCAGTGTTGCATAAGAATATAATACTAGGAAAAGCTTTTCATGGTAACAATAATTATGCGAAAGTCTCTGGCCATGATGAAGCTAGAGAAACAGAGTACAGCCAGTAAAGATGCGAGGTCGCATAAAACTGCGATCTATTTACTATTTCGTGGATTGAAATTGCCTAAAGGAGGAAAGCTTTCAGCTGGAAGATGCCGGAGCGAATATTAAAAGTTCTTCGCTTTATTTATCGACGTATAAACACGTCGGCGTATCGCCGTCGCTACGTGCTGTATCGTTTACTCCCCCATATAAAAGATTGGCACCAACCCTCCGTCGAACGGCCAATTCTCACATCATGAAGCTCCTATTTACTACTTTAATATCCGCGTGTCTAGCGCGGCGCAGGCGAGCGTCTACGCAGCCAATAAACGCGAATAAAGACATTAATCAAACGAAGCCTGTCGCGATCGGGGAGGATCGCGTTACCGGCACGATCGGACGGAAGAGGAAAAAATACCGGTTAAACGTAATATACCCGCGAAGTTATTTGAAAATCATTAAACCGACCGCGAGCATAGCTGCTGGACGAGGTCGGCCGAGTTCTTGCTTGAGACAGAAACGCGATAATGTAGTTTGCGAGTGGAAGAGAGCGGGATCGAAGGGACCCCCGTGAACTGGGAAATAAATCTCTCGAGTTCTCCCTATACAGAAATCGCCGATCGACTTTTCTGCGTGTGCTAGCTCGCGAATCGCGCGGATACGCGTACCCGAGGTTCTTGCCGCGGGTACCGGTCGTCGCGTGAAACTATGCCGATTACTTTTTCCGAGGGTGGAGAATCGTTTTGAGAGTGTCGCCAAGGTCAACTCGCCGACTATCAGCGGTGATCGCGAAAATACAGTAATGCCTCAATAGATGTTAGAGAGAAGTGCGCCATTATTGGGTACAATTTATCCCCACTACCGCGGAAGTTGCGGCACGTAGGAAATTCTGAGTAAAGAAGATCCACTGTTTAGAAGATCGTTTAGGGCAGAAATGCGAGTAAATAAATCTAAATCTACCAATAGCGTCACGGTCCGTACTGTAGAATCGTGATAGCATCCCCACTTTATTAATTTACACCTCAAATCGGTCGATCTGATAACGCATAATCCGGAGCATCGTCAAGATACTGATTTTTATTGAACTGATATTAACGAAAAAAATCAGCGTCAACTGTTATGTGTTTTACAATTACAATTTTATAGAAAATGGTCCGTTTACGCGCGAACACGTACGATCACGGTGCAAACGTTTTTCCCTCGAACAAGAAAAGTTGCAGCCCGGATAAATTTCCTTGTGGAACACAGGATTCGGCGACCAGCGTGATTATCTGAAATAACATCGTTCCGCGACGCGACCGACGCATCCCAGAATTATCAACGATCTCCGCGGTGACGATTTTCGATGCAATTACGAGCCGGAACGGTTTAAATCAGAATTTTGCCTCGATTGCGGGATTAAATTACAGAACTGTAATTACAATTCACGATTCCCTGGCGATTGCCGGGGAAAATGAAAAAGTTATTTCGCCGAAGCGCAACGCTCGACGTCGGGTCTATTTCGTTGTGGTGGTGGTGCGGCTTTCAGGGTTGCGGCGACTATGTATGAACGATTTCGGTAGAATGAATGTTTTTATTGGAATTCGATGGGATCTATTGTGTGTAGTCCCATTATTCAGAAGGGATGATGCAAGTATTGAAGTTGCATCGATACCAACTCCGAAATGCAGCAACTGTTAATGAAAGACGAAGCGAAACTGGGCAACTGGCTATGGTTTTTTTTTGCGAAAGGACAATCACGATTCTAGCGCTAGCATTCGATTTCGTTTGAGATGGGGATTGGGAAATTTGATTTCATATTTCTCGATCTTTCCAACTGTTAGGTCTAGAAGGTACAGTGAAAAATGAAAAAAATAGTAGAGGACAAAATTATAAGTTCCGAATTACAATAAGGAGGTGAACGTGTAGAATTTTGTGATATTTCTGTGAAGAAGAGGAAGGGTTTAGCAAGTTACACTAATGCGAACAAAATTGTTAGAAAAATAACTGGAACCCAGGAGTGCTATAATCCTTGGTTCATTCTTAGACCGCGGATGTTTATGCAAATGCATATTTTTATCGAAAATAGATAAAAAACTGGTACCTAAACAGAAATTTGTTTTGTCATTAGAGGATTGTAAAAATATAATTTTTATTTTGCATATTTTGCATATTGCATATGTTTTGCATAAATGCATATTTCTTGCATAAGTGCATATTTCTTGCATAAATTTTGCACAAGTATACATAGATTTTGTATAAATCTTATTCAGAGCCATTTCCAAATGTTACCTGAGAGGCCATGAAGAAATTCGAAACAATAGGATTACACCTCTAACTTATCACATATTACTCTGGTCATCAGAGAGGGGGTTCTTGTATTCACCTCGATTCCTTTTCGATTACCCCTGTCTGGTAACACTCTGTAGAACGCTCTTTTTCTGCGTATAATTTAATTTTAACAGACAAGAGGCATCAATTTACAATCGACACTATAGAAAAAACTATTTTTGTATATTGTAATTTAAATTCTAATAAATAAAACAATAAAATAATTACTATTTTACAGATCCGTACATGCATTCCCTACACATATAATTTAGCATATACCTTTCATACATCTTGCATATATTTTGTATATTTCGAAATATTATAAATGCATAAAGATCCGCAGTCTATTCATTATACAAAATAAACTGGATCTCGGATCAAACATCGCGTTCGGCACCCGCGGGAAGAAAGCAATTGTCGGCTAAACACTGTACCCTAGGATGAAAGTACCATGACGATCTCTGACCTTGCGCACTAATCGCGTTCCCGAACTAATAACGAGACAATACCGAGACGAAACAAGAGCGTGGGTCGAGTCGACGAACCGGGTAAAACCTGTACCGAAAGTTCCACGAGCCAGGTTGTTCCAGGTGGTTCAGCCGAGCGTGAAAACCTCAGCACGGAGACTTCCCGCTCGCTTTATTGCTGGAATAAATTTCTCGATCGCGGGCATCCCCCATTGGCCTTGATTCGCGGAAAATTCACGGATCAACGGGAATTCCCACGATGGACGGCCGCCTCGTGGCGTTCCCCACAGGCCGTAGGAACGGAAGGTGAACGATTCACGACCGTTATTAAAATCGTCGCTGATACGTGGTAAACTGAGGTTTCACGGATCGCTGAAACTATTCATTCGGGAACAGCCCCGCGAATACTGCTCGCGTATGCCCCGAACTGCTCTTCGGGGGCAATAAAACGATTTTCTGCGGCAAAAAAACCACGAACGTTCTCATCCGCAGCTTCGCTGAAAGCTTTTTTCCAGGGCTCGCGCGACAGTCGTGAGAGATCGCTTCTGTTTTCCCGTCGCTGTTACTTTCGCGAATTGTATTAGGCAAGTTTTGCACTGTTAGATCTAGGTATACCGAAAGTCTCGTTCTCGAACGAAAAGATATTTCATATCAGACTTTTGCTTTGTAGAGAAAATGTAACTGAACCGTAAAACAATTTCGCTAGCTACAATATGGCCCTACAATTTGTACGAATCGTGTGTACACCTTCAACAACTCC
This sequence comes from Lasioglossum baleicum, assembly GCF_051020765.1. NCBI lineage: Eukaryota > Metazoa > Arthropoda > Insecta > Hymenoptera > Halictidae > Lasioglossum > Lasioglossum baleicum. The sequence goes on from NC_134938.1 coordinate 10,260,429, forward strand.
GGCGTTAGTTTGAATAGCTTGACACCGATTTGATCTAACTTGGTCTCCAGACGCGGAGTTGCATCTAGTTAAATTCTTGAATGTCGCGATCTCCAATGCAAGTTTCGCCAGGAATTTCAGGCTAAGCCCGTTCGTGTCTCCGCGTCCCTGTTGTATTAACTTTGCTCCCTTGACCCTGAACAAATGATAGACCTTCTTCGGTCGCTCCGAGTCTACGAACTTTTCTATACTGCACCAATCGACAAAAATGTTTTTATTCATAACATTTCCATTGTCGTTCCGCCATAAGGACTCGGCGAAATGAATATCCCCCTTATCTGGGTTCTTACAAAGCAATCTGTAAAGACAGAAATTTCCATAAAGGTCTGAAATCTGCTCAATGTATCTGAAAGCCCTGCAAATGTCGGGAGATTTGAAAGTCGTGGAAGTTCCAAAAGTATCAACGAACTAAAACACTTCTGCCAACACTCGGATGAGTGAGAGGACGTTAGGAATATAAACTGATGAATCAAGGCTTTCAGAATAATTGCATTTTTCGACAAAACTATTAGATGATCGCATAAATTCGTGCCCGACTTAAAAATAAAATTCAATGGTTAAACTTTTTTAAAAATATAACTTTACTAATCAATTATACATATAGTCACCATTCTTTTCTAATCGTAGAAAATTTAACCAATCTTTAACCAATCAAATCGGGCACGAACGTATGCAATCATCTAATATTATTCTACTAACCCGACATAATTCGGCACACATCGGCCTGGTTTTAAAACAAATTCCCGAGGGGACATCGATCTCAGAGCACCGAGTGATTACGTTTCACCCGGAGAGGCAGAAATATGTATCGATCCCTCGACGCAACGGTAACCGCACGAAAAATCTGTAATTTGCAATAATTTCAGAAACGGCTCTTCTGGACCGCGTTGCTCGGCCTCCCGAAACCAGTCCGTCGTATTTCTCGTTTCCCCCTGTTCCGCGGCGCGGGTCCTTCATGAATATTAATTCTACGCTCCCGAAAATATTATACGGTAGCGACCTTTATCGAATCGCGGCACCAGCAGAGACCCACTTCTCCGGCTTTTTTTCCTCGTCTCCTTCTCGAGCTCGGACCCTCTCGAGCTTTCTTTCGCCCTTCCGACGTCCGCGATGAAGTGCATTTTATCAATATTTATGAACGGCCCGCGGTAAGGTCACTGGGAGGACGTTCCCCCGGTCCTTTGGGAAAAAGTCACCGAAATAGAGTTAGCTCGCCGGTGGCCGGAATTCACGGTGTTGAAATATTAAGCGGAAGAAAGACACATGGGTCCGAGTAAAAACCAATAACCGGAGCGACTCTCTTCCGATCTCGGTCACGTTTTTAAGAAATCCATCTCGAACAGCATCGGCTCGCAGATTGATCGCAACGAATTTATTTTAAGACCCGTCAGTCCACGAAAGAAACAGCAGTCTAATTTAGAATCAATGAAACTGCAGTAGAATTGAGTTGAAGCGACACTTTCGTTTCTGTTATCTTCAGTAATTCGTTGCTTGCTAATTACTTGAAATAGAGTTAACGGAGTCGTTGGAACGACCGGAATTGTTCACAAAAGCAGAGATGATCTAATCCGACGTGTTGCAAAAGCGTTCGGTTCAATGCAAAATTCATGGTAATTTACGCGCAGCCTGTTTTCGCCCGTTCGTCCGTTTTCGACGATGAGGTAAAGCCTTCGCAAAATTGATGTCCGAACTATAGTTTCACGCCGTTGGAAATAGTTTACGTAGAAACTTCTGCCATCAACTTCGGCGCTGTATCTATTTTTGCATCTTCTGTGAGCTTAACGAAATGTTGATCCCGATCGTGTTTGTTTCTACCGCACGATTATAATCTTGATTTTCACTCGCTTTTCTTCCGACTCTGCCAAGAATAAATTGCTTATGACATTTCATATGTTCGTGGTCGAGATCAATTTCGAGGAACAGAAATCTCTAATGCAGAAGATAACGCATTCTCGATACCACGAACAAATTCCAGTGCTGCACAGAGTGCTGCTCGTGAATGAAACTGGACACTCGGCTCGTGGGGCACGAGCTGCATCCGCGGGGCCTTACATTCGTGGCGGAATGCAACTGGGACCCATACCAGTTGACCAGAACTATAAAAGAGTCGGCTGACTTGGACTATAGTCGAAAGGGATTGGTGGACAGGTTGAGTCGGCGGTCATCGCTGTTTGTTAGCCGGCTTCCAGCGTTTGGTAGCTAGTGGGCTATCTCGTGGATGATGTCAGGGAATTGTCAGCGATCCAAATTTCGGGAAAAGTTAAGCGGCCCCGCACAGCATGGAAATAGTCGTGAACGATGTCACCAGGTGTTGCACGACCGAATTTTCCGGGTCCCCTAGAAATTCGTACTGTATTCTTAGAACCCACGACAGAAAAGGTATTAATAACACTTTGGAGACGCTTAGAGAGCCCGCGGCGATACTTCCCACAATAACCACGGGATGACTAACGAACACGCGGGACGATTACGAGTTTAATGCACTCTTGTTTTAGTTTTAATTCGGACACGAATCCGTTGACGATCGTTTCTCAGTTGTACCACAATTTGTTCTTATTTCCTGTACAATATTTTTGTTTTATTTTTATTCGCGGAATATGCCAGTTTCAATTTTGCAGTACAGTGAAATATGTAATTTGGATTTTAATTTTCAGGACAATTTGATAGTCTGGCGACTGTGAAGGGACGAAAGTAGGTCGCGTGACTCGCCCACGGTTGAATGATCCTCCTCGAATCCATAAATTCGACTGACCCCGTATATCTTCGCGAATTGATCACTCGACGGCATTACTCATTTCGGATTACAGTTACCCGGTCGACAACCTATTAACGAGTCCTCTCCAAATTTTATTGAACGTATTCCGAATGCGATAATTGCCCCCTATCGCGAGCGTACGCTAACGAACTTATAACAGCGACCGTTACGAGAAATTCCTTCGTAGACACCGACTTCCCGATCGTCAGGTGTGAAGTCCTGTGTAATCGCAGGAGCTTAATGGGTAGCTTAATAGGAAAGTACATTGCGCTCTATCTATTCACAGTTTATAACGACTGCTTAAGAAGTTTCTCTAAAAATTCTCTGACCATGTTCCATCAATTAAATTATGTTCCTTCCTCATGAGTACAATGTTCGTCTGTAACCTGACATAACTCGGGACACAAAGCGACTTATCGCAGAAGCAGTGGAAGTCATTTTTATCCTCCTCATTGGCTGGCGATTGGATCGTGACAATATGGTAGGGATGGAAAGACGATCCAAGGACAAAACTTTTCTGTTTCCGATGACTTTTTAAAGACACTCCTATACCCTCACATGCGTCAGACAATCAAAGTGAATTAAAGAAGTGTTCGGACACTTCTCAATCAGAAAATGTCGGTAAAAGTTTTATGAAAAAAGTAATTAAAACGTCCCTCGCACATTTTCCTCCACGTAACATCGTGGCTGCAGCTTCCTTTCAATTTCCAAGGTGTACGATTCTAAACAGAATGAAAAGCGCAAAGTCGAGTAGCTTCTTCACGAGACCACAGAAGCGGGATTCCACTCCGCGGCCTCGATCTACTAATCCACGTTATAACTCGCGCCGTGAAACTGCTCGAGATAAATCAATTTGAACCAGGGAACCACGGGAAAGGAAGCAACGAAAACTTTAGCCAATTTCCGGGAATCGTTATTTACAATTCCGGCCGCGCGATCGGCCCGAAACGCCGCCGCTCCGCGAGATTACTTTTCTTTGTTGGGCGGCCCAAGTTCGGCCGCATCGTTTCCCCGTGTTTCCCGCGCGAGAGGAAAACCCGGGGAAAGCCGGCTCGCAAGAAAAGTTATTCACGCTCGGCCCGGCTTCGTCCGACAATTCACGCGCCCACGCGCGGCTCTGCAGCCGGCTTAAACCGAGTGTCTCTGTCTTTTTGTCGCTGCACCGCACCGACCTGTATATTCTGCCTGCGGCCGCTTTTCCTTTCTTTCTCCGAAGTATCGGAATTTTCAAACTTTGCAGGATTTTCAGAGACCCCGATGCCTACGTGCTCCATTTAGAAATTATTAGGTTAGAGTATACTTTCGGAAGACTATATTTGTGCGCTTCATTATTTTAAGCTGAACTATCGGTTCACGTCTTGCGGGATCGACTTTTCAAACATCTTTTTTAATGAACACATAAGACCAATAGCAATATTCCCAGAAATGTTCCATTTTCGAAGTGGAATGGGTATTTATATTTAAACGAGAGCTATCAAATGTTACGTATGAATGGGAGATGTCAAAATGTGAAATGAATCCCGCCGTCAAAATAAACGGATCATCAAGTTATCGGTGTGCTTTCTTTTCCGTCCGAATCTTGTAATAAACTATCGTCGATTCTATCTTATTTTTGGGCTTCGAGATTAAAATTTAACAGCTCCCTCTCTACAGAGACAGACCGTGCATCGGGACATTGCAGCCAATTAGATACGACACACGCAAGAATGAAGGAAAGCTGGTACCATTTACGATCGAGGCCTCTCAAAACAGGAAGTGTACAGGTCGATTGATTCCTCGTCGGACACGCGTCAGAGGTCCCGCCGATGACGCTGCGAACGGTGGCACGTCCGAGACCAAGGTGCGGGGGGAATCGGGAAAAATGAAAAAAAAATTGTCGATACCCAGGGACGGGCGCCCCAATGGCCCCGGCGGTGATTTACGTCTCTTTCTGGTATCGTTATTCGGTGGCGGGACGGCACCGGTGGTGCACTTCGCAGTCCATTGCCGTGCGGCCCGATAAGCCGGTCGGCCATAAAACCGAAATTTCGCAGCCTCCCAAGTATAACGCCGCCATAAATCGCAATCGTAACTCTCCATTACCATTCAATAGGAATGCGGAGCGGCGGGACGACGGCCCGGGGAAAAGGGAACGGGAAAAAATGGATTGCTCGGAGCCGGTGTGCCGGCACACTGATCTTCGCGGGGGCCTGGCGAGACGAGCATGCTCTATTTGGCATAAAATCGTAGCGGCGCTATACAGAGGGCGGTTAGAGGAGCGAGGAAACCGCTCGGACGGAGGAATGCGGAGTGGCCGCTTAACGCGCGCGATCTAATTGTAATATTATGTAATCCGGATACCTTGTTGCCGCTTGAAAAACCACCGATATCCTCGGCCGAGCCGGCCGATACACGATCCGCTCGGGTTCAAGCGTTTTATCGGCCGTGACTCGGCTGCTTCCAGCCTATCCCGCGACCATTACAAGCCGACTACCGTTACCTGCATCCCGCGACAAGTTCCGTCTCGATGCCACTCGAAGCTGTATCCCTCTTCCCATTGACGGGAAAAGCTCGTTTCATTAACCGGACGCATTTTTAGTCGCACACCGGTCGCGCCGGACGAGAGTGAAAATGGTTTTCCCTTTGCGCGAGCTTCGATGATTACAGAGCTCGCTCGTTTGACGTGCTCTAGACACATTCTTGCGTTGCAGGGTAGCGTTTCCCTTCGAGGAATTGACATCAAATTATGTCCCCCTCGATACCGATACTTCTGTTCACAATATTTTCCGGTATCATAAATAATTTTGGAGATATTCGATCGACTTGAATGGGACATTGATCTCGGATTTCAATGATCTTGGAATTTATTCTAAACGTTAATGGCCTGAAGCTTTGAGCTATATAGGGTAAATATATTTTACTTCAACCCCTATAAATATAGTCAGCCTTCCCGAAGATAAATTGTGTAAAAATAAAGCGCATCTACTAACAAAGTCCTAAAGTTTTTAGAAATATGTAGCGGAAAATCCCACCTGTTATAAATTTACGTTCTTTATCCTGAATCTCGTAAAACGAAAGGGGATAAAAGTATATCACATGCTTTTGATGTCCACGACGAATATTTGTAGAATCACGGAAAGGTCTAGCAAGCTAATCCACGTTGAACGAGTATGACATAACATTTAAATAACTCGAAATGCACATTCCAGGTCGACAGCGATTGCGATAGATCGATCGCTTCTAAATTAACGGGAAGTCGTCGGTTCGTCGAGTAAACCGGTAGCCGTGCTATTTGATAAACGAACGGTCTATAAAGGTAAGCGCAATACGGCGATCTCGCGCACACATAGACCGCGAAACTGTCTTTTATATTCTTTGACGTCCTCTTTGATAAAAATCCTCTTTACCCTCGCGCGTTCTGTCGCGTATGCTAAAGCCGCGCTGTGCTCCGAATTTATGAGCAGCCTGTACCCGGGAGGAGGGAATTTATAGTGCGCATTCTCTCGAATTTATTCCTCGGAAAATGTAACGAGACGCGGCGCTGAATTTACGCCTGCCACTCGCCCGCGATTTTTAACGTAAACGGTAAATATCTTGATCTACGATCGTGTGACGGAACGGTTACGCTGGTGCTCGAAACCGTGATCAACGATTTTGCGTTTATCGCTGCAACGATAGTCACCCCGATAATATAATTATCGCGGTTCCGGTATAGCGAATTCTATGAACGATCCATCACAAATTCGCAATCGCAATTTCGTTCGGCCCTGTCTATCACCTCCGATAAATGTCCCAAAGCAATGCTGTGACTTTTGTGCATAAATTCGGGCAAGATAATACTCTTCGTTTTATCATCCTCTGCGGATTATTATACGCTACGAGTGCATGAAGTTCCGCAGTAGCGTTATTAGTGCACCGAGCATCCTGCGAGCAATAATACGGCTGGAAAATAAAATCTACTTTTACATAGCTTTGTTTCAAGAAAATTAAATTTACATATTCATTTCCGACACGAACGAGACTATAGCAAGAATTCCTCGGTGTATCAGTTGCTGAAACTTTTCTATCTTTCGAGAAATAGACAACGTTTCCTTGTGAAACTGTTTGATACTGGAAGAGGATAAGAATAAAAGACAGCACAACGTTTCCCTCTTCCACTTTCTCTGCCCCACAGAAGATTACCGTTTGAATGGTTAACTATTGAAATTATTGAAGCGAGATTTCGACGTGAAAACGATTCGAGTTTCGAAGTCAATGTTGCGGGAATCGCCAGGTGCTAGAGTTACCTGAAGGAAAAACCTTGAAAAGCGTCGCGAATAGCGGGTAATATCTTTTTCCCCACCCTTTTCCGTTCCACAAAGTGCGACCCGGAATTCGTTCACGAAAGTCGCTTCAATCGAGGAACCGAAATCCTCTTCGGGGACGTTTCGTTTCTTTCTTTCTTTTTTTTCGTCGACGACGAACCGGTCTGCTTTAAACGAATCGAAGCTCTGAGCCAAGGATGCCTTTGGAGAGGGCGAGGCCGAATTTAACCGCAGCAAAGGACAGGTAAAAGAGTTACACGGAGAGAGCCCTACCAGTGTTCGCGAGATAACCGGTACACCGGCGCACGGTACCTATAGGTATATAATGCCGAGACCATAAACGTACTTTTTATTCCTTTTCCGTGAGAGTAACGCTTCCCGGTCCCGTTATGTCGGCGAACTGCCGAAGGAGGGTCCACAGAGAACCGACCAGCATCCGCGGAACGCTCGAATCTTCAGAGGCAGCAGCCAACGTCCGAAACGACTTTAAAATTAACCGCATCGTAATATCCTCTTACGGTCGCGATAGAATTTATTTGGTCGAGCCGTCGAAGCAAGATGAAAAGCCGATGGTAATTGCCGTTTCAACCTTGTTCCTTAAAAACGGTCCATCCGCTTGGAAAGGGACACGTTGATAAACGTAATTAGGCCAGACTAAGAATATTTAATTACACAACGCTCCGAAAATACTGTAGAACCTCGATCGTTGCTCGAAACGGGAGCGAAAATGCGCGCAGAAATCGAGGCTGTGGAACGAAACAATCGTAGTGCGGACCTTCTTTTGTTTCTACGTAGACCACAATCCCCACCACGAGTTGCAGAACTTTGAATTCCTCGTGGTGGGAGTCGTTAGTATGCAACGAACTAGGATTCCGTGCAACAGACTAAACTGTTAATAAAAGTTAATTCTAATTGCTGAGAAAGCAAATTTCCTGTTTTCTAGTCGTCTTGATGCGTTTCAAAGTTCAAGTATTTTCCCATAGAAATAGAGTATCGGAGCTATTTGCGATCATTGTTTCCTTTCACATTTGAAGATTCGTTAGTTAGAAATCACTGTCGGTAGAACTTCTTTTAGTCCGAAATTACTTAATCACTGGAATGGAAGAAACTCGATAGAACTTAGGAGAATTAGAAGCGTTGTTATTAAAGTGGATTTCTACAGCCATGTATGTATAATGAACCATAATCCTTCTCGATTTACGAGTAATGGTCTTCAAACCATGCACTTCATCGAGCGACTGAAAGAATGTAGTCCAGAATTTCCACAGATCCATCGTTCATTATCGCTATTACGCAAGATAATTGCGTTGCCGAGTGAGAGTCGGGCAAAATGTTCTGCCGCTCGAAAGATGGACTCTATCTGTATCATAGTCGACTTACAAAAATCGAGGCTATTATTACTACAACCTTTCTTTCTGTTCACAACTATATTTTCGACAAAATTGAACGTTTGCACATGCACATAAATGTGATGTTTGTCGAAGATTGAATTTTTCCACAGGTAGGTTTAGTTTTCATTATCGAAATACCACGTGAACTATGCTGATTTGATAGTCACACGCGTATTACATTTTTGTATGAAGGAATCTTAGGCATCTTTGTCGAAATTCCCTTATATGTACGGCTCACTTTCAAGAAATTTTGAACTATGTCGATTTGATAGTCACACGTGTATTACATGTTTGTACGAAAGAATCTTAGGCACCTTCGTCGAAATTCCCTCGAGCACGTTCAAAGAAAGTATTTTCGTTGTTCCGTGACGCAATAAAGTCTACACCGTTATCTCGGCAATAAATGGTCGCCGATCTCCCGATCGTTATTACAGCGGTGCTCGCCTCGTGCGACATGGGAGCACGGTGGATATGAACGGTGAAAGTTCATCCGAGTCAATCAGAATCACGAAAGATGGGCGTTTCGAAAAATCAGAGCCCCGCTGGGGGACAGGTCTTGCCGGTTGAATGCGGAAGGAGGAACGGAATCGCGAATGGAATGGAATGGAACGAAACGGAACGGAGAGCCAGCCGGGGCAGTTGCAGCGGTGCAAGCGCGGTGCAACAGCGGTGCAGCGTGCGAGTGTTGCGACACGGCAACGCAATTGGGTCAAAGTGTGCAGTCACGAAGGTGGCCGGCCGAGGTTTCAGCGACACTGCAGTAATCGTGCATTTAACCGTGCACTGGGACCTCCCGGAAAATAGTTTGCGGCTGAAGGGCTGTTCCAGAAACGATGCCACGAACAAAGGAATCACGTGCACGGCCGTTGCGCTCGTGTCGTGTGACCTGTCCTCCCTCCTCCAGCTCCATCTCGCTCTGCCTGCAGTCTGTTCCTCTTTCTGGGCCGCTACTGCACCCCGCGCGCTGCTCTGCATCGTTCGCTCTGCACCGCGGAGGAACACACGCGCGTGTCTCACCGGGACAGTTTACACAAAGCACGCTCACTCAACGATTGGCTGAATGAAGCGCGTTAACGTGTCAAACCGGAGCACCACAAAGGTGTCGCCGCTACAAAGCTATCTTGACTCCATCGCAAAACCTCTTGACTTAGCCACCACGCAACCAATGCGGACCTTTCACGCGTCTGCACCTCGCATCACGTCAAAATCATATCGATGCAAAGCAGGCGAAGACGTGCCGATTCGATCGGGAATTGCACCGTGAACTTCTTTGAACTGGAGGGGAGGGGAGTTATCGCCGTGTCGCATCGATTGTTTACATTCAACGATCGTTTACGAGTGCGAATGGCCTTAAAAAATGATGAACAACTTTCCTTAGACTCAGAGGCTTCAGCTTCACGCACCAAGCACCAACAATGATGGTAGTCAGGTTTTGGAGCGAAAGATCAGAAACTTTAGACCACGGAGGTTTGAAAGATAACTCCGAGATTGTAGAACGGTGAAACATGAAACTTACGGAAAATGGTTGGGGATCTCGAAGCTGAAGCTAGTAGATTGTTCGAGTTTTGCTGCGTTCGAGGAATTCCCTCCTATTCTATGGCAACAGAGGTTCTTTAGAGCGAGGAAGGAAGCGCTCGGTAGATGATAAATTGAAGTGGAAAACCAGTTCATGCAACTTAATGACTGCACCTTGGAACACCGTGTGACCGGGGAGATCAAACATTCTTATGCATTTCATTCCCCGCAACTGATACGAAGGCAATACCGGTGACCTCGTATAAATCTTCTCCACAATTTTTACCTATTGTTTTTACCCTTTGTTTGAAAATGATTAATACGCCAAGCTCGATAAAGCGGTGAGCTCTCTCGCGAAATGAATATTCCGAAAATAATACAAAAGTACTACATAATATTATATCGATCGACCTCTATTAATAAATTACAGTCGCATCGGTGTACGATGTATTTTGCATGAACCGGATTAATTGAGTATTAAAAAGGCTGTTATGCAACCGAAAACAATTTACACTGAATATTGAACAATCAAACAGCAACATGACTCGACCCGTTCAATTACAAAGACAGTACGAGACACTCAATTAGAGTGATACTAACAGCCAAGATCACTCTCTCAGGCTTCACCGACCGGAATACTAAAACGCTGCAGCAAACATGCGCCTCGAGCCCGACTCGGTTTCCACGTTACACGGAAAGAAACGTCAAGAATCTAGACCAGACACAGCTAAAAACACACGACACCGCTTAGCTCCAAGTTCCTGCCACCCATACACGGCCGGGCCAGTGTGCACGTGCACACTTAACCGCACCGAGTCCGGCGCTGGATGCACGTGTGTGCACCCCGTTCGCGTTTACACAAAGCACGCTAACGCGATCCAATGAATGAAACACGTAAACGTGCCAGATCGCGGAGCCGCAGAGGCGTGACGACCAACGCAACTGCCTTTGCGATCACTTTTGCGGCTGCGAAGAAAGCGAATGAGAGAATCCCGATCGGCATAGCGTCGGCCATTAATGAACACGTGGGGAGGGCAACCATAGCCAGCATCTTCCCAATCCAACTTCAAAATACCGCTAATTGTAAGTATGTACATATATACAAACGAAAAATTTCATCGACATCTTTATGGAGATTCGGTTGCCTGGAGGATTGAAAATCATTGAACACTTCGACGATCGGCAGACGTGCTTTTCTGCAAATGATCGCGATCATACTTATTCGAAAAGGTCGGTGAATTAATTGCTGCGCGTAATAGTCGCGCATCGAGAACAATTTATGATCTCTGTTACCCCCACCACGGGGGCTGAGCGGTGTACGCGTAGGGTATATTTCTCCATCGTGGAGGGTTCTTAATAACGTCGATTTGTAATGGTTACCCGTGACGGCCGGACCACGAGGACGACTTTGAAAAGTGTGCGAGCGGCCGGTGCTCCTCGATATCGACGGCCCGCTAATAATAAATTTTGAGAAACGGCCTCGAGCGGCCAGGTAAAGTTTCCTTCGAGAGCCTGTGCTCGCGAGCGAATCGCCGGGCCTCGCTCTGAGATACGGTTTCCATCGATTTTTCCTTCCCGTTAATTTATCTGAACGGCGCCCGATCCGCGGCCCGCAATTTCGCCCCGCGATCGACAGGCGCGGTTTTATCGCGCTGTTCGATGCGCGCGATTTCACGTCGATTGAACATTTTATAACAAATCGTTTCCTTAATGACGCGCGGTAACTCTTTCCGTTCGCGGCGGCGATTCGTTTGAATCGTGCCAGAAAGATATTCGCGTTGTATAACGTACGCGTTTTTATTAATGAAATTGACATTCGCGGATCCGTGAGTGTAGCTGCGACTAGTCTAAAACGCAAATGGAAGAATGCGTGGAAAAGAGGATTACGAAATCATTCCGGGAAAGAGTGACTACAAAAAGTTGTCTCTTGCGCGTCGTATGCAACCTTTGAAGTTATAAATGACGTAACTGTTGAATTGATAGGTTTTCCGCTGCACGAGATTGAATTAGATCGGTCCGAATCGCGAATAATTTATATCGACGAATACAGAGTTCATCGGAGACATTCCCACGGCGAACTTCCTATCCCGAGCATGATAAGGAAGTAAATAGCCTTCGGTAAAAATTGTCACACTTCGTTGCGGGCGACGTTCGCCAAAGAAAAAGTTCATTTGAATATTCCGGGCGCGATGGTTCCGCGGCGCAGGAAGTTTGAACGGGTATTTGAAAATTTGATGCATAAATTATGCGGGACATATCGGAGCGGATTTCATAAATATTAATACCGCGGGAGGAAATTCATCCGTCGTCACGGTTTTTCCCGCGAATATAAATATATTTCCGCGTACGTATTACGAGCGAGGCGTGCGTTAAGGGTGAGCCAGGTAAAAGGGAAACCTGTCCCTGGCGGAAAATTTCTACGGTCTCGAGAATCCTTAATGTAGTAAGTGGCTGCATTAAACGAGAATCCTGTCCACGATGAGAAAAATTCCGCTCCCGGGGAGGAGGTTCCGTTACAGATGGATTTCCTCGCATTGCCGCAGAACCAAGGACGCTATACAGGGTGTCTCAAAATTAGGTCCGGAGCCGAAAATGGGAGGTTCCTGAGATCATTTTAAGCGACATTTTCCTTTGAAAAAATGTCGTCCGCGGCTTCGTTAACGAGTTATTAACGAAAAACACGGACCAATCAGAGCGCGAGCTAGACGCGTGCAGCCCGGCTGAGCCCGGCGCGCCGGCAGCCGAGTGTCGGTGGCACGCCGCGATGTCGCAACGAACAAAAGTTTCTCGATGATGTGAATCCTCGCCAATTTCGATAAGCTTTGGATATGTTGTCAATACCATGATTCTGAACAACATTTCCCTTTACAGTTTCTGTCGATCGGCTTTAGTTTACGATATTATTATAAAAATTTGAAATTGTAAATCGATCGATGTACTATCTCTTCGCCAATCGCGATAAGCTTTGGATATGTTGCCAAGACCATGATTCTGAACAACATTTCCCTTTACGGTTTCTGTCGATCGCTTTAGTTTACGATATTATTGTAAAAATTTGTAATTGTAAATCGATCGATGTACTATTTCCTATCCGATTTCGATAAGCTTTGGATATGTTGTCAATACCATGATTCTGAACAACATTTCCCTTTACAGTTTCTGTCGACCGGCTTTAGTTTACGATATTATTATAAAAATTTGTAATTGTAAATCGATCGATGTACTATCTCTTCGCCAATCGAGATAAGCTTTGGATGTGTTGTCAAGACCATGATTCTGAACAACATTTCCCTTTACAGTTTCTGTCGATCGGCTTTAGTTTACGATATTATTGTAAAAATTTGTAATTGTAAATCGATCGATGTACATACTATCTCCTCGCCGATTTCGATGAGCTTTATTTCAAAGGAAAAAGATATTTAAAACATCGAATTTATAACATATTTCAAAGTCATCGAAATCGGTGAGGAGTCACATCATCGGTAACTTTACCCGAACGATAGAAGAAGCACAAACTTATTGAATTAAAAACTCACTTATTCAGCCGTAAATCCATTTGACTGCCACATACAACCACCACACTTTCACAAAATGTTGAACTCGTAGCACACTTTTATAACTCGTATCGATATCGAACGAAATTACTTACTCCGACGCGGAAAGAGATCGATGCTCTTCGCGATGCCGCGCGAAACTGTGCTCTCCCAGCGTACAATGTATTCGATGAAGGCGTCGTTTAAATCAAATGAAATCGTTCCCAAGGAGATATTGATTTTTCGAGAATCATATGATTCTGGAAAACACCGATTCTTGACGAACGAACGATGCCGTGGACGAGATATCTCGTGTATCCTTATTACACAGCATCGTTTCTTCGACATCGCGGAAACGAGATATCTCGTCGATTGTAGTTCCTGTGCGGCCGTGAAAAGGACTGATTAAAAATTTTATAAAAAAAAATTAAACCAGCTTCGAAAAAATTAGAAAGTATGAAATAATTTCCATTTAATTTATGTGAATACACACGAACTTAAATACAATACAATCTTTTCGGAGGCGTTAAACTTGCACAATTTCGAGAAAATTGTGGTTTTTCCACTACCACGCGCGGAAAAAATTTTTTCTGAACATGCTGTACCTCATTTCCCGTAGATTTTTTCACGCTGATTTCAAATCTGGTATCAAAATTTTCCTTCGACCTCAGGATATTGCAAAATTGATTTCTTGAAATTCTACATGTTTAATGAATTTTCTCAAGGTTAAAAAACGTTCGTACCATAATCTCCGTATTTTTCCCGTGTTCTGCAAAGTTTCAGCTTTAATTTTTAAAAAATTTCATCGCTCTACCTCATTTCTATCGAAAGTTCTTTGATTTTGTCTCCGATTTGGACGAAAGGTCCCACTGTACAGCGTTCAAGCCTCTTCGACGGACAACATGCAGCCGAATATTGCAAAACCATTGAATGATCACACCCTAGATTGATCTTTCATCTAGCGATTTTGACTATTAAAAAAACCTGTCTTTGCATTATCGAGAAATCAGATGACTAATCCCGGACCCTTGCAATCCTCGCGTACACGTATACGTGTCTAGCAGCGTGTGCACTCATACGTTTCCTACTGGACTAGACGACTCCCTTAAATTCTTCTACATGCTTTTACATATTAATGTATCTTCTCTTCCCACCCACTGATTTCCAAGTCCACCATATTCCAATGAATTCATAATCAGCAACATCTGTCATTTGGAAAATTTTCAATTTTGCGCCGCCTCCGAAAAGATTGTATTGTATTTAAGTTCGTGTGTATTCACATAAATTAAATGGAAATTATTTCATACTTTCTAATTTTTTCGAAGCTGGTTTAATTTTTTTTTATAAAATTTTTAATCAGTCCTTTTCACGGCCGCACAGGAACTACAATCAACGAGATATCTCGTTTCCGCGATGTCGAAGAAACGATGCTGTGTAATAAGGATACACGAGATATCTCGTCCACGGCATCGTTCGTTCGTCAAGAATCGGTGTTTTCCAGAATCATATGATTCTCGAAAAATCAATATCTCCTTGGAAACGATTTCATTTGTTTTAAACGACGCCTTCATCGAATACATTGTACGCTGGGAGAGCACAGTTTCGCGCGGCATCGCGAAGAGCATCGAACTCTTTCCGCGTCGGAGTAAGTAATTTCGTTCGATATCGATACGAGTTATAAAAGTGTGCTACGAGTTCAACAATTATGTAAAAGTGTGGTGGTTGTATGTGGTAGTCAAATGGATTTACGGCTGAATAAGTGAGTTTTTGATTCAATAAGTTTGTGCTTCTTCTATCGTTCGGGTAAAGTTGCCGATGATGTGACTCCTCACCGATTTCGATGACTTTTAAATATGTTATAAATTCGATGTTTTAAATATCTTTTTCCTTTGAAATAAAGCTCATCGAAATCGGCGAGGAGATAGTATGTACATCGATCGATTTACAATTACAAATTTTTACAATAATATCGTAAACTAAAGCGATCGACAGAAACCGTAAAGGGAAATGTTGTTCAGAATCATGGTCTTGGCAACATATCCAAAGCTTATCGCGATTGGCGAAGAGATAGTACATCGATCGATTTACAATTTCAAATTTTTATAATAATATCGTAAACTAAAGCCGATCGACAGAAACTGTAAAGGGAAATGTTGTTCAGAATCATGGTATTGACAACATATCCAAAGCTTATCGAAATTGGCGAGGATTCACATCATCGAGAAACTTTTGTTCGTTGCGACATCGCGGCGTGCCACCGACACTCGGCTGCCGGCGCGCCGGGCTCAGCCGGGCTGCACGCGTCTAGCTCGCGCTCTGATTGGTCCGTGTTTTTCGTTAATAACTCGTTAACGAAGCCGCGGACGACATTTTTTCAAAGGAAAATGTCGCTTGAAATGATCTCAGGAACCTCCCATTTTCGGCTCCGGACCTAATTTTGAGACACCCTGTATACATATATTCCTTCGCTTTCGCGAGACGTTTGTTTAAATACCCTGAAAAAGCTTCCAGCCGTTAATCATCCCACAATTAAAATATGTACAGCAGAATATGTTACAAATTTGTATCGCTCAAGTTACACGGAAATCTCGCTCATAGCAAATTATATAGTACATCAAAGAAGTAATCATGTAGTGCAATCGTGTGTACTTTTTGACCTTGTGCTCAGCTTACAGTGAGTTTCTTCTTTGATGTACTACGATATACTTAAGTTTTTCTTATTATTTTCATGTTCAGAAGCGGAGGCTTCCATACAAGCTTGATAAAATGTCATCGAACACGAATTTTGAATTCATGGAGGGCTCGACGAGTTTCCTGCAAGAATATGAAGGGTGATGGATGCACCTGCATTCTGCCGGGGTCGCAAATGACAGAAAACCGGCTGAGCAAGGGGTTAAGAGTGGTAGCATGTATCGTGTAGATCGAACTCACCCTGTGAGGCGCCCGTAGAAGTCGATGCACCGCCGCGAGCTGGTTAATTAGCGGCAAGGTCGCGCTGAAGGTGTGCACAGGCGGCCTAGGTGGCTCCGGATAGGAGCTCGCATAGGCGAACGGATCGACGTCATTCAGATACTGCACACGGCACGTCAGAGACATCTCGCGGGCCCCTTGGTTCTCGGCCGTAACGGCCGATTGTCCGATAGCCCTTTTTCTTCGATCCAAAAAAGGTAACACACACACAGTTTCCCCTCCCCCTTGTTTTCGGTCTCTCGCGAGAGTCTCTCTCTCTCGCTCTCTCTCTCCTCTCCTGGTCGGAACCGCACGACCGCTTTACGCGAACGCACGAACCAGTTCGTCGTACCGCCGATTTATTTTCATTCGAGTCGCCCGGCTACAACGAGAAAACGAACCTTGCTCGCGAAGTCGTCCCTCTCTCGTTCTCTCGATCCTCGACTATCCTCTCTCTTTCTCGCTCTGTTTCTCTCTCTTTCGTTCGCGCAGGACCGCCGTTCCTTTTTCTCTGTCTCTCTTCCTCCTCACGTTCCATTCGCGTCTACCGGCTCGACGACGAAACAGAGGCTCACGTGAATACCTTGATCGCGGTGAACCGATATTCTTTCCACCCGGTCGTGCGCTTCGCTTTTCTTATTGTGAATGGGAGAGGACGCGCTCGCGCACGCCACAGCCGACCGGGTGGAAAGCTGCCGATTTATTTTCGTCGGCCGAACAGAGAAGAAACCGTCAGTTGTCCGTCCCGCAGCTTCCAGGCTCGATTCCTCTGTGTGGCTAACCGAAATCACCGGTCACTTGTATACGGAATGTGTCTAACTAGCTCAATTGTAACCCGATAAACAAATCGGAAACATTTTTTTAACGGGACGAGTAGAGCAATCGCTGAACAGACATGAGAAAAAGAAATTGTATGAAATTATATCTCCTAAACGCATAGGGTTTTTAAAAAAAAATTTTTTTAAATATTGCATTGTCATCCAGCTCTGAGCTATGTTTAAAATTTCAAGTCTCTAGCTCATCGGGAAGTTAGTTTACAATCAATTGCAAAATTTGTACCGAACAAACAGACACAGACAAGAAAGCAAGCTAATAAAAACAGTAAAATAGATGGTAAAATAGAAGAAAGTTGTAGAGGATCATCCTTGTAATGCAGCCTTTTACAGAAGTGCATCGGTGCAGTACATATGTACTGCGAACATCTGAACATTTACTATACATGCCGGAAAAAAGGTAAATGTTTGAAAAGTTATCGAGTTTACATCAAGACTAGCATAATATAAAATTGTCCAAATAACGCAGACATCAAGCAGATTTGTAACTTTTCGTTTATACAACATATTCGCCAAATCCTATCCGCTCAATCTCGTTTCTGATTAAATTAAACTGAAATTTGGATCAGGTGGCTCGATTTTTTCAAATATTTGCCACGTTTCGAATTTGCAAGTCGGAAGTGGGTTAATGAATATTGAAACGCTGGAAGTTATTGACATAAGGATTTGGTGTGTTTACATTTGAACGCCGGTAATTCCGGTTAGCCCATTCGTGCTCTCTTTACTCCGATATTTGGACCGGGAAATTGTTTTTGAATCGCTATTTCCCCTCCGGGGATATCGTCATTGATTCTCTGCCGATTGAAATGCGAAACGTGAAACGTAAACGACGACTGAATATATCCTCACCGGAAGTGAGGATATATTTCCATTGATCACGCGTGAAAGTGACAATGTCGGAATGGTAGCAACCTTTGACTCTCGAGATCCTACGTCGTCCCAGCGAATAAGAAACCGTGTCGTTTTCAACCGGTCGATGACCTTTAGATTTTCCTTTCACTCGTTTGTCGGCTTGACGGCCGAAAGTCGACGGTTTGGTGGGGGTAATTTTCACTATACGTGTACCTTCAAGGTCACTAACACCTGGGAATATCTGGTGTCCAGCTGGTTTGACCGGCCATATCACGAACGAGTATTTCACCCTTTACGTCTTGAATTATCTCATCCTTACCTTTTACTATCTTTATTTTACGGGTTTCAAGGCTCCCCAAACGACTCTAGTTCTAGTATGCTAAACAGAAATATTTTCTACTATCTCTCTCTCTCTCTCTACGATAGAGCTGCATGCAATGCTACTTTCAATTAGATGTTTAAAAACGTTTTATTTGCAGCAATACTCGTCGGAAATTACTTTGTAGTCTGTTAAAAACCAATCATAAATTATTGAAGATTTTTTAATAAATTGTTCTTTTAAAATTATTGTTTAAAACAAAATGATAAACTTCCCTCAAATATAACACACTCGTTAAAAGACTTGTTAATGCACTTCTGATAGCAAAACTGCTAATAAAAATTTTAAGATAAGCAAAAAAAACGGTTGAGGAAATTGTTGATTGTAATAACGGCAAGTCTGTCGATAAAGTAGGTGCAAACAATTATCATCTGAACAGATAGTTGTAGTGACACCTGTTGTGTACTACTGCGTGTTGTGTATACTCTGAACAATGTATCTAATACAGTCTCTGTACGACCGCACAACCAGAAGGTCTTATATACAAGTATCAGATTAAAGTGTTATATTAAAACCAGTCTATATATTCCTACTCTGCTCATACCCAGTAAAAGTAATACTGTTATTACAACAGATAAAATTCAACAGGTTATGGGCCCAGGTCCAAAGAAAAGTAAAAAAGGTAAAAACTAAAAACTAACCTAATACTAAGAGCTGTCGAAAAGTCTAAGCAAAATTAAAATCAAGTAAAAAAATAATAAAGAGCAGTAATAAGTAAAACTGTAGGAAAGTGAAAAAATTAATAAGGCTAACAAGTTAAACCATAAGTGTTCTGTTCGAAATTCAAATACACGTGGTCGTGAAACAAAAGTGAAAATGGCTGCCAGAAACGGTTATAATGAAGCAGATCATATAGAAAAACTGAAGGACGAAACCAACTTTCAGTTCTGGAAATTCCAAGTGACGATTCTGTTTAAGTCGCAAAACATACTCGATGTAGCGACTGGGAAAATTGTGCCAGCAAACGATTGGAACGAGCAAAAGAAGCTAGACTGGGAACTTAAGGATGCAAAAGCGCAAAAAGTTATCATACTTTCAAGTGAGAAAAAACCGCAAATGCATCTCCTGCATTGTAAAACCTCAATGGAAATGTTCAAGAAATTAACGGCCATATACGGAAAAGATACGGAACAAATGAAATGTACATTGCTGCAAGAATTCTTTAACTGTACTTTCGAAAAAGGAAGCGATATATCGACTCACGTGAGTACTCTTGAAAACTTAGCTCATCGATTAAATTCATTGGATCAAACAATAGACGATACAATGTTGATAACAAAAATATTAGCTACTCTTCCTGTTCAGTTCAAACATTTCGCAAGCGCGTGGGATTCGACGCCATTGGCCGAAAGGACCTTGACGAATTTAATAACAAGGTTACAGCTAGAAGAAAACAGAAACAAACAAAAGGACGATTCGCCCGACAATGTTGCCTTTAAAGCTTCTGTTAGAAGGTGTTTCAAATGCAATGGTTTTAACCATTTGGCTAAGTATTGCAGGTCAACAGAACGTAATCGCAACGAAAGAGGATATAAGGAGAAATCTTTCGAATCGGCGAGTGACCAATCATCACAAAGATGCGGAATCTGTAAGAAATCTAACCACTTAGAGAGAGACTGTTACTTTAGAAAGAATAAAAATGTATCAACTGCTAGACGTACTCAAGACAAGGTATGTTTCTACGTTAATAAAAACAATGACTGTGAAAATAAATGGGTAGTTGACTCAGGTGCATCGAACCACATGATTAACAACATTAATCTTCTAAGTGATGTAAAAACTGTAGAGTCCGAAATATCTACTGCAAAAAAGTCGGTAACAATGAAGGCCAAAGCAACAGGGCAAGTAATAACTGAAAATTGCACACTAAACAATGTAATACTGATTCCAGAACTCACGAAAAATTTATTGTCTGTAAATGCAATCACTCAAAACAATGGAAAGGTTGTGTTCACCAAGGACAAAGTAGAGATTTCAAAAAATAATACAACGGTACTTGAAGGATCTCGAGGACAGAATGGACTATATGCAATCGATTTCAATAAAACAAACAAAACTACAAGTTTGCTAACATTGCAAAACGAGACCTTACTATGGCACCGAAAACTTGGGCATTTGAGCGGAGCAAACATGAAGAAATTGGAAAAATTAAGTAAAGGTATGAACTCAATGTCTATATCTACTAATAACCTAGAAACATGTGACATATGCATGAGAGCGAAACAAACGCGAAAACCGTTTAATACGGAGAGAAACAGAGCCTCAAAACCATTGGAAATCATACATTCCGACGTGTGTGGACCGATAGAACCACCTACCTGGGACGGGATGAGATATTTTGTAACAATTCTCGATGACTTCACGCATTTCACAGCTGTATTTCCCATCAAAGGAAAATATGAGGTAACAGAAACAATTAAATACTATTTAAATCAATGTAAAACTAAATGGGGAAAACAAGTAACAAAGCTGCGGTGTGACAATGGTAGAGAATTTGCAAATAAAGATCTAGAACAATGGTGTAAAAACAATGGAACCGTATTAGATTTTACGATACCTTATTCTCCACAGCTAAACGGCAAAGCCGAAAGGTTGAACCGGACAATTATGGAAAAAGCAAGAGCTCTTTTGCTGGATTCCGGATTAAACAAAGAGATGTGGGGAGAAGCTGTAAGAACAGCAGTTTATTTGTTAAACAGAAGTCCTACCACCACGAGTG
This sequence comes from Lasioglossum baleicum, assembly GCF_051020765.1. NCBI lineage: Eukaryota > Metazoa > Arthropoda > Insecta > Hymenoptera > Halictidae > Lasioglossum > Lasioglossum baleicum. The sequence goes on from NC_134938.1 coordinate 10,281,677, forward strand.
ATAAAACGCCAGCGGAAAATTGGCATGGAACAATTCCTAACCTGGATAATTTACAAATCTTCGGATGTAACGCCTATGCAAAAAAACTTGGACGACTAAAAAAATTAGATGAAAGGAGTACTAAATATGTTATGGTTGGCTACTCCACTTGCGGATATCGCTTATGGGATGAACAAAATAGAAAAATAACACTAGCACGAGATGTAATCTTTAACAATGAGAATAAAGAAGAACAAGAAAACAATGAAAGTAAAATATCAAAGGTAATGATTAGAATAGAAGACAGTAAAACAGACGAACATCAAACAGAGAATACAGAAGAAAATCAAGAAGAAGAAAACTCGGAAGAGACAGACAGATCAGAAAACTCTGAAGAGACAGGCAGATTAGAAAACTCGGAAGAAAACGAAACATCTGTAAATGAGGATGAAGATATACAAAATACTGATCAAGATCGACAAGAAATGCCAAGAAGAAGTGAAAGACAAAGAAATCTACCAGAAAGACTTGGAGAGTACTATGTACATCTAACGTACAAGGAAGCAATCTATGGAGAAGATGCAGAAAAATGGAAAGCTGCAATCGAAGAGGAAAAGACATCCTTAAAAAAAAATAAAACATGGATTGAGGTAGATCCTAATCACATATCAGACAAAAAGATTTTGAGTGCAAGATGGATATTCAAAATAAAGGATGATGGAAGACACAGGGCACGTTTAGTAGTCAGAGGATGTGAACAACAAAAAGGAGTTGACTTCAACGAAACCTATAGTCCTGTGCTACATGCAAATCTTTTCAGACTGTTAATGGCCTTATCTGTTTTAGGAAATTACAAAATTCTGAAATTTGATATAAAAACTGCGTTCCTGTATGGACACTTAGATGAGGAAGTCTATATAAAGTTACCAGAAGGATTCGGAAACACAAACAAATGCTGTAAGTTGCAAAAAGCTTTGTACGGACTGAAACAAGCTCCAATAAATTGGAATCAACGTTTCAAATCATTTGTAAAACAAAACGGGCTAGATCCGATTCCTTCAGACCAATGTATTTTCAAATCAAAGGGAGGTCATTTGATATTGGCAATATACGTAGACGACGGAATAATACTAAGTAAAAATACTAAATATTTGAATCAAATTAAAGAAAAACTGTCAAAAGAATTTGAGGTAAAATTTTTTGGCTCTTTTGAAAATTTCTTAGGTGTTAATATAACTAGAAATAATACTTCGTTAATATTAGATCAAAGTAAATTTGTTGAAAAAGTATTAACAGAATATGGAATGGGAAATTCAAAGGCTGTTTCCACTCCTATAGTAAGTATTCATACGAATACTAATTTAAATGATGAAACATCAGATACTCGTTTTCCTTATAGAGAATTAGTTGGTAATTTACAATATTTAACGTCGAAAACTCGACCGGACATCGCGTTCGCTGTCAATTACGTAAGCAGATTCGTAGACAAACCAACAAACCTAGATATAAGTAATATAAAACGTATTCTCAGATATTTACAGGGAACTAAAAACATTGGTATTCAGTTTTCAAAACAAAACGCTCAACGAGAAAATGAATTAATTGGCTACAGCGATTCGGACTTTGCTGGTGACGTATCCACAAGAAAGAGTACTACTGGCTTTGTCATATTTTATGGAAATGGACCTATCAGCTGGTGCTCCCACAAACAATCCATAGTTGCACTGTCAACCACCGAATCCGAATACATCGCTGCTGCAGAATGTTGTAGAGAACTTACATACCTAAAAACTGTGTTAGAAACTTTAACTAATTCAAAGGTAAAGGCTACACTATTAATAGACAATCAGAGCGCTTTGAGCCTAATTAAAAACGGAATAATTCATAAAAGAAGCAAGCATATTGATGTACGATTTCAATTTATCAGCGAAAAATATAATGAAGGGACTATTGACATAGAATACTGTCCATCTGAAAAACAGTTAGCTGATCTACTAACTAAACCCTTAAGCAATGTAAAATTTAAAGAATTTAAGAATAGTTTACAATATACTATGTAGAAACAAGCATTAATTAACAGCGCTCATGAATCAATGATGTGTATTACTCAGTTTGGTTTATTGTTCTTGTGACTACATATGTTAAAAGCTATAGACAAGGCAATTCAGTAATATTTTTTGGTTTCTAAAAGAAATAATATTCAATCTATGTTGTAATTATAGAAATAAAAAATTAATAAATCTCTTAGACAAACTTACCGTTAAGAGGAAGTGTTGATTGTAATAACGGCAAGTCTGTCGATAAAGTAGGTGCAAACAATTATCATCTGAACAGATAGTTGTAGTGACACCTGTTGTGTACTACTGCGTGTTGTGTATACTCTGAACAATGTATCTAATACAGTCTCTGTACGACCGCACAACCAGAAGGTCTTATATACAAGTATCAGATTAAAGTGTTATATTAAAACCAGTCTATATATTCCTACTCTGCTCATACCCAGTAAAAGTAATACTGTTATTACAACAGATAAAATTCAACAGAAATTCAATTCATGGAAGACCTGGTTCAATTTTCTGTAATATAGCATTCAGGAGATTTCGTGTAAGGACACAGTTGAATCAATTTTGAAAACCGCGAAACAAGATAAATAACATAAAATTAACATTCAACATCGACAGCCGTTTGAATGTATGAACTCACTTTCCCTTCGACTCGCCGCGTAAATTTTTCACCGAGATCAAGTTAGGTAACTGAAACGACCCATATAAATCCTGCACGCTATTCAATAATAAACATGCTGTAACTCTACTTGGATCGATGCTCTTTAATATTTTCGCGTTGAGATACTTGAGATACCCCATCAGGTGGTATTTTATCTCGCGCACGTAACAATGAATGCTTAATAAACGCCATTCATAGTATCAATTTGCAACGAATGAACGACACCTTGAACGGAAAATGGCCGCCGGCCACTTATCATGTATTACAAAATGAATTTGATATAGCGAACACGAGATTCTTTTCTTCCTACAGCCCTGCATCGGCAATAACGTTTATTTATTGTTGTGTGAACTGTATTTTCGCAAGCTATCATCGTGAAATATTGAATAATTTTGCATTCGAGGCTATTCTGATTCGTAACCTAATACTTTGACTGAAAACAATTCAACATTTTATAAACAAGACAAATTGAAAACGTATTTATAGATGCGGTTAAATAGAAACAAATTTAAAAATTGTTTTGAACTATAGAATGATAGAGAGTTAGTCTGTTGAAAAAATAGTTTCGACTTTCTGTCATAGTCAAATGCGTCCGTTATGTTAATATGAACATTATCCGAGCTAATTTTTGTTTCGGTATGTCCTAACTAGCAAAATAAAAATTGTCTGCATCGATTGCAAGATATTGAAACCAAATTGAATGTTATTGACGTCTTCAATTTTTTAAATTTTCTAGTCTAGTCCTATATATTCAAAATTGTTCATAAATGGCGGGCAAGTCTTTCACCGCCGAAGATTGAATCTTAACCTATTGACACAATCGAACATACTCGGCATTAGTCAGCGGATTTTATGCATTTATGACAAAAATCAGTAGGAGTAGTTTAAAACAGTAAAACATTAGAAAAATTCGTAAATATTGTTACATTATTTTGAACCTACTAAACATATCAAGAAAATAAATTTCTATATCACCGCAGCTTGTCGCAATTCGGGTAGACAATTCTTATTTCGCATAAAGATTCGTCGTCTACTCAGCATACAAAGAATTCACGGAAATGATTTCAAATAGTTAATGATTTCTCGAATTATTAAGTTGAATAATTACCACGATGCGAAATTAGGAGATCAAAATCGCGGAGGAACGAAACTGTGCCAAACTGTTGGCTCGATGACGTCACGAAGATGGAGGAAACGGTTCCAGTGGTTCTCACGTTCCGCTGAACCGAGTTTGCGGGAGTCGTGTTCGACGAATCTCGAAAAAGGGAAAAATGGTCGTTCGAGTAGAATGAATTTACGAAGTGTCAATTATACACGCATGCCAACTGGTCTCGTCATCCTCTTGTACTCGCATTGTTCTTAGCCGTTGCGCGGGCCTAGCTCTTCTGCGAACCGGCTCGATGAGGAGAAAAAGTGAGAAAGGCGAAGAATAGGGAACAGGAGGGAACGAGAGAGACGGCAGGTAAAGCGTCAGAAAGGGAAAGAGTGAGAGAAAGAGAAAGAGGGAAACCGAACGAAGGAAGAAGGGAAATGAGGGGGAGGGAGATAGAAGGGAAAACGAGTCTGCGCCATGCCACCAATGTGATCGTGGCTGTGTAGCCGACAAAAGATTCACGATTAAGATGCGATCCTAGCGCGAGATCGTGGCTAAGCGGATTTCCGAACTCGTACGAGAGCCGGTCCGGTCCAGTCCTTCGTGGACCGATGTTTTTCTTTCGAACTGTTTCGCTATTCCGCGCCGGTGCCAACTTTTCAGAATAACAACGAAATTTCACCGACCTCGCTGTCTCCTCTCTCGATTTTACTATGCAAATCGACTTTTCGATAGAAAACACGAATTCCATCGGCTCTCGTGCACGATGACACTCGTTCACGTTCGCCGGCTGAAGAAACAAACAATGGGAACGCGGTTCGCCGATCACTTTCTAGGTTATGAAAAGAGGCTTCTATCTATCGGTAGATCCATGGCCGGCGTGTTTACGTTATTCGCTCCGGGAATAGCAGGAGATCAAAGATTCGAGTCTCGAATATCGAAAACGGTTCCGCGAAAATCGAAACGCGACGGACGCTGACAGCCGGAATGCGGAATCTCTCATAGACCACGAGATGACGTTACAAAAAACATGGTGCCGAAGCTAATCGGCAATAAGAAAAAAAACGCAGGCAAAAGCGAACGTGAGCGAGAACCTGATGTGCGCAGACTAACCTAAACCAAAAAATGAATAACACGATTTGGCAGGAGCGGAGGACTGCCCAAACCAGTCGAATTATTCGGCGTTCCATATTACAAGTGATATCGCGTCCTCGTGGTGCATTTCGGACCAGAGACGTTACGCCTGCGTCAAAACACTTCGCTTAATGTCACTTTCGTCGAAGTCGTTTCACGTTTGCCGCGACCGGTCAAACGTCATTGTTTGATTCGAGCCTGTTCGATTTTATTGTTTGGACGAGCATCGCGAGAGCCGGTAACGCGACACGGAAACTATACATGTGTATAGGTAAACGATGGGTCCCGGTCGGAGTCTGCGCGACAAAAACTCACCTCGAATGAGCGCGAGCGACACGCGCGCTTCCCGCGCACGGAAACACGCGTCACCTTTGCCCACGACCGCACGCGACACTTGTTGACAGACACCCGTGCACCGAATGCCGTACGTCGGCGAAACAACGCGAAACCGCGAAACGGGACGAGAGAAAACGAGAGAAAAGAACGAACAAACACACAACCGACAACACAACGTGCCTTACCTCGCGAGCGGCCGCCGCGACACTGAACGCCGCGGACACCTGTCGCCACCGAGACGACAGTGGCGCCGCCACGTGGCCAACCCCCTCCCTATCCGGCCTCGTGTACAAAGAGCACCCCGCAACATCGAACATAAGATCAGGCAAACAGAAAAATATTTACCGCCTTGGTCCACTTTAACTATAGTCCAGGTATCCCCTTGTCCTAGCGAATGGATTTCACCCGACAACCTACGCAGTCGCAACCCACGTCACACGTTTATTATGTCTTCAAAGTCAGCTTCTCTAAAATTTACGAATCAGATGGGGATCTCTCAGACAATTTTTTTCAATAGCGACCGCCATTTTAGTGTGTGGCATCGATGATCACCCAGAACAATGTAATGTAATCACATTTTTGAAGTTGTTACTTACGGTTTTTGAGGTTCCCTCTTATTACAGCTCAAATGCTCGGGGAAGTACTTCCAGTTCACCGTACTAACTAAAAAGTAATAATTGAACCGCTTATTTGCTAAATCGATCAACTCCACAAAATAATCGTCAATTTAACGCTAAACCTACCTATTTTATGAGAAATGATTGTATAGATACAAGACTGTATACAAAATATGAGATTGCATATATATATATAACTGTAGATATATATACTGTAGATATATATATAACTATAGATATCAGACTGTATACAGGGTGCATCTGGGAATTGGCACAAGTTACTTCTCTTTTTTAAGTAAAAATAAAGAAAAATGATAGAGGAAAACATCATATGTCATAATAATCTATCATTTTTTTCTTTGTTTACTTTAAAAAGAGCAGTAACTTAGTCTCATTTTCCAGAATCACTTTGTACACAGTCTTATATCTCTGTATACAGTCTTATTTCTATGTACATATACAATAGTCTTATTTTTATGCAATGTTACATCTATACAGTCTTACATCTATAATCTATACAATCATTTCTCGATTTAGTGTTAAATTGACGTTTATTTTATGGAGTTGTTCGATTTTCCAAAGAAGCGGTTCAATTATTATTTTTTGTACCGTGAACTGGAAGTACCTCCTGGAAGTAATCCCTGAGTAGTTGAGTTGTAATAAGAGGGAACCTTAATACCAAATAAAGTCAATCGTCATTTTTATAAAGGAACATATACCAGTCGGTAGGTTTAGCGTTATGTAAATGTATAGAAGTTCATAATGGCGGATATTGCGCAATGCATTCTGGCGACATGGGAACGGGGCTTATTAAATTACTATTTTGACTACCGCGGTATCTCTCGTTCCGCGGCACGTAAGCAGTTGGTGCGTGTAGAATTTGTATAAACAGTGTTGTGATTGTTGTGGCACCTTCAGATAGAAGACAAGAATGAACCAAAAGGTAAGACGGATTGTTATGTGGTGTAGATTTCGATTATAAACAGCTTAAATTTCAGTTTCAAACCAAATTCAAGTTCATACGAATTATGCGTTTAGAGAGTATCGATGAGCATCCTGTATAGATACAAGAATATAATAATAATATAAATAGAATATTTTTCGCCACATTTTTTCTCATGGTAGAATACACGCTGTAATATAATAGTGTGAAGATAATACGCGAGCCCTTACAAACGCAAAGGGTTAAACAGATACGATAACTTGCAGTAAATCGTATCCGCGTGTTTGAGGTTATATTTCTTGTAACATTTTATTGTCATTTATTTTTCAGAAATTGTATTAACTCTTTTAAACCTGAGGTAATTATAGCTGGCCCTACTATTTGTCAAATGCTGATCATAGAATGATAAATATTTTATATTTATACTTGAGATTGTCGATACTTCCATATATAACGTTAGATTAACATAGTAACTGTCGTAATGATGACCTTGATAACATATTCAAAAACAATCAAACTCGAGGGGGTTTTTATAAATATTTGCACTAATTTCAATTTTCCATGCCAAATTCTTCACTTTTCTGAAAAATTGAAATTAGTGCAAATATTTATAAAAACGCAACTCCCTTCGTATTTTATAGTTTTTGAATAAGTTATCAAGGTCATCATTACAACAGTGACTGTGTTAATATAACGTAATATTGAAGTAACTACAATTTGAAGTATAAATATGAAATAGTTATCATTCGTGTATTCAAACGAATTCAGAAAAACCAGGAGTGAAAGCAATAAATTGCTATGATCAGCATTTCCCAAATAGGACCTGGTATAGTTATCTCAGGTTTAATAGAGTAAATATCGACTTGGTCTCGAGATAGTATCCAGGACCGCAAGTCGAGCATCCACGGTTGCTGCGAAAGTAATAACAGGAGTAAAAAAGGAGGAAGAACTGGGGAATTTTCTTTCCCGGCGAAGTTGCTCGTGCCCACACGGGTTGTCCAATATGTGGACGGACAAAAAGAGACACCGCAGAGGGACACTAAATTCCGCAAGAAAACGTCAAGCAGCCAGCGTGGCTTGGGAAGAATTAGAAAACAGGCTGGCCGCATTGTCTACGATGCCGTCCCGAGTAAACCGTGCAAACAAGGACGACCACTTCACTGGTGCTGGTTGTTTTGTGGCCAGCCAAAAACGGACAATATTGTCGTCAAACAAACTTCATTCGGCCGGTCGAAATGAGCCCCATCCACCAAGCCTCGGACTACCACCGCCGCCGCCGCCTGTCTCGTGTTTTTTTCCCCGATTTTCCCCAAGATAGCAAAGCTTTTTCGCCAGGCAACGGAAGCATCCGGCGCCGGTGGTTTCGCCGGCGCGTCGTTTTCAAGGGTAGAGGTTTCGAGGGCGTCGCATGGAGAACCCGTGAAGCCAAATGAAACGGCGGGGATGGTAATTGTGCGGTGAAAAAATAATCAGCTGGCGCAGCACGTAGAGCGTAACCGTAAGTGCGCCGGTGCTCATTGTTGTCCCGGTGCTGCGAGACCCCACGAGGGTGACGAGCTAACAAAAGGAGCTGCTGGACCTATAGAAACGTGATGGAAGGCACTATGCGCGGGAGGGTGCCACCGCAGCGATAAAATTCTATGCTCGCCAACGCGAAACTATAAGTGATTCTGCACAGTGGGCTGCAGGGGGACAAGGGGTTTGTTTTCTGTTAGCAAATCTCTATTTCATAAACAATATCAAAATTAACCAGTCCTCTTCTTGATCATTTCAGTGTGGTGAAAATCGAGTATACACAGCCTCCATTTGCTGGGGAGGGAGGACTTCTCGCTGTATCTCATCGATTGTTTACATACTTCGAAGGATCGCGACTCTGGAGCCACGCGTGCACGGGTGCGAATGGACCTGGCAATCCTGACATCCACCAGGTAAAGGTTAAAATAAATATCACACGTAGCTAGTAATGTTATGCAATTCCCCAAATTTTTAGGAGATTCATGGTTTCTATTTACGAGGTTTTTGTTTACGTAATTAAAAATTCGGTCCATCCCAAGGTAAGTGAAAGACGTAGCGAAGGCGTGGAGAATGTCTCTAGAAAAGCCCTCTGTTGGCAGCACTTTGCGTGCAAAACGGGAAAAAGGAATAGGGAGTCTGTCGCAAAGGAGGGTCTCTTGGGCACATCCCTTATGAGAAACAATAATGTCGCGCGCACTACCACTCGTAATGTCGTCTACCCTCCTCACGTCTTTGTTCGTCTAGCTCTTTTTTCGACTACGTGTCGTCCTATCCACTACCACCCACACACTTTTCCTTCAGCTACTGATCATGAAAAGAATCGCACGCAAATAATGAACGCGGAGAGTCGCGCAGCTGGAAAAAATACGCTCTTTGTCACGTGTTCCGCTTTCATCTGCTCATCCACCATGGGCTTTCGAGATCAAATGTTAAAGATCCGAGTGTGACGCATTATTGTTAATCTCACATTTTCTGAGAGAACGAAATTCAACGTGGGTTGTCAAAGGACAGAGGGAATAATGCGAATTGTACGCGATGGGTACGACGAAATGTAAAAAGATCGTTAAGCAAACTCACCGGAATGTAGCCATCGGGTTGAGGTCTTTCGTTGTCCCTGAAGAAAATGTTTGGATTATGATCGCGCATGGACCCGGTTTAGGATTCGCGTTTGCTTATCGATAGGAAACATACCGATGCCGTCGCTGGATCACCGGTGTCTGCGGAGTGCTGTCGTGAATGATTACTTGGGTGGCGTCGATCTCCTCGCATTCCGAGCTTTCGCCGGATGAGTCTGTTGCAACAATCAAACAAATAATATACAGCAAGTGATAAAAACCATGTTTGAGACAATTTACATGCCTGAGGCACTATAATAGACAGAAACATGAATGTTGTATAAAATTGTGTGCATTCCGCATTAATAACAACAAAGTTTACTTTTATGGCTGTGTAGTTTACTACAAGTAACAACAGGGGGAAGGTGGCAAATAAAATTGCCGGTTCCGAACTCGGGGAAACGCAAATTTGCGGCGAGACCGAGGTGCAAGCGATAAATTCTTGCGAGGGTTAGTTATGGCCGATGAGTTGCAGATGTTTCGGCAGTCGTTAGGGTTAATTTAATTCAAAGTTCATTGAAACGTGCGCGGCGATTACGCGCCACCCGCAGTTATGGTTCGTTGTTCCTGTGCGGCCGGTGACCCAAATTTCCTTTCATCGGGGTAGAATTGCAATCACCAAAATCTGTTCGTACGAACTGCGCCCTAATCCCGTCAGCTCCCCCTTTCAACAGTGTGTGTACCCACGATTCAACACCCATCCATCGAGCATACCGCAATTCCCAAAAGGAAGGATCCCATTGATTCTCTTCAAAGGGACACTGTCCTCTCGTTAACAGGGTCGGCTCGAAACTACTCCCGCGCGGACCCTATACCCGACCGTATTTGATTCAGCCGGTAATTCGACGAGCGCGCGATGTAACTACAAGCGTGCCTGCCCTCGCGCTCGCGCACGCCCGCGGTCACTTGCAAATCGCGTTAGATTCGTTCAGAACTCACCCTCCTCGATGCGTTCGCGTTCGCGTTTGCGGATAAGAGACAGGACCGGGCTGGGACACAGCGTGCCCGTATCGCCTAGCAGGTCATCGATGTTCGTGTGCTCGCCGATGAACAGCGGTAACGTAGAGGGTCGTTTCCTTGGCGACGATCTCCGTGGTGTCGGCTGTACATTGTCGTAAGGCGAGTCTCGACCGCCGTAATTGTCCGGCGGATCTGGCGGGTTCTCCACCTGGAAATCGCATACCACCACGTTCCAGCAAAAGAAATTTCACTAACAAGTGTAGTCGGGTGAGTTTTGGAATTGTCCTTCCAACGCTTCAACATAGAAAATGGGTAAAATAGAAGCTGCTCCTTAACATTACACAACTGGCGGCGCGATCAACTTGAAAATAAATCAGATAAAAAGGCTGCTAAAATCTGTCTTGCTCAGTCAGGTATAATTCGTGGCCTTTACTCTCGAGAATAGTTAAAGTGTTTTTACGCGCGATCGATAAGAATCGCCGAGGAAGCCCTTAATCTGATAGCTGAACGAAGGTTTGCGAATTCCTAATGGCCTCTTTAAAGCGACCGCTCAATTTTCCTTTATCATGAAGCGTAGACTGAATCCCGGCATCAACTTTGTTTTCGCACCGCGGCGAGCACGCGAGCTTAAAGATTGATCGCGCTAGGTATTATCGGGCAGGGGCATCGGTTCGTCAGTTAGGGGCCGTTAAATGAATAATGCACAGTATATGATCACATTACCCCTTCAGGACTGGCGCGATCCCCAAGTGGCTCGTCGGGCGGTGGAGGCGGAAACTCGATAGGGAATCTAGAGAGGCTTCTCTTCGTGTATATCTCGGGTTCAGGGTGAGCGCCAATATCGATTCTCTCGAACGACTCGGACGAGTCCGAAGTGCTATTAGAAGTTTCCACGGGGATCTTGACGACGCCTTCAGGGACGTTCGAGGAGCTGTCCATCCACCATGCTTTCTCGCCGGACTCGATATGCCTGATTTTATTTATGCTCCTTCCGTACGACTGGCTGGTGTCGACTTCGTCAGCGTGGCTCGAGACACGAGGACTACTCGAGGTTGTTGTTACAGGAATCACTTCGATCCCTTCGGGTACGTTCTCGGGATCGTCGCTCATCCACCAGGCTCGTTCTCCCGATTGCTGATGCCTGATACGATTTCTTCTCTCGCTCGATCGGGTACTGCAACGGGTTGATCCTCGTCTCGACACCGAAGACGAGGATTGCTTCTTCGGCTCCTCCGACGAGACGTTGTCGTTCGCATCCAACCACCACGCCCTTTCCCCCGATTCTTGCCTCCTCGAACTGGAGGATCTTCTTGGTTCTTCCGAGGGAACGCTGTCGTTCCCGTCTAGCCATCGAGCTCTGTCGCCAGAGCCGTGCCTCGAAACCATCGAGGAACATGGTTTCTGCGTCTCGTCCGACCGGGTGTTGTCGTTCGAATCGAACCACCAACCTTTCTCCCCCGAGTCCAGCCTTGAAGTCGCTGAAGAGTATTTCCTCGTGTCCTCCGACGCCATGCTGTCGTTCGAGTCTAGCCACCAGGCTCGTTCTTCCGAATCTTGCCTCCATACCCTGTATTTGAATTTACCTGGAACATACGGAGAAGTTTGTCAGAAAAGTTTCATTAACAAATGAGATAAAAATAAAGGAGCGAGTAAGTACTTACCATCGTCAGGTAGGGTACCACTGACGGTCGTTTCTTGACTAATATCGTCGTTACATACGCTTCTGGTTTCGACACCCTCAGGAACGTTGTCAGAGTTCGGATCCATCCACCAAGGCTGTTCCCCGGAATAGTCACGCTTGATCTTCTGTCGACTGTGCCTTCTATCGTCGCCTTTCTCCGCGCCGGTGAAGCTGCCGCTTTTTGAGAGGCTCTTCGGCAACGATCCCGCATTGTGTTCGGGCTTCCTGACGTCCGAGTTTTCTTCATTGGAGTCCAGCCAGCCACCTGATTTACCGGACTCCCCGGAGTCCTGCTGCTTATTCTTGAAAAGATTTGTCACCGGCGCGAGAGCCCTCATTAAGAACGATTTGGCCTCTTCCGTTTTTCCCGAGCGATCGCTCTTCGACCTTGGACTGGACGGTGGTCTGGGTGGTTTGTCTATGGTCAGGGACATTTCGTCTGCGGAGGACGCGACGACGCTTGTCCTGGACGAGCCGGCGCTGATCTTGCCTTTCTTCTCGCAGAATGGTGACTTGGACGTTCGTCTTCTTCGACGTCTCGATCCGGGTCTCATTTGCTTCTCGTCGTCGTCCTCGCTGCTCGACGAGTTCGACGAGTTCGACTCGCTATTGGTACTGGAACTCGAGCTCCCATCCTCTTTCTCTCTTCTCCCGGACGGCGATCTCGAGCCGCTCCTCAGTTTTTCGGGTCTCGAGGAACTGCTCGAGCCGCTCTTGCCTGACGACGTCTTCGACGCGCTCGATGGCATTCTCAGTCTGGACGTACTTGTCTTCAGGGAGCTCGAGGATTCCGACGGGACAGCCTGGTGAAGCGGTTCGGAGTTCGGTTCGGACTGCGAATCTTGAGAGCTGACGGACATGCTTCTCTGGCACTTCTTCTTCCTGCTCAGCTTTGACTGTGATGGGTCGCCGTTCTCCATATTCAGGGTCGACTTCCGGAAATCCTTGTTCACGTATTTCACCGGCACGAGGCACTTCGACGCGGTCGACGCTGTCACGTCAGCTTTCGGCACAGGTGGTTTGCCGCGAGCGTCCGGTGAACCGCCTTGTCTCAGATTCACTGAAGACGCGGCCGAACCGCCCGATGACTTGCCTGCTGATGGCGACGGTGTCGCCTTTATTTTTGAACCTTGACTCGTCATCGAACTGGCTGACGACGATTTCGATCTGCCAATTGGCACGTTTGCAGCGGATCCGTCTGACGAGTCCGCTCGCGTCATCTGACGCGGAAGATTCCTCGACGAGCTGCTCCGCGACTGTGATGTCGAGGATCGGCTTACAGGAGTCGCGCTGCGAACAATACATAAACAGTTTACCATTGGTAACAATCTTTCGCACAATTACCGCAATAATTTTACTCGATTTTACCATCAAGAAGAAAGCAAAGTGTGACAACTATACATATTTATTTTATAGCTACAGCTATTCAAACTTCTGTGTTAATAATAGTTGTATTTCAGGTTAAAATAACTTTCATCGCGAATCCGCCTCGGTACGACGAGGCAAGGGTTAATACGTTTCAAGAAATTTCTTGTCTACCTTTGAAGAGACTCTTTCCCAGCGGAAGCATTATCACGCTTCGAAGAGGCAATATCTTCACTTTGTTCTTGGCAATATCCCTCGACTATTCTGGAGGATTCCTCTGTCCTGGAGAATGTGCTGGTGTCGGATTTAGGCGTCGAACCTCTCCTCTCTCGGAGACTTTCGGACTTTGTCGACGAGCCGGACGAGGACTTCATGATCTTGGTTTCATTCTTCATCGAACCGCGACCTAATCTCGGAATAGACGGTCTTCTTTGATTGCCCTCGCTCTTGGACACAGAACTTTCTCTGCTACTCTGCGGCTCCTCGCCCCTGGAAATACTTTCCCGGCCGTCCGACGACTTCGCGACAATGGCCGATTGCTTCTGCGTGCCCTCCCTCTTTAGGCTGACCAAGGAGTCATTGTTGAACGTCTTCGAATTGGAAAACCGATCGTTTCTCGCTTCCGCTTTAGCAGCGGCCCGGGAATCTCCGCTTTGCAGTTTACCGTTCGTTTGATCTTTGCTCGAGTTTCCCTGGCCGGGACCGATCGGCGTCTTCAAAGAATCGGCTTTCACGGACGCGGAGTCCTGGCCGGCTCTCGGGAAGCCTATACTACCAAAAACTTTGGCGTTCTGCTCATTTTGGTTCCTACTGGCGTGGATTTCTTGACTAGATGTGGGCGACACCTTCGACGCGGTCTCGTTCCGCGAGGCGACCCCGTTCTCGTTCGACCTGCTGAACGCAAAACTGTTCACCCTGGTGTTCGCCGTGCTACCGGAACTATTGTAGCTCCTGCCGTATACCCCGCTTCCGCCAGAGTTCGTCGATGAGAACTTGTCCAGGTACGACGACCAAGGGGACTCGGAGATTCGTCCGCCGCCTCCGAATCGCGAGAACCTCGAACTGTCTTCCGTTCGGTCGCATTGGACTTCCTGATCCTTCGTTTCCGGTCTTCTCCGAGCACGCATCACTTCCTTCTGATGAGCAATACCTACATCCGCTCTTCTGCTTCTCACGTAAGACGAGGAGGCCGGCGGACTAGGCGACGTGCCTCTAGTTACCATGGTCAATGTCAATGTGTCGTTGTCCTGAAGTCTGTTATCCGCCTCGATACCCTCGGGCTTTGCGAATGGCTCCTGACTGGAGTCCTTATCTGTACTGGTCTTCGCGCTGTCCTCGTTCTTCGAGCTCGCCGACATAGGCTTACTACCTGAAGTTCGGAACCTGTCCGATCCGGAGTAGCTTATGGCTGAGGGAACTCGGTCGTTGCTGCTTCTCGACGAGAGGAACCGGGAACTAGCCGTCGAGCCGAATCTCGAGGAGATTGGCGCCGAGCTCGACTCGGAAGCACCTGGAAACATTTCGTGACATTAGCTATTTTATACTCTTACTTCTTAAGATACGATTCGGAAGACTGGTTCGCCGATTAAATCGCGTTACACTTTGTTCGATTCAGAATAACTTTTCCTCACAAGGTCATTTTTACGGATCTTTCATTGTGTAATTCATTGTGTCTTCAAATAACCTCGAGTGAAAAAATCGCACTGTGAACAATTTTTTGTATCGACAAAAGTAACAGGTTTATAAACGATTTGGACAGGTAGTTTGTCACTTACTGGAATTCGCACCGGATCGACCGTAGGAAGACGCCCTCGAATACATCCTGAAGGAGTTCGATTTGCCGACGCTGACTTCCGGGCTGGGCTCGCGTGAACTCCTTCCGGAGTTTGGCCGTAACCCTCGATACGAGACCGGCGGATGATCGCTCCGTTCTTTCTTCTCGATTCTACACTCGTTTCCATAGTTTCGCGCCAAACCCGAGCCGGGATACGTGCTGGATCCGTATCGGGATACTCCGTCAGGCTCTCTGCTCTTTTCGCGTGAAGCGGCGCGGTTATATCTGTCCAAGACGGAGGCCGACCTGTCTGAAGTTTTCGCAGCTGGGTACGAGTACTTCTCGAACAGGGAGGATCTACTGTTGGATAATGGACTTTTCGCTCTTACGTCCTCCGACGATGATCTGCCCGGGT
Organism: Lasioglossum baleicum; assembly: GCF_051020765.1. Classification (NCBI taxonomy): domain Eukaryota; kingdom Metazoa; phylum Arthropoda; class Insecta; order Hymenoptera; family Halictidae; genus Lasioglossum; species Lasioglossum baleicum. The sequence continues at coordinate 10,297,328 of NC_134938.1, forward strand.
GCAGTCGGCTTTTATCGGATTCTTTGGTAGCTGAAACGTAACGTCCTTTGAGTCAGTCGCCGATCTTTCAAATCACAATGACAGGTTAGACTTGTCGTTGTTCCACCGTATTATTTTATCATGGCTTATTATTTAGTACTTCCAGCGAAACATTTGAATCAATTTATAAAAATATATGTTTAACAGCTTGTTGCTAGTTCCTGTTTTCCAATAACTCGCTAGCAACATGTGTTTTTGATTTACAAGGAAGATTACCTGCTTATTTAAAATACGACAGAACACACGGAAGAGTTAAAAATTGTTAAAATCTTTATGCTGATGCTTTATTAATTCGAACAATTTACAAGCAAGATTATCTGCTTATTGAAAATACGACAGAACACGCGGAAGAGTTAAAAATAGTTAAAATCTTCATGCTGATGCTTTATTAATTCGAACGACTTACCGGAATACTTAAAGGAAGGTTTCTCGTCAGTCTTGTCCTTCTTCAAAAAGGCGTTTCCATAGGTGGAAACCCTGTCCTTGGTGGGGAGCCGGCTGGAGCTGGAACCGATGGTCGAGTAGCTGGTTCTGCAGCTGGGCAGATTGGTTCCCCCGGTAGTGGTTCTCCCGAATGTGCTCGAGGCGATGCCGGTTCTGGATCGGTAAGCACCGGTGTCACCCTGTGAACCACGAATCAACCGGATCAGTCTCGCCGATTCCTCGCGATCGGAGAACATTTATCCGGGACACCGTTACTCGGACGTCGATCGGTCCAAGTTGATCCGCGGCGAGCGAGTGCGTGCCGGAAACGTCCTTCACTTGGCCGTTGTTCCGCGAACCGCAGAACAATCGGACCCCGACGAACTTCGTATCAGTCCCGGAGTGAAATTACCAATCGCGATCGGTCATTGTGGAAATTTTTTCCCGCGGTAGATTTATATGCGTTGCCCGTTCCCGAGGCTGGAATATTTATTATCCGCGCTGAACTTTAGAAGTCTCCGATCGAACTCGACTTCGGGTACCCGAAATTTCCGAGTCATCAAAACCCACCCGAGGCTCGGGTACCCAAAATTTTCGGGTACCCGCCCATCTCTAATTATAACGCTGACCAAGTTGTCGAAATTAATCTGGCTTGGTCGACATACACGCAAACGTTCGATTGAAACTGTAGCTCAGAACTCATACGGGACTGACCTACTCGTGAACAGTTTATTTATATTTCCGCAGACTATAGCTGCAATTAAGAGACTATGATCTTGCAAGGGAGTCTAAGTCTAATTCGACCGATGATTTTATATCTGGCGGCTCGTTACTCATACCAACGGAAATAATTAGAAGGAAAGGGCGTTCAGAGCGAGAGAGATACTTTCGTAAAACCCGGATGGGGACAAGATGCATCATCCGCGGACGGCTGAGGCCTAGAAATGATAATTCGTACAATTAACATAAGTTTGGCGGGTTGCCCTAAGCTCGAAATAGACGGCACGACCTCGCCGGGAGTAATAACCTTCCTGTTTCTCTCTTATACTATATACTGGGTGAAGCAAATAGAACTTTACTCTTCCTCATACTATTAAATTGCTCATTGCCAGTATCACTCTTCCCAGATGATGAATAAGATACGTTCGCCTAACACGAGCTAATATAATCACGAAGTTAAACAAACCCAAAAACATTTTAATACAACTTGAAATTAAGATTCGAATTTATACTTTCCTGAATTAACATATTCGATATCGGTGTAGGAGAGTTTCTCTTTCACAAATGCATTGATCTAAATATCTCTTTACTCGAAGGTTTGTCTACCCAGATTTGCCGAACAACCATAATTTCAATTTTAAATCAATTACGCTCTAAAGCTTCGGCGTCCTGTGCTATCGCGTTAATGCGAGATCCAACACGGAAACGTGGGTCCTTCGTGTTCAAACTTTTAAAAAGTGCCCTTCGTTATTATGCTAATGCCATTCGGGGTGATAATGGAATTACGAGAGACGCTCCTTAAGACTGTTAAAGCGATTCCTTTCAGCGGAAACGCCGAAAGAGGGCCGGAAACGATAAGTCCTTTCGACTCGTTTATATCCGGCCCATTATCGCGTCCGAACTCTTTTCACTCGCGAAAACGTGGTTCCTCAATGGCGGCGATGTCGGTCCCTCGATTTCTTATGCGCAGCTAGAAGCGATGATCACGCGTCAGCGATTCTTTTCTCCTGACAAATAGGCTGCCTTCTCATCGTTCATTCAGTAGCTCAAATCATTTTAGTCAATCGCAATAATAATGGATATTTTTTAAAAAACGATTTTCTTTTTTTGGGAAGTTGGAGCAATTAGGATACTACACGACGTGAAAAAGAAATTTTTAATATGAAACATTTTTAATCAGAAAAGTTGCTTTATACAACTTTTTTGTGAGGGCCAATTATACTATACATTTCGACAATGTCATAGAATGAAGAAGACGAAATCTTTCTGCGCACAGAGCATTCAATTACTACAATAGAAAGACAGATAAATACAGAAGGAGTCGAAACAATGGTCGCGATCGGTGGGAAAACTCGCATCAAGAATAACCGGCTTGCGGTGGCTGTCGGACGATTTATCTATCGATAAAACAGGGGTGGAGCGGGTGAGACGGTGAGGCAGTAAACAGCCATTTTTATGGGCGATAAAGCAATATCGAAAGATTTCCCGGTCGAGCTGCTTTCAATTCGACAAGCCCAATGAAAAGCTTTTCGGCGCGACGACAAAATATCGAGAGCCGAGCGTTAAATCGAGGGTGGAGACACCCTCTCTTACGGCTCCCCGGCGAAAAAGGAACGACTGCGCTGACGAATTAGTCGTCGCCAGGTGAATATCGATTGATCGCTCATTGATCGTGGATAAATTGGCAGGGGACGATTGTTTCGCTCCATTTTATGTCATCCGTGGTCACAAAGACCATTCATATCGATCCGTCGCTTTTTGCAGTCTAATCGTCGTGAAACTTTTTGCACTCTCTTTTACCCTTTACACCCTTTATCTCCGTGCATTTTCAATCGTCTCATTTTTATGAAAAATTGCTCCCCTGAAAAGGAAACTATCATTTCGCGTCGCAATGTATCTTTGCCTTCGGATACCCATTGAACGCCGTTCGTTCTCCGTTCTCGTTCCACGTTGACGTCTCCAGAAAATGTCCGTGGATCCAGCGAGTCGCCAAATAGACTGATGCAAATGAAAATGGCGGCTTACCGCGCGTCCTTGGGTCGTTTGTAATTCTCCGGCGTCCCTGCTTTCTGAACGCTTCCGCGGCTTATTGCTACCAGCGACAGTGTGATGAATCGTTTTCACTTTGAAGCTCGGACAAGAATTCATATTTGCCCAGGTTCGAGATACACCGTGTTTATCGGACGCTGCAATGATCGCGAGCTCACCATTGTATTATCGCAAATTTATTTACTTTCGTCGATAGAGTGAACGACTTATGATATTATGTTTCACTTAGACTTTTTTAAATGCACGCATTACGCGTGTCATTCATGTTTAGCATGTGCACTTCTGAAATAAATTAATTTCTAACGATAAACGTTATCAACCATCCACAGGCACTGCAGAAAACATACTTGTGTAGTTTACCGTAATTTCATCGAAATATTTCTGCGTACGTTCTCTCTCTCGCAGACCATAGTTCCATAGTTGTTTGCATACCTGAACATATTTTCACAGCATAAATATCCATCTATTCCTAAGTCAATTTCAATAGTAAACATTGTGTTCCAATGGCGGATCAAAATAGTAAATTAAAAGAATTGAAGAATATCGACACATTCTTTTAAACTTATGAAGATCATTAAAGAAAGAATTGTAACATGGCTATTGTTTCTTGTGCTTGAGACCGACAATTTTTATTCTACATAAAGATCCGCAGTCTAGTGATTATAAGCGTGAGTAAAACCCACAAACTCTTGCATAAACTACGAGCACCCTTTCATTAATCCTCCTCCCTCGTCTTGCGAAGTTTGGAAGTTTTACAGGACACTTACAAAGTGCTTTACTTCCGGATTAGTCTATTACTTTTTCAACGAGCAAAGGGATTCTCATCCCGCTAATTCGAATTACATATTTAACATCAGGAAACGATATCTGACGATATCGTGCAGTTACCTCGCAAATTTCTATCGATTCAGCTGTGTTAATTAAAGCTTCGAGTTTACCGCCGATTCTCCTGGTTCATTACTTACATTAAAATACTACCTCTCGGTTCTCTCTTTGGTGGTGAGACTCGATATTAGTTCAAGAAGTCACCATAAACATCTTGGCATGCAGCCGCGGTGGTCTTTGGCTAAATTCAGAAGGCAAAGGTTTGCCAAGAAGTCGAATGAGAACCTGTTACGACGTCCATTATCGGCTTTACAGTGGTTTACTGGATGATCGCGAAGTAAAGCGGGGAACTACGGCCACGAAACGTTTGCCAGCCACGGTAAAACTTCCCCGCCGCTGCTCTCGGTTCTGCAAATTTGTTTAATATTTAAATTTCGCCAAGTGCCGTCCTCCGATCTCGGCATCTAACGCTTGCGAAGGCATTTGTGACCTAGACTACTTGGTGCCACTTCTACGTATCCGTTTGACACTGCTTTTATCGCTGAGTTTAGTTAATTATGTAGCGGACTTGGACAATTTTATACAAACTGAAACTTTCTTCGCGTGACCCGAAAAGTACAGAATTGATCACACTGATTTTAATTGAGCTGTGATTTAAATGCGTTAACCCTTTGCGCGCTCAGAATTATTTTTCAATTTTTTTGCCAACAACTGCTTACTATTTTAAATGTTTCATATTTGAAATTTACTTCAAAGATCAGTTTCTTCACTGCGACTTATTTTAAACAATGTTGTTTACTAATTATATTAAATATAGCTCTCAAAAGGAACAATTACATTTTTCTTTCTCCGACGTCGAGTCTCACTCGACAAAGGAGTGCACAGGGTTAACATGAAAGTAGAAACCATGATGAATTTAATTGGACTTCAAATTGTTTTCTAATTGTAAAGTCTGTGTTGATGTTTCAAAATAAGAATTGTTCACGTACGAGTTAATAGGAAAGAATTTGTGCAACCTGCATAAGAGAGGGGACGATCTCGAAGAGTTAAAGTGTTTAAACATTAACAAGGCAGGAGGGTATTTGTATGAGATGCTCGCAATCTTAGCGTTGCTGATGAGGATGTGGGCGCCTGATGCGTCATGATACCGAGCTCAAGGGGAAGCCGACTAATTGAAGAGTGTCAGTCTGATTTAACCTCCGTCGACTTGTCGCATTATTATAAGTTACGATGCACGACCAGTTGTCACGAGCTACGTATCCACGAAAGAGCACCACCGATTTCGAGTTGCCAAATGACGTTAATGCCTTGCCGGTTTATAATACATCATCGAAATAATACCAAGTCACCAAAGAAACCAATACCAGTAGAGAAAGTGCTACAAACTCTTCGATCACTCTTATAAGTCGATCATAATGCCAAAAACTGGTTTCATCTCGAACGGGATTGAACTTTCGATCTGCGTTTACTAAAGCTTTTCCATTCACTATAGCTATGTTCTGTGTATCACGTAAATATCGAATGATTTTATTCCAACACTCTATATATTGTAGAAAGAGCATGGGATTTCCAGGAATCGCAAGTTAAGGAAATTAAGTGAAAGCTATTTGAAAACACACGCTGCTGTAAAGTTACAACTCTCTTGATTATATTAACGAAACATGAATTTTCGGCGAAATTTCATTGTGCTTCTTTCATTACTGTATATAATTTCATTCGTAGAGTTACATTTTATTAAGTTCCCGCCTCGGCGCGATGTAGTTACACTAGAAGTTGGAATCGTTGATATATTTCGTACACCACCGTAATGAAATACTTGCAAATTTAATATTGCATCGTACATGCACACGTCATACGTGAGACTGTTGCTATACATGGTTTCGTGCACCCATGGTATATACAAGGTGTCCCAAATCTAAATCAACCTGTCCCAACTAAAACTAATTTTGTTCGACAGGAGATCAGAAACTTACGATTTTCCGGAACATAATTTTCTTCTACTATCGAACAGCTTACAAGTGTTTTCAAAATATTTTAAGTAGAAGACCCGAAATGAAATTTAATTTTTCCGGAACACCCTTTATAACTTTAATCTATCTCGTATCCTCGACAGGCACGCTGTCTTCCGCAACGGACCGTCGCGTCAGGTTGCTTGGCATTAGTCTACCTTTTATATTTATTCTCCGTTCGTTGGTAGAACACACTGCACCTTGTATCCGCCTTCCTCAGTCGACCAGCTTAAACGTAATTCATCAACCGACGCGCCAACTTTACTCCATCCTCTAGAATTGCATTATATATTCCATCATAAACTTGAATTCAATGAAATATTACTACGAGGAGAAGTGCTAGGAGCGTCGCGGCGCTTTCTTTCCAGGAAATATGGCGGCTATTGAATGGGAGATTACTTGGGGAACAGCGAAGTCGCCAGAGGGAAAGGCAGCTTTTTAACGTTCAAACTTTCCCCCGGTGTTTGGAGTTTTAAATTATCTACAAATTACCAGCAGCGTTCCGTCGAATTTATCGCGCCGAATCTAATTAACAATCTATTTCAACATTACACGTCAAAATAATCACCGAAATTAGAAGAGGAAAAATACATATTACGTCCAAATCGTGTAACTGGATATACGTATTTATTTGAAAACAGTTCGGATAAGCGAAACATATGCCCCCATCAATTAGCTCGCATAATTAGAACTCAGCTACAAGTTCAGCGAATGAAGACCCCCTGTATTATTATTATTAGATTAAACCTTTGCAGTAAGACCTATTTTAACTTGAAAATTAAACATTTCTTCCGACCTAGAATAATTTAATCGTATATGATTTTTTTCATTTTATTGATTAGATATCAAATAAAATTTGATTCGTCAATTTTGAGTCGTAAATTTTCTTTTTTATTCTACGACATTTTTGGGAATCAAGACGTTTTAATCACTGTAACTGTAAAGAAAGTGTTACGGCAAGGGGTTAATAATGTACAATATTGTTTACATTAATGAACAATAATGTAAAATATTGTTTACATTATTAAATATGTCGGTATCTAATCAATTGCCAAACATTTAAGTATTGTACGAGTTATTACATCAATTTCATACCCATGAAACTTAAAAAATCATGGAGAATAGAATTATTCTAGTTCGAATAAATGTTTAATTTTCGAGTCAAAATAACTCCGAGTGCAAAGGGTTAAATTCCCAACATTTTTCTGTGAGATGTAAGCTTTCGAACCAAGATGGCAAAAATAACGTAACATGAAAGGCCAAGTGGATACGATACAGCGCGACTTATGAAAGGCAGTCGGATTCATTGAATATGGAAATAAAAGACAATGTCTTTTACGACATTCCCCCCTTGAGCACCGGTCTCCCGAGGTTTCATTAAAGGTAACGAACCGTAAGTTTCCCCTTTGGAGATTTGGTTGCCTCCCGCACCATCTGTGGGGGCTCCTAGGTCGAAAAAAAACGCGAAGGTGAAATTTTTCGTGTATTTAATGGAAGCCGGTTCCAACGGTGCATCCGGAATTTCCGTGGCGTCTTCGGGAAATGATTTCTGCGGACGATTCCAACGAGCTTCCGGCAGCGCGGATTAATACGTCGAAAGTAATGTCTCTCTCCCTTCACGACGCGCGGGACACCGCGGAAATGGGATTCGGAAGGCAGGAAATTTAATTTTCCCGCGGTATTATTCGTTCAAAGAAAATACGACGGGTTCCCCATCGTTTTTAATTCAACCTCGCCGGCGAAACTGTTTTACGGTTTTTAATGGATTCCCGGGAACGAGCAGAGAAGTTTGGCGATTCTCCGTATAGAACCGCCGCGGTATTATTTAATTGTTGTTTAAGGAGAAGAAGCGCAGAACAAGCAACTTGCTCGCGATCCGGTCGAGTATGTAATTTTATTATTCGGTATGATGTTATTCCATTATCTGCCGCCGCAAGAGAATTTCTTTTTATTCCTGAAACAATATTATCCGTCAAATTACACACGAACCGTACGTGGCTCTTGTTCTTTTCCTTCGTCGTTTCGTTCTGAAGAAACCTCTACGCATAATCGTTAGTGGAAATGATAATATCCGCGCGTGTTTGCATTACAAATTGTCGATTCGCTAGGTTCGACGATCCATTTCCGACTACTGTTATTTTACGTTTCACGTGTTGGGCACCGGCCAACTTTTTCTGCATTTCGACTCGTGTATGTCGAAAGTGACTCGCGAACAACGAGCAGGCTAAACGAACTTTTGGCAAGAACTATGTATAGCGTCAATTTCACTTCCTGCTGTGTACTGCGCACCCATCTTGTTGCGTAACCCTTCATTTTATTGGCGATCCGCCGTTCGGCGATCGAAGTGCGAAATGCAGTTTAGAATAATTCGCTGACATACTTTCGCGTTGCTCAAACTCGAGCACTCCTGCTCCTAACGGCGGAAAAATATTAACGTCGATTGGAAGTTAACGATTAAATAGAAACTAATTAGTAGACTGCGGATGTTTATGCAATTATCAATTTTCCTAGGCAATTCTTAAGAAAGTGGAATCGTGTAAAATGTTATTTTCATTTTAGATGAATAAAAATCGTACGAAATTCTATGGAATTTTAAATTCCACTATTCTTTTGGAAACTTTCAGAAGCCATAAATGCATAAACATCCGCAATCTACTAATTAGATTGCGGACTAATTAGTAAATGAGCAGATTAAAGGCAGAACAATAAAAACATTGAACGAACTTACCGATATTATTGCATTATTTTCAACTCATTGAAATCTTGAAAGAAAGATGAGCAGACAACTTTTAGTTTGCATAAAAGTCCACTGTTTATGAATTATTAATCGATATTGATAGATCCTTATTTCTAATTGAATAGGTGGCATCCAATTAATTCGAGCCGGAAGTTACTCGGTAAGCCACTGCTAGTCGAATATGTTTGAATAAAGTTTCTTGGGATCTAGGCGCAAAAGTCTTCCAATGAAAAGCCTCCCCGCCGCGAAAGTGGCGACGAGAGAATGTCAAGAACTAAACGCTTCGACGAAGAAACAGCAACGGCTTCGCCGCGTAATTGGAAAACTTCCGGTACCGTATAAGTAGCCAGAAGTTGCATTCGAAGTCGGTGGGTTCAGTATCGGCGTCAATGGGCCTCTCGATAAAGTGTTTATAGAAACGTTGCCAACGCCATTCCCATGACCTCTGATTTTTTCAGATTTATTACTGAAAGAACCAATTTGAAGTTGCACTCAACTACTGAATGTTTAGCTACTCGGAAGAGCTTAACGTCATTTTGAAACTCTTCTTCTACGTTTTATTAATTGGTTAAAGTTAGGAAAGGATTTTCACAAATCTTTCCATCTCATCCTTTTTTGCTACCTCATCATTGGACAGCGGATTTTGTGCATTTGAAAAAACAGCAAAACATTTTTATTTTACATAAAGATCCTGTCTACTCATCATGAATTTATCTCCGTCATCATTATTTTATGAAATGTATATTTTACATAATACATACAATTCTGTTCGTATTAAACGATCTACTAATGAGCTTCTAAATGCTAATGAAAGAATAAATGTTCGTGTTCCTTTATCAAGTATGAGCTAAATGGCGTTAAGAATGTATTCTACAATTAATGTGCTCGCAATTTTATCAGAGGTATTTCAAACGAGGATTTACTGTAGAATCGAAATTACTTCAACTACTCTCGTCCGTATGAAATTTGCATAATCCTTCTAGAAAAGAAACCTTGAAGTAGAAGAAAACATCTAACCGTATCTCACGCACTCTCACGGAGTTAATGTACTGGGATGTTGTTTTTTCATCCCCCGGTCCGTTTAAATAATGGATGGAGGCGAACAAGAAATTACTTCTACCGTGTCTTATGACGTTTTCTACTTCCCCTGTTCTAATATTTAATGCTGTCCAATGTTACCATCCGGTATTCCGTTCTTGAATCATTTATCTGTTACAAGTTGCAAGAACTTCCGTCTACTTCATCCCGCGACGTTCTCAACTTTGCACGCCGTTACATTTAACGTCTTATGATAATTCCGCTGTTAGCGATCCGCAGTTTATTTTCGAGAAACTCATTTATTATCCTCGATATCCTTACTGATGTTGTTCACCGGTTTTATGTTGCTTCTACAAAGTTTCGGTTGGCTGTATAAAAGAACAGAAAATTTGATTAATTGTTTCTGTACATGGTGTCTACATACCGTGATCTCAGTTTATAAATTCTTACGTTTTCAGGAGAGGAATTTCAGGAATTATGAACTAATTTATGATTCATATTATTTGAACGTCGTACAAAATTTAGGGATTGAACGTAAGGGTTGAACGTGTTAAACAAACAGAAAGATGTGCGAGTAGGATTGTCGAAAAGTGTGGTCTGTGGTTGCGAATGGTCAAGGGAATTCGACGCATATTTGCAGCATAGCGATCGCGACGCGGTATCAACGAAATTTGATAACGGAATTTGTTCTCTGGATACGGCTCGTATTTTCTACGTAATAGTAAGTCATGGCTGCAGAAGAAAATTCCTGCAGGAACATATGCTGGGAATGGGCTGTTTGCAAATATGGCGTACAGCACACGAGGGGCAGAGAGAGAGAGAGGCGAGGAAACCATCGGAGACCTGTCCACTTGGAAGACCACTCCAGAGATGAAGAGATAGTTGGCAATCTAGCTCTCGAGGGCGAAAATTTTCCGACACAACACGAAGCCTCATGTAAGAGCAGAGTAAATGGAAAAAGAAGAGCTAGTACACCGGAAGGAAGCAAATACGGGAAAATGAAAGGGATAAAGCACTCCGGGAAGCTCTAGGGCCGAAAAGCGTAATGTCGAAATGGAGTAAAAGGGCAAACAATACGAAGTAACATGTGGACAAACGAAACATGGGATCGCGGTGTTTTACTTTCACAGCGCATTTTAAAGTTTCTTATTCGTGTGTGCATATTCTAGTGGGAGGAAAAATGGGGTGCCTTTGTTATAGGAATCGGTGATCCCCGAGGATTTATTCTTGTCCATTTTGATTTATAACTGGCTCTTTTGCATATGCGATTCGATCGTAACGTAGCTAGAAATTGTTATAAATTGTTTCGATCCGTATGCAAGTGTCAACGACACTCCGCCGAGGTTATTAATGCGACCCAATTCGATAAAGCGATCGGAGAAACAAACAAACGAAATGAGTATTTCAATTTAGAGGAGTACCCGGAACGAGTTTGATCGAGAACCTTCTGCCATTTCGCTCTATAGATTTTATGAAGCAGGAACGAATACGCGACCATAAATCCCTCGAGTCAAGTTGAAGCCACTCCAACTGACCTCGATAGTTTTACGTCACTCTGCACTCATTATCGTCGATATTTATAAAGCGCGACGTATCGACACTTATTATCGTTATTGTATTTTTAAAGCGACACGATCGCCCAGACCTCTTCCTCGTTTCGATAACTTTGCCCGCCGGCTGATTGGATTGTTTTATGTAATACTTCAACCAAAGCCTGACGTGAACCTTACGATTGAACGGTTTCCTGTCTGCCAGGGTCGTTCGCGATCAATGAAAGCTCCATTCATGCGATGTTTTCAACAATGATGCAGTTCATAATTTCAATCAAACTGATGTTGCGTTGCTTTCGTTAAACATGATTTGCATTATATTGTTAGATTTTATATAACTTCTTCTTTGTGAAATATCAGTCAAACACGTCGCAATTGGTTCATTGACGGTGATGCAAGCCCTCGATTGTACCCTCGCAAATAATCTTAAAATATTTAATAAATCCAACCACGGGTTTATTAAGTGTGACACAAACAATCTTCAACTGACTGGATAAGATGTTAGCGATACACTCATCAAGCAGAACATAGAATCCATTGAAACCATGAGACACTTTGCAGTCGCAGAGCTTGATATAGGGCAATCAAGATCTTGGAAGATAGGATAAAAGCCAGCTTGCTTTAAATTCTATATTTATCTGTTGCAAATTGTGTAGATGCCACACTGGATCGTGTAAACATAAGGTTTCTAGATCTAACTATGAAACCTCTAGAGTGATCTATGTATATGTATTACTAGACTGCAGATCTTTATGCATTCATGAAGAAATTGGCTAGACGAAATATAAAACAGTAAAAGATTTAAACATTATAGAATGTTGTGATGTTGCTTTTAATGTAACAAAGTCGTTAAGGGATTAAATTAATTTTTACGCAGTCTATATATTACAATGTGATGCAAACGACCATTGCTAGATTTAATTGTATTCACTCTTACGGTATTCATAAATAAAGAAATAGGCACTTGAATATAATTTGACGAAACGGTCAGTGTACTCTGACAGTTCTGTTCAAAAGGAGGCTATGAAAGCATGAATTTGTTTAAACATCCACAGTTCAGTCGTTTTCACAGGCCATGAATTTTAAATATTTGACACGTGATGTTTATATAGTCAGCCGTGCATGTATTTCGCGATTTTTACAACGGCACGAACGTTTTTCTAGAAATGTTTTTCCCCGGGTTTTTGTCAGGTCGCGGGCGGCGCCGGGAAATAAATTGCTGCCGGTTATTCGTAGTAAAACGTTGCAATTCTTTATGATGCCGCGTGCATCCACCAAAATGCTATGCGTCACATTTATTTTATTATTAAAAATTCTTATGACGCAACCGAAATAACCGGAAAAATGTTCTCCACAATAGCATACAGGGTGTCCAAAATATTCGATTTTCTTCAAAGGGGCGGTTCCCGAGGTCGTTTGCAGCGACATCTTCATTTGCAAAAATGTCCACCAGAGTTATTAAGGAAAACACGGACCAATCAGAGCACGGTTTCATCATTTTGTGGCCGAATCGTATTAAATTACATTTAGAAAAGTTAAAAATTCTTGTTTCCCTTGAAATGTTGCTTCGAATGACCTCGGGATCCGCTTTTACTAGGAACTCGATCATTTTTGGGCACCCTGTAGATAGCTGGGCCGTTCGCTTCTTTCATTAAATTCAATATTTGTTTTCAAAGTGAATCGAAGACACGCGGCTCCGACATAGCGCTCGCCATTGTACTCGAACTTCTTGCCGGCACAATGGCGCGGCGGGAAAATACGCGAAGTTTAAACATCATTTCTATTTCATTAAGAAAATAGGGGATCGCGCGCAGTTGGCGAGCCTGATACAAAGACCGGGCAGGTAGTTGGCTCACGTTTCAATGAACATTTCCTCCAATTTGACGTTTCGTACGCGGCACGCAAAAAAGTTTCGCGCAGCCCCGCGATAAATCAACATCCGCGCGGCGTTCCCGCGGAAGATCAACAGACGCTTCTCTGTGCATTGCAAATTTCTCAGCGGTGCCGAGTCGCAGTGTCGTGTTCCATCAAAACAAGACGTTAGGCGGCTAGAAAGTGGTCGGCTTGAATTTCAGCATTTCACGGCGAGAGCAATGCACCTGAAACGATTTACGCTGTCGCGCCAATTTCCCGCGTATCGTGCTCTCTGTCGCGAGTTACTTTTGGCTCCAGTTGCACGTGTACTTTGTGTCGGGCGAAAGGAAAATCCTCGTGGCGGAATCAGACAGCGATAAGGATAAACCATCTACCCCCAGGACGTGATTCCACTGCGTGATGAGGATTGAAACTTCCCCTGCGCTAACGTCAGATTTAACCACAGTTCTCAGATTAACTACTTTATTCACAACGTCGATTCATCCTGATTCGTATTTAGAACTTTGTATAACCCTAATTGGCAGACTAAGGAAATTTTTTACGTTTTTGCAACTTATTCAAAGATGAGCAAATTAATTTTATTGAAATGACGATATATATATATAACTAGACAGCGGATCTTTTCTACTCGGATTGCAGCAAAGTGGAATGAAATAGGAATGATTTTCTTTCTTAATGCGTTTATTAGACCTAAAACGATGTAACAGTATTTTCAAATTCATTTTTCAATACTCATTTTTGTCATAACTGCTTCTATTAGAAATTATTCAATAGATTTCTTTATCCGAGCACGTGTTATTATGAAAATTGTGAAAATCTAAATAAATTCAGTCTTGCAATTTTTGTAAAACAATGTATGTGTATCCGACACATTTTCCAGCCGTACGGTTAGTGTAAAGGAGTGTCCAGTCGAGCTTTCGCCGCCTAAACATCGCGATGACAGTTTGGCCTTCTAATCGTCGGGTCATCCGATGACAATCGTCACGAATCGTGGCACAATAGGCCGACCTGTAGCCGGGTCGAGCCTCAAAATTGATTTCAATGCAGACAATTGATCCGCGAGATCAGCTGTGTTTGCGAATCGCGTTGTTGTCGTTTCTGACGGCAAATATTGGTCGTCGCTAACAAGACAGCGACGTTCGAATGCCTCTCACGCCGCCGTTCTTTCGCCACGGTTTTTCAAACGTCTGTTTCATTGGTCGGACGTGTTTGTGTTTGTGCGCGCGTGTGTACGTTGCACAGCGTGAATTCGATTTGACAAAAAAAATGCTGCGACGCGACCCGACGAATTCGTGTACAGGTCGTGCATGGCCCGAGATCGTCGAATATTAACCTCCTACCCTTTTGTAGGCGAAATATAATCGATAGGGCACGTTTTCCAGCAGCGGCTTTTGTGTTTTCTTTTGTAGGAAAATCAATAGCTCGGTGAAACGACATTTTGTTTGGATTGTTCGCTTTTTCCCCCTTTTTTTCTGTTGTTGATCGCTGTAAAGCGACTCTTTTGAATGGCACGTCTGCTGCCAAGCTTGTTGTCATGGGATTTTCAATATTGCAGTTGTTCGAAGTACGTTACGGCCCAATATTCTATGCGGGTCTATTCGATACACCTTTTTACGCAGAAACTTTTTAATCTATCGTAATGAGCGCTTTTCAATGGCGTCACTGAATTTTCGAACTCGGGGTTTCGAAGCGAGCGGTTGCGTACTTACAGTTGCTCGAGAACACTTACACTTTGAATTATTGACAAAAAAACATCTTATATTTTTGTATACAGGGTGAGTCTCGTTACGTGACGATCTCAAATAACTCGCAAGTTATTTGTTGTGCGAATAAACGTTTCGAACGAAAGTTGCATGGTTTCCTGGGGAACATACAATGCTCCAATCTGTTTTTTATTATTGCAATTATCGAGATACGAGAATCACCTTCAGTTTTTTAAAAGGAATGTCTAATATTTTTTCTCAGAAATTCGGATAAATTATGAAATTCTGCGATAATAAAGAGAAAAAATATTAGACATTCCATTTACTCTTAACTTTCATTTGAATTAATAAAAAGCTATGCAGTTACATTTTATTAAACGCGATGCATTTTTTACAAGTTATTCACGTGAACGTAGCAAAGAGAATTTGATTCGTTTTCAATCATCTCTACGTGTTATAACTTCAAGTAACAAGTGTACAGCCGAGTTAAAACGCGTTAAATTGCTAGAAGACATCAATTTCAGCGAGACTTCAGACTTTGAGAATTCCGCCCAGAAAATTTCACTATGTACAAAGGCTTGGAACTCACTTATAATGATTTACCTAGCCAAGATGTAGAGTAAATGAGATCAAATACGAGCACTGACAGTTTCTAAAAGGAAAAAGAAGGTTCGGTATATTCGAGCTTGCTCAGATCCGACGATTTGCATGGTCTTTGTTCAAAGGAATTAAACAGAATTATGATTATCTCATTTTTAATTCATATATGAACGAATTTCAATTTCAATTTGCATTTAAAGCGTGCAGAAGCTCCACATCCTTTTTAAAATTAATTAATAAGCTTCTTGATAGAGTTATACGTATTACCCCGAAGTACTTAACAGTTAAACTGCAGATTCCATGCATTTAAGATCCAATTAAAATTAATGAATGAGAAAAATCTTTCAATTTAGCATCCGTTTCCCGCAATTGACGTAGGAAATTTTTGTTTTGCAGAATGACCCGCATACTACTTACATCGTAAACATTGACTAACTGCACCGTGAGATTTCTTTAGACTCGCTCCGAAAATCTTCCGCTATTTATAAAAGCACCGCTCGAGGCTATTGAAACATCGATTTCAGTTAAGTCGTCCGATGTCGTAGTAATATAAAGAGGCTTCAGGTCGCGCGGAGTTTGCGACAAATGATTACTCGGTATATTTCGCTGGAAAAATTGCTCAGCGAATCCGCGAGCGACTTCCAAGCCGCAGAGCGAGCTTCGCGCCTTGCCGTCCGGAAGCACCGGGAAAATTGCGTTACTTTCTCCTCCGTGGAGTTTTCTGACACTCGCGATCTGTCGGAAGACACGCGCTGTCATAGTACCGAAGTTTTTCCAAACTGAAAGCCAGATGCTTCACCGTGGCATCGTCGTTGGAGAAAAAGAAAGTCATGCCGGTGTCTACCAGTCCGTTTAAATATAGCCGCGAGGTCTACGTCCATGTTCCCTCTGGAGTATCCACGCGCATATTCCCTCTTAAACTATACGTGTAACAGAGGTGGAAATGGGACGGAGGGATTCGAGAGGGAAAAAGAAACGGCGGCCCGCTCTGCGGATGGAACGAAGGGAAAACGATATTTTCTAGAATACGGTGCACTGCACGTATTTTCAAACAATTCGCTGCGGTCGACAGATTTAAAGCGATGCTCTGCCAAAGAAACGCGCTCCCTCGATTTAGAACGCGAACCGTCGAAGAGCAAACATTTTTGTTTCGATGTCGTCCCTTCGAGTACAATTACTGGATCGTTGCGGAGGTACACGCTCTGCAACAGCGATCCTTCTGCCTCTCGGAAGGCTCTCTAATCTGATCCTATTGAAATACGAGAGCCAGTACTATCATTTCAGGCTTTATTGTTGTAAATTATTAGAGATAACACCTCGATGTACATTGAAAGCATTTTTAGTGATTGAGAAGTGCATATTTTCGCGTTGAAATATTTAGAAACATGTCCAAGATGTAGATAAACTCGAGAGCTTTTTACGATATTTGCAATGTATTTATAGTAGTCATAAAGGTATCTCTCTCTCAACCTGCTGAGTCACATACAAGGTCCACATACAATGCTAAAAACATTTCATCCAAAGTTTCCCCCGGAGTATATAGAGAAAATTTCATCACAGAACATACGACTCGTATCCTTTTCGTCTGGACACTCTTCCTGATGAATTCCTCGGTTGCAATCATCATCATCTTTCATAGCAGAATCTTGAACAACATTATCTTCCGAATGTTATCGTTTTTTTATGAGCTCCATGTTCGTGGAGTTTTAACGTTTCCCTAAAATGAACTCACCTGAGGAATGTTTCAATATACATAGCTACACTTTTATTGATAAATTGCAATTTCATCGTATTCTCCGTAGAGCAAAGCATCTGACACAGTAGTTTAATCAGCTTAATTCATCCGATAACGGTTTCAGAATAGCAAAAATCAAGAACTTTGCGGAGCAGGTATGGAAGTTTGGAACACCTAACAAGAGAATACAGAGTAATGGACGGAAGGATCAGGATTGAGGATGCAGTGTGTGGGAGGAAAGATAGAAATGTCGAAGCATGAAAAGAAAGAATGAACCTAATCAAGCTTAAACCAAATTAATTAGGGTAAGAATAGAGTAGGTCAGAGTAGGAATGAGTGAAATAGAGAGAGAGGGCGAGAGAGGGAGAATGAATTAACCGAATATATGTGGATAAGATAGTTCTGTAAAGAAGGGATATTGTAAAGCAAGTCAAATTTCTAAGCTGTAAGGCTGAAATAAAGCAATCATATTGGGTTGGCAAATAAATTCGTTCGGTTTTTGTGATTTATTCCACTCTAAAAAACCGAACGAACTTATTTGCCAACCCAATAATACTAATAACAGTAAAAATCAAGGAAGAGACGACATCGAAGGTCGGTCACCGTAGTGTATCCGTTTCCGTCAGACGAAAGCGAGGCAGTTTCGCGGCGTCGTTTTTCAGCAATTTTACGTTCCATTTTTCACGTATACTCCACTAAATATGTTACTCCGGGAAAACAACGGGTTTGTCGAGCAGGGTGAGCAGGGAGGGAGGGGATTGGCGAGTGAATAACAGCATTTTGAACTGGACGAAACGGCACCGCGAACGTGGCCAGCGTTCCACGTGAATTGAAATATTTTCATCGTGACCGTGCTAAGCATACTGCTTCCTGTAAATTCGATGTCGGTCCCCGTGCGACAATGAGTGTGCGTGGGAGGAGGATGAAAATGCGGCATCGGGTTCGTATGTAGTACGAGCGGCCGCGCCGCTATCGGAAACACCTGTATCCGATGGCAGCGTCGAAGCGTCAAACGTGGATGCGGCTCGACTCGTTAGTCGGTTATGCATCGTCGACGCTCACCGTGCTCACAAAGCACTGGCCAAATACTGGGCTGGCCTCTCGGCGAACATAATTTATTGTCGCAGCATGGCGCAATGAAAAGCCCGGGCATTATCACGATGCTGCTTTTATCACACGCTCGCTCTCACCCCCGCGACCCCTTCCAGCATTAATGTGCAATTTGTCGCGAGCTGTTTAACGGGGTAAACGAGACACCCCGCGCCTAGAATTTTAGGGAAGTTGTTCATATTTCAGATCCGTTAAATTGACGCATAGCACGGCTAATTTGTGTACGGGGTGGGCCCGCAAAAACGTGCCGCCCACGCGAAGTTAATGAACGACAGGAAATACGGCAAGAACTCGGAGCTGTTTTATGCATTTATTAAATGCAGCACGGCGATAATAATAACCGCAGCGACTACTCAGAAAGGAAGTTCTGGAAACTCTTTATCGAGACACATAAATCGTCACAACCCGAAATATAATTTTTGCTCTCGACGCCATTAACTCGGCGCACCGCGGCCGACTGTTTTCGTTGGTTCGTCCCCGGCGTGACCATTTTAGTTGAGGAAGAACAACATTAAAAGACGCTGGAATCCAAAAAGCGACGGCGCGGCGGAGCGCGTCGTTGTCTGCTCGGGGACGTGCTCCCTAGACGGAGCCCGGTTTCATATGCATTTCCAGTTGACGTTCCTGCTCGAGCGTCGAGAGGGTGGGCAGAGCAGGGTACGCTCAATTAAACCGTCCCGCGCGAATGTTTTGCCGTGGCAACAACTCGTCGTGAAATATTCAGAGTAGCCGTTAAGTCTTTTTCACTGTCTTCAGCTGGTGGTCTCTCCGTCTGTTTGGACCGTGGCGAGCCGTTCTCACGTGTCCGTTATCCTGGCTGGATCTCGCTCGAACGTATAATCGCATTCAGGCCGTTTCAACTTCCGAGCGCGTGGCCGCCCTTTCAAAGAAAGTTATTAACGAGCGATATTACCCACGCTGCCCGCGATTTCCCATCCCTCTCGCCTCCGTCCACGCCCCCTCCTCCACCTCGAGGCTCTTTCACCCTCTTTTTGCCGCATTTAATCGCCGGTTTTATCCGACGACGACGATACTCGAACGCCCCGAAATAAACGAGTACGTTCCGGCGCACTATTTTTAAGCGATTTCGCGCACCGCGAGGCTTTAAGGGGATATTACGGGGGTTTCGCGTTTTAACGGGACACGATTAGTCGCTTCCCTCCCCTGCCTTCTTCATCCGCAAACGTTACCGCTCTCACTCGCCCGTTCCCTACCCTCCGGAGATTTGCGAGATTTATCGGCGCTCGACAACGCGAAAGAGCACCTTCGGGAAACATGTTTCGAGTATTCCAAGTTTCCCTTTTTCTTGCATTGTTAGACCGTGAACGCGGGCGAAGCAGTCTTTAACCTTTTTAATACCTTCACCCGCGATTTAATGCCTTTTCGGGGATCATGAATATTTATGGTCGCAGATTACGTTTACAGCGACCGTGTACAGACACCGTTCCTCGATCTCTTAACGTTGAACGTCTTGCTTCGGATAATCGAGGTTCTACCGAATCGTGTCATGTTCGGTCTCAATTTGATCAAAAGCATGTTACAAACATGTTTGTAACAATTTCATTAAAATATGTTTGAAAATGTACATAAACGAATCAAACTCTGAACATTTGTATTCTCAAGATTATAGGAAACTATGTCTGTTATAACCAGACTGCGGATTTTTATGCATTTACGAAGAAATCTAAGAATATTGTCTTAAAACATCCTGTAAACGGGAGCCAAGTTCTTATGGCCGTAAAAAGTTGTGAGATCAAACAAAATACGGCCAAGTTCGTTAGCTTAGAAATACCTCTTGCGATACTCAAGAAAGCGTTTGTAAAAATTAGTTTAAAAGAATGCAATTTAATTTTTAAAGAGATGCATGAAGGGCTAAATTATTCAAACTTACTCAAATGTGAAGGATGCGGTCTTGCTCGACCAAGGAATGAAAGGAAAGTGTAATTGTAAAAATGGAATAACTGAGAGGAGTGAGACAGGGTAGCAGAGTGATTGGAATGAGAGAGAGAATGCAAGATTGAATGAAATGGATAAAAGTGGTGACGGATGGATTTGAACTGGAAGAGAAGTGGACTGTATAACTGAGATTGTGAGAATGTATGGATCTACGAATAAATAACTATATTTCACTATTAGAACAGTTTGTCAAATGGAATAACACTATGTAGCTGAACTGGTGTACAATAAGTTGAAAGTTCAAGTCCTATGTAGGAACAAAATCAAATTTGAAAATGCTAAAGAAAAATATATGGCTTGCATGTACGTGCAGTGCATCATCCTGATTATAAATTAATGAGAAATGAACTGTCACAAAACTAGAAACTTTGCAATGATCGCATAAGTATCAAGTCGTGGAGTTTTTCTCGACGATGTTTTTCAAATACGTTTAATTGCGTGGTACGTTGATTCCATATGTTTGTTGATCCCACGGAAATATCGGTTTTGCCGGAAGTTCATCGCAGGGGGATGTCGTGGGTCGACCTTAAAGACCAACTTGTTCGATTTCGTGTCTAGGAAGTGGAACGCAAACACGTTGCACCAGCTAAATTTATCATCCGTTCCGTCGACGTACCTTGCATCGTTTACTTACGTCGCCGCAGAGATACTACGATGGACGAAATTGTCGTTATTACGTAAAATAATTCCATTGAAGTCAGTGTCCGCCATTAAATGTCAGTCTTAAATAAGAAAGTTAACGATCGAAACGCACGATCCCTTCAGATATATCTGTCAGTAAGATGAAAATTTCCATGCCGGTTGTACAACTTTGTTTACTGCTTTCTCTGTTTTATTCGTACCGAGCAGTAGCAGTTTTATTTGTTGCGGATGATAATTAACGTTAAAACATGTTTTCCCTTGTTGCTGCTTGAGTGTCTCTCCTACTTGTTTTTATGCATTTATTGCAAAAATAAGTAGGTGTGATTGAAAACAGCGAGAACATTAGAATAATTATCTCCTATATTATTTTCAATCTATTACACATATTAAGAAAGAATACAAATTAATGCCGCGTTTATTAATTCCAACTGCTATGGGGAGGAGCGAGGAATGAAACCGTTTAAAATTGCATTGTTTGTTACCGCTTTTACACGTACGTTTCTGCCCGAGAGTAATTATAATTAACAATAGTGCCATCACAGAAAGGTATACATCTTTTGTTAGTTTATACGCTAATTAGAATAAAATAATGATCTCGTTTGGACAGATGTAGGTCTATGAACTAGTATTTTTCTTTATTAAATTAGCTTCCAATAAAAGTTAGACGAAGGATGGTTTTCACTGTTTCCGCCATTTAAGGGGTTCGGCGAAATTACGCCTCGATCCCGAAAGCGTCAATAATACCAGCTTCGTCGAAGAAAACGGGAACTTGGTAAAGTTTGGGGAAGCCGGGGGCGCAACTGCGGATTAGAAACGAGCTCATTCAGGGCGTCGAATTAGTAAACAAATCCCCTGATCAAAGCAGCATCCGATAAACTCGAGCGCAACGCCACGGGCGCGGATGCGATTCAGTCCGGGCAACGCCGATTCGAATCACAATCGAGTAGCGCATTAAGATTTCCGTCCACAGAAATCCTTTCTGAGCTCTTCTCGCTCCCGGAGGCCGACGAAGCGAAGATATCCCACACCTTTAGACGAACAACCCCCGTCGAAGACATCTCGGTGGAACCCCATTGGACACGAGGGGAGAAAAATTCTGTTCCCCCGAGAGTTTCCTTAAAGCTGCCCCTGTCAGAACGGGCTTGAGATATCCTTTATCGGGCTTCTTTGCGAAAACCTCGGGCGCGGAGAATCGGGAATCCGTCAGCTCCCTTTGAAACCCGACACACGGTGTACAAGGGGTGTTGTACGACTCGTAGATGAAGAGTATACGACGAGTATACACCCAGACGGCCAGCGTCGAAGTGCCAACAGAAATTTTAATGAGTGTGTTTGTCCAGCCGTGCCGAGCAATCGTGTCGATGTCTTTCGGAAGATGCGAATGGGTCCGGTTGCATTCATTGAGTCTATTATGTATCTATTGTTATTTCGAGGAAAATAGTACTCGCATTTATTTTCGCTGATTATTTTTTATATTTTTACAAGATCCACTCGTTCAAGCAACGATGTTTAATCATCAAAGCAAATGCAGGCCTGAAGATCAATTTATTCTCGATCAAAGATATTTTAACCCTTAGCACTAAAAATTGCTGTACTATTATTCAAAATATTGTTTAGATTATTAAATGTGTAGAGATTTAATCAATTACTAAACATTTAAATGTTGTATGGGATACTTATTATATCAATTTTTCATGTATCCATAAAATGAAGAAAATCGTATAGAATGGAATTATTGTAGGCCGGAAGAAATGTTTCATTTTTGAGTTAAAATAGCTCCGAGTGGAAACGGCTAATTATTGTAGCCGTGAAGAAAGTCTAATACCAAGGGGTTAACAAAAAGGAACGCGTCGGGTAGTATTGCAGTCCTCATATTTATCTTTGCTTATTATCTTCCATATTTCTATAAACAAGATCTACTCGTTGAAGCAACGCCGATTAGGCATCAAAGCAAATGCAGGCCTGAAGAACAATTTATCCCAATCATTTTAGCCGTGAAGAAAGTCGAATAAGCCAAGGGTTTAACAAAAATGGAACGCGTCCGATATTGTTCGACATTCTGTCGACGTCGTGTCTATAATTCCCTGACACCCTGTATGTTACGCGTTGTTCCGCGGGCGCGGGTGCGCATATTCGTGGCATACGCAGCGGGAAAGGTTTACACGAGCGCACTGCCGCCAGGCAGACGTCGTCTGGGAAAGGCCCAGGCTAATTTTGCTGGCCACAGCAACTGGCGACCTGAGGCCAGCGTTCGAATGCGTTTCCGAGAGGTGCACAGCCGGTCGGGTATCCGTGCCTTGTAGTTGGCGAGTACGTAGCTCTTTGGGTAAATGTTTACCTCCCGACCGCTACCAGCCGATCTATATTATTATCGGACCTGCGAGGTCGCGTCTCGGACTTCGCTTGGACACTGTCCGACACACCGACCAGACCTTATCTACCGCAACCGCACGCGGCCCCTTTTGCATCCAGTCTACCTCGGTGATTGATTACTTTTTTATTACTTTTGTAATTTATTATCCCCCGGCGAAAATTCGCCGCAACCTCGTACCACGATTCCCGGACTCTCCTCGAACTTATTTCCGTCGGGTGAACTCGTAGATTCTCCGGTAGAACGGCGGACAATGCCTCATCAGGTTTTTACTTCTGTGTTAAATTGGACCTGTCACAATGTCAATGGGAGAAATTCGTTGCATTGTCTGTCTGAAGATTCCTGTACGTTTTGTTTTAACAGACTTCATTATCAGTTTAGAATAATCTATTTTTTATGGGGAAGATTTGACGTACGTCATTAGCCGTAGTAGTCCAAATCGCCCCAATTATTCCAGATTCATGGCATCTTGAAATCCTGGATCTACAATTACTGTTATCGCTTTTGCGCTCGGAGCTACTGTTACTTGAAAATTAAACATTTCTTCCTAGCTAGAATAATTCTGGAATGAAATTGATAGAATACCTCACGCAATACTTAAATGTCCGGTAATTTATTAGATACCAACATATTTAATAATGTAAAAGACTTTGAGTTACCACTCGATCAATATCACATCCACAAATTAATTGTATACACCCTGTTACCGAAAAGACTGTAGTACACGGCACAATATTCAGAGATTATCTATAACTTTCTTGTAACCAAACATTTTAATGACAAAAGTGTTCTTCAAACGAAAAAGCATTCTTCATATAACATATAATGTATCTTTTAAATCTATCTTTTAAAATCATATCAAGTGATAGGACTCGATACGAAGGGAAGGCGGGGTCGAAAATACATCCAACAGCGAGCGTAATCTTTTATAGTGGAAGAGTAACCCGGTAAAAATAGCCGAGTTCAAGAAACAGGCGAGTGAACACTGAATCGAAGCGATTCAGACGGTCGAACCAACGTGTTCTGTCCGGCATGCTCTCTCTCTCGCCGCGCGTAACACGTGTAAACGATCTCCGCGAAAAATCAACGTCGAAGTAAACCGTCGAAGAGAAGGGGAAAACGCGTGGTCGGCGTGGCTAGCTCGCCCGAGCTCTTAAATTCTCCGTATTTTGTAAACGAGGACCAGGGTCCCGCACGAAACAGAAGCTCGCGTGCGCTGCCAGCCTTTCGACGATAACGTTAATGGACTTCATTTACATTGCATAATTACAACCGAGCCGGCTAGCCGCGTTCGGATTATGTGTGAGGAGCAACGACCAGGGACCATCCGCTGTAACGTAGGAACGAAACCTACTCGAAATTCTCGCAACCGTAGCAACATAGGGACTGAGAATCTAAGAAACCCTTTTGTATCGCGTGCATACGACGCGACACATCGTTGCTGCATCGTTACACGTGTCGGTGCATTGGATTAATCGATTTCGGATGGTCTCGACTGATACGATTGTTGTTTGTTGTTCCAGCTTACGTGGATACCGGCTGAGATCCCTGCGGCTTTCGCGATGGGGGATTTTGTAATTTACACTGTTCACGGTTTATCGGGCCTGTGTACCGATCGCTCGCACGCTTTGACATAGTTCTGCTTTATTTTATCGCCAAGTGGATCACTATGAAAATAGCTCGATCTACTGTGGCTCGCGAAACTGCTCGCGAAGTTTTCGAAACAACAGAAAGGTGGGCTCAAGACTGTGCCAATAAAATTAGAAAGTAACTCGAAGCGAGCGGCACATTTTCGTGATTTTCTCTTTTCGATAGATTTGTAACATGGTTGTAATTAATTAAATAATTGTCCTAACGTATCCAAGCTCCGCCTGACGCTTGAAGCCTAAAAGAGCGCAAGAAACGAGTTGAAGGAGCTGTCAAAAATGGTTCTGTAAGTATCGAGCATAATTTGATAGTTCAGCAACGGTGCAATCAATTAAAAATTAGTTATTCACGCAACTTCGCTTCCATTGTCCGACCCGTATTGTTAATTCACGAGTAAGAGAAGTGATTCGCGGAGCTGTGACAAATACTGATTCTAGTTGAAGAGTGCAAGCGCATTTGATCGTTCCACATACCGAGCGATGTGGGTACAGCGTGCACAAGGGGGTTAATAGTATCATTGCGGTTCATAAGTAAATAACGAACGTCATCTCGCTCGCCATTCATTTAAACAGGTCATCAAGAAGCCCGATCATTCCACTGGGCCCTCGTACGGTCAAACGAGCAACGCGCAACGGTGTCGCGTCAGACTTCGCGGCTCCGTCAACAGGCGTAAACTATCATGTCCCAGAGCAAGGAACGGTGCTAGATCCTTTATCTGCGGTCACTTGTTAGCCGGCCAATTTTTCGCGATAACACGGGGAAACACCGCCCGGGTCTCTGTGCCAGGAGCTCTCGGCTCGCCGAGATGCGAGATAACGCGCGTCCAGTGTCACTTTGCACGCCGTTGCATACGAATGCAAATCGTCGGCGTCCATTATGCGCCGGTTCGATCGTGCGTCTCGCGATGCACTCTCGCTCCGGAGCCACGTGGTTAAATACCGCGGGCGTCGGTTGTATCGCGACACAGGCATCGATGCCATGGAAATTACGTTCATCTCCGGCGCGACCGTGATTTTCCTCGGGAAACTGCGCTGCCTTTTTTGCATTTATGCCATTCGCACAGACACGGAACCGTTCCGTTCGGTACAATAATACTTTTAAGCGAGAAACCTATTCGATCGCACACTTTTGATCGACGCTGTACGGTAGAAAGTGGAGTACGAGTGTTTACAATGAAGCAAAATAAGTGATCATCTATAATTATATGTTAACACTCCATTCCCTGGGAACGTAGCTCCTCGGGTTTGTTTGAAATAGAGTTCCCTGACAGAGAACAGTGGGAGACATAATTTCTGGGGAACAAATATTCAATTTTGAAAATAACATTATTATCCTACGATATCAGCATCTTCGTTTAACAATTACCAGAGATTTCTATGCGAACCAAATAAGAGCTGAATGGCAATTGAATCGATATTCATGAATTCTATTAATCTCTCTACTGTTTTAAATGTCACCCGCCAATTTCAATCGTAAACGCATAAAATCCGCGGTCTAACAATACCGATGTCATAGCTTCGAAATAGAAACCGCGGTGACAATGAGAACCAAGGTCCCACATGAATATCAGAGTACAATGAAATGGATTGAATAGAGCTCGTGTGCCCGTGCAATTCTCGCAGCGATGCTCCCGTCCTTCTTTTTAATCATCGAATTCGCGAAATTTCAGCTCGTCTCAACACCTCGTCGCAGCGAAGCACCAATTATAACTTGCCGCGTCGTTCTAATGAAGACACCGCGCGCGGCGAGTCTGTGCGAGCGCGTAAACAAGGTATGTATGTACCCTGGTACGAAATGAAATTCCCAATTAACTGGCCCCCGAAATCGGCGAACGCGTGCTTCGGCCTGAAGAGCACGAGTCTCTGGTTTCCGGCGAGCGAATCTTCGCGTTCCGGTGCATCGGACAAAGAGATCGATATAGCGCGACCGGCAGAAAGACACCCTTGCTCTAGAGAAGGACAGAGACTCACGTAGCTCCTGTAGGACGCCATGATGCAACGAGAGAGCTCCCCTCCCCTCGCGAAAGCGAAAGGATCGTAAGAGCAGAGGGCGAATGACTCCGGTCTCTTCCTCCACGGCCGGATTCACCAACCACCATCAACCACCGTCACTACCACCATCGACGACACTAAGGAATCACCACCGACACCAGCAACAGCGAGCACCAACACTAACACCAGAGCACTTGGACCGCGCGACGTCCGCCCGTACCGATCGCGGGACCGTTCGAATCGAGAAGAATAAGCGAACCGGGGAAGAAGAGGAACTGGGAAGAGAAAGAGAGCCGAGGGATCGGTGAAAGAGTCTCGAGGTCAAACGTGGTGAACCGATCGAGGAACGAACGGTTCGACGAAGCGTCGTCCCCGGCGGCACGGTCTCATAAGAGAAGAAGGAAGAGAGCGCTACGGAGGCGCTTCGTTTCGGACGAAGCTCGGACCCTGAAGAGCCGGCGACCCGCGAGGCACGCCGTCGTTCCCTCTCTTTCTCCGTCTTCTCTCGCGCCTCTCGTCTCGTCTTGTCTCTTCTCTTCTCTGCAACGTCTCGTCTCTTCTCTTCTCTTCGCTTCCCGTCTGCTCTCTTCTCTTTTCGTAGCTTCTGATCTTTTCCCTTCGCTCCCGTTGCAAACACCGTTCACCATCTTCGTCTCTCCGTCACGTACGGAGCCGCCCGCGTCCGTCGCCCGCCACCTCCTCGCATATCGGCTTCTCTCGTTCATTCGCTTCGTTCAGTCGAGCCCTATTTTAAGAATAGCTTTACGTCCACCGTTCCGCCGCGCACGACGGCACCTCGCCGCCGCTTCCGTGCCCGCCCAGCACCGCGAACAACCGAATAACCGGCCTTCCGAGGGAAGCTGATCCGCGAGGACGCATCTCGCGCGAGATGCATTACGAGCAAGGGTGCGGTTATGCCACGCGCGACTTCGATGCATCCGATACGTCCTTGCCACAACGCGATCCCTCAAACTGTTGTAGCAGGCGAGGGTAGTCCTAGATTGAATCTAACTTATCAATAGACTCCGGATTTTATGCATTTAGGACAGAAATCGGCACGTACAATCTAAAACAGTGGACATGATAAAATATTTAAGAACATCGAGGTATTAGTTTCAGCTTAATAGGGTAATTGACAGAAGAATACAATTTTTATTTGGCTCATGTGCCTTGCAATTAGAGCGAACATTTTTTATTTTGCATAAAGGTACTTCTATAATCAATCATAGATTATTTCTGTGGTTGTAAGGGAAGAAATAAGAACAAAAATGTCGTAGAAGAGAGAAGAAAATTTTGTATCTTTTGATAAAAGCTTTTGTAATTCATTGATTAGAAATTAATCAAGTTTTATTTCGTTAAAAAGAAAGGCGTAACATTAACATTTGTTAGACTGTGTTTGAAATCTTCATCGCGACTGTGACTCGTTAAAACCAGAGTTGTGCAGAATTACAATTGAATTACTCTAGGATTTATAATTACAAAGTAATTGAATTACATCGTAATTCAGTTATATTGTAATTTATAACTCAGATCTTTGTCCAATTAAATTACAATGTAATTCGTAATTGCAATGGAGTACAATTATAAAATAGCGTTACGTATTATATACTATTATATATAGACAGCAAACAAGTATGAGAAAGAAAAACATAAAAATATATATCGCACTTCTTCAAAGTTCTGAGCTATAATTTGGAGAGCTGTATTTTAATTATATTGTATTTCTATTATATTGTGTTCCAATTATATTGTATTTCAATTATAGTGTGTTCCAATTATACATATTGTGTTTTAATTATATTGTATTTCAATTATATTGTATTTTAATTATATTGTGTATTTGAGTTACACATCTGATTAAAATACTTAGTAATTGAATTAATTGAAAGGTTTGAATTACATAATTCGGTTGCGACGTAATTGAATTACTATATGTATAATCGAAATACAATATAATTCAATTGCGTAATTGAATTATAACATAATTGAATTAGCACAACTCTGATTAAAACACGGCAATAGGTTAATTGATCTTTGGAGTATATAATTTTAAACAAATTCGATAGGCTCACAAAAATAATGCAATTTTACCGATGTCCGATGGGAAGAATTACTGATCAAAACTTTAAACGGCGTTCTTCCTTACAACCACAAATTTGTACCACTAGTAACACCATATCTTTTGTCTCTAATTGTAAGATGTATAGAATGTTACAGAACATGTGGGACCCAGTACGGAAGTTGTACCTGCAAACAATGAAAAGAGTTCTTATAAATGAAAACAGCTCATAAAATTAAAAGTGACAAGCACATTCGGTTGAACATCTTCGATACTGCTGGAGCTAGAATACTTTAAACGGCAAAATTGTGTATTTCTCGTGCAAAAGCTTGTTCCCCTGAAAGTTTCATTGAAATCAGCGAACGTCGCCGTAGTACATATATTCTCCTGTGAGGGAGATGCGGTGCACTTCCAGCGCAGACAGTGTTTGTTGTCTACATATGCTTGTCTTCTTAGAGTCAGAGACTGTTTATGAGTGGGGTATGTTGGGGGTGCAAACTCAAGGACGTCGCGCGAAGTAGCCTGCGTCTGGGTCTCTGGCTATGGCGCCTGGATGCATAGCGTGATATGTAGACTGCGGATCTTTATGCACTTATACGAAAATTGAGTAGATGAAATTCAAAATTGTTGGAAAATTTTAAAAGTTAAAGATGTCAATATATGATTTCTCCTCCATTAAAATCATTAAAGGAAGAAATAACATCCAAGTTGGTTTCTGTCTCTTGCAATCGATGCAGGCAATTTTTATTTTGCATAAAGATCCGCAGTCTACTCACTCGCAACATGTGTTCTCGATTTACAAGAAAAATTACCTGCCTTCTTTGAAATACGACAGAACTTTCCCTCCAACCTAATATACATAATTTCAAGTACGTTTCAACAGTCGAGAATAATTAACTCCAGATGTAAGTTTGTACTTTTGAATTTATCCCAACACAACTTTGAATTCAGTTTCTCTTCTCGAAGACGTCGATATTCTATCGATGGCTTCTTTGAAGATACCGAGAAAGTTGTACCTCAGAAGAACGATTCGAAGCAAGAATGTATTCTTTGAAGAAATGTCCCGCGAAGAGAGAGGTAGACTTTGAGAGCGCAGCCAGAGAATTATTACGTGGAAGAATATGTTCAAGGGAATCGTTCCATGAAAGTGCTTTGAGAGCGATCACCTGTGCCCGGAGAGGACTTCGATGGCGAAGAATTGTTCTTTAGAATATCAAGAGAGCTCGAAATCGATTACGCGCATAATAGGTTACCAGCAGGATGAATACTTTTACCTTGAGGAAGCACGGGCCTTCCCGAGATACCACAGATTGATCGCGTAACAATAGAATGATTCCCTTAAATCGTTCCATTTAACGTAAAAGACTTTCAGCGGAGCATTCGGTTACAGAAGGAAAGTAAAACTGCGTATGAAACCTCTTTCTTGTTCTCGTGATATAATGTTTTTAACATTAACGCAACAATGTTAGTGTTAAAGTGTGACTTACCGTCTACATTATGTTCTATAAATAAAAATCACGCAGAAAGTCATTTCGGTTAAGAACTCCGAAGTATCAAAGCTGGAAGGAAAATCTTGGCATGTGTCCATTACTTTACCAGTAGAGTAGAGGGATGACCAAATTTATAAGCTTAGTCAACCAATGACTACTGCCACGAATATATCGTATGTTTCTTGGAAAATATCAGCACAAGGTTGGAGAAAGAAAATCCAAGATTCCGTATCCACCTTTTACATTGTTCAAATGAGAAAACAAAGGTCTCTCTGAAAATCTCTGAAGCGTTCTAACCACAGCAAGACGTTTCTTCCGAAACGAGATAGGTCTTATCCGAAACATTTTTTTGAACGAGCTACAGCAAAATGATTGAACGAAGCATACATTCTGTCTCAGCGAGCAACTAACGATAATCTTCGGTCGTCGCACTGCAACCGCGGCTTTACAGCTTCTGCCGCAGCTGCGGCGCAAAGTCCTCTAAGAGAGCTATGTTCCGGAACGCAGTAAAAATGGTAAGATCTCGAGAAAGCGGTGACAAACAGCATCCGCACTTCTCGCGGACCCCTAACAACAAAGATGTCGAGCGGAGGATTGTCCGCGCGCGTTCGATAATGAAAACGACGTTAAGCGTCGCGCACGAACGACGCCGACGACAGCGTATCCATGGGAGCGTGTAATATTCGGACGGTAAGCGTCGGATACGGAGGTCCCAGAATTCTCCGGAGAATTCCGCGTAGGAATCCGGGGGGTTGGTGGTGGGCGGGGACAAACTACTGGCAAAACTACCGTCTTTGTCCAGGAAATGAGGCCAGTGTTGCCACGGTACCGTTTCTGGCGACTGGATTCTCTGGACGGTCTCTTTGTGCGATCCCGCAGAACTCCTCGAAAACGGAAACTCCTCCCGTGCGGCATCGACTGGTGGCTGGCGGAGGGAGAGAAGAGGAGAGGATGGGAGGTTCGCCTCAAATAGGGAGCCGGTTGTGGTACGCTCGGTTAGACGGATAAAGAGAGCCTGCCCGTGGAAAAGGACGAAATAAAGACGGCGAAATCGCCATTGTTACAGGGGAGGACGGGGGGACAACCCCCTCCTCGCCACCGGAAGTCACCGGGAGCGAGCGAATTAAAGCGACGTGGATTGTTTCGCTTTCGAGACGGAGGACGTTTCGTTTCGCCGATGAGAACCGGCGGGCTCCCGGCTTCGCTTACGAACGGTAAGCTAATTACGCCGAGTTCGAGTGTTTCTCGACGTGAAATCGAATCCGACGCGGTGGAGGGCGAAACGGAACGACCCCGTCCCGTACTCGAAGCCATCATTAGCCGCCGACGCATAATGCGAGCAGATTAAACGGCCAATAAGAATCGGTTAGCAATCCGCCGCTAGTATCGAGAGAAAGATGTCGAGGCTATGTCTTAAGAAAGTCTCCAGACTGTTGAATTATTCCTTTGGTTATGAACGGCCGCGCTGTTCGCGGATCAAGAACGATCCGGTTAATTGAATCTGTTTTCCGTCGTGGCCAGCCCCGTTTGATGTACCAGCACGCTGAGAGCTTTATTGAGACTAGACATTACGTATTTCGTGTGCGTACTTAGTATACAGGCGCGCGAATAACTGATGTTGCTGCGTGATTGATGCAACGGAAAGATAACGCACGATAATTTATGATGGATTTCGGGCGCTCGGCACTGCGGCCCGGTTACGCCGAAAGTAGAATCAGACGGCCTGAATCAGACAGACAGGGACTAAGGTACCTCCTGCTAGAGCGAATCGTCGATAATCCCTGGTTTTCGTAGTGAAATATAAATAACGACGAATATAGATTTAATTAGCTTGCAACTGTCTTTCATTTTATTGACGAGCGAAATTGGTGAACTAAAAAGGAAGTTACTTAACTCGACCCGATACAAATGTTTCACCGGTTCTAAGAGTAACATTTGGACTGCGGATTTTGTGCATTCATAACAATATTAATGTTACTCTAATTTTTGTCACTCTGTTTTCGCGACTTAGAATTATTGTAATTTATGTTATCACTTCGCGATCAATGTTATCACTAGACCGCGGATTTTATGCACTCATACAATACAAAGCAGTGGACATGTTGAAAATATTCAAGGTCATCAAGGTATTAGTTTCAGTTTGATAGGATAATTAAAAGAAGAAAACAATTTTGAACAATGGGAACATTTTTTATTTTGCATAAAGATCCGCATATCACTTTAATCATTAGAATCGCACATGGTAACAAAATTAAATCTGTGCGAAAGTGCTCTGTATATCTTCCTGAACAACTTTTGCAATACAAGAATTTACACTTTCCTTAAAACACATGAAGATCGCCAATGAACGGATGCTGTTTTAGAGACTGTTTAAGGATGCAAAGCGCGCCTTAAAATCTCTTGACTTTCGATGAAGTTTACAACTTCACGGGTGTACAAATAGAAAAAACAATATTGCCGCTTCATTCTTCAGACCTTTTACATACGCAAAAATTTGGAAATCGTCTTTTTTCCACTTTTTCAGTCCAAATACTCTACTGTGCGTCGGCCGACCGTCAAATAAACCGAAATTATACTAATCATGAATCGGATTTCGTGCTGCCAACTTTCGAGTGGCGCCGGAACCACCGACGAGATACGTCGGTGCCGGAACGAAGACCAACAATCCGAGTACCGAAAGATAAGCTCGGTTGCCAAAGAGAAGCCGACTGCAAAGTTATCGGTAGAGTGAATGGTACTCGTCGGTGGGTACGGCAGTGGCTGTGAGATTTGAAGCTTTCATCGTCGATGGCGCCACGGGAGAGCCGCCGAAAGCTCCGGAAAATCGTAAAAATCAAACGAGGTTCAAGGAGGCTTCTGGGCCGTTTTCATTTCCCTTTACGATTGCTTGGCGTGCGTGGCGCAAACTGTTTTATGACACGCGCTTTGATCCGGTAACGATCAATTACGAGACTTTGTAGCGACGTATCCGTAGACGTTAACGTGTCAGCGATTGGTCAACGTCCGCCCTAATCCTCGATGCCCGGTTGAATTTAAAGCTAGAATCGGGCAACGACTCTGACAAATCGTGTCAAATCTCCCAGTGGCAGTGAAAATGAACCGTGGCCGACCGACGTTGTCGCCGATTAATCTCAATCGGGCTGTCTAAATCGCGGAAGGCATCGCGACGCGGTGCTAGAGTCACCGCGCGATGCTGCATCGGCTCAGTCTCCACGGATCCACCTAGAAATATTTTCGTTCCCAATATAGAAGCACCGGCGTATAAATACTCGGCGAACAAGCAATAAAAATATCGACGAGTAGCAGTCGGTGTGCTAGCTGCGACTCGTCGTGGCCCGATCAGTTCCGATTTCATATTGGAGCCACTTAGGATGATGGCTCTTTGTCATTGCCGCCGAAAACAATCCCAAAGAAAACCCTGATCGAGCTGAAAACATTTGTGAGAGATACACGAAAATCGAACTTACAGAAATCGGAAATCGAATCTCGTTATCCTTGCGATCAGACTGTGGATCTTTATGCAAAATAGAGATTGTCTACATCAATTGCAAGCCACAGGAGCCACTGAATTTCTAACTCTTTTTAACAATTTTAGACATTGAGGATTAACTTCCACTGTTTTAACTCCTTGCTAGAACCAATCACTTCTTTAGTTTAATTTAACTTTACTTAAAAACTGATACAATATCTCATACAATACTTACAACATACAAATTTAATAATGTAAACAATATTTTGAATAATTTTATAACATTTCTTAGTGACACCTCACAGGCGCGAGAATAGGGTAAGAATAATTCAATTGATGTCAGACTAATAATGAAATCAATAGAAATAGGTACTGTACGTTTACTAGATTTTATAGAAATCTCGTCAGAGAAACTGTACACATTCATACTCAACCATTTGCAACTGTCCAAAAACATTCCTCAGCCAGAAAACTAAATGAACTTTCTGTTTTACATGTTTCTGGAAGTAGCCTGATCAGGTCTATTTATGATACAATATTAAATTGTTACTGTAAAAAGAAAGAAAGAAAGGATAAAAGTAGAAAATCTAGACTCTTGGATAACTTTGGAAGAAACATTTGGAAGAAGCAAGTGTCGGATGTGCACCAAGGAAAATAAAGAAACGCTAGAGGTCAGATGATGGAACGGAAGCTCGAAATGACATGGAAAGATACGGAGTCCGGGAGAGTTCAACGCGTGACCCGAGGAGGGATTGATATTTCATACGTTTTAGCCCACTTTCCCATTGGATACAAGTGTATACGGTTCGGACAAGAATAGAGCGGATTAGTCATCTTGAGTTTCTCTCCGCAACGCTGAAAAGCTTCAGCCAAAGATTTTTCCGGTCGTTTTCGGACAGTGAGTCAACGTAGAACAGACATCTTGCGATATGTCTATCGGTTGGTCCATTACGCGTTCCATATTTCCAGATCCGAATTCTTAAATATCGGTATTCGACTCGGAGTCGAACGGCGACCGTTGCCAAATTTCGAATGGCCGGTATCGTGCGTCATACTTCAGGAACGTGGCCCGTGAACCATGCGAGAGAATGAAGTTGTTCTTTCCGCTTGAATCTTCTGATGAAGATCGTAACGAGATCTGGAAAATTGAAGACAGCCGTTTTCATGTCTCGGTATAGAACGGAATCGGTTTCCCGTTCGTAGAATCCAGATCATTTAAAATAACCGATCAGAAAATAGAACGACAATAAATTGGGCGGCGGCGATGGTGCCCGAATGGCGTGTCGCGTTTCACGTTTCCCGATTTTCGTGTAAGTTTACAAAATTTTCCCTTGGCACGTGGTTGGCTCCGTACAGCGAACGTTGCACGCGGGATTACGGAGCACGGGCTACTCCCAGCGGAATCCCGATTTACATCGTTTGATTCAGGCCAGATCCCATTGTTTATGGTCGGCAGGATATTCTCGGTGATTGTATTGTGCTCGAAACGGTGGAAGTTAATGATCACCGACGACCTAAATTCCGTACGTCGATACCCTATAACCTCCCGGCGCGGGTAATGCGGCTGAAAACCGCGCAGAATCGATCCACTCTTTAAATAAATCGTCCGAAGCGGTAATTCAAAACTCAGCTACGAATTCAGCTGTCCGATCATTAGTAACAGATTTCTAGCGACCGTTCTAGGATCCACCTGTTGCCTTCTTCCTGACTCGATCGACTCGCGTAATTTTAGAGTAGCAATGGGTATGACCGAGTGCAACTTCGTTGAAGTCCGTCCGCTTCGCTGGTCCTTCGTTCGAACAAGGTTGCCGCGTTCAAAAATCCTTTGAACCGCCATTATCGATTCTGATACGTGTTAACGAGTGCCAGACCTTTCACAAAAGGTACAAAAATGTTTCTAACCATGATGACCTTCGTTGTATAACCACCTTGTGTTTAAAATAATCTTTCTAATTCGCTTTTCAAAATACAATGCATATTATCTTGCACAGCACTTGAATTACCAGGTGTATGCTATACACTGTTTCATAAAAATACTGAATCTACTTTTTCTGGCAATTTTTACAACAATACGTGCTTGAATGAAGAAACTCATTTCATAATTTCTAATGGAATTATCCTTGCAACTTCAATGATTATAAAATAAAAAATGTGACACCGGTCATATTGAATGCAGAAGTCTTAGTTAGTTAACACTAGAAGCACGAGGCTCGCCAAAATGGCGGGTTCCAAATGTTTTCATTAACGAGGCTGTCGAGATGCATCAATGGAGAATTATTGATTAAATTCATTTTCTAAAAATCTGGATCAATACATTCTTAATTAAACTTGCGAATAAAATTGTGAACGGACATACTTTACTGGATCTAGATCAAGGAAATGAACTGCATCTAATTGCGATCATAGGACAGCGTCATTTTGCATGTAAAATGGCGATTGTTTAACGTTTAACAGTTCGCATTTCGTTCGTGGCGGCCGCGGCGAGCTGCGTGAACCGGTTCGGTTTTCGCCGGTGGTTAGCACAAAATGGAGGACGCCGCGCCGTTTTCCCTAAAATATCGATAGCGTGCTATCCCATCCGGAGGGTCAAGCTTCCCCAACTTGACCGATAGAGGCGGCTCTGTTTACAAACATGAAACTCATGATCGAGAAGTCAAGATCTTTTGATGCGCAGTACCTAAGAGAATTCAGTCGAATGAGAGAGAGTCCGAAGGGGGATATATTTAGAAAATTGGGGCAGTGTGCTTACTCGGCAACTCCGAGATCATTATAGGTCTTTTTACGCGAACACGAAGAACGCGAGGCTTGTGTTCGCCGGTATCGATAACTTTTCCGTAAATCAGGAATCGCACGTGGTTGATAGATCACCTCTCGTCTCATTCATACTACGGCTAGATTATGATCATCACGGCATTGATAAAACAGTGGCGAAAACGAATTAATCTCCGCAGAATTTTGAACCGGCATCATAGCCAGGAAAAACGGTAATGGCTCGATTCGGCCCGGTATATATATTATGCGACGATACGATCTAAAGATGCCGCGGTTCTACGAATAATTTTCGGAAACCCGGGGAGGGGGCGGCTGTTAACCACGTAGCGCCGAGAGGAATGAATTTATAAGTGCGTTGACTTGAAACACGAACCACGATAATCGGGCTGTAACGTCTCGGCCAGAAGAAGCTCGCAGGTTCATCGGAAAGCAATGCTCCTACTTTAATCCTTTCGAGCATCTAGCTGAGACTTGGCTCGGCTGGATGGCTGCTTTCCATTAGGAACATAGAAATGCGTTGGTCCTTCCTCAACTGTCTTTTAGGAAGTTCATAAGCGCGCATTGTTATGTAAATATTTATTTCCACGAATTGTTTGATCGAAATATAGAGTGAGGTAAAGATAGCTTCTGACAAGGAGGTCTTTTGCTGGTCTAGATCAAACGAAAGCATTATTAATAATTTTTAATACGCCTATTTTTAATAAATTATAAAATACAAATTTCAGCTGAGCTCACTCTTTAGGGATTTCTGAAGCGAATGCCTAGGATCAAACTCGTTTGCATCTCGTTTGAATAAGAATCTAAAACTGATGAATAGTAGAACAATCATGTGTTTCACGTAAATGGAAAGATATTCAGAGAATTTCTAGCTTCTCATTTTCTCCCTAAGAGAGCACACGTTGCCCTTAGTAGAACGTTACAATGATAAAAGCCGATGGCGAAGCAAACGCAAACATGTCAAGAGTAGGAGCATTACGTCGCGACACAAAAAGGAACTTTCCACTGAACGCGGCGTCTTACACAGAAGAAGGAATCAAATGTATGCGAAGGATGAATTTCCCCGCAGAAGTCGACATGAAAAGTCGGAGATCCTATAGTGGCAAAGGGTATTGTTTAGGAAGCACGGCTACCGTTCCAGCCTGTAAACAAAATGCGGCACAGTTGGGTGGAGCGTCTCGGTTCGTCGCCAAATATCCTTCGAAACGTGCCGGCGCGAATTGGTAATGCGGATACGAGGAAGTTTCAGCACAGGTCCCACATAGGTGTACACCTTGCCGGTCTCGCAGCGATCGCAGCACTCTAAGGGAGAGCTGGAGGGGCGGCTGAGAGAAGTTGTCTTCGCCTCGATTGGAAAAAGAGAGAGAGAGAGAGAGCGAGTTATTCTGGTCTGAGGTCTTCCGATGGTGCTTTCCGATCCCTGGAATTCTCCACCAGAGGGAGCCACGCGCACAACGGCCACGTAGTGGGAGCAAGGTGATGAAGAGGACGACGAGGAGAAGGGGCCAATCTCAAATTACTTGGTGAGCTCCCGGCTAGGCCGACCGAGCATCTTTGCCCACCACCGACCGGCGACCTTTTATAGACACTCGACGGGAGTGGGGCGGGGTGGGTGGTCGTAGAAATTTTGTGAAAACTGGAAGTTTTAGGAAAATACGCTCGCCTCGGCCCTCTAATCTTTCTTTCTATCTCCGGCAAGTATTTATAGAAGACGGTTCGGAGACATCGTTTTATATACGCGAGACCGGGACACCATCGATCCGGAGAATTTCACGGCGGATACTGATCGCCCGTGTCCCCCCGCTGTTTTGGATGAATAAAAATGTATTACAGGATATAAATACGGGCGGAATTCATGGCGTACGGAGTGGGGCGGCGCGCTAGTAGAATGAGGCTCCCGCTTTCAGACTGGTCGGCTAGTAGTCGGAGTAAACGATAACGTAATCGGAACTGTTCCGGACACCGGGCACAAAGAAGACGCGATCCTTTCGATGCGTGACAATTTTCTTAAAATTCTTAGGTCTATTAACTCTTTCGTGGCAGCTGGATCCGTCCAAATACTTGTGCATCTATTTTCTTTTATGCATTTCTTAACCTACTTCTTTGAAATCCACTTGTATTTCTTTTCTATTTGTTTAATTGCTGTTAATCTTGTCATTTATGACGAAAATGGATACGTACAATTTAAAACAGTGGACATGTTCAAAATATTTAAGGATATCAAGTTATTAGTTCCAGCTTAGGTGCAACTTTTATTTGGCTCCTGTGTCCTGCAATCGATCCGAACATTTTTTATTTTGCTTCTCAGATCATGTCTGTACTGCTGCAATATTTCGGGGTCGTTATTCGTCACCTCAAATAGGGAACAATTGAAACAGATTGCTATGAAATGAAAATTCAGATATACATTTAGAACATTTATAACTCCAACCTAAAATAGACCTCTCCGAAGATAAACACACTTGCATATAATTTCTCACTCTGCATTAATATCATTAATTATGATTCATTTTGATTACATTTCATTTTGACGTTCATGTACCACGCTGTTTTATTTTTAATGTTCAAACACGAGTCTCACCCAAGTGTCAAACAGAAATAAACCAGCAGATGTTATACCGTCTTTCTCTATCGGTTACTACCGATGACGTGGCTGTCAATCAAACGGCGAATTGGAAAGTCTTCAAGTTTCTTCCGATAAACGAAGGTTCAGTGACACTGAAAAGCAATTTTAGATACAATAACGAGAGATTGATCAGGAGGAGTATCCAACGCTGCAATATCAGCACTGTGGTGGAAGCACGCCCGGCATTCTCGTCAGTTATCGTCGTCTCGTCAACGACGTCACATGTAAATACGAAAGACACGTAGACATTCCACCGCGGCTGCGGGATCAGCAAGAATTCGCGACAAATTCCGAGAATTTCTATAGCTCAAGATTTTTCTGGAGAAATTCCCTTCACCTGTTGAGTCATCCGTCAACCCCATTTCGATGAACGAAACGAATGTCCGTTGTTATTTATACAAGAAAGCGACGCATACCATGTGTCTTTTGAAAGAGGATTCGGGATCATTCAAACTCCCAATCATAACAAAATTATGTCTGAGAGAGATCATTGCGTATTTTATTAGATCGATATAAGATCGACAAGGCAAACAGTTGTTTTTCCATATTTTTTTATTCAAATTGATGAGTTAACATCCACATCTTAGGTTTTTCGCTTATTCGTTTCGCATTAACACTAAACCTACCACGAAGGGTCAAATGACCCATATTTGATTTTTTAGTTGACAATTATTGAAATTGTAAAGTTGTTCTCATGGGAATTTATTCAACATATTTTTTGACTGCAGTATATATTACAATAAAAATCGCACAAAATATAAATAAATTTAATCTTGTTATTTTTATAATGCTATACACATCAGTAGACTGCGGATCTTTATGCAAAATAAAAGATGTCCACGTCGATTCAAAGACACAGAGATCATATCAAAATGTCTTTCTTGTTTTAATTATTTTATCGAACTGAAACTAATACGTTGATGTTCTTAAATTTTTTAAATATGTCCACTGCTTTAAATTGTACGTGCCAATTTTTGTTATAAATGCATAAAATCCGCAGTCTATACATCAGTCACTTTTGGTGGTCGGTAGGTTTAGTGTTAAAGAAATAAAAGTCACACAAAGTTTCGGTCGAATTCAC
Source organism: Lasioglossum baleicum (assembly GCF_051020765.1). Classification (NCBI taxonomy): domain Eukaryota; kingdom Metazoa; phylum Arthropoda; class Insecta; order Hymenoptera; family Halictidae; genus Lasioglossum; species Lasioglossum baleicum. The sequence goes on from NC_134938.1 coordinate 10,337,842, forward strand.
CGACAAACAACAGAACAGTATAACTTATTTCGGGAAAACCGTGTCAAACTGACACGAGGGACAGATGAGGTTTAAAAAATATATTTTTCCTATAATGGTTCCAACAATTTGATATATTTTCCTTTGGTTCTACGCATTTGACAAAATTCCTCTTCCATTTGTTCGAACGATATTGTTTTCAATAGTTGACGTTGCGTTGCAAAAGTGAAAATACTTTCCCGGGGAGGAGTTGCATGATTAATGGCAGCGTGTACTAATCTTATTTCGTGAAGTAGATCGCTCTTCCGTGGTATGGACAGGCAATTATACATTATGCTGGATGACTATAAATTATACTCCGAGGCGGTGATTCCACGCGCAGAAATAGTCGCAGATGATTCGGCGGTTCTAAAAACTGCTTTTGGCTCCGATATGACAGGACCGGTCTGGTGACGTGCCGCGATTGTTACACTTTTTAACGATCACGTTTGCGCCGGGGTATCGGTATTCGAATGAGTCAACGACTTCTCTGATCGATGGTTCGATCTATGCGAAGTGATGACCCTGTAGCTTTTCAAGTACGTTATATCTAAATCGGTACGAAGAGCGACGCAGTTGCACGGCCGTGTCTTGGGCGAATAATTCTACGGCGAGTGGCGTGGGACGGCCAGAGCTAATTCTAATTCTAATTGCCGAGAACTGCTCGGTCAATTTCGAGTCGGAATTGATTTTTGATCGTGACCCGTACACCTGTTCACCTGCACAACATTTCATTGTGTGAAGTCCGGATTCCTCTCGCGAAGAATACCGTTTTACGTCGTGGCATTGTGATCTTAATTTACCGTTCACGACGCTCTGACACAGTATTGTATTTTCATTCTTAAACTTTGACAAGTATCTGGTTTTCCTTCAATTTTTTAGCTTGAGAAAAACCGGCATTTTGCCTTCAAATCTGAAAGTGCTATTTAAAAATACGATTCTTTATAGTAGATGAACAAGAAGGTCTCGAATATTTTCTTCGTCACATGCGTGGGCGGGAACCCTGCAGATCTCGTATGAAAAGATTAACACTACAATCTATTTTTACTTCATAGAGTAACGCATAAACATCGTCCTTTTGTACTGTGAAAATAGTATCAACCGTGTAATGAATTCTGTGTACAGTTGATAGTATTTTTCCTGTCATAATTGTAAGAATTCGACGTAGCAGAAGCCAACACACATAGCTAATCATTTGAGGTGGCTACTGGAAAATTCGAATTTAGGTGGAACACACATTTCTTACATAATAAAATTATTCAAACTACCAAGGTCCAAATTCTAATAAGTTCTTCAATTCTATAAGAACTGAGGCTTTAGGAACATCAACAATTTGATTGTTAAAGACATAGCAATATTTCTCAGCTATTTTGCACAGGCTGGCAAAGCTACATAAGGAAATAGAATTCTATTCGGAAATAAATGAGAGAAAACACCTCGGACTGCAAAGAGATAACAGGATAACAGGATAATAGGGATAACAGGACCCAATTGAGGTTCAACGTATTCGCACATACATAAGATAAATATCAGAACTCAAAATTTTTCAGTTTTCGTTTTATTGCAGTAAAATACTCGCCAGAGTATTAATAAATACATTTTTAAGCTTTTACTTGCAGCCACAGCTACACTCCCGTCCATAAGTCAGAGGATATTTGTTCAAATTTGAATGCAGACGATTTTTTTATTAAAGGATCTATATTATGAAATAAAAATGGTACTTACTAATTTTTCGAATGTAGAGAACATGTAAATCAAATATCGCCAGAATATCCTGTTTTCTAAATTTCAACTATTATTCTTATATTTTCTAATTTTTTAAATTTAATTGGGATAATCGTTTTCCAATTTGGAAATATTGCATTCAAATATTATCGTATAACAGCTACATCTAATCAAAATAAAATCAAGCTTGGAAGCTTGTCACCTTTAATTACCATTTTGTTGAAGATAAATCATTTTAATTTTGTTGAAGATAAATAAGAGTGTACGTGATCAAGGTTGAGATGAATTGTGACACTTCTGCCATTTTTGTGTAATCTATCAACGTATTAATACAAATGTTGACAGCATATCATCATGCATTTGTTATAATTAGTCTGCGGATTTTATGCATTTATGGCAAAAATAAGTAGCCGCAATTTTAAACAGTAGAAACATTAAAAGAATCTGGGAGTATCAAGTTTTTCGTGTGAACGAGGGAATTATGACCATATGAGAATTGCGGTGAATCATGAAGACGTCGTTTCATAGCAAAAGGGTGAACGGGATCGAACTTCTGGATCGGATCGAGGATGGTGGCAGGTGCTTCGATGAAACGTGGGCGTCCTCGGAGCAGCGGTGGTCGTCGGCTGGTGGTTCCCGTCGACGGTAGAGGAGGACGAGGAACGACGTGGATGACGAGTCGTCGCCGCCGCGTGTTCCTGGTGGGGGGTTCGGATCTATCGCGCAGGCGTGCAACCGTCATTTTGACGAAGCCATGGAGCCGCCGGCGCGCCATACGAACGACGACGGGTCGCGCACTACGAGTAGGGCGCTGGTCGGCTCCGAAACCCCGAAGGAGAGAAGGAAGAAGAAGAAGACAAGAAGAAGGTGGAGGAGGAAGTGGCAGCTGACTACGACGATTTAAATCAAGACGACTTAACTTAGCACCAGCCAGTGCATCGAGGTGTAAACCGAAGGTTTACCGAACAACCCGAGGAGACACGAATCTCGGTTGAAGGGACGGAACGAAGGTTCATCGAGGACGCAAGCGAACCAAGCGGACAGGATGTCTTCAGCGATCGCTAAAGCTTCCAAGTACACGTACCGCTCCTCCGGCGATGGTACCGCCAACGTTAGCATCGAATACAGCGCTGACCTGACCGCTCTCTCTAGGCTGGAGGTAGGTTCCCCTGAAAAACGGACCGTCAATTCCCCACTTCTTTATCCTTATTTTCGATACGGACTCATAATACTGCTCCGTTGTTCTCCATATATAAATCTATCAATATTCTAAAATATTTGAGTCTGGCCTGACCGAACTCGAAATCACGTCTGGGTTACATTCGCTCGAGGTTTCTCGTAGAATAGAACAACGGAGCACTACTATGACGAATTTTTACAGTACTCGTAAGACTCATAAAATCGGCAAATAACGAAAGGGAACAGGAGATCGCTGACAAGAATTTCCGAGAAAGAAGATAACTTGCGATACGTTGCGTGTCTCATAAGATACTCTACCAACAAGAAGAATGGCGAGATGTCGTAGGATGACTAAAATAAGACAAGATGCTCGACACACGATAGTAAACGTACAGGATTCGGAAGCGTTTATAATTTTCCTAGAACGAGCATCGTTCGAAGCAAATTCTAGCCACACGAACCAACATCTCGGAGAAAGGATCAAGAGGACGGATCGAGAACGACTAGAGATCAGACGGAGAGGGTCGTTTAAAAGAGAAAAGTTCGAGGGGCAGCGGCAGCTAACTCGAAGAAAAGGGAAATCGGCCGGACAATTAGTGATTGTCGCTGGTGAACCCGGGTAACGTAGATCAGTGACCGATTTCGCGGTGGGGACAAGTGTAACGGGAGAAAGTTCAGTGACCATAAGGGATATTAGTGCCAACCCCTGACGAGGAAAGTGCCGTAGACGGTTCCGTGGCTATCGGATTGCTCGTGTACGAAAATAGTCGTGAATATCGGGCCGAAACGACGATCGTGCCGGGACACACCGAAGTGACATCTTCGAGGCGTTCGCGAAACGCTCGAAAAAGCTGGCGTTGGTCGATATCGTCGGTTCCGGACCCATCTGCTTGGTTCTCTCGGAAACGACGGACCTCGAGGAACGTGGAAACGTGCATTCGCCTCTCCGTCCAAGTAAGATTGCCCTTTCTCACCGGTCCGTTCGAGGCCGAATGGATGAACGAGAGTGCACGTTCCCTCGTCCCGTTGAAAACGACCCCAATGGACGGTCGCCGAGAGCGAAAACACTCCTGTTCCCTCGAGGAAAACATCCCTCGATGAGCCCGTTCAGAGGTTGTCCGTCTTTCTGAAATACCGAGCGCGTCCGCTGTTGGATATTTTCGTCGGCCGATTACGTAAAGCTGCGACTCACCGTAACGAGCCCCCCGTGGCACGCTCTAATCCTTTCATGCCTCTCGTTTCAGGACAAAATCCGCCTGCTGCAGGATGACCTGGAGTCTGAGAGAGAGCTGCGTCAGAGGGTGAGTTCCGCGAATGTTCTGCTTTTCTTCTCCCCTCCGCCTCGTTTCGTCCGTCCCTGCTGAAACCTGTTATTAAAACCATATGCCTCCGGTCCGCAATCTTTTGCGGTTCTTCCGGACGTTGAAAGAATCTCGTCGAATGGAACACGGGGTATTCTAGGATCGTTTTCGTGGCGGTCCAATGGGGGAGAGTCGAGATCGGGACGCGGCTTCGGAACGGAGATAAAAATATCGAGGCCACGGCGATAAACGTCAACTCGGGGACTTTATGTAATGTCGGTATTGTGAATTTTGAAGCTGATACAAAAAAAAAGAAGCGGCTTGCTCCATCATAGAGTGGGGAGCAGTAGGTCGAAATGTCCAGCTCACGAGTCGCGTCTATTTTTGGGGATGCGCACCTCTACAGCGAACGAACCCGCATTCCTTTTTCGTGTTCGTGGCCCGCGCGACGCGTAGCGTTTGAAGAATATTTTATTCGACCAGAAGATTTTCTCCAACCGGACAGAAACGCGTCGATTTTTCGGCTCGTTGAATTCGTCCGGATTCGGACGGTATTTTGTACACGGTTTGCGAGAGCCTCGGGTATAAATACATTCCAACGGTCAGAAAATTTCGTGTAAATAGCGGGTTATGTTACGGGGAGCTTCTCCAGTTTCATTGTTCGTTAAAGTCCCGCTGAAATCACATTCATACGTAACGCTCGCCGAGATACGTGACTTGAACGGGTGCCAGCCGACGTTCTTCTGAGTCACAAAAACCTGGAAATTATGATCTCGTTTAATACGGTTTACGAGATGAATTATCTCCCACATCGTTTTTATATCACGCACACCGACGCGGCGGCGATGCAGATCCGTATTACGTAATTTCACGAATTACTCCTCTCGGAGCGAACCATTCTCCATCGCGACTTCTAATTGTTGCTAAATAGCGTTCGAATTATTCGCTGTGAGTTCACTAACTTGTGCGATTAACTGTCCTGCTCGTCAGAGTGTGCATTGTGAAACTATTTACAAACTTGCAGACTTTGTTATGTCACGTTCTCAACTTCGCACACTTTTTATACGTCTAAACTTTACAGGCACATTTATAATTTGTAATTACGTTGATCCAGTTCAATTTTGTGGCTTACCTGTCATCTCATGAAATGTCTGATCACACGCTTACTCGTTCCACTGTTCTCTTTGCGCTGCGATAGGGATCGGGAACTAAAGGAATTCGTTGGAAACAATTGTGAAATTTCATTTTTATTTGATAAAACTAGTCTCTCGTTTGTGGAAGAATTCTAGGAGGAGCTTCGGTCAATATTTACGTTATAAATTCGTGGTTTTTGAAGGCGACGATGATTAGGGGAAACGAATGTTCGTTTGCAGTCGATAAATACAAGGAAGTATGGAGAACGCGGTGGTTTCCGGAGAAGGGACAGTTATGGCGATGTCGCGGGATTCTCTTTTCCCAATAAACGCCTCGTTTGTAATATGAATAAAGCTCCCGATATAGAGCCGGTTCGTCCGGAATTAGATCGTTCTATTCGCGGTCCGAAGAAACCTGACGTCAAGCTTGCACCGAGCCGTTCGCGTCGTTCCTCGAGGCCTCTTTCCAAAACAATGCGACGCATCTCGATTACACTCGACACGCATCAACATGTTCCGACTGTGCTATACTATTGCACTACAATGACTCCGTTCGATAACTTCACTTAGCAGCAAACAGCCCAGTCTATCAACTGAAGCGCACATTCTGTTCCCCAAATCGCCAGGTGGAGAACTGACATACGCGAACTTCTTCCACTTGGACCAACTATATTTTAATTTTTTTGGTATAAACATACAAAGTACAGTAGGACCTCGATTAACCGGCTTGATCGGGAGACAAACAGCCCGGATAAATTAAGGGTCGATGGATAATCGAGGCCCGAGGGAAATAATTGAAGTGTACATTATATTCCAAAATAAATTTTTTATTTTTATTCCCTTCGCGTAATGTGATCATTAGACTGCGGACCTTTATGCGTTTCTGGCTAATAAAAATGTTCGAAAAATGCTGGAGTATTATATTCAACAGAATTTAATATGATTTTTATTTATTTTCGATCTACAAATGCTATTACCAATGAAAATAGAATTCTATTTGTTACCACCTTCTTTTTAAATTTGTTCATAAACATTAGAAAATGCATGAACATCCGCAGTCTAGTAATCATATTTAACCGCATAGTTGTTTATTATCGGGATCCGGTTAATCGAGGCCCTACTGTATTTTTAATCACTGTTGTTACAGTGATTTTAGAAAATGAAGGCTGTAGTTAGTCTTTATCCCCAAAAATGTCGAATGGCTACATTTATTTTAATACTTAAATATTGACTACAAACAAATTAAATTTTATTTCATCTAAAAAGAAACAAGTAACATTCATATTTGCTTTGTTAAAATCTTCACGAGTCTGACTCGCTAAAATACAGCAGGGGGTTAAGGGTGAAAATTTATTTCTGAAGAATACAGTGGAGTGACGCGATGTTAGTTCAGCTTCATATTTATTAGTAGACTGCGGATCTTCATGCAAAATAAAAATTGTTTGGTCGAAATAAAATGAGAGTATTCTGAAATTTCTCTGAATCATTTGATCACCTCGCGCCGATCGCGAACGCATAATATCCGCAGTATAATATCTGTATATAACATGTTGACTGTCGCTGCCGCGTAACCTTACCTAAAACTTATTTCATTAATACTTTACCTACCGGAAGCCTATTAATAGGATTTTCAATAATTGTGCTGTAAAAAGAAAGCACAGAAATTGTCCTAAACTATTAGATGACGTTATTACTGTTGCTATCGAAGATTCCATTAAAAAGTGTTTAGCCGTGTACCATAGATTTTTCAAAGTTATGCGATGATCACCGGTCGGCAATGTGTTAATTACTACGCCTGCAATATTTCCGAAATTGAAAGGCATTCGTTTTTCCTTCATACGTCACGTGGTTTTGTAGATCGAACGCGAGCGCGCCGATTTGAGCGTGCAAGTCATCCAGCTGTCCGAACGTCTCGAAGAGGCTGAGGGTGGCGCTGAATCTCAGGTAATCTTCCAACGTTTATCTACTTGCAAAATGAACGAAAATAATAATTAAATTAAGAATAAAAATATTCGATCGAATTTATTAACCTTGTTCTCCTTCTCCGACAACGCGTAGTTTGAGATCAACAAGAAAAGGGACACGGAACTGGCCAAGCTGCGCAAACTACTCGAAGATGTTCATCTTGAGAGCGAGGAGACCGCACACCTTCTGCGTAAGAAACACCAAGAGGTCGTCGTCGATTTCCAGGACCAGATCGACCAACTTTCAAAAGCACGCGCCAGGTTAGTATAGTAACCACACAACTATACCAAATTCTATTCTACTCAACAATTTTCTGTGCACGCAACGTTATTCGGAGAAGCGTAAGTAAAGACGTGGATAGAATAGATATTATCCTTCACACATATACAAAACATACTCAGAGGTTTCGTAGTTTGTAGACCATCATCTTCTTGATAGATTGTTTCTTTCTACGAGACTGTCAATTTGACATGGACGGGACACATTCAGGTGGGGATAACGAGAGTCGGACGAGACGATCATTCTCGAGATCATGTTTTATTCTGAAATACCTCCTCCGCTAATAATATCTCGGTCTAATCGTTTCACCTTTCGAAATCTCCCTTCGACTCGAATGAAGATTAGACGGTCGCCGTCGAAACTCCACTTTCTGAAGTTTCGCTATTTTTAACGGTCTATTTTCCGCGCTAACCGGTTGAAACGCGGGGCCTCGCAGCGGTCGGCACCGGAATCTTCTCAGAGTGATATTAAATTTAAGTATCAAAGCAAAGGCGCGATAACATGCTGTCGGAAGTGAACCTAAACACGCTCCGTTCCCCATCGCGGAATCCCCGATAGCGAACAAACGAAATCGGAACACCAATAAACCGTGGTTAATTATATACACCTGTGAAAATAAAATCGTACCGCTCGCGGAACCCGCCTCCCACTCTTTGAGGTCAAAGCGCGGGAACGTCAATAAACAGTCCGCCGGAAGTTCGAAGGTGTATCGAAGCCGCGTCGAAACGCGAATTGCGAACGGAGCACGGAAAGTTCGCTGGTTCGCGAACAGTTGGGAGAAGACCGCGGCCGCGCGCGAAAAAATCTCGGAGGGATGAACGGGGCTGAATCACGGCGGTTCGTGCCGTTAATTATAGTGGGCACCGTGGGGAACGAAAGCGTATTCGAAAATTGCGGGAATTATGCTCGACGATACTGGCCACCGGCCAAGCAACCAACTTACTCGCACCTGAAATACGCGTTCGACTGGTTCCCTCGGATTTTCTAAACATAACCCGCGTCCTTTTCGACGTCCCGGCGCCCCGACACGCGGCGTCGCGCTACAAGGACGCATACACTTCGAAAATTCGCTCGGCTGTCATCGGGACGCCGTCTATTATCTCGGTGACTTTGTCAGCCTCGCCGGTGAACCCTCCCCGCTTCGAAAATTGCGTAACCCTGTTGCGTAAACACGACCCAGACGTGAAACAAAGAGGCGGAATCATTCTACGCACTCTTCATCGTCCTTCCCCCGCAATCGATCAGTTCGACAACACTCATTGATCATTCTTTAATTATTCTGACGATTACAAGACTATTCTATTACTTAAATATCGAGAGCATGTATTGGATACGGCAACGGCCATTTAAAAATTAAGCCCTGCTAATTACACAAATCTGCAGCCCGCCCCTCCGATCACTGTTTTCCACTCTCCGTAGCGCAACGGCAGTGACAGATGAAGAATTCACGGTGAAATCGGATCCCGAGGGATTCCGTTCTAAGTGTACCTTTCAGTGGAAGCAATTACGACATTTATGCGTCAACGGCGTCGTTTCGAAGTAACAGCTAATTGCCTCTTAATATTTCAACCGGCAAAATAGAACGGTCCGCGCGCCATAACGGCGCGGCCGGTAATAATAAATGGAAGGTGTATTGCTCGCTGTTCCGGGATAGCATCCAGAAAGTGAAAATTTCTACCACGCCTTTTTCCACCGTTCGAGTCGCGTTAGTTGAAAGGAACGAGCGCGGCTGAAAAAGTGTCGAGATTTAGCGATTTCGCAGACCGGCCGGAAAAAGTTTCCACCTGTTGGTCCAGAAACGGTGTTTTAAACGCTTTTAAAATAGACTCGTCTCGCCATTCAAGTCGCTTTCGCCACTTCCTTCGTACAGCTCTTTCTTCCACCTTTTTGTTACTCGCCCCTGTCTTATTATCTCTTCGTTTCTCTCACCAAGTCCCTGTCTTCGCGCTAACTTCGCGATCGTGTACGATTTACTTCAGTGTCAGCGAGCTGGTGAACGCTCGCGCGAAACTCCTCTATTCTTAGATCCGATTATCATCGCCCGTAAATCGGGGATTGAAATTCTCCCTGTTTAATTGAAACACACATAAATTGCATGAATTCCGGTAGCATCGGCGGAGACAGAAATATTCGTCTGGATCCCAACTGTGATAACAATGAATAAAATATAATCGATAAAAAACATTTGTCGGACTCGTCGGTGATCGATTAATTTGTGAAAAAGGAAGAGAAGTAGGCTGCACGCGTTTCGACGACTCTCCCCCACGTTCTTCGTTTTCCTTTTTCCTCGACCTCGTTTCCAAACTTTCAGCTTTCTCTCGACGATTCTCTTTTTATCGCGACGCCCCCTCCCTCGACACTGTTGCCCCCTCTATCGTTCTCTGTTTCTCTCTCGGCCTCCCGTTTTTATTCTCTCGGTCTCTCCCTCCGCGTGCCGTTTTCCTCGCTCGCTACTCGCTCGGCTTATGACTATTTTTAACCGTGCGAGTCGCGCGGCAATCCTCAACCCCGTGTTACCGCGCCATATTAGTACAGGCGACTAGTCCGGATCCCCACTATCCCCGGAATCGGCCGACACCTTACACCCTCTGTTACGTGTAGGTGGACGATACGGTGAGGACTCGATTTTCTCTACCCCTCCCCTCCACCCACCGAGATGCTATCGAGACAGATAACCACAGGATGTTAACGCGGTCTTGACCGGATGCGATCAAACGAATCGTGTCGCTGCTCCCCGACATTTTTAGCGATTGGGGAAGTCGCCTATTATCCGAGAAGTTAACCCTTTGCAGTCGCAGCTATTCCAACCCCTTACAATATCCAGCCAGACTCGTGATGAAGATTCTGAACAGTCTAATGTTCCTGATTTCTCAACATTTTTCACTTCTCGAGAAATGAGAAATAAGACTATACTTCTCGAGAATTCTCTAGAATTTTTAATAAAATAAGTGAATATTGGAAAACTTATGATATTTGGAATATCGTTGATAATATTTATCGAAAGCGCAAAAAACATTAACTCAATGTTTATTCCTGTCCAATATGTACACTAGGGTGGATGGTGTTTATCGAGATACTATGCACGCAACTATCCAGTATTGTTCCTTTAGGTGAGAAAACAATTTGTGCAAAATTTGAGATCAATCGGATAAAAAGATGACGTGGCGCACTTAAAATTGAAATTCACCTTAACTATGGAACATGGCACATCGTTGGATTTGTCTCTTTTTCTGAATCGGAATATAGAATAATTATATGACCTCCTTTAAATGAAAATAACGATGACCTTGAAATTTCGATATATGATTTCCAAATAATTTTTTATCTTGCCGTTATATTTACCTTATTGAACAGTGCAAATTTCTCCTCTGACATTTTTTCGTAGAATCACAAGTAACAGAGATATTTAAATACCTACATTAAAATGTAGGACAGATGTGTTTGTTCATTTCCGAAAATATGTTATAAAATAAATAAGATTCATAAGAATTTTCCTAGATTTAAATTACTCGAGATATACTGTAATTTCTCGAGAAAGAATTCTCGAGAAGGAACACTAAGTCTAATAAATTAATTTCCTTTAAACCAAAATAAAATTTTATTGTGTTTTTATCGGTGTGTAAACATTGCATAATATATAGTCATACAATTCATAAAAATTTTCTTCTTCTTCTAGAAAATTGTAAGTGACAAAGAATCTCTTTAACCATTCAATAAATCGTAGTGCAGGGGGTTAACTTGAAAGTTAAACATTTCTTCCAACCTAGAATAATAGATTTTTATCATTTTGTGGATATGAAACTGATACAATATCTCATACTACACTTAAACGTGTAGTAATTGTTTACCAACATATTTAATCGTGTGAACAATATTGTGAGTAATGGTACAGCAATTTATTCAGTGGTGACTCTGACTCACCCCTCCACTGCTAAGGGTTGAGACTTGAAAATTAAACATTTCTTCCGACCTGGTATAATTCCTTTGTGTTGGGAATTCCTTATTGAAACATTAACCCTTTGCACTCGAATAGCGAGTCTGAGGCGCCACTAAAAATTATCATACCATTATTCAAAACAGTTTTAACATTATTAAATTTGTCTGTATTCTATAAATTGTAAAAAGTTCAACTGTTATATAAGAAAACAGGTTCAATTTGATGTGCACAGTGTAAAAAAGATTACATAGAACAAAACTGATCTGGGTTGAAACAAATATCTTGATATTGGAATTGAAATTGCTTCGAGTGCAAAGGGTTAACACTGGTCCAAGTACCAGTTTCATACTTTTTATTCTACTTTTATTTTGAATTGAAATATAAACAAATTCAGTGTTGTTGCATTTCGTTACTTTTTTGTATCGCCAGCTGGAAGAGACCAACTTGTCAGCCATCTTAAGCGTTGTTTTTGTTAGCAGACTTTTTTAAAAATGTTCTATAAGGAGAAATACAATATAACTCTAATGAGTCTCTAAAAAAAAAGAAAACTAATACAAATCTTGAACATATGAAGGTCTTGTTCTTTTTAATTGTTAACTATTCGTTCAGGATTCTCAATGCAATTTTAAAATCTTATAAAACAGCGTCTGTGTATCGTGTAACACAATGTATGTGTATCGTCCGGTATGTGGGATCAGATTGCCTCTTTTTCCTCATTCGTTTGTCGAAATGGGTTAAGGATAAAATAAATAAGTTTTTCGCGAAAAGCATTGAAACGCTGCCAGAAAAATAGAACATAGTCATACATTGACATCAAGATAAATGCATCCTGGCAAGATTGAAGTAAGAGGAGCGAAGAGAATGTTTACATCGGAGAAAGATGGAAAAGTTGATTTCTTTTTTCAAACGAATGATTGAAATATTTCAGGGCTGACAAAGAAAAATCGAAATTCCAACAAGAAGTCTACGAACTCCTCGCTCAACTGGACAATGTCACCAAGGAAAAGTTGATGTCGATAAAGACGGTAGAGAAGCTCGAAATCCACGTAGCCGAGCTCAATGTGAAAATCGAGGAACTGAACCGCACTATCATTGACGTCACCAGCCACAAGACCAGAATCTCCCAGGAAAATATTGAACTGACGAAGGAAGTGCAGGACTTGAAGGTAAAATCTCTTTTGTATCAATTTTCTCGTACAATTACTACAATTTTTATTATTGATCGAGAAGCACTGACAGAAGTATAAATTAAATGAACATAATTTTATTCAGCGACGTATGTAACGTGTTAGATATAATTTGTATATCTATTGTGTCTTGAGCATTACATTTATTTATTAATCATAATTTGTTCACGATTTTTTAGGTGAGCATTGAGAACGTTGTGTATCTGAGGACCCAGATCGCTGGACAGCTCGACGATGCTCGTCGTCGTCTCGAAGATGAAGAACGTCGTCGTGCATTGGTTGAAGCCTCTCTACACCAGGTACGTATCATTTTAATTTTTTAATTATTATCATTGTTAACGTTAAACCTACCAAGCACTAAAAGCAACTAAAATATCTCAGCTTTACAAAAATTACAAGGTACTATTTATTTAGATTCCGTGCAATTTTTATAAAAATATGTGCCTGAGTGGAAAAATGTATCGAATCAATTTTTTATACAACCAACTTCATACTTTCAACAATTGTGAAATGAAAAATATGAAACCGGTCATTTGACCGGCAGTTTAGTGTTAATACTTGATATAATTATTCGGCTCCAAAAAGATTCTACGAAATCTTATATACAGAAAATCACTTACAAAGGACAAAGAAATTATTTATGCATTAACCCTGTTACGAAGATTGGTCTACGATAGGAAAAGAAATAGTTGTACCTAGTTTATCGCTGTACTAAATAGAAATAAGTTCAATGTCCACATTGAATAGCATGGATTAGTAGGATTAATCACAGTTTCGATCAAAAAGCTAACAAAATTGGCATTATTTAACGAGAATAAATATAATTAATAGGTCGAATCAGAATTGGAATCCGTACGCATTCAATTGGAAGAAGAATCCGAAGCTCGTCTGGACATTGAACGTCAACTGGTCAAGGCTAATGGAGAAGTTCAAGTATGGAGATCCAAATACGAAACCGAAGCCAACGCTCGCGCCGAAGAGGTGATAATTAATTCACATTAACAATCCTTTCTAATACGATCGCATAATATTAAACTGCATATTGTTATTGAATCTTTTAGATAGAAGAACTGCGCCGCAAGTACGGTGCTCGCATCCAGGAACAAGAAGAACAGATCGAAACTCTGCTGGTTAAGATCAACAATCTCGAGAAGCAAAAGTCACGTCTGCAATCCGAAGTTGAAGTACTGATCATTGATTTGGAGAAGGTACGATTGACTGTTAACTTCATTTTTAAGATGCATAACATGACTGACTAATGTTACCAATTTCAAGAATACAATAAATTATATTTTATGGAAGTGTGTACGACATTCTAGAATCGTTTGAACAATTAAATAAATGTCTGCAGGCCAACGGAACAGCTCGCGAGCTTCAGAAACGCGTGGAACAATTGGAGAAGATCAATATTGAAATCAAATCACGCCTGGAGGAAAGCATGTCGATGTACGAACAAAGCCAACGCGATCTTCGCAACAAGCAACAGGAACTCCAGCGCACCAACTGCGAGCTCGACAAGACTCGCGAACTGAAGGACCAATTGGCACGCGAGAACAAGAAAATGGGAGGTAGTTACCATCTAATTACTTCTGTTCTTCCAACTGTTCCATTTCCATACAATATTTCGCTAACGATCGGGAATGTAACTAATTACTTGGTTACTTCCCTTCAGATGACCTCAACGATGCCAAGAACCAACTGGCTGACATGAACCGCAGACTTCACGAGCTGGAACTCGAACTTCGTCGTTTGGAGAACGAACGCGAAGAGCTCGCTGCCGCCTACAAGGAAGCTGAAGCAGTAAGTATAATAAACACGTGTTTCCCGATGCTCCTACTCTCTGAGCAATAAATTATTTTAACCCCTTGCCGTATTTTAAATTGCCGGAATGGAGATTTCAAACAAAGCTTAATAAATATAAATGATACGCCTTTCATTTTAAATGAAATAAAATTTGATTCGTGTGTAGCCATACAAAAAATATAAATTTTCTTTTCTCTTCTACGACATTTCTCGGGATAAAGACATTTTAATTGCTGGAACTGTAAAGAAAATGATACAGCAAGGGGTTAACGTCCACTGCCCCAGTGATTGAAAAGTTTCTATTATTAAGGGGGTAGTTTCTAGGATTGCAATGGTTTCTCAGTAGTCTCAAGCGCTAGATTTTGGACTCAAAAGTCCTGTTTTTACGTTTGCGAGGCGTAATTCGCATTATTCGGCAGCATGTAGCTGTCGCAGCTTTATGAAAATAGCTGCATGTGCAGCTATATGCTTCCGAATAATACAAATTACGCTGTCGAATAATGCAAAACGTAAAAATAGGACTAGATTGATCTTTTATCTAGCGCTTTTGAACTCTGAAAAACTCCCTCTTTGCATTATCGATAAATGAAAAGGTGCCTCCCACACCCTTGTAATCCTAGAAACGAGTCTATCCCCTTAAAATATCTATATAAACGTTCTGTTCTTGATCTAAGTGTTCTACTACCCTCGCTAAAATCAACTTCTCTGCTTGAAAGAGGTTGGAATAGGTTGGAAAACAGAAACGCAAGGGAAACTTTCCTTCAAGTTCCATAAATTGCAGTAAATACTTGATGCAATATATCAATTTCAGGGCCGTAAGATCGAGGAGCAACGTGCACAGAGATTGTCTGCCGAACTGACTCAAATGCGTCACGATTACGAGCGTCGTATCAGCGAGAAGGACGAAGAAATTGAAATCATCCGGTGAGTACAAGAACCCGACACAATTAGCAAACGTTTCTTCTAAATTATAAATTATCAAATTACAAAGTTTTTTCTAAAGTGTCGTCGATACAGAGAGTACGAATTTTGAGTAGCTCACGGTCCATGATGCAATCGATTTTATTTCCGGTACAACCACCGTGCGTTACGCCGGCCTATTAATAAAACACGTTTAATTTTGTCGTCGATCAACGCGATCGATTAATCACCGTAGGTGTTTTCCGACCTATCAGACGTTCAAGGGAATATCCTGTCGCGATCTAATTATTTATTTATATTCGCGAGATGTACAACGGTGGCGCGATGCCAGAATCAGCTCGTCGTCGACATGACGATCGAGCACGTCGATGACTCTTGTTTGGCGCAGATTGGCTTTCGAACTGCGACGCTACGCAACACCGATCAGTCGATATATCGATTATATCACTGTGAATGGACTCCGAACGGAATGAATCATAGAAAAAATTTACATCCTGATGAAACGACTTGTAATTTCTGTTGTTATTATTTATCGGTGATTCAGATGATGGATATTCTACGAAATTAATGATCGTTTCACTTTGAGGATTCATCAGAGGTCATTCATAGAATGGCTGCGACAATTAATCAGAATAATTAGTAAGATGTATTGTTATTGTCTTTGAAAACATGAATGTCACACAATTGTGGAAATAGAATACACGCGTTATGGTCAGACATTCTGCTCTCTATAATCTGTGGAAGTTATGCGAGGACAATCAACATGTTATGTTTATAAATGCGTAAATTTTCAGAAGAGGAATATTCATGAAAATTCTATGAACATGTGAATCGAATGCAAAAGGGAAAGTAGAAGTTGTTAAACAACTTGAATGATGCTGGGAAAGAAATGAAGAATGTCATGAAGACAGACAGCCTTTATGCGAAGACAATTAACGTATTATGTTTATAAATACGTAAATTTTCAGAAGAGGAATATTCATGAAAATTCTGTGAACATGTAAATCGACTGCAAAAGGGAAAATAGAAGTTGTTAAACAACTTGAATGATGGAGAAGAGAATTGATCATGGAAATGTTATAAGAAATGAAGAATGTCATGAAGACAGACAGACGTATAAGAGACAAATGCTTCAAACATTGAAAGCACTCGTCAAATGTATGACACGTCTTGAGTCATGATTAAATATCGCGTGATGCTGATGCACGCGCAGCAGACGAAGCGTCTATTAATAAAATCGATCAACCGCGATCCAATTATTACCGAGAGGTGCTGATTGGCCGTCCTCAATGTGGCAACCGTAAGAAAAAGCTACAAAAGATACCACCGCACTCGGTCGGCCCAATTTTTCGTGACCGTTCCATTGCAAGTGTCACACCTCCGATCATCCGACTATGAGAAATTCGTAAGTAGCAAAGTGTCAAACTCTTTCTCCCAGCGAACACCGGTTCCACGCAGTTTACAAAAACCAGCAATCCTCGAACTCTCAACTTCTGAAAACAAATAATAATTTCTCTTCAAGGTAAAGGTTGGATAACGAATTAGCAACACAGACGAACGAAAGAAAAATCATCGGGATCGACGTTTACGAAACCATTTAACCTAGAATAAGGTTTAAGATCCATGATTTTGATCGAATCTCAATACCTGTTGAAGAAGAACAGTTCCGAATCTCGCAAAGAAAAATACCCTGCCTAGAATCGAAAGAGATACAACGGTGTCGGTCAGTCCTCAAGTCAGAATCCTCGTCGTGAAGTAAACGAAAAAACCGTGAGAGATCGCAAGAAGAAGATCAGAGAGAAAGGAGTCAAGTTGATCTCTTCCTTCCGTAGGAAGAGGATCCTCCTGGTTCAGAACCAGAATAAAACAGTGTCAAAATGGCAGGCGTACTGCCTCCTATGTACATCCCCTCGGAGCCAAGGTGGAAACACTGGCCCACTTATATCTACGAAACGAATTACAAATACGGAATCAACTTCTATCAACCGATGATCGATTACATAGATAGAAGAGGAAGATCGTCGACGTTGCCTTATCGCGATTATCGAAGCACATCGAGAACAGAGCTTCCGGAATTGCCCTGGTCCGATGGCATACTTCTATGGGGAGAGAAGCCAGTGGAACCATACTCGAGGCGAGAGCTGATCCAACTCGCGATCGACGCAGAAGATCAGGCCAGGGAGCACCTGTCCCAGTTCAAGGTACGAATAAACAAATGCTGGTCGCGAGCGGGATGAAGCAAGCGCGGGAAACGCGGACGGCCCATTTTATTAGGCGCCGTTCAACTTGACGACTGCCTGACCTTTTCGGTTTCTAAATTTGGTGCCGCGGAAGGCGTTGCTACGCCCTGCACCTGGGTTAGGTCGAAGATGCATGCCCTCGTGGCGCCTTTGCACTGCACTTCAGCTAGAGCTTTAGGGATCGTTCCAATCGGAGATGTCATGGTCACTGGGAACTGACAATCGGTTTGGAAATTGTATTTTTATGGGAAGATTTAAGGGAGACAACATCAGATCATGTCAAGGATGGAATGAAGTTCATTTAGATATCTCTAGTATACAAGTTTGTTAGTGTTTTTAATGAAGAAATTCGTCTGTGTTTCTGAAAGCAACTCCTAAAACTTTATATTTTGGGAAACAATGTCGGATCAAGTCAGGGATAAAATGAAGTTAATTTTAAATTCTAATTAAATCTCTAGTACGCGAATTTATTAAGGTTCTTTAGTAGAGAAAATTTTCTGTGTTCTCCTAGAACTTTATATTTTTATGGGAAGATTCAAGGGAGGCAAAATCAGATCAGTCAGGGATAAAATGAGGTTCATTTTAAATTTTAAATTTTTAGTATACAAATGTGTTATTGTTTTTTAATAAACAAAATTGAGAGACGAAGAGACAAAGTCATGCTTTAATAAAATATCAAGATCAGAAGTTTTTGAAGGCTTTCTAATGGAGGAAATATGACAAAGATCACTAAAAAATGTATTGAAAATGTACGAAGGTCGTCTGTTTCACTTCGTATACTGGTACTTACCTTGCCACGTTACTCGCTAATTGATAAGACAGTATTCAAGAAGAAAGATGACATCGAAGGTATTTTCAATTGCAAAATTTTACATTGATTAACAAGATTTGTGACTCTGTTATGACAAGCGAATAAATCTTTGAATTACCAATGCTGCGGCAGACATACTTAAAATAGAATCTCTGTGCTTGCCTGACGTATTTCACCGAAAGTCATCGTTACTAGCCTGTCGATAGTTGAAAATAAACGATGACGTGCGTAAACAGTAACAACAAACCAGGTTTCGAAATAGCGAAAGCATTCAAAACTGTAGCTTCGTTGACGAAATAATTGAATTTTGTGATTATCTTTCGATCTTCGGTTTTTGCAGTGGCCATGAATATATTCAAACATTTATCAGTACCGAGCTTAAATGAAATCTTGGAAATCTTGGAAATCTAATTACACGTTTCAATAAGCAAAGATCCAAATAGTATTCGAAGTGTTGAATTTACAAATTGTCTAAAATGAATATATTGAAACATTTATCAGTATTGAGCATAAATGAACAATTATTGAAAAGAACTGCGTCTCGTGATTATCTTGGAAATCTGATGACACGTTTCAATAATCGAATGTTCAAATAGTATTTGAAGTGTTGAATTTACAAATTGTCTATAACTCGAAAATTTTCTTAGATTTAATCATTTTCTAGAAATTATCGTTCATTTCATTGTTGGTAAATGTGCCAATGCTTGGACCATGCATTTGCCAAACCGATTAACTCCGCGAAGCAAACAATACAAAAAGATTGATGAAACAATACATAAATAACAAAATGTAGAGTCTCGAAGAAATTTGTTGATATTCTGAAACCTGTAAAGAGTTTCTAAGAAAATTTACTTTAAATATTCTTGAAATATGACAACATTTAAGTAATTTGGAACTTAATCGTTTTGGCCCGCGAGTAACAGAAAGTGACATCCGAGACAACGAAGCAGCGCGAGCAAATCGACTGAAAAAGTGATTGCATCGTGTTCTATAGACCGCGCGATTGAATTGCGGCCGCTTTCGGCCCGCAAGCTCCCCACTATCGTTAAAGATAAATTTAAGACGGTCGAGTTGCACGGTCTCGGTTGCCAGCGCGAACTTTCCGCGAGTAAATTCGGTGTCCGCGTGGAAAGCGGAAATTCCTTATCTGCGATTGTTATTAATAACATCGGCCACCTGCCATGCTTTATCCGAGATCGGCGAACGGGGACAATAAAAATATCGCGGAAGCGGGACCAGCACCCCTGTTGGCAGCCAATTATTCGGACCATTCGTCGTAGAACCGATCCCGTGGTTGACGTTTGCCAAATCGCGACGTACCGCGTATGCAGATGAAAAATCCATCGCGCTGGTCCGGGGATGCTGGTAGCTTGGTAGCTCGGATTGGCAGTCGTTTGCCAGTCTTTCGAGAGAGAGTCGATCGAGTGGTTCGCGTCGGCCACTTTCGAATTCTGGACCGCTGCGGCTAAGTTTAGTCTGAGCTCGGACGTATCCGACCCGTTCTCGACAGAGTTCTCTCGACCCTCGGCGAATCGTGTTCGCGAAAAGTCAGGTTCCCGCAGAGCTTTCCCCGCGCGCGCGCCGGCCAATCCGCGTTCGAGAAACCCGTTCTGACCTCTGCTCGTGTTCCGTTCGAAGGTAGCGAATCGGTCGGACTTCAGTTTGGCGAAGACAGCGCAGGCGAGCCACGTGACCAGAGAAGTACTACCGGGGAGGTTAGAGACGGTCAGATTGAGTCCGTGGAATTTGTACTTGGAGAGTTCGCGCGTTAGGAGCGAAGCTAGAAGACTGCAGCGAGAAATGGCCGCGATCGATCTTCAGTGTTTGAGAGACATGCAAGCGTTGACCGAGGCTCGAACCACCCTCGATCAGGCGAAAAGTTTGCGCGGCAAATCCGCGAAAGCGATCGAGATGCAGCTCCGCGCGGAGGCTATGAGGAACCTGAACAAAAGCCAAGAGATCGCGGACATCAGAAAGTCACAGCTGCTCGATCAAGCGATCTGGGAAGGCAGGGAGCAGCTGAGACACTCCCGAGAACTCACGAGATATCTCGATATCGACGAGGCGAGGCTGACCGCACCGTTAGACTCCCTGAGCAAGGAACTGAAAGGATACGAGCAGAAATCCGCCAACTATTACATGGACAAGAGGTACCGACACCCCGCGAGACCAACGCGGTTGTACGGATGCCTGGGATAGGGACCTTTCCATTGGACGCGCGAATGCTTTTGTAGATAAGCGATGTAGTTACTGTGGGTAAGATCTTTGTGACACGGAGCGGCGAGGATGAACAATAAATAAGAGACTTTGGATATTAAACTCGACTGGTTTGATTCTCGGGGAACACGTAGATCCAAGAGCTTCCGTTCGTTGAGCGACACAGGTGGCTGTCGCGATCGCGTTTCCACCCGGGTTCCTCTTTCGACAAATTTTTCATGTCTTTCGGATAGAGCATCTGTCATTTCGTACTCTCTGGGGCCTAGAGTCTAGACCTTTTAAATCATCGAAGCATTTCATCGAAGCTAGTTTTAGCACCTCCCTTATGCAATTGTAACATGTCACACGACAACTCTAATCTGTATCGAACGAAAGAACGTTTCACCGTTACAAATCTTCAAAATATATTCGTCACACGATTTATTGTGACGAACAGTGAAACCTTCTATGCTGCCTCTTGGCAGCTAACATCTGTGTTGAGTATTATTAATGTGTTAGTATTTTCTGTCGTGACTTTGGACGGATTACGTTTCCCTATATGTAGATTAACGAACTACAATTCTCTAGAATAGAGACATAAAAGATTTCCTGGAATGGAGACATGAAAGTTTCAAGTCTCGATGAACCTCCATTGCCATTGAATAATACCAACGGCAAACCCAGATCCTCTGATCCTGAAAATGTATCCGAAACAATCCCTGTACCTTGGAAAAGACCAAACAATAAGGTATCTTCCCTAGAGGCATTTCCTGTCGTCTACGTGACTTTGACTACATTTTATTAACGCTCTAAAATTTCTTAGAATAGAGACATAAAAGTTTCAAGTCTTAATGAACCTTCATTGCCATTGAATAATACCACCGGCAAACCCAGATCCTCTGATCCTGGAAATGTCTGAAACAATCCCCTTACCTTGCCTGGAAAAGACCAAACAATGAGGTATCTTCCCTAGAGGCATTCCTGTCGTCTTCGTGACTTTGACTACATTTTATTAACGCTCTAAAATTTCTTAGAATAGAGACATAAAAGTTTCAAGTCTTAATGAACCTCCATTGCCAGTCCAGAAGTAGAATAGAAGTTTCTGACAGAATAATACTAACAGCAAACCCAGATCGTCCGATCCTGGGAATGTACGTTGCCTGGAAAAGACGAAACAACTCGAGGTAAGGAAACCTCGGCAAAGAACTGATCGCGGTTTCGGTGTGTTCGCATGAAACGAAATAAATTAGCAAGCAGACCAGCATCGAGATCGAGCAGCTGAACGCCCGCGTGGTCGAGGCCGAGACTAAGCTGAAGACCGAGGTGCAACGCGTGAAGAAGAAGCTGCAGATCCAGATCACGGAGTTGGAATTGACGCTCGACGTTGCCAACAAGAACAACATCGATTTACAGAAGACCATCAAGAAGCAATCGCTCACCTTGACCGTAAGCAGAACACCAGTTAGCTCTGACAAGTGTCTTTTGGCAGCGAGATGATCCGAGACGTCACTGTCACGTATTATTTTCAGGAACTGCAAGCCCACTACGACGAGGTGCAACGCCAACTGCAAGTTACCCTGGACCAGCTGGGCATTAGTCAACGACGCCTCCAATCGCTGACTGCCGAGCTCGAGGAAGTGCGCGGCAATTACGAATCTGTAAGTGCTCGTCGACAAAAAACAATGGTCTGGTACTTTAAACAAAAGGAACATTGATTTTTGTGGATTTCATACATTTATGACAAAAATGAATAGGTGTAATTCAGAACAGTAAAAGAACGTGTTTCGATAGGCCCTTCGTGCGAAGAGAACCGTCGAGCAGCACTACGAGGAGTCGGTTAGCCGCATCAACGAACTGACCACCATCAACGTGAACCTTGCTTCGTCGAAAGCCAAGATCGAGCAGGAATTGTCAACTTTGGCTGGTGATTACGAGGAAGTTACCAAGGAACTGAGAGTGAGCGACGAGAGATACCAACGAGTGCAGAACGAGCTGAAGCACACCGTGGAGATCCTCCACGAGGAACAAGAGCGCATCGTGAAAATCGAGGCCATCAAGAAGTCCCTTGAGATTGAAGTGAAAAACTTATCCGTGAGATTGGAGGAAGTTGAAGCCAACGCTATCGTCGGAGGCAAGCGCATCATCAGCAAACTCGAAGCCAGGGTACGCCGCATAAGATGTTATAGAACCCCTTGAATAATTATAATCAGTTAACTATTCGCGCTTCTGTAATGTGTAGCTGACAGATTCAATAGTCCACTTACTTCAATTTCCTCTTATTCGATCAGCAATTTTTCTTCTGATGAAGTTGGCAGTCCATTAATGTGGAGCTGTGTTACGTAAATATGATAAAGTGTATGGAAGACTTTTTAGAACACAGAATACAATTTTTGTGTTTGTTTGAGACAAGTAATATCTTATTTTCAGTGCTATAGTAGCCTTTATAGCCTTTATAGAATAAAAATCGTATGAAATTCTGTGGAATTTGATATTCTAGCATCTTTTAAAAACTTTTAGAAATCATAACATGAAGTTTGTCTTGTATATATGCATTCGTTTAAATGAAATGCAGCGAGAAAGATACCTACAAAATTTTAGATTATAATGAATAGATTCTCTACGAGACTCAAGAAGTTTCGGAGCATGTTTAACAGAATTGTCCCATGCTCGACATGTACAAACGTCACTTTTATCCGATACGATTTAATAATGTAATATAATCATGCCTGATCGAGGATCAACAATAATTTTACTTGACTAAGTATTCTAAACCGTCCTGAACGTTTACAGATTCGCGATCTGGAATTGGAATTGGACGAGGAGAAACGCCGACACTCCGAGACCGTGAAGATCCTCCGCAAGAAGGAGCGCAACATCAAGGAGGTGATGATCCAGGTCGAGGAAGACTCGAAGAACATCGCGCTGCTGCAAGAATCCCTGGACAAGGCTAGCCAGAAAGTGAGCATCTACAAGAGACAACTCCAGGAACAAGAGGGCATGTCCCAGCAAAGCGTGACCAGGGTCCGCCGATTCCAAAGAGAGTTGGAAGCCGCAGAAGACCGCGCTGACACCGCTGAGAGCAATTTGACTCTGATCCGCGCGAAACACCGTAGCTTCGTCACCACATCCACCGTGCCCGGTTCCCAGGTGTACCTCGTCCAGGAGACGAGGTCTGACCTGTAAAAATGCCACCGTCATCGACACCCCACCCTTTGCCACTTCGAACGCCACCTCGTCGTCTTTAGAAACGTAAGCACCACCCTTCCCTCGATATTATCTGGCCATTCGATCGGCAGCATACTCTCTTATCTCAGTTTAACCTTTAACTACCCGCGCCCTGAATTTTCACGTAACTATCCGCGCAGTGTATTTAGTACACAAAACTAGCGGGCAGGGAACGAGAAAAGCAGATTGCCTTTGCGTTCCTCTTGCCCCGTTCCCCTCCCACTAGCTTTCTCTCGTGCTCTGGACAGTACATATATTATTGTATTGGTGTACTTTTTACACCAGCGCGGGTATCTAAAGGTTAACTTAACCCTTTGCACTCCGAATTATTCTTCAATTTTGTTGCCAACAACTCCCTACTATTTTAAGTGTTTTATTTGAAATTTACTAGAACAAAAATGTGTCGTTGAAACGTAAAACAGTAAAAATATCACAAGAATTTGAGAACACTGTTGTCTTGAGGTCAGATTATATTGAGCTTTTCTGATTTCAATTAGAAAGTTACTTCAAAGCTCAACAGACTCGAGCAGAGGAATGATGCGAATAAAATATTGATAGTGTTTTTGAATTTCAGGCGCAATGTGAAACGACGAAAAAAAGGAAGAGCCCAGATACATCATCATCAGTCAGAAGGGCCGGAAAGAGTTTCCAACGGGCCGCACCGCGAACACCGCGAAGCTAGATGATTAAGGAAACTAGATCACATCATTATTCACCCGTGACAGCGCCCAACGACCCGTCGTAAATTCGAATACATGGCCAACGAGACACGGTACCCGTCACAACGACTTTAAAGCAACCAAGAAAAGAAAGCAAAGGCAAATCAATCGCGAAGACAAGAAAAAAAGATTCATCGAGAAAAATCATCGTCACTATTCGAAGAACATTTCAAAAGAAAAAGCTAAACGATAACGCATATGTAATATGTACGCAACTGTAAAACAATGAAAATTTTCTTCTATTTTCCTTCTATTGTATTGTGCATATCATGACGCGTAAGGAGAGAAACATAAGATTTGAGAGAACAAAGAAAAATATGAATGAGAGACTCGAGATGTAGAACTGCACCTTACGCCTTCTGATCGCGCGTGTCGCACTTGTATTTAAATGGATTAACTTTAATTCTACTTCTATTATTATATACATAGATAGGTACTATTGCCCATACACACAGCTCTCACTGTACGACATACACAATAACCTGTGTCAACTTTAATTTAATAAATAAACTGAAACACGTACGTACGAATTCCGTGAACTATATTTCCTTACTCCAATCTTGTTGGTACAAGATAATGTACCAATTATGTAATTATAATTATGTATTTAAGTATGTAATTGAGATGGTCCTCAAGGTCTTTACCGAGGAACTTTAATACATCATTTTCCATTAGTGCATTCTTACAGCTTCAGTAATTTATATAAATAAAAATCAAATGCTGTTCGTTGGTAAGCGCATTACTTGAGAACGGCTGGACCGATTTGGCTAATTCTTTTTTTAAATGTTCGTATTAGTCCGAACTAGGTTATACGATAAGAACAATTGGAAAAGTATCACGGAAAAATGTAAAGTTCGGGAAAAACTAAAAGTGCTTTTAGAATTATATTTCAATACAACAAAAAAACGAACGTCGTAGCTTTTAATCAATATTTCAATAGAAATTTACATTATCGACGTCTGTTTGCATTATCGACATTATAAACATTCACACACCAAATAAAATGCGTACCACTAACCCTCTCGCGAGCTCGCAAGGCGAGCGAGCTACAACAATCCGTCGTTTAATAAAGATCCCGTCACTTGATGATGGCTTTTCGCCAGTCTGGCTTGTTGACCTATACTACTGAATTTTGTGCCACCTCCTTCGATATCATATTCTCCTAATACGGAGAATAATAACTAATCATTAGGTGAATATGATAGCGAAGGAGGTATCCGGAATTTCAGTAGTACAACTCAACGACAGAGGCTCGAAAAATTTCGAAAATTAAGTAGTACAACTCGACGACAAGCCAGACTCTCGAAAAATTTTCGAAACTTCATTTTTTCATGTACAGGGTGGAGGAAAAAAGAACACATAACTGTAGTAATTAATATTCTTTATTTTTCACCAAAAGTCTTACAAATATTAAACGCGCATCGTGGTAAGATAAGAAAAAGGTTCTCTGCAGGACTGTGTTGACGTAAATAGGTACCAATGCTCAACCGATTGGATCGGAGTCGATATGGGGACATTAGGACTATGGAAGTGCGTTAGTGATAGCTGGTGATAGAAACATGTATTCTAGACAAGGGACATCATGAGCACTCATCTTTCTATATGTTTATTCAGACGTTAGCAACGTCGTAAAAGTTCAAACAGGCATCAACGAAAACCTAATATTACAGTTTTACCAGAATGTTATTATGGTGCATACACATCAAACTAAACTGTTTATAGATATTTCGATATTAATATTGTTCTTCGATACCATTTTAAAATATTGACAGTGATCATATATATAGAGAAGGAATGCTAACAATATCCCATAAATTAATTAGCACTGTTTCAATTTTATGATTGGTGTTATACATATTGCGTAAAACTTTTATTCAAGTATTTTGTTTTTTGTGTACAAAACAATAAATACACTTACAACATAATACAAACACATTGCTAGCATTAAACGTGTTAATGACCGTGATAAATGAAATTTATCTAAGGTCACTTTAGGAACGTAGATATGACGTTCGTAACTCGCACAGAAAGTAAAGTGAAACTTGTAATTCTAAATGTAAACCATTCTAAAGAAGAAAATATCTCTGAATGAATCATAGCTGATCATTAAATTGCACACAAAGAAATTCGATGCTGATAATAATTAAATTTATCTAGAAATTTTTGGTACAAATTTGGAAATATTTTACTGGTTAAATGACAATATTCAATGTAAACTTATTCACTGTCTATCGACATCTGGCACTTCATGGCAGATCAGAGTCACATTGTAGGTGTACAACAGTTTTATAATCGATGTTCACATCGTGTGAATCGGCCGACTTGAACATTTTGAAAATCGCGGCTAAGGTGAGCGACCACCAACGATGGTGTCCCACGCGACGATTGATTCGCACGATGCAAACGCCGATTCTGAAACTATTGTGCAGTAGATAATTTGATGAATTTCGTTTATCTGCGTAAAAGTCGACATACTCACGTGAAAAACTGCAATGTAATGATTCTAATAGCTACATTACTCAATATCACTTATTTTTACTAGAACGATCCACATTGTTCCTAATATGTATAATACGCATAGAGACAGTGCCACTGAGTGAAAAAAGTTATAAAACAGAATCTTCAGAGTTCATTCTACTTTCACAATAAAATTTTTCTCCGGCTATTTTTTTTCGCTGTTATAACAATTAGAATTTTGTACCAGTGCGTTAGATCATCAATAAGAACCGTGATTTCCCTTACTTTTTTTCCTTGTCAGATTCTGCGATTTCTTTTTTAATCGAGACTTTATTGTCACATTTCTTGTCCTTATCTGTTTCCGCAATTTCTTTCTTTACTGTGGTTTTACTGTCGCCCCATCTTGTGTCTGTTTTATATTTATTTTCAACTTCTGATCCGTTTACTTCGCTAATCTTCTCGTCTTGTATTTCTACTATCTCTACCTTCTTTGTGTCTGACTGCATCATTTTTGCAGCTATATGATACATATTTTTTACCGCGGTGAGGTACGTATGGCATTCAGTCTGTAAAAAGAGAGCACGCAATTGAAATCATTATTCGTTTAACATCTCAATGAATGATTCTATTGTTAGTAACAACTTATTACACGAAACGTGTTCCTGCTTCTCACTATATGTAGTTTGTAGTCAAAGCAAAGTACCACCACGTGAAAAGATTAAAGAAGTACTCACCGATGTTTTCTTTAGCTTTTCATCTGTACTCCTCAGTTTGTCTTTATACATTTTCAAGTCTTCAGACAGAACTTTGATATTACTAGACTGTTTCGAAGATTTGTCGTTCACCACTGTTAATTCGTGTTGTAACTCCATCATGCGTTCTTCCGTGTCTAGTCGAGCCTTTTCTGATCTTTTCAATTGACTAACAAGCTTTTCTACATCTAGCAAAGAACCTTTGTACATGACATAACCTTCTGATATACTTGATTCTTCAAAATGCTCTGAGAGCGCGTTTTCTCGTCGTGCCCTCTTCGAAGGTGGTCCGCTTCCGACAAATACAGGTAACAATTTTTTATTTCCTAGTGAAGAATAATAAGATATTAACATTGTGCTTATAAATTGTGTTGCTACGACCAGATCTCCAAGACAAGTTACAGAAGATATGATCCTAGCAATGATGAAAATCATTAGAAGACATTGTAAAATAATATCTTACAAATTGAAAATGAAATGTAAAATGCATACCGAGCGCTAACGAACGCAATATCTCTTCTTCGCTATCGGTCTTGGAGGATTCACATTTGTCAATTTCTTTCTCATCTTTCTTTTCTTCTTTAGGATCGTCTTCCTTTGATCTATCAGTTAATTTGCGATAATGCAGAGAATCTCTTGTTACAACCTTTTGTACTAGCTTACGTACTTGAGCTCTCGATAAATTTAATCCTAAAGTATAAATAAGTTCCTCTATGTCTTTATCGAATATGTAACCGCAGTGAGTTTGATCGAAGTATACGAACGACAGTAAAAGATAAGGATCGTGTGTATGCAACTTTGTCTTTCTCTTTCTTCCATCTTTGTCTCTATCTTTTTTACCATCTTTAACTGAATCATCATCATCAGATTCGTCTTCGTCGTCATCGTCGTCATCATCATTTTTATCTTTCTCACGATCCCTATCATCTGTCTTACTTCTTGCATCCTTCTCATCTTTCTTATCCTTGCTTCCCTCTCTCCTTTTGTCATCTTTGCGTTCATCTTTTCTGGCACACTTTTTCTCATCGTCCTTCCTTTTGTCGTCTTTCTTATCATCTCTCTTGTCGTCTTTCTTATCTTTTTTCTTATCATCGTCCTTTTCTTTGGGCTTCTCAGGGAGGCTACACAGTGCTCGATAAATACGAAAACCAAAATCTCTCATCAGCATCTCGTTGAAGAGTTCCGCGAACAACGATACTTCGAAGGAATGCTCCTAAAGGCAGATAACAGTAATTGTGCATCATGTGAAAGTAGGTATACGATATAAGATAATGTATACGGTACCTTTGTGTCTTCTGGTCTGTAATCCAATAGTACACTTAAGGACATTACCGTGCAATCAAATTTGCCACTTTTAGCCATTCTTGAAGGGTGTACAATAATGTGAGACGATTCTGGTAAAGTATAACGCTTCTCCAAAGCAATACGTTCACGTTCGCACAGTTTCTTCCTATCTTCATCGTGCTGTATATTATACCAATATGTCGAATTAATTTAGTATACAGTATTAGTATGCAATGTTCCGTCGTAAAACCCTCTGCGAAGGGACAATGACATTTTTTGGTCCTTCGTACCAGATCAAAACCACCCTCGTTTTACGACGAATCATGCAATATTCAATGTTAATATAAATTTAACATTTCATTGGAATTTTAAATGAATTGCATGAAAGAAGCCAAATGTGAAAGTCTTCCAATTTTTAAAACGTAGCTGTTTCTTTCAGGCTGCAAAGGTGGTCGCACTCGTCAAGTATGATTTTTAATTGCTATTAATTCTAAGTCTATTCGTAATTGGAGAAGAATCTTACATCTTTGTTGTCCCTGAACTTTTTATCATCCTCTTCTTTCGGCGGCGGTGAGACATCTTTCTCGTTTTCTTCGACGTCATCCTGTCTGCCTTCTTCTTTGGCCTGTTCCGATGCAATTGTCTTTGTTAGTCTTGCAAGTAACTGTGACTTCAAGCCTTTGCAATTCAAATTGCGAGCAGCTAGTTCTTGCCTTAAATCGTTCACCTGCACAAAACGCGAGTAAGTGCTTATAAATAAATCGATTACTTAGGCGTGCTTATAGTTAAATGAAAACTGACATTCATAGATTTTGGATCTAGCTCTGAGTAATGAGTAGGATCTTTCTTCTCTGGCACCGGGTCATCCTGAAAAGAAAAAACCACCAATTACGTTACAGAAGTAAAGAAAACGATACGAATCTACAAAACAGAAGCAGCCCCTATAACGAAACGAAACCACTCCCTCTTCATTCTTTCATCACTCTCTATTTTACCACCACTCTCTCACATTGTAATGATATACACGAATCTTCATTCACGATGACCTTCAAGTATGACTCAAGTAACTGCTAGATTCTCATAGTGTCCTGGCTCTGGTGTCTGTATGGTTGGTAGGTTATGGATAATATCAATAATGTTGTATACAACGATTATCAAATGAAATTTTTGAATGATTTAATCAATGATGGTGAAGGTTTCAGGAAAGGGAATGGCTCAGCTGCGCTCTTCTCCGAGCTAGGCTTGCTTGCTTCTCTTGTTAATGCAATGTGACTGCCAGTGGCTAAGGAAATACTTGCAATACATTACTCATTGATCTTTCTAACCAAATATTTACACGTTATGATCTACACCGAGATATTGATTTTGCATTACTAGATTTACGATATTTCTCACACGTGAAAAGATTAAATCTTTAAATATGTTTCGTACGAAAAGATCATGTAATATTGGATATACAAAAGTATCTAACTGAAAACATAAAGTAATATACAAATGATAACGATACCGTTTCCCAGAAGAAAACAAAAACTAATCGAACTTTGTGACAGTACGTTATTAAAATATTCGAAATCAGTAATGTACTAAGTATACCATTGAAATGATTGAAATCAGCTATTTTGATTAATGAATGCCATCAGAAAAAAGGAACAGACTTCTTTGAAATAGAATCAATGAGCAAGTAGAGCCTATTGAAAATCCAGTTTAGTAATGGGAAAACAATTGCACGATTATATAATGTAATAAAAAGGTAAAAGTAATATGGGATGATGTTGGCAGTGCCTTTTGATCAGCGACGGCAGCCTCATCAGTGTCATTGGTAGCATCCGAATCGTCGGGGTTAGAGGCAGCACGTAGCAATTTTCGCTCCAGTTGTTTCTTATAGCTGAGTTGCAGGCCATCCCATTCCAATCTGGTAGGTACACAGCTCCAAACATCTGGGAGAAATAGTATGACGGTTTCAACGCGAGAGGGCACCACTCGCCCTGACTTGTGGGTCGTTTCTGCACGTCTGTAGTAGAGTTCCAGGAAGCGATACCTGTGCCGCAAGGAAAAACAATACCCAAACGTCAACTCAGGTTAATCCCGCTTAGCTTTGCCTTATATGCTAAGTGTTCGTTCGTTCGCTCGCTTGTTCGTAAAGCCCACACACTGCATACAAAGCCACACACAGCGTACAATGTAGAGACCGTTTGATAAAGCACGACTGAGTGGGTCATAACGATAACAGAACAATAGTGATGATCCATCTCTGCCACAACTGCCATGGTATATTCATCTGGGTGCTCGATACAGGGTCCGGTGCAGCAATCTCCATCGGTTGGTCGTGTATACAACACATACATACCTCCTCTGTAGAGACTGAGCTACAACCTTAGTTTATCAAGTCAGAACTCGTATTAGAAGTTACTTTCTGTCTCGGTTGATACACCTGCTGGATCTTTCGTAAAGTTATAACACTCTATCCGATGTTTTTTAATAGAGAAATGTACATCGTACATCTAAATACCGAATCGACGAATCAAGTCCGAAATTTTACAAGATGAAAATTTGAATTGTATTAATGCAACGCGACAATGTATCAACGAACAATGAAAGAATAACGGACACGGAAACTAGGTAAGCTCACGTTGCTCTTTCCTTCCGAGTTTTTCTCAAATTAGAATGAAAAAAAAGTAGAAATAAAAGGTACTATCAATATTTGAAGAGCCGTACCACTGAGTGCAGCTGGATAGATCTATCCCCGTAAGTGCTTTACAAGTCCTCACTGCTGTCCTGATCAGAACCGATGGATCTTTTTCAGGATTAGGACCATCCAATGAAGGACTCCATGGCCCACCAATAGCCATTGTTTCATTTTTGCCACGCAAGCCTACCAAGAAGTTTATTAAACGTGTCGGGTGCACATAATCACGATCGGGATCTCTATCCTCGGATACACCGCAACACCGTTTATATATCTCTTCCATAGCAGGCATGGATATCAACATAACCTACAAGAAAAAGCATGTAATTCTCTTGAAATTAATCACCCTGTTTAAAATGAAATATGTATAGAGATTGTACTTCGAATTGTTTAAAATATAACAGACCTTTGCGGAGAAAATGTAATCAGCATCAGAAGGTTCCAGCACTGCTGTGTTTTCAGTACAAGGATCAACATCCTTATGCATAACATGGAAAGAACATGGTTTATTCAAAGCAAATGGCATATGCGGTGGAAAGGCATCGACCCATCGAAAGTTGGTTGAGAAGAAATCACTGGGAATATACATATTCTGATAGCGTCTTCTAATTTCAAGTACATCGGCTTCAGGCCTAAAATTAAGAGTATTTATACATATATTAAAAACAATTGTGCAAGGAACATAATATGTAAAAGTTTTACTATAATTCATGAAAAATGTACTCACAAGTCAAGTGCTATTTTTGGTATTTGTACCATATAACGAGGTACAACTCGGGTACGTCTTCTTGGCCTAGGAGATTTACTTCTCCTTGTCCTTGATGGACTGCGTTCCTCCTTCTTCTCACGCTCCCTGATTCTTTCTTCGCGACGTCTTTTCCTTTCAATTTCCTCTTCTTCATTCTTCCGCTCTCGAGGAGATCTTTCCCTCACTCTACCGACTTTGTTGCGATTACTGACTGTGCTTGCACTGGCTGCACTAGTTGTAAATCTAATAACATTTATACGTCTGTTCTGAGAATGTTATATCGTAAATGAACAAATAGATTCATAGAAGTTTCTTATTAACCTATTATTAGGATTTTCAGTAGGAGGAGGTACTGCATTGTATGTTCCAGAAGTTCGATTTTGTTGTGGCTGTTGTTGTTGTTGTTGTTGTTGTTGTTGCTGTCGGGTGGTTTGATTATTCTGTTGTGTATTCGTATTGTTATTATTATTCCCCATAGGAAGTACTTGTATTCTTGTAGCACTCCATTTAAATGGCATGGATGGATTATACGACGCTTCCACAAGCACACGATCACCTACAACTGGATTCGATCCCTTAACGCATGCACTAAAATTAAAGAATCTCACATGTACTTTCCAGAAATGACGCTGATACTAAGTAAATATATTTGAATTTCATTACTTTGTTTGAAAGAACACATCATCGTCAACAAAACCAAAATTATCATATACTTGGGTAACTGTGCCAGTAAAAACTCTCTGTTTGGTGGATGATGAAGGTACATTTTGTTGTACCTGCTGTGGAACACCAGCTACAGAAGGTTGAAATGCATTTGTATTTAATGCTCGTGGTGTCGGATACGAGACAGTAGCAACTTGCGGATATAACTGTCCAGCTATACCCGATGGCAAATTAGACCCAAGTGTTGCCATTGATGCCATTGTAATATTGGGCTATTTCACAAAACGTGTGTATTACTTAAAATGTATACAAGGATAAAATTCAAGTACAATGCAATTCAACAAATTTTCTTTTCGCAGATATATTAAATGATTGCAAAAGTTTTATTAATCAATTCTACAATTGTCTGCAAATATTTTACAACCTGATTTCCTTTTTCATAGAACTTACATGTTTATTTTCAAAAAAGATCACAAGGTAAATTGGGTACCAACTTTTGCAATCGTCCAATACAATAACTTCAATAAAAAAGGAAGAGTTACAGTTTTATTGCTACAAATTAATAGCGACTAGTACAAAAATACATTCCACTTTCTTTAACAATAAGATACATCGATGATCGCCAGACTGCGGATTTTTACGCAAAATAAAAATTGTCTGTATCAATTGCAAGAGGCAGAAGCCAAATCAAAGAGCATTTCTTTCTTTAATCATTTTAATAAGTTGGAAATAATGCGTCGATATCCTTAAACTCTGTTAACATTTCTTCCGTTTTAAATTGTACATACCTAAGTTAGTCACAAATGCATAAAATTCACGGTCTAACAATCACGATATCTGTTTGAAGCTTCACGGATACTAATTGTAATTGGACTAATAACTATTGAAACCAACAATTCAATATTATTTCTAGCGATATCAATAATAATATGTTTTTATTACTGACCTGTTGTAATCCTAAACTTTGTTGATAAACCTGTTGTGTTTGTTGTTGATATTGGACCATGGGTTGTCCACCCATACCGCCCATTGCCTGACCTAACATTTGTTGTTGAATATTCTGAATTCCCTGACCTAAGTATAAATAAAAATACAATGTATACTACATGTGTTTTATAACATCGATCTGTTACTTGTATATCATGCATTACATTATGACTACTAGCTTATTATACCCGATGCAATATTCTTGAAGTACTTGATCAATACATAAGACGTATAGACTGCTTCGATTAAAAATTTTATGGCAATAAAATATGGAAAATAATAAAATGCCCATATGAAATGTTCAAATACATAAATAGTAAACTAAATAACAAAAAGTAATTTTTTTGTTCACTGTAATCATAAACGAGGGTTGCAATGAAATTTATAATTTCTTATTCGTAAAGAATTTTTAGGGGCAAACACAATAAATTATTTTATAATGAACTAACAACGGGAAAAATATTGTTATAATCGACTTTACAAATACATTCAGTCATTCGTATGAATTATAGTAGAAAATTTGGCAACGTTGTTTTCTTGCACACGGAACGACAATATAACATATTAATTGTAATTTACCTGCATTACGAACCCATGGTGGGTTTTTACCACCACCGAATGGTGAAAGATTACTCATTTCCTAATGAATATATTATATTGTTAAGAATATAAATTTAAAAACGTATTGCAAGCACTTAACTGAGCGTCCTTCATTCGGGCGCCATCTTTTTAGTTGTAACTACGGAAGTCAAACACGGTTTCACACAAGAACCGAATCAAATTTCGAGTTTTAGATAAAACCTTTTTCTTGAATATTTTGATTTCTTTAATTTATCAACGAATAATTATATCAATTTATTTTTAACTCGTTCTACATTATATTAATATAATCGTATTAGACGTTCAATCAGTACTTGATTTGACTATGTTTACAGAGCTTTAGAGATGAGTTCATATGCATGTGTAAAATGTGTAGGTATGCATGTTACACACATATAAATCAGGCCTAGATCAACTAAATACAAATAACTGATTTGCTCCGATGTATAATAAAGTCGTATTTGAAAATTTTGTAAAATAAGCCTATTTTAAACTGTATTACGAACTAAGCAAAATTAATAAATTATATACGAATCTAAGTAGCCTTATTTTAAATTTTAATTTTCATTTAATTCTACGTAATGGAAATAATTGTTATTTATTTATTTATTATTATATTTCAATGTAAATTTGTTTACAAATCAAACACATATCAGAAATAGCTTGAAATATGAAGTGTTTGTTAATCATGTAAATGTGATGCACCTTACAATTACGTCATAGTAAAAATTAAGTAATTTGCATTTTATTGCAAGCGCCATCGCGATGTTCGTCATATCCGGTGCAGAGTAAAACTGAACAGATTCATGATTGGTCCACAATTATCACTGACAAGCTCTCAAGACCAAGGCAATGCGTGACATAACATCCTTTGATTATAATTATATCAAATCAGATGCATTACTATATATAATTGCAAAATTATGTGCGATACAAGTTGAGACGAGAATGATGTAAATAAATTGTATGTGCAGCAGAAAACGAACATTATGAAAGAAAAGATATAACTTAATATATCGATATCAAATAAAGTAAACTAAGCACGTATGTAATAAACATTAAATCAAGTAATGTCGTACTAACGAAGTAGATACAAACAGTTTCGTCAATTTCTTCATTTTATTTGAATTTCTTTCTTATAAAAGAAAATTATTTCCGTTGGATGAAATCATAGCTAATACGTGATTGGCAAAGAATATATATACTCTCTGGGATTGGCTACATACAGCTACATACTGAAATCACGTAGTGATTATTTAGGGAAATATGTGACGTGGGTTGGTACCCATGACGCGGTGAAGTGCTCTGCTTATCAAAGAGCGTAGAAATTAATAATTATTCGAGTTTAAAAGTAACTTTTCGTTATAAAAGAAGACAATTTAATCTACTAACCGATTGAGCTACATTTATTCTTCCGCAAAAATTCTCCGTTTATTTTCACTGTTAGTCAGTTGTAGAAGCGATCTATCGAAGCGATTGGTTAATTTGCTGTACACGTGCAAGAATGGAGAGAAAGTATGATGGAGTAATTAATAAATTCATGATCTCCTGGAGATAGAAAATGACAAAGTTGAATGCTATATTTTCTTAGGTATATATGTATAATATGTCGCGCTTTGAATATACAAGTGATTTTAAATTTCGCTCCTATTAATTTGTTGTCGATATCACTAGATATAGGTATAATTATATTGAAACCAAGTTCACACGATAGCGCAACAGTCCGTTCAATAATAGTCGATTCGGAACTGAAAATTACTATATATATTATATAATAATTATACAAAATAACAATTAATGATTTGAATTACAGTATATTAATCATATTTTCGAAAGGGGAGCTAAGATTGAACAGATTTAAAGCGATTTCGTAGGTAAGAGCGTCTGAACATGGCGTTGAGATTGATCAACCGGTTGTCAATTGATTCGACCTTCAGTCATTTGAGCCATTTGAGAGCCACCGCCCGGCCGAGACGATCGTCTTTTGCGTTATTCGCGCGAACGTTAGCTCCTGCTGCCGACAAGATGTCTTTGCCAATGGTTTTCTTTGATATGACGGCTAACGATCAGCCCGTTGGCCGAATTGTGATGGAGGTGAGCAAAAATTTTCATCAATTAAGTTATTTTTCACGTCTTCCTCACGTTGCCGCTAGAATCCCGGCATGACTGGCCATTTTGAATTTCCTTGAAAGCCTGTTAAGCGTTTCCGTCTTCTGTTCCTCGCAAAATTCATTCTTATATATCTTCCTTCCAACTATAACTCTTAGTTTATCAGCAGAAAATCATTTTCTACTTTTATCGCGTAGTACAAGTTAGTAGAAATATCCTATGATTTACGTCATATGTGTATCATGTTACCGACATGTTTGATTTTTTCATGCATTCTAAAATTTTCCATTGCAGTTAACACGTTTTATTCCATATTCGTCACACATGTAAATTCGAAGTACAGTCATTTTATGCTTGCTTCGATCTTCTTTGTAATAGACCGGCGTGCCATTGTAAACAATTGGCACGCTGGTGTATTCTCATTTATAATTATAACTGGAAAAAAGAGATAACGAAACGTTGCAAAAATTAAATAAAATCATAACGAAAAGTTTTTTTACAACATATTTGATACATATTTAGAGTTCAGTTATTCATAACGTATATATGTAGAATTATACATGTGAATGTGTACATGCATTTATGTAGTATACATACATATATACTACATAAATGTATGTATATATATGCACATGGTGTGTGTATTATATAAATAGTCAATTTGTTTGCTTCGATGATCGTATTATTACCGGATGATGTACCTTACAAGGTCACAAGATTTGATGGAATAAATTATAATTTGTTATTGTTAAGATAAAAAAATGTTCCCTACCAGAATTCTGTTGTTAGGGTTTTCAATGATCGTCCTATCAAAAAGGAACCTTAACACTTTTTTTAAAATAATAATCTCAAAGGAATTCTTCAATTGTTGTTCAAAGAAATAATTCTGTTGTTATTGGGAACTTTATCCACACACAGAAATTATGAAATTTGTATAACATGTAATTATTGTTGTAAAGGTGAAACTTTGTAATTGAAAAAGGCGGTGACCACTTAAGATGTATCAATTTTAATTTTAGTTGAGAAGCGATGTGGTTCCAAAGACTGCAGAGAACTTCCGAGCTCTGTGCACCGGTGAATTGGGTTTTGGATACAAAGGCAGCACTTTCCACAGGGTGATCCCGAATTTCATGTGCCAGGGTGGTGATTTCACCAATCATAATGGCACTGGTGGAAAATCCATTTATGGTGCTAGATTCGAAGATGAGAACTTCGTTTTAAAGCATAAGGAACCTGGTATTCTGTCCATGGCAAATGCTGGCCGAAACACTAACGGTAGCCAGTTCTTCATTACCAGCAACAAGACTAGCTGGCTAGATGGCAAACATGTTGTATTTGGGAAAGTTTATGAAGGACTGGATGTTGTTAGAAGGGTATATAAATTTTTCTTATACTTTCTATTTTAGCGATAGTACTGTTTTAATAAATGTTAAAAAATTTTCTTCTAGCTTGAGGCAATGGGCTCGGAGAGTGGTAAAACCACGAAGAAAATTGTCGTAGCTAATTGTGGAGAACTGTAGATCGGTTGAATAGATACTATAATATCTCCATTTTTATTTAGCTGTTGCTGTCTTTATTGTATAACTCGTCCATTCCAATCATCACCTTTTTTCTTCAGTATCATTTTAACACCTTCTGAAAAAGAGAAATGTACATCTTCAAAGTGGAAACAAATCACCATCATTGTATTGTCTTTGACCATAAATAATAGAACTTTAAATACGCTGTGAATTATAGTTCATTGTTATTATCATCTATTATCAACATAGTTTAAATTCATTTTCATTACTACTTGTCTGTAATTAGCAACACTCGTCTCACATACAAAAATGGAATATAAAATAGTTCAAGAAATGTTAAGCCTATATTCTTCCATATAATAATCCTCTTTTTTTCTTCAATTGTATTTGTTATGGTATAACATATCAATATATACGTGTTGCAATGCCCATTTAGCCGTGGCTCTGTATTTCATTTACATTAATTAATGTATCTCACTCTCAACATGTTTAGGAGTCAAAGGATTCCTCGAAATCCATATCTTGCGATAATTGTAATGATAAGATATGGCCGAATTTGCCATAGCTAAATGATCACTGTTAGAAAATGAAAAGCGCATTTCATGAAATAATTGTTTTGTATTAAATCGAAATGTCTCTTCGTTGTGAAGTCTATCCAAACGGTATTTATGATTACTGTACAATGCATTTATTTGCAAGGTCAACACGTATTAAACTTTTCTATTGTGCTTTTATACTTAGAGCTATAATAAGGATGCGTGTGCACACATTGTTTTCTTAATATAAAATAATAGATAAAGTGGGTGTTTGATTGTTCCAAATTGTATTAGGAATGTCTTTTAGATCATACTTGGTCATGTAACGATGTAATAATGGGCGATGAGAAATGTAGTTACAATGATTTCTACAATAGTTCAGGTTTAATCAAATAAAATGTTTCCACAAACATCTTTGTGCATCATTCTTCAAGTTCAATAATTAGTAAGTGGTAAATTGTAATGTTGTACTGTCAATTGGATTGTCGTAATCTGCATGGATGAAAGGAAGAATAAACTTTTTTTGATGAAGCAAGTTTATTTATTTCAATGTTCCCTGTTCCCATCATTTGCTTCTCAATTTACAATTAATTAATGTATATTCTTTGCTCTTTCTAAAATAATTTGAATCAAATAAAAATATGGTATTGGATCGATATGACCATATTTGGCTGTTAGAGTTTAAAAAAAAGAGTCCACGTGTGTGGAGTGTGGATTCTTCTGGTGTATCACCTACCCTTCATTCTCGCAGTTTTATATCTAGCATGAGTTCGATACATAGTGTCAGATTTCGTAAATGTATATGAACTTTTTTATAAACCAACCAGAAAGCATGTCTGAACAGATCTGTTCGAGCCGGTCAAGATAATATCAATACGACATACCCGGTGTTTTACCCGGCATGGCCGCCATATTTAGCTTATTTACATCGATTCGTACTTTTACTTACTTGAACATCGTATAATTACAGCATTGTCAAGAATTCTTCCTAACTATTATCGGCAATTTTAACAGTTAATACGAACGTAATCGTACGGTTTTAGAAAAACCGACGCGATCGCGAAACTCGTATAGATTGTTTGTAGAGTTTTTAAGTATTTTCGATTCGAGGCGAATGAAAAGCTTGATCGGCTTGGAGAAAAATCGAGAAGTATGCTCGCGTCATCTGTCTGATACGAGCTCGTGTAGGATTCATGAATATTTGTTTGATGTCCGACCGTTACCTTTAGCCCTCCCCTCCACGT
Source organism: Lasioglossum baleicum (assembly GCF_051020765.1). NCBI lineage: Eukaryota > Metazoa > Arthropoda > Insecta > Hymenoptera > Halictidae > Lasioglossum > Lasioglossum baleicum. The sequence goes on from NC_134938.1 coordinate 10,378,067, forward strand.
AATTTCCGAACCACAACTGGAGACTGGAGTATCAATTGGTTCGGTCTTTTTCTAGACTGACGTGGCTCACGCCGACTCGAATATCAAGTGAATCGCGTGGCTTGAAACAAGCTCGAGCGTATCAAGTCAATCGTAGACTTGAGTTGACTCGAATCGCTCGATTATTCATGATTAGAGACGAAATGCTCCCTACCGCCTACCGCACACGTTAGTTGCGGTTTCCGCCCATCTAGCTCGGGAAGTGCTAAGCGGTCCGTAGTTTTATATTATCTGCATACCTATGTGTATGAGCACGGAACGTATCCGTTGGTATCCGTTTAGCACCGATTAGACTAATATTCTATAACGAGCATTCATATTATCCGACACAATATTTTCTTCAGAATGTCGTATAGCCGCATACCGATCATGGCACGCTGGGTGGTGGGTGGCAGTGGGTGGTATGCTGCGTATAGTTTCAAGGATTATTTCGGTTGATTGGTGTCTGCGCAGATAATATAAATCTATCTAAATCAGCGGTTTGCAACATTTATGCTACTACGCCTTCCCCAAAAATATTTTTTTCCGCGCCTCCCTATCTCGAGTGGTGACTCTGAGAGGGGCGGGAAAATTGCTGTACCATTATTCAAAATATTGTTTACATTATTAATAAATTACTAAACATTTATTGTATGAGTTATTACATCAATATCATACCCATGAAATTTAAAAAATTATGGAGAATGGAAATATTCTAGGTCGAACAAATATGTTTAATTTTCCAGTTAAAAGCACCGAGTTCAAAGGGTAATAGATGTAATATAGACACGATTTAGATAATAGAAACTCTTTTTTGTTCTACATTAATTTTTCCCTGAATGATTAATTATTGAAGTCCTCTTTCGTGAGTTTTGTTGGAAACTCAGATTACGAATACTGATAACTCAAGATGTTTATTTAACATAATTTCACAATTCGTTTAACACAGTCTTTTAAATGTCGCTAATCACAAGTGCATACATACATTCGTTGAAACATATGCTCTCTTCTTAAGATAAATTAAAGCATTTAAATATGACATTACATGTCTTTTAATATACAATATGCGATTTGTATTTCATTATTGGTATTTTAGTGCTTACAAAATGTTGGCCTGATAATATCTATATTATATGTATATATATTTTGATCACATATATTACTATAAAAAAATAATTTATTACGAATTAACCCCTTACCGTATTTTAATTAACCAGACTTCATTATGAAGATCTTAAATAAAGTCTAACAAATATGAATGATGTAGCTTTCTTTTCGGACGAAATTAAAATATAAATTTTCGATTTTCTTCTGCGACATTTTTGGGGATAAATACGTTTTAATTACTGTAGCTATAAGTACAACGGTACAGCAAGGGGTTAACAGCAAACGATCAGTAGATGGTGATTTCATTATGCTTGATTCTAGAAAAGTATAAATTAATTCTTAATTACTTAGCGTATGCTACGAACTTTCTTGTTTAATGTCTCTTGTTTTCTTGAGCATCTGTTCTGCGTGTTGGTCTAGATGCGTCTTAAATCCAGAATATGGCGCCATGTATTTAAAATGTAACAGTCTCACCATGCCGTTTTGGTAGCCAGCTCCCAACCACAAGTAACTCCATGTATTTGGGTTCCACGATATCTACAATGTATCATTTAATCGTGAATACTTCATAAGTCTATAATATTCAAACAAAGAAAGGCAATACTTACTCTATTTACCGACATGAACGGATATTGTTCAACATGAACCGGAGTCATTTTTTCCTGTATCGACTGTGATGGCTCAGTACGTTCGGAATCCTTTCATAATGATACGAAATACAATTACAATATTGTAAAATGATTAAGAAAATTTTACAATTAAATATGGACAGACAAATATAGCTTACTTGTAGTTTGTCGTAAAATATAATACCGAAACGATCCTTGCATTCATCGTAAGTTTGTGGCAAATAGTGATATTCTGTTGAATTCTTGTACTCGTTTTTCATTTCAGTTACATCCACTACTTCAACGTATGAACTTAACTGAAAACCGGATGTAAATTTAATTAGCACATTCGGCGTTTTATAGTAATATATTTATAAGAAATCTACCTTCTTTTTCTTGTGTAAACCTTTTTCGTGATCCTTAATATATATAATTTGTTGAAGAAAAATAGTCGCTATCTCTCCTGCTAGTGTACCATGTGCAATGCTATTGCCGTAATCAGAAACTGAGACAGTCTAGAAAGTTATTAAATAATAATTATGATATATTTTAATATACAAGATTACTCAGTGTTTACTTACATAAGTGGGAGAATTGGTTGGCAAGATAGGATAAAGTTTGGATTCCTTATCTCTGAACGGAATTAAGTAAGAATTTGTATGTTTATACCTATAATAATAGCGTAGTTATTAATGAATTTCATCATATAAAGGGAGCAACATTTCTAATATGGATATTTACCCAAGTGCATCATCAAAACTAATGACAGCACATGGCCAGTGCGTCATCCATGCACCGTCAGCTATAAAACCCCTTTGTGCAGAACTTTGAGGGGCACTTGTGTCGTCCGTATTCCAAAATTTATACATTCTATCTACGCTACCCGAAGCCAGAAATCGTCCTTGATTGTATGGGACTATCGCTACCACTACAAAAATGATCTCCCGATTATAGAAGACGATTATAGAGAACTTTATTCTATGTTTCATATTCTTTATAAGAAAAATGAAAGATACTCACTGCTTACAGCATTACCATGAGCAAAAAAATGCTGAAATGCATTTACTATATACGTATTTTGTCTCTTTTGCATTGATATTGGGGACTGACATGTAAGATCCCATAATGCGATATAACCGTTTGAAAATCCGGCTGCAATTATTCTAAAAGTAAACATGTAATTTTGCTACTATACAATTGTAGAAGGAAAGTGGAATTATGATTAAAAAATCTTACTTATGGTTATGTTCTTTGCTCCACGATAACTTAGTGCATTGCCAGTTTTGTTTATTTCTATCGTACATCGGCATATTTACAACTAATGTCATCACCGGATCAGTCCGATATATGGGCCATCTGCAATAAATATTATTAGTAATAAGTAACGCGTTTAAAAACTGCAATGAAGTTCATCAATTAGTTAATTGATTACGTACGTATGTTTTTCAGTCTTTTCAAATCCAAGTTCCTCCGGAAAGGGTAACGAATAAATGTGTACATTACCGTCCGAACAAGCTGCAGCAAGCATACCCATTCGTTTAAGAGTAGGTTGTATTTCCTGCTTTTTTTCATAGTTGTTTAGACTTTCATCTTGATAGCATCCAGACGGACACCATTCTAAACACCATATAGTACCAGCGTCATGGGCAAGAGCGTACGATAAAGAAGGTACTCTGCCTTTATCAGCCCTAAAAGTTTCAAGGATTCAGAATATCAAATGTAATTGCACATTGATGCAATCTCATTGATTAACAATCTCATTTTATCTTTAACCTTCAGTTACTCGCACTCCATTTTCTATATAACTGTTTACATGGAACTTCATATGACTCCAACATAAAGAAATTTTTATATTCAGTAAAATATATTTTACAGTTATTTTAGTAGTTATAACTACTTCAATGTAAAATAAATATTTGCTGGTGTAAACGGCACTTTTGTTTACGCTTGAAACACTGATTGTAAGTACTGTATGCGAATAATTAATAGTAATAAACTTAAAAAAGGAACAACAAAAATGGAGTAAAATTTCATTTTCCCTGTTATCGATTTTGGTAAATTAATTTTCAAAGTTTATCGATAAAAATGCACGTGTGCACGAAATTCCACAGTTTAATTATCACTTACTCCTGATCCAAAGATCCTGTACTCCAAATTTGTATAATATTATGTCCAACATATGCTGACCCTACAGAATATTCACTTTGCATACACGGATGAGTACTGAGAGCAATATATTGGGTTGGATTTTTACGATAAATTGGCGATGGTATGGGCAACCACGCCAATGCCCATATTGGTCCACCAACAAAAAACATAGGATTTCCTGTAAAGATATTCTCATAAAATACATGTACATTTTCATGTATGATTACTTTATGTACTACAATAGTCACCTTTATCAAAACCACCTTCAAACCTTTGCCATTGTTTCCACGAAGTTTCTGTATCAGATAAGTTTTCAGAGTTTGTGCTTCCTGTCCTTGTTCTCATGGAAACTTCCAGCTGTGGTAAATACTTAGCAGCATCAGCATTCTTTAGCAGGGTAAACTGATTAGGTGTATGATTCTCGTATAACCGAAATTCATAATTTCTCTGTTCACTGTGAAAAGGATAATGTAATTTATGAAATACATTTATGTTATGAGTTGTCACAAGAAGTATAGATATTTACAATTCCATAGTCCACTGTATAGCAGGATGAAACGGTTCTGTCCAATGGAGTCTAAACGAGTGATGTTTGTCCAGGACCATGCCAGATAATTCTGAAAACGAGAACTATCAATGAGACTTGGAATTATTTATGTTTGTTTTTCATAATAAAATTAAGTCATACTTTCATTTGGATAACTTTCTTCTTCAAAGTCCGAACATTTATCGTCTTCATCTACAGCCCCGTGTGTTTCCATAATATGAGTTATCATTTCTTCTTTGTTATTAGTTGAATATTTACATATCTTGCATAAATAACCCTACAACAAGAGAAACACGATTTGATATATTAATAGTACTACTACATAGTACTGCTACATTAAAAATAATAATTCCGTAATTATACCTCTTGAGGAACAAAATTACATGTAGAAAAATGTGTTTGCATATCTTCCAACGACGAAGTAGTAAAATTACATCTGATTTGGTGGCAAGATAATGTGTTTCCTAAGTTCAACTCTTTCCGCCACTTACCCTTCCATACACCTGGTATATACTTCTTTTGTTCAGGTGCTTTTATTAAATTTTTCTGTAATATTTGATTAACAAGTGCTAGTTTAATAGATTCATTTTTGTTTAACCATTTGAATGGGGCACACGTAAAGTATGTGTCAGCACTCAAACGGTTGATAAAAGTTGCTAGAATATACAAAACCCACCAATAAACATTTGTTTAGTTTCATTTTCCTCTCAATAGGCACATCTTTTACAAGTTCAGTGAATTCCGAAATTTTTGTCACTGCCCTGAAATTTAAACGTCATTTTATGTTTTCTTTTTTTATTGAATGTGGATTATTCAAACTTACTTTTCGGCGGCTTTACGTTTCACTTTTTCCGTATTTGGTGGAAATAATTTTAATTCCTTCAACTTATTCTCTTCAGCCTGCCTATGCATTCGCTCATGTATCTCCATAGAAGACGGCATCATAACAGCATCGCAAATTGGACATTTCATCATCAGAGCTTGCCTCTCCTAAGTTTCAGAATAGTTATTGCTACGACTATATGCATTCACGCTAATACTTTTGGCTTTCTAAATCAGTAAAAATTTCGATTACGTACCTCATCGGACTTCCCGCAAAATTGTAAATGCGACAGGAAGCCATTCACACTTCGTTTAATAGTACCACACTTTTCACAAGATAGTTTGCCTTTCCTTTTCTTGATGGCAGCAGCTAATATCCTTTTAGTCACTTTTTCGTCATCGAGATCCTAAAGTACAATATTTGTTAGTAAATGAAATACGAACTAAAGATGATTACTACATTCCTATTGCGGTATTATACTTACCAAAGGTTCTTTGCCTTCTATCCAACACATATCATTATGTTTCGTCAAACTGTGCCAACTCCATTGTTTCTTTTGCATTGTCTCCTTACATTTACCGCACTCTATTGTTACCTAAATTACAAATACATATGTAGAAAGAAATAAATCATAAAGTAATTAAGTAATTAAACATTTCGAGAAATCTACTTGTAATGTATTGGAAGTGTCCTTTGCGACAGGTGCACTGTCTGATTTTAAGTTGTTTGAAGGTGTTGGTCCCTTTAGTTTTGGTATGTACTCGGTATCTAATGTAGATTGGGCTCTACTTCTACCTCTACCTTTACTTGGTCTACCTCTTCTTCTAGCAGGAAAAGAATTTGATAAGTTACTTTCAGTATTACTATCATCGCTTAAGTCGTCGTTACTTGTAACATTGTATGATTTTCCGCTATGTCTTTTATTAAGTACAGGAGCATCTGCGACTGTATTATCGTTTATCTGTTGCAAAGAAGTTTTCCTAGGTCTTCCTTTCCTCCTTTTTGCTGGCGTCGTCAAAGGAGATTCGCTACTTAAGTTTTGTTCTACTAGAATTAAACTTTTGTCATCTGAACATTCGGTGTGATCCAGTTTCAAATTTGTGGTTTCACATATCAAAGTATTTATCGTAGATACTTTACTATCAGTCCCTTCATCGTATTTACAATCTCCTGAAATTTCAGTATTTCTACAAGAGTCATTCAGCTCTTCTTGAGAAATGTCTTTGATATTTTTAACGCTAGAATGTTGTTCAGATACATTGTTGCAGTGTAAAGGCAGTGATTCCCTGGTTAAAACTGGTGTGATAGAATTCTTTGAATTTCCATTTTTTTTCGTATTACTTTTAACTGTGCTACTTGCTTCAGGTGAACCAGATATAATATTAACGCTTGTCTTCTTCTTACAATTAGTGTCTTTTTTGGATGACGTAATGTAATTGTCAAAGTTAGTTTGCTTACGAATTCGTTTAGATCTACCAATTATATTTTCATTAGTTCCATAAGTACTATTTCTTTCTGTTTCACTTTCCTTTCCATTTAAAGTCTTTTCATTATTATACTGATCAGATTCGTTCTGTACTTCTTGAGACTTTGGTATATCATCTGAGGTAGTTTCATCGTTTCCTACATTAGCTACATTTTTATTACTCTTCTTCCTTTTCCTATGATTTATTATAGGCTTTAATTTCTCATTGTCTCTATTAACTATAGGCACTTTTGTTGCATTCCCCTGGATTTCACCGTTCGCATTATTTGCAGATTTATTTTTATTAGTTATTATCATCGATGGTTTTTTAGTCATCTTAAGGTCTTTCGACATAAAATCTTCTAAAGTATCCATTGTAATTTTTCCATCTGTAAGTTTAAAGCAAAAGTGTTATATATTGTATATATCTTGATTGAAATCTTAATTAAAATTTATCATACTTCAATTGTACTCAGCATTTCTTTTTAAAATTGTATTAGCTAATGGACTTACCATTCACTACAGATTTACTGATCCCAATATCTTGTAATATATTACGAGGAATAAGAAGCATGTTATTATTACTCGAGAATGAGGGCTTTAATTTACTAACAGATAACTCCACATCATCGGGAGAAGTATCTGAAGACTTTTCAGTGCCTTTATTCATTATTGCTACAATTCAAACATACATCAAAACTAATATTTCTTTCTATCTTAAATTGGGGACGGTACAAAATCAGAAATTATAATTTTTTATGTTCCGTTCTAGTACATTGTCCACTTCCAAGTTTCACTTACACTCCACTTGTGTGTCATACAAAATTCTACAAGAAAAAAAATATTTTTTCATTGACTAAAATAAAATTGACATTTGGAGGATTCGAAGATGAGAACATGTGGGCGCAGACACAACGTTTCTGTATGCATATGTAATTCGATCAAAACTTTTCTATTAAAATTGTTGTCTAAAAGTAGCGTATGATGTGTGAAAATTCTAATAGCAAACGAAAGGTTAACTAAAACAATATAGAAGTTCATTATGTACGCACTGATAGTGTTCATTATTTTCTAACGAAAAGGCAAGGTTAGATATGGAATTATTTACATATATTATACCATGAGGAAAGCATGCACACGTAATTTAACAATTTCGTAATTATCCATATTTTTTGAGCGACATACTTACCAAGATTTCTTAATGACTTTATTTCTACACGAAAAATGATATCTCCTCGCGAAAAAAAATATTTGGTCTAAACTTTCTGGAGTAAGATTCGAACCCACAACTGCACCTTTACTCTTTCATTCTGATTCTGACATCGCAATAGAGTATGGAATGGAGCACGGCGCGACAAAGTACTCGATATATGTAATAGTTGTAGCGCATGCGTCTATATTTTGGCACATTTCGTATTCAAATAGAAAATCTTGTAACACTGCAGATATATCGTGTATTATTGATTATATCTACAATATCGAACAAAAAAATGGCGTACATATTCTATTTTCAGATGTGTTATCACTAGACTGCGAATCTTTATGCAAAATAAAAAATGTTTGCATTGATTGCAGGACACAGGAGCCAAATAAAAATTATTCTTCTTATATAATACATTGATCCTTCAATACTTCAATAACATGTCCACTGCTTTAAATTGTACGTGACCATTTTTTGTCATAAATGAAAGGACAACGGTGTATAAAGAGGGTTGAAGCGAAAGACAGAATAGGGGAGTCGACTGGAGTCAGAGAATATCAGCTGTGGCGTCGACCCAAGTCGACCCAAGTCGACCTCTAAATTTGCTTCAGGCATCTTAGGAGACGAACGTGGTGCTGCCATCTATGTCATGTCGCGGTAAATTTTAAAGTTACATCTCTCTCTCCTCACATTACATTTTATATTTATTTGTAAATTATAGACTGACTTTGTCTCTATGCCGTTAATTGTTTTATAAATGTTATAATAAATGCGATACGAAATCTAATGTATCGAATTAGTAAAAACAAAATATTTGTGGTTGCCAGAAAATAAAACAAGTTTATTATAATTATAATACTGCCTACATAGAGATCGAAAGATAGCCAAGATCGATACTACTCGATGCTTTCGATAATCGAAAGCGTAACGTAGCGTCATGGCGGACTTTCTTGAAGCGGGAGAGGACGCGAGCGTGAGTACAAATTATATTTCCAATTATACTGCTTTATTGAACATCTTTTGTCATAACATCAATAAACAATTAATAAATATTAAATTTGAATTATTTATTCCCTATTAATTCCAATTTACTCTTGTGTCATGACGATTAATTGGATTTGAAATCTTGTCGTACGATAGAAATCGAATTTATTTAATTTACGTTAAAATTAATGTTGTTTTTATAGTCAACTTGAATGATTTATTTATTATTAATTGTGATTTATTAGTTTCTGACTGTTTGCCAATTGAACTTAATAAATTTGTTCTTTTTGTTACAGATTCCGACGAAAAGGATCAATCGATTGAAATCAATCGAAAGCGTGACGTAGCATCATGGCGGACTTTCTTGAAGCGGGAGAGGACGCGAGCGTGATTACAAAAATTTGAAACTATACTGTTATTAAACATCTTTATTCATACCATTAATGAACGATTAATAATTCAACTTTCATTATCTAATTCCTATTGAGATTAAATGAATTTATTCTTTCTGTTACAGAGCCCTGAGGGTATATAAATTATTTTGAACCTCTCTGTTTGCCTACCTTGACGACCAAAGACGACATCGATAGGAGAGATCGGGGGCAACGTGTCGTGCTTTCATCAAGGGGGAGGGAATGTAAGTACCAATAAGTCTATCTTCACAATTAATCTTTATTATTGAACACACATTTCTTAATATCTTGTTTCTGTATTGATTCCAGGACTCTAACGCAGCTTCTCTTCCTCCAACAAGTAGTGAGTGAATAAATAACACATTCCTTTTTATTATTATAAATTGATTTTGACGAGTATAGTGACCGTGGAAACGCCAGGCGTTTCCTAGTTAGGTAGGGTCTTTTTGTATGTGGTGGTTTCTTTTTATAAATTAACAATTTCGAAAATTTAATCTCTAACTTGCGAGAAGATAAGTCTTCCGTAATTTGGAACAAAATTGTAATAATCGAGGTCGCGAAGTATAATCCCTTCCCTGCGTATGCTGTCAGAAAATCGAAGAATCAAATCGGTTTAATGTAGACGTTTTTCAATGTGTAAGTCGTAGAAAATCCCGCCTTTTAAAGTTGCGATTAATAAATTGCCGCAATGCACCCTGATACGATTGCTGCTGATTATTCGCAGCCGGTAACAAGAAATAACACAAAATAATGTGTTGTATTTAAATGTTTATTTATCAAGATTTTTATAAATTTAAACCATTCTCCTGAGAAGTTCGTTGATTTTATCTTCTCGGTTTCCGAAATCACCACCTTCAACATAGTGGTTAGTCTTCTTACGCCATCCTCCGTTTGGTGTGTTGAGCTACAAATAAAAGTAATGAGATAATTTTTGATAAAATACAATTCGGTGTTTTATCGAAAGTGTTTGAGTTCGACTAAGAAACGCAAAGCACATGCGTCCCATGAAGAGAAACCCATATTACTCTACGACATAGTAGGAGATCGATAGAACATTGAAAGTTTCTACAATCATGCCTATGTCGCGGATATAGAATTTGGAGTTTCATATACCTTGAAGGGCCACAAGAAATTGCTTGCATATTTGAATTTCGATCCAACTGTGAATATTTCGTGTACTAAATCTTCTGTACAAATAACTCCAGAACGACCTGTAAAAGTAATTTCCATTTATTAGTAACGTACCCTAAACCCCAAGTAGGGAAGATAGTTCGATGAGAAATTGTACGAATTTTCGCAAACCTGTAGATAAGCAATACACGAAAAGGTTTTTCAAAAATTCTATTACTTTCTGACAAGATGGAAGGGGGAAGTATAATTATGAGTTCAACCCCCATGGACATGTCAGTAACATAAATTAAGATGATTAGACAGCGGATTTTAAGATACTATTATATTATTTTCAACATATCAAACATATTAAGATAGAAAATAAATTCCTGTTTCACTTCAATTTGTTGCAATTCATGTACATAATTTTTATTTTGCATAAAGATCCGCTGTTTAAAGATGATACTTAGAGATGTGCAAATCTCAAATGATTCCCAAGGAATGAAGAAAGAGAAAGACAAGTAATTAATACTAACCAAGTTTCTTCTCAATGATAGCGTTACTGGTGATGGGAATACGTTGCCTGTTTACTTTGGCAAATCCTCTCTTGTAAATTAATTCACGAACTGACTTAAGGTTCGGATATCCCCATGTGATGTAGGGCTCAACAATACGAAGCATGTTGATTGTCGCCTTGTTTAACTTTACGAATACACCATTGTTGATCTGTTTTAGGCGGAATAACTGGAGTACTTTGCGTACTTTGGGTGCAACTTGATTCACACTGAAATGATTGAATTCTGTTATATATACTGAAAAATTATTGGGTGAGCTTGCCAATGATGAGGGTCCTCTCCGGTTTCAACGAGTTTTAGATATATTGTCAAGACCATCATTCTGAACAACATTTCTCTTTAAAGTTTTTGGCAGTTGGCTTTAGCTTACGAGATATTCACAAATACTTTACTTGTAAATCTATGGGGTCGATGTACTACGATGGGATCAAATCTAACCCAGCATTTACAATTTTTTTACCATATACATTAACAGAGACCTAATTCAAACTTAAAAAAGTTTTTTGCCAACATCTCTGAAACTAAACCCGACCGCCAACTATTGCAAAGGAAAAAGCTAGTCAAAATGTCAAGTTTTATATCTTTGAAATCGGTGAGGACCCACATCATCGGCAACATTACCAATTATTTTGAAAGTATGCATTATACCAACCCCCGAATACGAATAACAAAGGCAAGACGTGCTTCTCCAGGGATGTAGTAGTTTCCTCGGTTTTTTGCTTGTCTGATTAACCTGATTTCATCTCTCTCCTTGGTCCTGTATTCCTTCACATATCGCTCTGCTCTCTTGAAGATTTCTTTCCTCTTCTTGTAACGGTTTGCACGTTGCTAGAGATCGAAAAAATTTATTGAATAAGTATTCGAAAAGAAGATTCCGAGCTAGTATTTAATTACGAGGTATTAGCGAACTTGTAGTACCTTAATAGAGGTTTGCAGACGTGCAGCTTTCACTGCTTCACGGGTTTTCCTCCTCTTAAGTACCGACTCCGGTACTGCTGGCAGCTTCTTAGCCGCAGGGGCAGTTTCCTTCTGACTGTAAATCAATATTTATAAACGTTATAACCCTGTACACAATAATATGCACACAATAGTATTAACAGTTGCATAGTGCAGAAAATTAAGGTTATGTTAGGTTCCCTCCCGTGTAATATGAAACAAAACAATTATCTCGAGTAATAGTTATTTTAAGTTAGTTCGACTGAAGATGAAAAGTAATCGTTTATTATATATAAAATCTACAAAACAGATAGTGATCAAACATTAACTGTATTCTGCCTCACGTTGATCAAGACTTGTCAGCAGCAAGTTATAACTTTCCATTTTTGCAAGAAGTTCGAAAACTATACTAGACATTCGATAAATCAGTTATTAAGAATCAATAATAACGTTATTTCAGCTTGATAGAGTTACTATAACACGCGATGTTTTCAGATTTCTATAAGACTCGAACAGCACTTACGCGTCCGCCATTCTTCCGCTAGGTAAAGAAGTTCTCAACGTCCGCGTACTTCAGACCAGTCGAGTGTTTGTTCTGAAGTTGGCTTCGAGTCGATCCTATTTTATGCGGCAGCGGGAAATTCAAAATATCATTTGCTTCAATGATTATAATAATAAGAACATAATTATACATACATTCCCGTCCATAAGTCACCGGACATTTTTTGTTATTAAAGGAACTATATTATTATGAAACGAAAATGGTACTTACTAATATTTTCTAATGTAGAAAACATGTACAGGGTGTATAAAAAGTAATGGTCATCCGTCCTAGGGGTGAATCTACACCTCTGGATCGGTGGACATTTGTAAGGGAAACTTGCCGCAAAAGTGTTTATAACAAAAAGAAAATTGTTGTTAAAGTTTTTTTTTACATTACACAACAGCGCGCATTTGAATCCCGGCACGGCGCGGTGCACATTTTACTATAACTTTTGATCTAAAAAAGATATCAAAGCGAAATGTGGACTAAATTTTTTTTTTTAAAAACCGGGTTTATAATGGTCCATCCTAAAATATGTTTTGTATTTCTTGAATAATTTTTTTCGTTGATTTTTAAAGTTAAGATGGTCCAGCGGGCCCCCAACACAAATTGATTTTTAGTCGAACCATGCTCAATAAACAATTACGAAAAAATTAAGAAATATTCTACCTAATAGAACACATGACTGAGATTTTTTTCAGATTTTTCAGATTATGCAAACATGTTAAAAAAATTGAAAATCTCCAAACATTCGAAGAAAATGCATATTTCGTATTGAAATTTTCGAGATGCCAGTTTTATAAAAATTCAGTAGTCAGATATTATTGAAACAATTGTCCTTAATTTTTTTCAGAATTTTTTATAAATTGTATCGGTGTTAAAAATATCCCAATCAATTTTTTCGATACTTCTTTACTTTTTTTGTAGATGTATTATGTATTATTGAATATTTTTATATTCAGAAAAATAATGTACAGACTTAATAATGCAATACAAAACATTTTATTTACATTATATTTCAATATATGAGCATAGCTTCCAACACTTTCGGTTGTCGTAGGCGGTAAAGTCTTCGCGCGTGCAATCGAACAGGCACTCACACGGGCAGAGTAGAAATACGTTCGTGTGTAGCGCGTGCGCAGCAGCAGAAGCAACGTGGCGAGGACGGTACGTCCACGGTATGTCAGAGTGGGGGGTCCAGCCGGCCGAGTCGCCGGAGGGGAAAGGTCCTCGCGTCCACGATTCTGGCATCACTGTTCACGGTGCATTATGATTATACAGGTGTGCCGACTTCCCTCAGAAAACTGTGATAGATGGGTAGTAATTTTCTGGCCGCCGCCAGACGGCGCATGGTCGTAGGTACCGTACGTGTGCGATTCGGGCGCGCTGCTGAATACATACACACAATCGCATTCGCACACGTACGGTACCTACGACCCATGCGCCGTCTGGCGGCGGCCAGAGAATTACTACCCATCTATCACAGTTTTCTGAGGGAAGTCGGCACACCTGTATAATGCACCGTGCAGTAAAGTGGGTTCTGTTTCCTGCTAAAGATGGTATAGGTTTTGTTCCATGCTGAAGATGATGTAGGAGCTGTTCCAGGCTAAACATGATGTCACCGACGAGATAATAGTATCTCGTCGGTGATGATGGGGAGACAAAAGTGGCACGGCCAAACCCCGGGCGTGAGCACTCTCATTTCTTCTCTGGTCGAGCCGGTGGAGGCAAGAATTCGAGCCCACGCGATCTTTTATGGCATGGCCACAATCTAGCCATCGTGTGCTTAGAACAGCTTCGAGCGACGTTCGGCCAGTATAATGCCCGTTAGGTGGCCTCGGCACTCTGGGCACGAGATGTGGCTCTCGACACGCCTGGTTCACTGGGATATTTTTTTCAAATTCCAAACCATTGAAAACTAATCGATGTTCGTCGGAAATATTTTTTGTTGGGATAATGAATTCACGCACCACACATTAACATTATTCCAGATGTATTTCGAAAATTCAATTTACTTCTTAGAGACTCGCCTCGATAAATACAGATTTCGCTGAGATATCAATGCTGCCCCTAAGCGAATGAAGTGTATCCAAAATGAACTAACATTACGTGTGCGCGCACAATTAGCGTCGATTAAATCTATGCGGTGTCCGGTGAGAGAAACAGACGAAGAGAAAGAAACGAATGCGAAACATAAAAGTAAAGTAAAACCATCGTATTTTGTCTTGTACAATGCGTCGTTCACACTTTTACATTATTTACAATTGGCAGACAGGAGTGGTGTTCAAACGGGTTTGGAATTGGTCCGAAGGGTTCGTTTTGTCAATGAATTCCTTGTTATCCGATATACGTCAACAGGCAATTGTTTTACTGGTCGTTGCATAGATCTTTACCTAGTCGTTCGATAAACAGAAGATCGGCGATGATCCACGGGAATAGGCGCGGATCAACGCGACGATCGTCTTGTCGATCATCCCCCTTCCCCCCGTGAACGTGGACCAAAGATGATCTATCGCGCGCAAAGACCACTGTCAAAGCTATCGACGACAGTCGACAGTTCACGCTAAACAAGTACGAAAACCATAATGATTATAAATTACGATCGCCGATGATCATCGACCACCAAACATTCCTTAAATCGCAACAGTGTACGCCGGTGCGCGTCGACTCAGCTTTATAATCACTCTAAAATGAAACGAAGAATAAGAAGAAGAAGAAACACAACAAAGAATTCCTGGTACGTGTATCACTTACGTAAGAAATACAAAGTGTGGTCGGAATAGTGGTTACAGTGGATCGTAACAAAGCAATACAATAACCTGTAGTAAACAAAGATTTAAACGCGATAAAAATATATAGCAAACGATAATAAATATACGCTTTAACAATAATTTCCCTAAAACACGATGCGACTCGAGTGTATTAGCACTACCGGGGGCGGTAGGCTCAATACTAATGCGCCCTCGCTCCTCCACGTTGTTCAGACACCCCAGCTCCCTGGATCCTTTCTGAATTTGACAGAGGTCTAAATCTTCTTTGGAAAGGTCGACGGATTTGGTCCACGTTTTACAATATACATATACACACACCGTTGCCACGGCAACCGCCTCGAGCCTGGGTGGTTATGGTGTGCTAATAGCTAACGATAAGTATACTTTTATTCGTTCATCGGCTAGCGAAATAATGGCGCTCGTCGATGCCGCGCAAGAACGACAGAGATCTCAATCGTCGAATCGTCGAGCCTTTGATCGTGATGTCGTTCGTTCCGGACGAACGGCGTTCGTTAAGTGAAACATGTCGGAGCAACAACAACAACGCACATTCGCGCAGCAACAGTCCACGTATAGTCTCTGTATTCTTTCCATCGTTATCTTTTTTTTGTTGGCTTGCATTAAACCGTCTCTAGTTTTCTCGATCGAGTTTTCACGCTTGCTTTGGATGCGCAACTGCCGCGGCGGGCTGCGACCGGAAGCACGACAACAGGAAGCCGGTGTACATGGTGAACAGGATGGTGATGGCGATCAGCATGTACATGTAGATGTTCAACTCCGGTTGACGGTACCTGTTCTTGCGTAACCATTCGAGCACGTCTTGTTCGTTGTGAATGTTGCCTTCGTGGACAAAAAAGTTAGGCAGGTGACAATACATATACATATAAGGCTAGACTGCGGATCTTTATGTAACTCTGGCTTTTGAAAATTTTAGAAAAATTCTAGGATCTAAAATACGGCAGAATTTAGTACGATTTTCATTTATTTCTAAAAAGGCTACTACCACGGAAAGTAAGATTTCATTTGATTCGAGTTTCTTGAAATTCGTCTACAAAAATATAAGGCAGAGCTGATGATCTAGTAGAGGGGCGCGGAAACTCGAAAATGGCGGGATCCGATGGTCGGGACCGGTCGAGATGAGTCGGAAATTCTCGGGATATTTTTCAGAACCCGTCCTAATCCTAATCCCGCATAAAATTCTCGACCCGTTCCGAACCGAATGAAATGATTTCATGTGGCGTCTTCTAGTATTGAATATTGAAACGATCTAATGTTGAATGCATCTGATATCGAAGTTGAGTGGAGCATACCTCGATAAATACTAGGAAATCTCTTGCGGAAGTACACAATGGCAGGCAGTTTAGTGACACCCCATTTCCTAGCGTATCTTGGGTCAGCCATCTTGACGAACGTGATGTCCAAGTTGTCTGTCTCTCCGTCGATGTCCTCCAACTTTTCGTTGACTTCTTCGCTCTCTTTGTTGTCGTGTTCATCTGCAAAATAATAAATGAATTCGACAAAATTCATTGGTAAGTGTACCAGCCATTTGAACGCGTGCTTACAAAAGAAGACCGCTAGGAATTCATTCTCGTCGAGAAGCTTGTCCAACATTTTCTTATTGACTTCTTCGATTTCGTTCTTGATTTCGAAGACGTCCTGGGAAGTCAGCCATTGCAGGATTTTGTCCTCTTGCGTTAAATCACCGTCATAGAGCAGTGGTGTTTTTTTACGGAAATAGACGAGCGACGGAACGTTGAGGATTCCATATTTTTCAGCAGCCTCAGGGCTGAAGACCTTCACGAAGTCGATACCGAATAAATCAGCTTCGCCGTCGATCTTCTCCAAGGCCTCCATGATTTCGTCGCATTCGGGGCAATCTTCGTCGTCTGTGAAACAAATTTCGATTTGCCCAATGAAAGTTGATAAGGTCATTATGAAAATTACGAAAAGGATGATTGATACCTCAAAATGAGATATCTTATACATTTTAGATCTTACAAAAGAAAACTGCTAGGAATGGAGATTCATCTAGAAGTCTCTCTAACATTCTGTCGTTGACAGCTTCGATCTCGTCCGCTAATTCACGATTGTCGTCGTCGATCAACCACTCGAGAACCGATTCTTCATTTTGTAGATCGCCTATGAGGTGCAGAGAACGAACGATACATGGAGTAAATTCTATTTTACATTGATTTAAGGCATATGGATATATTCAAAGACCTTCGAACAGAAGTGGATTGCCATTTCGAAAGTAAACGAGGGCAGGAAACGTTTTAATCGAATAGCGTTTGGCTAGTTGGGGATCCTGAATCTTCACCATGTGTATACCGAAAACGTCGCATTCGTCGTCGACCCTCTCCAGTCCCTCCAAAATTTCGTCGCATATGCGACAGTTTTGTTTATCTGCAACAATAATATAAAGGTTTCTTCAGGTAGATTCGAACAACCATTTGTGGCAAAAATGGGTGGGTGTCATTTTACGCAATTCTGGCAACTTAGTAAAACCATTAAACAGAGAAATAAATTCCTATTCGGTTCTTATGTTATGCAATTAATGTAAACAGCTTTTATGACTCACAGAAGTACACCGCAAGGTATTGAGTCTCTTCAACCGATGTTTCCAGCATCACTCTGGTTATTAATTCGATTCTGTCCTCGGTTTTCTGGGTGATCAGCCACTGTAGAACCTCTTCCTCCACCGCTAACTCGCCTGGATCGAAAAACACATAAGTTAGTCGAAAAGACGAAAGAACTATTCATTTATTGGGTTGTTTATGGTGAAATACAGACCTTCGAACACATTAGGTATTTGGTTCTCGAAATATACTAACACGGGAAAGTCAGTCACTCCATAGTCCTCCGCAACCTTGTAGTCCTGAGAGAGCCGAACGTAGAGAACAAAAGTTGAATTGCATTTATGTCGTTAATTATAATTTTATTATACAAAACTTTTGTTGTAAGTCACCGGATACTTATCCTTTGGATGCAAACGATTTGTTGTTATTAAAGGACCTATATTATGAAATAAAAATGGTACTTACTAATTTTTTCTAATGTAGAGAACATGTAAATTTTAATTGTTCGTAATTGGGTAATTGTTTTTCAAAAATGGCTTCTAGAGCTGTGTCCATAATCATCCCACGATTTCTCAATCTCTTTTTCCCAACATTTTATTCAAATAGTATATGTATATATTTAATTTTGCATTCAAATATTATCGTATAATAGCAAGCTGGAAACTTGTATTCTTTAATTACCATTTTGTTGAAGATAAGTCTCCGGTGATTTATGGTCGGGAGTGTACATACAACTAGGACAACCTAATGCCTGAACTACCCTAACAATGTATTCTCTCAAATAAGTCGCCTTTAAAACTCACGTTAGTTTTAACAAAAGTGATCCCGTGTCTGTCGCAGTCGTCGTCGATGTTCTCCAGCTCCTCCAAGATTCCCATACACTGCTCGCAGTCTTCGACGTCTAAAGAGAAACTGTATCGTTATAAAATTCAAGAACCCTTAGAAAACAGTGTCTACTCGAAAGACAGCAGCCTATCGGGGAACATGAAATGATTGAGGCGATGGTGTTCAGGTTGACGACGATCTACGAAAGCTGCTGTCCACACCAGGGGGGGAACTAATTCTATTGAAAAATGACAGAAAGTATGCAGAAATCGTAGCAAAAGAAAGTCTGAATCGATCAGATTCATTCAAACATGGACAAACAAACAAAAAAAGATACATGCTGATCAGCGGGGGTTTCTAGGGAACTATGGTTCGTCTGCTTGGCTCTATGGTTTTCTGCATGCTGTCTAAACGTGCACCTGTGTGAGAGTGTAATCGTGTAGAACTCGAGAAAAACAATATTCCCCGGTTTTGTCGGTTCGACCTGGAACAATTGTATCCTCGTCAAAATCGTACGCATTCAAAAATCAGTTTGCTTCGTGGCGATGGAGAAAACCTACGGGTCAGCCATCTTGGAAACGAATCAAGGACATCGAAATTCCGTAATCCGCACGAACCCTCTCTCCAAAATAAAAATCGTTTGATCGTCGAGATATTAATTGGCAAATGTCGTGTTGTGTTTGCGACTAAAATAAGCGAAAAATCTGTGGAAAACATCGCAAAAAAATATACTGTCCGTGCCACGCAAGAAGTCTCGCCCATCTCCGCCCTTTAATGTCGCACGCTAAGTGCATAGTGATCACTAGACTGCGAATTTTATGCATTTATGACAAAAATGGGCACGCACCATTTCAAGCAGTGGACACGTTAAAAATATTTAAGGACACCACGGTATTAGTTCTAACTTAATAGAATAAATAAAAGAAGAATACAATTATTATCTGGCTCCTGTATCTTGCAATCAATGCGAACATTTTTTATTTTGCATAAAGATCCGCAGTCTAGTGATCACACACTGATCGTTTTAGCCAATATTTCGCTGATTCCTTTCACGGGACTTCTTGCGAGATACGCAGAGAACACTAGGATGGACCTTATTTCTTAACTATGAAATGTTGAGCACGTCGCCCCCTAAAATTGTTCCACTTCGTGAAAAATGATATTATCTATACAAAAATAGAAATAACTGCACGTTAAATGTGAAGAGTACACTGAAAATTCAAGTTAGATATTTAATACCTCCAAAAGTGTCATGATTCCTTACATACATTCAAGCAGGTTTACTTTGTACGAATTAAAATTATTTCATATTAATTGGCCTACTTAACAGGTCCGTTTTCGCGAAGCATAATATGTACCGGTGAGTACGACTCGTTCTAATTGGGGTAATAACTCTAATTCGCCCACCTCAAATCATATGAATGGCGAAGGCTATATTATCATTACAATTTACGTTATCAAAGGATGTTGAAAATGGAGTTACTCCTATTCACTACATTGTCATTATCACAAATATTTCTGCACAAAAAGAACGATCGGTCTTCATCGAAAGTCTTTCCTTCATATATTCCCGTTCAAATGCCACAATTTCAGGGGGCGGTGTGAAAAAAATCTCGAAAAAAAGAGATTTCAGCAGGTACAGCTAAGGTCCAGCCTAGAGTACAGGCCGGATGTCTCGTGGTAATGTGTGTGATGCTGGTGTTCTGAGGTGTGCACACAGAGATGAGAATTTCTGGAAGAACTATCTGGAAACATAGTTGAATGTATCGGCGAAGAAAAAAGAGAGGGACCGGGGGGTCGGCAAATAAATATTTGCTTTTTCTGTGTTCACGTGTACCATCGAGTTCCTCGGCCGCCTCGTGTTCGACGATCCTGCGCTCCTTATGGCGGCCCTGCTTGCGCTGATTTTTTGCCTGACACAACTCGCAAAGCGTTCTGTTCCCTGCGGCATTAGCAGACAACGTGTACAGCCTCAGACGTACAAGACGAGACAGAGTGACGAGAGGTGGCCAATAGCAACGAGAAACGAAACAAATTCAGACGGACAATTAACGATTCGGTTCGGTTAATCGTTGCGACACATCTTAAAGCCTGACAGATAGAAGCGTGAGACAACACGACGATTCACCGTGGCCTATGTACAATTCAGTTCGCGAGACAAATATATTGTGGCTCGACATCGTTGCTTCCAGAGCAGGAATTAATATTCGCAAACGAGTTGCTGGCTGCGGTCAGCAGTTAATATCTCGGATATTTTACAGTGATGTGCAATGCACATTGTGCATAGATTATCGTAGGATTCGTTTTGGGAGACGAGGGAGGATGTAAATCTATCCAAAGGATTCATAATTTACGAATTACATCTGGTTTACTGATCTCAACGGCAAGTAGGTTTATGGAGATTCGAAACCATGCATCGAAAATTGTATTAAACACTTTGTCAAATGATTTAGGCGAATTATTCATGTATCGTGGATATTTTAAACACCATTTTTAACACGTTCGAGATTATGTTGTTATTTGTAACTTATTATACGTATGTCGTTATTCAATCCTCGCTTGACGGATGCCGGGTCCATTCGGAGACCTTTGTGACAGTTACGGAGAGAACATTGTATCCGAGTTAGAGACTACAATATAGCTTCGTGACGTCACTCAGGTTCTGACTATAGCATTTCCCCCACTGTTTACCTCTCAAATGGACCCGGTATCCGCCCTGAGAGGGTTAATGTTAAACACAGCACATTATTCTGGAATCTATGACTTCTCGCAAATAATGTCCTTTTCATATTTTATAAAAGTCGCATTTCATAGAAAGTTTTAATTAGAAAGGCTGTCGTCAAGACAAGCCCTGGTAGCGAACGTGTTAATTTGTGTATTCAACGATTTTGGAAAGTCTTTTACAGGTTTTGCGCTCCAAATTCACCCTTTTGCAAATCAATTTCAACCTTGAAGATATTCTAAATTTCATTTATTGCAAAGATGTGCATCCAATAATTATTTATTTATTTGAAAGTAATTACCAATTCATTAACTTTGTAATGTTTGAAAATTGTGTGTACATATGTACATTCATTGTAGCTATTTTCTGATTAATCTAAAAATGAATTGTATTGAGTCTTAATGGTTCCTTCGCAGTAATGACACTGTTCACGCGTGTCTAAATAAATATTCTTAATGAATATTGAATTTGATTTGCAAAAGGGTGAAACTGATTCACAGAAAGGTGGAATTGATTTGCGCAAGGTTGAACTTGACTTGCAAGAGGGCGAATTTGGAGTGCAAAACCAGTATCAATCAAGAGTGAGATTTACAATCAAGTTCCAATGAATATAGATTGAGGACGGAGTAGATGGGATTGTAGAAGATAAGAGAACGTAGAAATATAGGAATAGAGTGCCACGCAACAGGCTAGTGATACATTCCTGCTTGGCAGTTGGCCGCGCCTGAAGAACCGTGAGACTTACAGAAGTACACCGCCAGCGATTCCGATTCTCTAATCAAATTCAGGAGATCCTCCCCCTCCAAATCTTCGATTACCTCTCCGGAGGGGTCTTTTTGCGTCATCAACCACTGGAGAATCTGCTCCTCGTCGTACAAGTCGCCTGCAATCGTTAGCGGTATTTCAAGATTGAAGTCGCACATCCATTGAAAACCTTTGAATCCTGGATTTTAGTACTACCTGCATAGATAACTGGTTCTTTCGAGGACATCTTGAAGAACAAAATGGCGGGTAGCGCGAAAACACCGTACTGTTTCGACAACTGTTTGTCGTCGATCTTCACAAACTTGATCCCCGCTCCATCAGCTTCGTCGTCGATGTGTTCTATCTCTGCTAGTACCCTGCCACATTGTTTGCAGTCGTTGCTGTCTAAACATACGCGCGCCGCCGCGTTCGAAATGCTCGAAAGTCTCATTTTATTTGATAAAGTACAATTTTATGATGCTATTCTACCGCCATTATTCTTAGGAAGTGCTCGCGAACGTTACAAGAGACGCTACTGTAACAGCAGTCTTTCGATCTGAAGAGATCGTGAAATTAATGTGAAAATAGGTGGTTGAACTCCGTTTTCTGCTTCAATGTGTAATAATAATTCTTATTTAATGCTTACCAAGCGTTACAAAAATGATTTCTAGGCAGATAGATTAAGCACTAAAGTTTGAAAAGTTATTTGTAAGAATTCAGCCACTATTTTTGCATCAAATTAATATTTAGAACTTTGCGAGCTTGTAGAATACTTGAAATGTGACTTTAATCAGTGAAATCATGGTCTAAAACAGGCCTGGGCAACGTGCGGCTCGATTTGAAAATTCTAACTAATTCGCGAACTTTCATCAACATTGAAAGGAGACACCCCTCGTACCTAAGAGCTTGAAATTTTGTTTTCATTGAAACGATGGACTCCGGATTCGATACTCACAGAAGAATACCGCCAGGTAATCGGTTGTCTGTCGAATTTTGTGGAACATTTTCTTATTAATTCGTTCGATGTGGTCGGTAAGTTCCATGTTCTCAGGATTGGTCAGCCAATCGAGAATCTCCTCCTCGTCGTCTATGTCTCCGTCGTAGTTGATGTTCTTCCCCTTACGGAAGTACGTGATGCCCGGTGGGTTCCGGAACCCATATTTCTTCGCCATTAACCGATCCTTCATTCTGACGATCTTTATGCCATACTCAGCCGCCTCATCGTCGATCAACTCGACGTGCCTGAGCACTCTGGGACTTTCTGGATCTTCCTCCTTGTCTACGGAACCGAGACATCTCTTTTCGTTTCGAATCGACACGTTAATGTATACAGGGCGAGTCACCCCGTTGTCTATTGTTCCCGAAGAACTCCTACGAGCGTAGCAGTTCAGAAATTGTATGCAGTTCCATTTGAAAAAAGTAGGTTGACCATCAAATCTCCTAAGTACCTCCATCTGGGAAAAAGTAATATGATCTCCTCGAAACTAAAAAACTTTTGTCTCTAACATTTCTTCCCATCTCAGAAAATGTAGAACTTAGGTGACTCACCCTGTATATGTATATAAAATCCGCAGACTTGTGATTAGTAAACCCGAATTTTGTTGAACCGAATGCGACGGATAGGCGAGATTCGCGATAGATTGTCAACGGGGGTATGAACAATCAGTGGCGCACCCGGGGGGGAGGGGCAGGGGGCCAAGTCCCCCTCAAGAAAAAAATGTTTAGCTTCCAAAATTAAAATCGCAGAATAGCCCTGGGTACCGTTGACAGATATTTTGGCTAAAAAAAAGGTCATCACGCAAAACTCGTTCCTCCCCCCCCCCCCAAGATTAAATCCTGGGTGCGCTACTGTGAAAAATGTCTTACAGAAAACGACTGCCAGGAATTCTTTCGTCTCGATATACTTGGTGAGGGTGTCACGATCGATCTCTTCGATGCTCTCGTCCGTCTTCTGTTTCACCATCCAATCGAGCACCTCGGTCTCGTCGAGCAGATTACCTGAGTTGGCAATAGATTTGCTCGAGTATAGTTCCGACAATATCGAACGGCTCGCTCTCCCTTTTCGATCAATTACAAAATCCTCCCTCTAATGATGAATCATAGAATATCGTCACACGAGGATGTCCCAGGTTTAACGTGCCAAACCTGTTGACACCCATAGAATATACTGACAAAGTTTGGCAGTTTCAACCTAGGACATCCTGTAGAGGACTCGACAAAAGGAGTATGCTAACAAACGCTATTCATCAACGATCTGGAATGGCTATTCGTTTCGATTCACGCGCGAAGCGAATCCAGGAGATTTCTGGGCGACTTACCATGCGGCGACTCGTCGTCAAAGGAAGTCAACTCTGGCCTCTGCGAAAGTCACAGTTATGCGGAAACTCGTTATGGTAGTTGCGTGAGTGTGCCGGTGTGAACCGAGATTTACAAGGGACATTGCCGATCTTAATGAAGTTTATACATGACGTAGAGATTGCTGAAAAATATTTGACACGTATTTCCTTGTAGCTGCTAATATTCATGTTGAGGGGGTGAAAATTTTATGTATTTAATAATTATTGGTAAATGACAAGAACAAAAACAAAGGTGCATAAATATACATATACAATTAAGAAGAAATATTGCAAAAAAAAACCATTGTCCTAGACCCACTAGTTCCTCTAGTTCCAACGTTGAACGTCAGCAGCTGAAAAAATCCGTGTCAAATATTTTTCAACAAGCAACATCCTGTATAAATTTTATAAAAAATCGTCGTGTTACATTTGGGTGATGTCCCTTGTTAGTGAAACACCCAGTAAAACCAAGATGATCGTGGGGGTAGAATGATTACTGGACTCGTACAACTGAACCATGGTATCGTTTTTTTATTGTCAAATTCGATGCGTGCTCGGTAGAATTACGTGGAGGATGGACTCTACGGCTACCATTAGCAGTAACGGGCGAAGCGAAGTACAAAGGATACTAATTGGTACTAGGAAACATATTTATTATCGAGTTTATTATCGTACATGTTGCTCTTACGTGATTAACGAGGACGCCGTATACTCGGCGGCTTATGTCGGCAAACTTGCGCAAAAGGTTTACGAGCAATGAACAAAATTCATGCCTGATAATCGTGATCACAGACGCAGCGCGATAATTAAACATCGGCATCCCTGAATTTGATTATTCCATTTTTGTTTCTCTTTTTCCTATCCGAATCGATTTTTGTCCTTGCAAAAAAATATTCTATCGAATTGCTATTGTCGAATATCGGTTCCAAAATTAGTTCGAACTTTGATCAATTAATTATCGCGCCCAGAGCTAAGTGACCGTGACACCGGCACAGTGCCCGCGCGAAGTAATTTGTACAGATTATCGGCATTCAGTGTGTGTGTGGTACAGAAATCACAACAAATAAAGTATACTCGTATAAATAAATAAATAAATAAATAGACGGGTGAGCGTATTCTCTTCTTTTTTTTTCTTTTTTTCTTTCTTTTGGTGTCTTATCGTTAACGGTTCAGGCGGACCATTTGAAAAAGAGAAAAGAGAGATAGATAGATAGAGAGAGAGAGAGAGAGAAAAAAAGAACAAGACTTATGTATATTATTTTTCATTTTTTTTTTTCGTTTTTTCTTTTCGGTAACTTTTTCCTTCGGTTTAGTGCTGGCTCGTGCGGTCCAGTAAGCGATAAAGCGATTAGTGATATAGCTTGGCGTGATAAGTAACGCACGTGTTCCTCGACGTTTTACTGTTGAGGAGTTTAGGGTATGTTTATGTCGCTGCCACGATTAAAGTGGCACTGGGAGAGAAAACAGCGTTCTGCGTGTACACATGTCGAACGTGTCTCGGTGTTCGTTGGTGGATCTAACAACGCACAAATCATCCAGAACTCGATTCTCTACATTCTCTGGTTCTTTTGTTTCTCTACGGGGGTAGGTCGCGGTGTGTTGCAAAGCACAGACTCTACGGGTGGTACAAAATCTTGAACGTGCCTTCTGGAACAATGTTAAGAAACATCCATCGTTTATTCGAGTTCTACACGGACGCCGTGATTGCCAAGTGACTACAGACCCAACTGTTGCTCGCTTATCAACTTGACATAAACATACTCTGAGAGATCTGCAGATTGATTAAGGAATTGTTGACGAGAATCCGTCCGTTTCAACCGTGGAACTCGGTAATACGCGGGCCGAAAAGACTGTACCAAATCGATCTCCTAATCCAGTGATGGCCCCTCAAACGCCTGTTTCTCCCACCAACCTCTCTTTCATGCTGGTGGGGGACAGTGGGCACTATGGTGGGGATGGTTGACTCAATTCAGACAAAATGCCCATCCCTGTTCTTAGCGTTCCACGATTGAAACAAACGATTGAAGTGAATCGATTGTTCGAACGTCGCGCACAACCCGTACCGCGCGACAACTATAGGGCGAACACTACAAAACGTTCGGCAAACGGGTCGACTATAATCATTTCCCCTTCGATCCTTCTCTAGAACCAAACTCGCGAAGCTCTCTCGCGATTGTTGCCGATGAAATGCAATGGTACAGGCGGTATCGTGTCGTCGCGACGCGAACGATCGGCGAAGATCGCGTACGATCGACAGTGGATCGTTGAACGACTTTCTGTTTCTTTCTCTTATTTCCGAGTTCGCGCGCACGTGACTCGAGCATCGAGTAGTATGCATTCGAAGAACAGGAGAATGCATACTGCTGCAAGAAATGCATTTGGTGGCCGTATACTTTCGACTGCGAACCGGACTGGGTGAACTCGACTCGTATCGATAGTGGCGCGCGACAATAAAAGTTAATCGAATTCGCAGGGTGTTGGTTCTGAATTTCCATAGAAACATTGAGAGTAGAATCGATGACAATATTGACGGACGATGTCGTTCGAGGGACGTTTAGTTTTCTTACAAAAGAAAGAAATAGTGATATATAGATATATATATATATATAGAGAGAGAGAGAGAGACAGGGATAGAAGAAGAGATAGAGAGAAAGAGAGATTAGGCTAGGACGGAAAGTTAGAGTTGGTTGGATAAGGCGCATGATTCGCGATCCGCGTCGTTCATGGATGACTAGACTGAATTTCGTGAGTGATGATCGGTGGAGGAGGAAGATGATTGTATGTGTCGACATGATGATGATCGCTTCGATATACAAGATGACGATTAATGACGATGAGACGATGACATCAGGAACAAGATCGTTTAACGAACGAAGAAACACTTTTTTACAGGTATTCTGAGTGTTCAAGTTCCGTTTTGTTCTCGGCGTCTGTTGGTTTATCGGCTGATAGACGAGGCTCTTGGGTGACACTGGTCTCTTCAGTTTCTGGCGTATCATTTTCTCGCTGCTTCTCTCGGTATTCTTCATCGGTATACTCTGTTCATCCGTTTCGTCCGTCGCCTCCAGCTCGCTTCTCCTTGATCATTAGACTTTCATGATGTACGGGAGTCCGGCCACAACTGCAACAGGCCACAACCCCGACCCAACTCTCAGTGAGAGATAGAAATAATCGTATCCTCCTTTCTCATCGCATCGTTCCCGACTTTTTGGTATCGTTTAAACTCGTTAGTCACGTTGCTGACTCCGACGGTACGTTTACTGTTTCCCTTTTCTTCTGAGCGGATGATAATATATATATATATATACAGTTCGATGAATCGCGCCGTGATCTATATCCGGATCCGATCGACGATTACAAGGTTCGTGGACAGACAACACACATTGCGGGAAGCAGGACGAGGAGTCGGTGGACGTTGCGACGGAGCTATAACGATATTTCAACCATGCTCGGTTATCGGTAATTTTGCGGATCGACGATGATCGACGAGTTTTTTGAGGATCGAATGATTTACGCCTGAGGGTATCAGTGCCGTGATTATAGCTCCGTCAAGTTTTAACATAGACGTGTATCCGGCGCGAGCGCACGATTAACGTTTACAGTGGTCGATCGAACATCTTGAAAGCTAAACTTCTCGCGAAATAGTTATTCATAGATATATATATATATATATGTATGTATATATCCCGACGATTCCGAGGAATCCGAGGACCCAGCCACCGGCTTCCATAGCACGTGTCTTGGATCGTCTTGCTCATCCAGAACTTGCGGCTCAGTAACTCTCTTCATGGACCGCGCGAGATACCTGTATTCGAGATACGAAGAGGATTCGTCAGCCGGCCGAGTTTTTGTTTTTGCTTTGTGATCATCTTTTCTCCAGACCCTTCTTGACATCGGGTGTCACTGGCACTATGATTAACCTCTACGTCTTCCCTATGATGCCGATCAAAATCACTGCCCACCAGCTCGGCGTAAACGCACGTTTACGTGCGTTTCAGGCATCCTGGCGTCAATCCATTATCCCTAACACACTCTAACACTGTGTACATTGATTATTATTATTATTATTATGATTACGATTACGATTATGATTATTATTACTCCTTGGATTGTGCGATTGTTATCGAGGATTCCATTTCGAAACGATCGACGACGATCTCTCATTCCGATTTGTGTTTCCGGTTCACGTCCGACGATCGATCGACCCCGTGACTCCGCGTGGGCAGTGATTTAAATCCGCAATTTTTTTTACCACAGCCAGTTGAGATATTTACCGGTTCCGAAGAATCCCTTCTTAGCCTTGTGGTCGCTGCCGGTTTTGCTAACTCCCGCTGACACTGTCGCGGTCTTTCTGCTGTCCTTCGCCGTGAGCTTGTTAATCGGCTTCAGGGCCGGCAGTCCCAACTTGTCCGACCTCTCGACACCGTATGCTTTGCCCTTGTCCTTCGCCAACGGACTGACTTTGGTGGCCTTGGCGACTTTGGTGCCGTGGGCGACCTTGGCAGGACAGCACTGGTAGGGCTCATAGGAGGGAATCTTGGGTTTCGCGCTTTTACCTCCCATGCCGATGTAGAAACAGCCGTCGCCTGCAGTAAGCAAATATACAACGAGTCAGAATACAAAGAGAAAAAGAGAGAGAGAGAGAAAGAGAGAAAAAAAGAGAAACAGAGAGAGAGAGAGAGAAAGAGAGAAAAGATTTAGACAAGAAAGATAGAGAGAAACTTGAAAATCAGACTTGACTAGCCTACGGCTGATTTGATTCTCAATCTCTTCACGAGTCAACGGGGTGCGGGTGGAAGGTACCAAAAAATATATGTATATATATATATTAATAAAAAAAAGAAAGAGATATTGTATTTGGTTTGGTGGATGGAAACAAAGAGAAACAAAAGATATAACAAGAATTCGAGAGAAACAGAAATAAAGTAACAGACGGAAAAAATAGAAAAGAGAGTAGAACATAGAAGTTGAAGATAGAGATAAGATAGATTGACTCGTGAAATTTTTGACGTGACTAGTGCAGAGAGAACGTTTCACTCCAACCCCAATTGCGCAGCAAAAGCCAAACGTGCATGTTTTCAACAGACGAGAATACCTCGCGGCGAGTCGACGACTCTTTTATGGCAGTCATTTTAGCGTGGACCAGCCTCCACTGAAATTTTGTCACCGTGTCTCGACGCGAACGCTTCCGCGAATGTCCCATTACAATTCGAACGATCACTTTTCCGCGCGTCTAAGCTTGATCTCCGATAAACATTCGACAAAATATATCTCCGAGCTGTTTCTAATTGGAGAGAACGTGAATTGTTTGTTGAACACGAGAGATTCTGAACGTACCCCACCCGATTTCTTTTTTCCCCAGCTTTTCAAACGGAGGCTAGTCCGATTCTCTTCGACTCGGAACTCGCTGCAGACGACAGCTGTCAACTACAACAGGAACCATCGGCTCGCTTTGGAGAAATTGTTGTTATTATTTGGGTAAAAGTGCGATCAAGATCTTCTGGAGCTACGCACCGCGGATCATTGCAGTACCACGTCATCGCGACCAGCACAACAACTTTACTTACCTCCGTGTTACAAAAAGAAATGAAAAAAGTGCATTTATGTATAGACATATACATATATACAGGGTCTCCCAAAAATATGATGATTTCTGAGGTGATTTGAGATAACTTTTTCTTTGCGGAAATCT